>NC_133149.1:11265048-11898881 GCF_048418815.1 Hemitrygon akajei | reverse complement strand
AGAAAAGGTGTGTCAAAAGCATAACGTTGTAATAGTCATGGGAGATGTCAACATGCAGTTCGATTGGGAAAACCAGGTTGGTAATGGATTTCAAGAGAGTGAGTTTTTTGAATGCCTACAAGATGGCTTTTTAGAGCAGTTTGTTGTTGAGTCTACCAGGGAATAAACTATATTGGATTGGGTGTTATGTAATGAACCAGAGGTGATTAGGGAGCTTAAGGTAAAAGAATCCTTAGGAGCCAGTGATCACAATATGATTGCGTTCAGCTTGAAATTTGATAAGGAGAAAATAGAGTCTGATGGAGCAGTATTTCAGTGGAGTAAAGGAAATTACAGTGGTATGAGAGATGTATTACCAAAAGTAAATTGGAAGGAGATGCTGGCAGGGACCACAGTGTTATTTCTTCAGCGGTTCGATCGGGGCTCGACTGCGCAAACACGTGGACATCAGCCAGTGAGAACAGCAAGGAGAGTTTAAAAACAAGAAGAGGTTAAAAGGAAACAGTTATTTCTTCAGTGGTTTGATCAGGGCATGACTGCACAAGCACATGGACGTCAGTCAGTGAGGACAGCGATAAGAGTTTAAAAGGAGAGCGGGCATCCTGAGGAGTGGGAGACAGAGTAGGAGGGCTTTGGCTCAACAGGGCTTAGGCATTAACAGGCCAAGGCAATCTGTGTAGATTACAGAGAGGAAGCATATGTGTAAGGCCGGTGCACTGTGCTCTGTGTCAGATGTGGGAAGTCTGGGAGACTCCCAGACTCCTGGACGGCCACATCTGCACCCGGTGTGTCGAGCTGCAGCTCCTGAGGGACTGAGTCAGGGAACTGGAGATGCAGCTCGATGACCTTTGTCTGGTCAAGGAGAGTGAGGAGGTGATAGGGAGGAGCTATAGGCAGGTAGTCACATTGGGGCCTGGGGAGACCGATAAGTGGGTAACAGTCAGGAAAGAGAAGGGCAGGAGTCAGACGCTAGAGAGCACTTCTGTGGCTGTCCCCCTTGACAATAAGAACTCCTGTTTGAGTACTGTTGGGATGGACAACCTGCCTGGGGGAAGCGACAGTGGCCGTTCCTCTGGCACAGAGTCTGGCTGTGTGGTTCAGAAGGTTAGGGAAAGGAAGAGGAAGGCAGCAGTGATAGGGGACTCTGTAGTTAGGGGGTCAGACAGGTGATTCTGTGGACGCAGGAAAGAAACTCGGATGGTAGTTTGCCTCCCAGGTGCCAGGGTCCAGGATGTTTCAGATCGCGTGCACGATATCCTGAAGTGGGAAGGTGAACAGCCAGAGGTTGTGGTACATATTGGCACCAATGACATAGGTAGGAAAAGGGAGGAGGTCCTGAAAGAAGACTACAGGGAGTTAGGAAGGAAGTTGAGAAGCAGGACCACAAAGGTAGTAATCTCGGGATTACTGCCTGTGCTACGCGACAGTGAGAATAGAAATAGAGTGAGATGGAGGATAAATGTGTGGCTGAGGGATTGGAGCAGGAGGCAGGGATTCAGATTTCTGGATCATTGAGACCTCTTTTGAGGCAGGAGTGACCTCTACAAAAAGGAGGGGTTGCACTTGAATCCCAGGGGGACCAATTTCCTGGCGGGGAAGTTTGCTAAGGCTATTGGAGAGAGTTTAAACCAGGATTGCTGGGGGGTGGGAACCAAACTGAAGACACAGAGGAAGAGGTTGTTGGCTCACAAATAGAGAAAGCTTGGAGACAGTGCGAGAGGGAGGATAGGCAAGTGATAGAGAAGGGATGCGGTCAGACCAATGGTTTGAGATGTGTCTATTTTAATGCAAGGAGTATTGTGAACAAAGCAGATGAGCTTAGAGCGTGGATCGGTACTTGGAGATATGATGTGGCCATTACAGAGACTTGGATGGCTCAGGGACGGGAATGGTTACTTCGAGTGCCAGGTTTTAGATGTTTCAGAAAGGACAGGGAGGAAGGCAAAAGAGGTGGGGGCATGGCACTGTTGATCAGAGATAGTGTCACGGCCGCAGAAAAGGTGGACGCCATGGAGGGATTGTCTACGGAGTCTCAGTGGGTGGAGGTTAGGAACAGGAAGGGGACAATAACTCTACTGGGTGTTTTTTATAGACCACCCAATAGCAACAGGGACATTGAGGGGCAGGTAGAGAAACAGATTCTGCAATGGTGTAATAATAACAGGGTTGTCGTGCTGGGAGATTTTAATTTTTTAAATATTGATTGGCATCTCCCTAGAGCAAAGGGTTTAGATGGGGTGGAGTTTGTTAGGCGTATTCAAGAAGTTTTCTTGACACAATATGTAGATAAGCCTACAAGAGGAGAGGCTGTACTTGATCTGGTATTGGGAAATGAACCTGGTCAAGTGTCAAATCTCTCAGTCGGAGAGTATTTTGGAGACAGTGATCACAATTCTATCTCCTTTACCATAGCATTGGAGAGGGATAGAAACAGACAAATTAGGAAAGCATTTAATTGGAGTATGGGGAAATATGAGGCTATCAGGCAGGAACTTGGAAGCATAAATTGGGAACAGATGTTCTCAGGGATGTACGGACGAAATGTGGCAAATGTTCAGGGGATATTTGCATGGAGTGCTGCATAGCAACATTCCAATGCGACAGGGAAAGGATAGTAGGGTGCAGGGACCATGGTGTACAAAGGCTGTTGTAAATCTAGTCAAGAAGAAAAGAAGAGCTTACGAAAGGTTCAAAAAACTAAGTAATGACAGAGATCTAGGAGCTTATAAGGCTAGCAGGAAGGAGCTTAAGAAAGAAATTAGGAGAGCCAGAAGGGGCCATGAGAAGGCCTTGGCGGACAGGATTAAGGAAAACCCCGAGGTATTCTACAAGTATGTGAAGAGCAAGAGGACAAGACGTGAGAGAATAGGACCAATCAAGTGTGACAGATTGGGGATGTTGTGGATAGTGTGGAGGGCTGTCAGAGTTTACAGCAGGACATTGATAGGATGCAAAATTGGGCTGAGAAGTGGCAGATGGAGTTCAACCCAGATAAGTGTGAGGTGGTTCATTTTTGTAGTTTGAGTATGATGGCAGAATATAGTATTAATGGTAAAACTCTAGGCAGTGTGGAGGATCAGAGGGATCTTGGGGTCTGAGTCCATAGGACACTCAAAGCTGAGTCCATAGGACACTCAAGTTGACTCTGTGGTATGGTGTGTTGGCCTTCATCAATTGTGGGATTGAGTTTAGGAGCTGAGAGGTAATGTTGCAGCTATATAGGACCCTGGTCAGATCCCACTTGGAGTACTGTGTTCAGTTCTGGTCACTTCACTACAGGAAGGATGTGGAAACCACAGAAAGGGTGCAGAGGAGATTTACAAGGATGTTGCCTGGATTAGGGAGCATGCCTTATGAGAATAGGTTGAGTGAACTCGGCCTTTTCTCCTTGGAGCGACGGTGGATAGGTGACCAGGTAGAGGTGTATAAGATGATGAGAGGCATTGATCGTATGGATTGTCAGAGGCTTTTTCCCAGGGCATGGAATGGCTAACATGAGAGGACACAGTTTTAAGGTGCTTGGAATTAGGTACAGAGGAGAGGTCAGGGGTAAGTTTTTTTATGCCATGTGGTGAGTGCATGGAATGGGCTACCGGTAATGATGTTGGACGTGGATATGATAGGATTTTTTAAGAGACTCCTGGACAGGTAGATGGAGCTCAGAAAAATAGAGTGCTATGGCTAACCCTAGGTAATTACTAAGGTAAGGACATGTTCGGCACAGCTTTGTGCTGTAGGCTTTCTATGGTTCTATGTTTCTATGTCTCTAAAACAGTAGTGGCATTATTTTCTGGGAAAAAATGAGGAAGGTGCAGGACAGATGTATTGCAAAAGCAAAGAAATACTGAAATGGCAAAATAGTACAACCGTGGCTGACAAGGGAAGTTATTGCAAATATAAAACCAAAAAAGAGGACATACAACGAAGTAAAAGGTAGAGGAAAGATTAGGAAGCTTTTAAACACCTACAGAGAGAGCAACTAAAAGAATCATTGGAAGGGAAAAGATGAAATATGAAAGCAAGCTAGCAAACAATGTCAAAGTGAATAGTAAAAGCTTTTTAAAGTATGTAAAAAATAAAAGAGAGATGAGACTGGATATAGGTTCGTTAGAAAATGAGGACGGAAAAATAATAACGGGGACAAGGAGATGGCTGATGAACTAAATGAGTATTTTGCATCAGCTGTCACTGTGGAAGACACTAGCAGTGTGTCAGATGTTGAAGGGTGTGAAGGAAGCGAAGTGGGTGCAGTTACAATTACAAGGGAGAAGGCGCTCAAAAAGCTGACAGACCTAAGGGTACATAAGTCACCCGGACCAGATGAACTGCACCTAAGGGTTCTGAATGAGGGAGCAGTAGAGATTGCGGCAGCATTAGAAAAGATCTTTCAAAAATCATTGGACTCTGGCATTGTGCCAGAGGACTGGAAAATTGCAAATGTCACTCCACTCTTAAAGAAAGGAGGAAGGCAGCAGAAAGGAAATTATAGACCAGTTAGCCTGACCTCAGTGGCTGGGAAGATGTTGGAGTCAATTGTTATGGATGAAGTTATGGAGTACAGGACAAGATAGGACAAAGTCAGCTTGGTTTTCTTAAGGGAAAATCTTGCCTGTTGAACCTTATTTCATGCAAGAAATTTGCACAGGAAAGACAACAAATGCTACAACAATTACGCAAAAATGGTTGTTTAGTTTTTTTAAGGGCGATGGGACTGGAAAGATGACTTTAGGCAGTCAAGTGAACGGACGATGAGGGACAGTAAATCCTGAAGATGGCAGTAATGCAACAGTGTGTATGCCAACTGTCATAAAAACTCAAAGAAGAAAAAGAAGAAGAAGAACCTGTTGGAATTTTTGGAGGAGATTACAAGTAGGATAGATAAAGAGGATATAGTGGATGTTGTATATTTGGACTTTCAGGTCTTTGACAAGGTGCCACACATGAAGCTGCTTGGTGAGTTAAGAACCCATGGCATTACAGGAAAATTACCAACATGATTAGAGAATTAACTGATTGGTAGGAGGCAGTGAGTGGGAATAAAAGGATCCTTGTCTAGTTGGCTGCCAGTGACTAGTGTTGTTCCATAGGGGTCGGTGTTGGAACGCTTCTTTTTATGCTGTATATAAATGATTTAGATGATGGAATAGATGGCTTTGTTGCCAAGTTTGCAGATGATATGAAGATTGTGGAGCAGCAGGTAATGTTGAAGAAACAGGTAGGATGCAGAAGGACTTAGACAGATTAGGAGAATGGGCAAGAAAATGGCAAGTGAGATGCAATGTTGGAAAATGCATGGTCATGCACTTTGGTAGTAGAAATAAATGTGCAGATTATTTCCTAAATGGGGAGAAAATCCAAAAATCTGAGATGCAAAGGAACCTCGGAGTCCTTGTGCAGAACACCCGAACGTTAAATTGCAGGTAGTGTCAGTGGTAAGGAAGGCAAATACAATGTTGACGTTCATTTCAAGAGTTCTATAATACACAAGCAGGAATATGATGTAGAAGCTTTATAAGGCAATGGTGAGGCCTCACCTTGAGTATGGTGAACAGTTTTGGGCTCCTCATCTAAGAAGAGATGTGCTGGCATTGGAGAAGGTTCATAGAAGGTTCACAAGGATGATTCCAGGAATGAAAGGGTTATCATATGAGGAACATTTAATGGCTCTGGGACTGTACTTGCTGGGATTTAGAAGGATGGGGGGGGTGATCTAATTGAAACCTTTCGAATGTTGAAAGGCCTTGACAGAGTAGATGTGGAAAGGATGTTTCCCATGGTGGGTGAGTCTAGGACAGGAGGGCACAGCCTCAAGATAGAAAGGCGTCCATTTAAAACAGAAATGCAGAGACATTTCTTTAGCCAGAGGGTGGTGAATTTGAAATTTGTTACCATAAGCAGCTGTGGAGGCCAGGTCATTGGATGAATTTAAGGCAGAGATTGATAGGTACTTGATTGGACATGGCATCAAAGGTTAAGGGGAGAAGCCTGGGGAGTGGGGCTGAGGAGAGGACATAGAGAAATAGAATGTTTCATGGAGATGTTAGTATTCCATTGGACCTATATATTGCTATACAAACACACAAAGTTAACATGCACGTACATTTAGCAGCCACTTTATCCAGTACCTCCTGTACACCTGCTTGTTAATACAAATATCTAATCAGCCAATCATGTGACAGCAACTCAATGCATAGAAGCATGTTAGACATGATCAAGAGATTCAGTTTTTCAGACCAAGCATCAGAATGGGGAGGAAATGTGATCTAAGTGACTTTGACCATGGAATGATTGTTGGTGCCAGATGGGGTGAAGGGAAACTGCTGATCTCTTGGGATTTTCATGCATAACAGTTTCTAGAGTTTACAGAGAATGGTGCAAAAAGCAAAAATAACATCCAGTGACTGGTAGTTCTGTGGGTGAAAACACCTTGTTAATGAGAGAGGTCAGAGGAGAATGGCCAGACTGGTTCAAGCTGACAGAAGAGCATCTCTGAATGCACTACATGTCGAATCTTGAAGTGGATGGGCTACAGCAGCAGAAGACCATGAACATACGCTCAGACATACAGGAGGTCCCTAATAAAGTGGTTACTGATGTCCAGCTAGAAATGATGAGAATTAAATAATAAGTTAGCCTGTATTACAAAGAGAGAGAATAGCTTTGTGGCTATAGAGCATGAGCTGAGACAGAGTGGAATGTTGAGGAGTTTAGTCACTCTAGGATTTGATGCCAAAGGAGAAGAGTTTGATATGTTTTGCCCCTTTTTTGTTGAATTTTGCCAAGAACTGACATTTGCAACTTTCTAAAAGTACAGCAGATGTAAAATATGGACTTTTAGTAGATAAATTAGTCAATAAAAACAGTTACTTCCCCCAAGCCGTCAAGCTGATCACCACCTCCACCCATTAACCAATCCCACCACAAACCCCCCCCATCACCACCACTACTTTATCTGGCAGTCACCTTATGTACAGATACTCCTGTAGCTAGCATCACTTTATGGACATACAGTCAATGCATATAAGCTACAAAAGCCCTCTCCACCACTGAGCACATCTACCGTTTGTACAAGGAGCACTGCCACAAGATAGCAGCATCCATCATCAAGGACTCCACCATCCAGGCCACACTGTCTTCTTTGCGCTGCCACCAGAAAGGATGTACAAGAGTCTGAGGTCCCACATGACCAGTTTCAAGAATAGTAATTACCCTTCAACCAGGCTCCTGAATAAATTGGGATTACTTCACTCACCTCAACATTGAACTGATTTCAAAACATATAAACTCACTTTTAAAGTCTCTACAGCTAACTCTCAGTATTATTTACTTATTTATCTGTTTATTTATTTACTTTTTATTTATTTTTTGTAATTTCACAGTCTGCTATCTTATGCACATCTGTTGTTCGTCATTCTTTGTGTGTAGTTTTTCGCCGATTCTTTTGTACTTCTTTGTATCTACTGTAAATGTCTGCAAGAAAGTGAATCTCAGGGTAGTATGTGATGACATATACATAATTCGATCTGAAATTTACTTTGAACTTTGAAGCTAATCTTATGTATTGTGTTTTCATTGAGTTCTTTATGTTTATTGTGTTTTTTATGCTGCATCAGATCTGGAGTAACAATCATTTCACTCTCCTTTACACTTCTTAACAACAAATGATAACAAACAATCATAAGTTTTGAATAAATTAGATAAAGCAGGGGTTCCCAGACTTTTTTATGTCATGGACTCCTACCAATAACCGAGGGGTCCATGGGCCCCAGGCTGGGAACCCCTGAGAAAAAGCAAACCAGATGTCTGCAAGATTTGTAGCTAGCTGGCAATATGTTCACAACTTTCTTGAACTCAAATTCACACTGCGTTCTTTTTGAAATCAAGAATTGTACTAGAAACACTGGCGTCTCCGATATTTCAAAAAAAGGGGTAGTTTCTGTTTTCTGCATAAATTATAAAATGCATTTTAACAAATATAGATCTCTTGTAATAGTGCGATCACTTGATGTTCTCCCAAGGGGATATTCCCTTAATGGAGAATGCCTGTGCTTGACTTTGTGGGGAGGCTGATGCACGGGCAGTCACCACACAGTCCTTGACAGATCGGGGTCAGGGTCCAGTGACATGGAGTGCAAGATGACTCGGGATCCTTCACTGCTGTAGCCTTACGTCACCTTCACTGCCGTTGTGATGTGTTATCATCTTCTGCCAGTTCTGCTGTTGAGATCTTGGTTGGATCACTCTTTGTTTAGAACCTCCTCCTTAACCTTACTGCCATGGGTGACCCTACCAGATGGCTAACTTCCAGATGGCATCACTTTTGGGATCTCAGGAATTTACAAACCTCCCCTGCATGACAAAGTGATGATCCTCAGAGAAGATTGAGAAGCAAAAGTTTTCAAACAGCAGTTATATAAGCAAACAGGACTCAGAACATTCTGCACGATGACTTTAGTTAAAACAAGGTTGCTGGGTGAGCTGAGAGAACTTTATACACGTCATTAGCACAGCAATAGTGAAACTATTACTATCTGCCACATGCTAACTAGATCAATTGCAAAATTCATAAGTCAATTTCCAAGAGGTTCTGGAAAGTGGAAGATTTATTTAAAGATCTGCTCGAAGATCCTGGAAATCTGACGTAAAGTAAATAAATGTAAATATTTTCGAGCAGATCAGCGTAAATAGAAACAAAGTTGACTACAGTACAATGAAACATTGGTCTTCATCTAACACACATTTCATTTGCTCTCTCTACCTTCCTGCCCCCAACCCTAGAACAAAGCCTGTTTACTAATTTTGCCTGATAATGAAACATTAAATCTGTTTGCTCTTTAAATTCACTACTGCGAAGCCTCTGCCAGTGATGCCTACACTGAAGAAGTTTAAATCTTCTCTTCGACGGGAGTTCAGTGAAACCTTCTCTCACTGCTCCCCATCTATAGTTTCTTCCTTTCGGTTAGTCCTGACGAAGGGTCTTGGCCCGAAACGTCGACAGCGCTTCTCCCTATAGATGCTGCCTGGCCTGCTGTGTTCTACCAGCATTTTGTGTGTGTTGTTGTTTGAATTTCCAGCATCTGCAGATTTCCTCGTGTTTGCTCTTTAAATCTGTTTCTAACTTTGTTCACAGATGCTACTTGACCTGCTGAGTATTTCCAGCAGCAGGCTACCCAGAAGACAAATGGAATGTTGGCTAGAGGGATTGAATTTAAGAGCAGGGAGGTTATGCTGCAACTGTACAGGGTACTGGTGAGGCCACACCTGGAGTACTGTGTGCAGTTCTGGTCTCCTCACTTGAGGAAGGATATACTGGCTTTGGAGGCGGTGCAGAGAGGTTTTCAGCAGGCTGATTCTAGAGATGAGAAACTGAGTCACCTGGGACTATACTCACTGGAATACAGAAGGATGCGAGAGGATCTTATAGAGACATGTAAAATTGTGAAAGGGATAGCTAAAACAGAGGCAGGATTTTTTTCCACTGGTGGGTGAATATAGAACTAGGGGACATAGCCTCAATATTCAGGGAAATAGATTTAGAATGGAGATGAAAAGAAACTGCTGTTAAGGGTAATAGGGTAAAGACAGATAGTTGAAAATGAGTCCATGGCCAGATCAGCTATGATTTTATAGAATGGTGGAGCAGATTTCACAGACCAGATGGTCTATTCCTGCTTCTAGTTAAAATATAGAACATAGCACACTACAGCATAGTTGAGGCCCTTCATCCCATGGTGTTGTGGTAACTTCATATCTACTCTTATGGTAGGGTTTGGTAGGGCCTCTCTCAGTTAGAGTCGACCATGGATGTTGCATCCTAGCTGTCTAGATACATGAGCCAGGGCAGTACGATATGGGGAACAAGCTGTTGCCCATGTAGCAAGCTCCCCCTCTCCATGTACCTGATGAACCCAAAGGAACGGCAGAGACTGATACAATTTGGCACCAGTGGCATTGCAGGATTTGCCAGCCAGCGTTGAACTCAATGCAGGACAACCTTAAGGTCTCCAGCTCCGGATTTTCCCCTCAGGGTTTACTCCCGAAGCCTTCCCTATGAGTGGGTATAGCGGCAAGACAGTGGGGATTTGAGATCAGAGTTTTCCTCCTCCTAGATGACTGCCAACCACGGCTGACAAGTCCTAACTGTCCAAAATGACTGGTTTTAAGGTACCAGTATCCCGCCTTTGCCCCTTTTCCTGTCGGTAGAATCAATTCCACCAGGCTTAGTAGCTAAGCCACATGTGAAGGCCAGGAGCTGGACTTGGTTGTCAGAGGCTATTTGAGGCGCACACCATTGGGAACATTTAATAGGTAGTGGGACCTTATCCGCATTACCTACCCAGCTATAACGACTCGTATAAATCAGCAATCATACAAGCTGCAGCTTGTCAAAAGAGATAGAGCAGCTCTTTGCTGAAACAACGGCATCAGGCACAAGACGTGGCTCCCAAATGAGTAAAATTACAAAGACTTTTGGATGTCTTTAAAAAGCAGAGTTACAGTGTTAAATATCAGCACATTCTGAAATGCATACACAATAAATTCTACCACAGCAAACCCCCACATGTTGACCTATAGATTACTCTGGGATTCAGAATGCCTGATTAGCGATCTGGGTTTTACAGGTTTACAGAATCTATAAATTTGTTTGCAAGCCTTGGGAATTTCCAGATGGCAATTTAATGGACACACTGTCAGGGCTGAGGATTCAGCTTCATGTTACTTTTTGGAAGTTATTATTGACATCAGTGGAAACTGCGAGCCATTTCAAACATTCCTAGGAGTTACATCTTACACATTCTACACAATCAGAAAAGCTCACCTACGCCTCTACTCTCTGAGAAGGCTGAAGGGAGCTGGACGATGTGCATCCATACTCATGTCATTCTGCAGGTGTGCAGTGGAGAGCACCCTAACAAGCTGCATCACTGCGTGGCACGGAAACTGCACCGCAGTGGACAGGGAGGCTCTGCAACGGGTAGTCAAAGCTGCCCAACTCATCACAGGCACCAGCCTATCCACCACCAGGGACATGTATACAGAAAGGTGCAGGAAAAAGGCCAGTAACATCACAAGGATCCCCACCTACCCTGCTCATGAACTTTATGTCCCATTCCCATTAAGGAGGAGGCCATGTAGCATCCATGCCAGGACCACCAGACTCAAAAACAGTTACTTTCCCAAAACAGTAAAGCTGATCAACACCTCCACACCCCCAACCACCACTACTTTATCATTTCCTGTCAGTCACCTTATGTACAAACACTCCTGTGCCCAGAGTCACTTTCTAGACATATAATTAATTATATAAGCAATCTTATGTATTTATATTTATTGTGTTTTTATTATTATTGTGTTCATTATTATGCTTTTTATATACGGCATCAGATCCAGCGTAACAACTATTTCATTCTCCTTTACACCCATGTACTGAAACTGACATTATATAGTCTTAAACTTTGAGCAGCTCCCGAGCTAATTAAGAGTTTCCTGCTGCACAGACTAACCCATGCTATGTCAAAGTACAGCCTCAAATATTCCAACCCACCAGTAACAAGAGGCACAACAGACAAAGATGCTGCTCAGCTCCCAATATCTGAGTTCAGTCCTTAGCTTGTGCGCTGTCTGTGTGGAGTCTGCATGCAGGTCACAGGAACCAGCCTTTCCTCCGTGGACTCTGTCTACACTTCCTGTGGCCGAGTTGCCTTCCTCCTGGTACTCTGGTTTCCTCCCATGTTGCAAGGACAGGCAAGTTAATTGGCTGTTGTAAATTGCCCATCAGTGTAGGTGGATGATGGGAGAATTGGTAGAAAGTTGGCAATCATGATGAGGGTAAACACTTGTGGGAATGGGATGAAAGGGTATATCGGTAACTGGATTATTATTGAGATGTAGTGGAAGTGTTTGTTTTACATATCATTCATACAGATCAATTCATCACATAAAGCAATGAGATAGTACAAGGGAAAAGCAGAATTAAGTGTTACAGAGAAAGGGCAGTGCAGGCAGAAAATAGAGTGCAAAGGTCATGAGGAGATCGCTGGTGAGGTCAAGAGTCTATTGTGTCATGCGAGGGGACTGTTCAAAAGTTGTTCTTGAGCCTGATGGAGGGCTTTCAGGGTCTTGTAATGGGAGGGGGTAAAAGAGAGAATGTCTGGGGGGGGGTGGGATCTTTGTTACGTTGGCTGCTTGGCTGAGGCAACAGGGAACGTAAGCAGAGTCCTTGGAGGGGAGGCTGGTTACCACGATGTGCTGAGCCGCATCCTCAACTCTCTGCAGTCTCTTGCAGTCACAGAAAGAGCAGTTGCCGATCACTCTGAGAACACCATGAACTTGATGAACTGAATCTTGTAAGAAAATATGAACACTTCCCCATCTTAAAATTTGTCTATTACTGACTGATCTTATTTTGGTTTCATTTTCAATGGGCCTCAATACTTTAGCATGTGGAGAAGTAATCCAATGATAAGCTCCTGTTCACCAACCTGATGAAGACCTTGTGACAATGGCTTCTAAGTGAAGGGCTGAAATGAAACCACCATCACGGTTCTGAGTTCCTGGTCGATATAAATTCTGTGGCCACTTTCTTAGTTACCTCCTGTACCTAATAAAGTGGCCACTTTATTATGTTCATGGTCTTCTGCTGCTGTAGCCCATCCAAGGTTTGATGTACTGTGCATTCAGAGATGCCCTTCTACATACCACTATTATAGTAGACATTTATTACAGTTACTATCGCATTCCTGTCAGCTTGAACCAGTCTGGCCATTCTCCTCTGACCTCTCTCATTCATAAAGCATTTTCACCCACAGAACTGCTGCTCACTGGATGTTTTGTTTTGTTTTTGCACCGTTCTCTGTAAACTCTAGAGACTGCTGTGTGTGAAAATCCCAGGAGATCACCAGTTTCTGAGACACTCAAACACCCCTTCTGGCACCAACAATCATTTCACAGTCAAAGTCACTTAGATCGCACTTCTTCCTCATTCCAATGTTTGGTCTGAACAGCAAATAAACCCCTTGACCGTGTCTGCATACCTTTATATGTTGAGTTGCTGCCACCTGATTGGCTGATTAGATATTTGCATTAAAGAGCAGGTGTAAAGATGTATCGAATAAGGTGGCCACAAGTGCAATATTCTCCATGGTGAAGTTTTCAATTCACACTGAAGTTATCATTTCATTTTGAAGTTCTTGGTAACGTTACAGACAGAAGGGTGAGCTACATTGTGGAATAAGCTGCCAAAACTTGCGCAGTAAGAGGCACATGGAAAGAAAATGGTTCAAGTATTATTTCATACATATATGTAAAGATCCTGGGTAAAATAAGGTCTGCCAGATGTACATTTGTGTTACAAAAACATTCACTCCTGCAGCAACGGAAAAGTCCGATCTGAGAATGGAAAGATAGCTCAATAACTCATCTTTAAACCAACACCTGGATCTAATGGATGTCACATCTTCCCTCCTCTATGTGTGAAATAGAAATCTGATCAGTGAAGGAATGATGAGATAGGATGCTTATTTCAGTATTTTAATGTTTCAAACCATAGTAAATGAAACATTACAGCACAATACAGGCTCTTCAGCCCATTAAGCTGTGCCGACATTTTAATGTGCTCTAAAATCCCTCCCAAATTGTCCTCCATTTTCCCATCACCCATGTGTCTATCTAAGAGTCTTTTAAATGTCTGCCTGAACCAACACCCTGGCAGTGCATTCAATGCACCCAGCACTCTCTGTGTAAAAAAACCTACCTCTGACATCCAGCCTATACTGACCTTGAAATGATGCCCCCTCGTATTTGCTTTTTTTGCCCAGTGGGCGATGTTTCCAGCTGTCCACTCACACTATGCCTCTAACAAGTCAATAGACAATAGGTGCAGAAGTAGACCATTCGGCCCTTTGAGCCTGCACCGCCATTTTGAGATCATGGTTGATCAATTACTATCAATACCCGGTTCCTGCCTTGTCCCCATATCCCTTGATACCCCTATCCATAAGATACCTATCTAGCTCCTTCTTGAAAGCATCCAGAGAATTGGCCTCCACGACCTTCCGAGGCAGTGCATTCCAGACCCCCACAACTCTCTGGGAGAAGATGTTTTTCCTTAACTCTGTCCTAAATGACCTACCCCTTATTCTCAAACCATGCCCTCTGGTACTGGACTCTCCCAGCATCTGGAACATATTTCCTGCCTCTATCTTGTCCAATCCCTTAATAATCTTATATGTTTCAATCAGATCCCCTCTCAATCTCCTTAATTCCAGCGTGTACAAGCCCAGTCTCTCTAACCTCTCTGCGTAAGACAGTCCAGACATCCCAGGAATTAACCTCGTGAATCTACGCTGCACTTCCTCTACAGCCAAGATGTCCTTCCTTAACCCTGGAGACCAAAACTGTACACAATACTCCAGGTGTGGTCTCACCAGGGCTCTGTACAAATGCAAGAGGATTTCCTTGCTCTTGTACTCAATTCCCTTTGTAATAAAGGCCAACATTCCATTAGCCTTCTTCACTGCCTGCTGCACTTGCTCATTCACCTTCAGTGACTGATGAACAAGGACTCCTAGATCTCTTTGTATTTCTCCCTTACCTAACTCTACACCGTTCAGATAATAATCTGCCTTCCTGTTCTTACTCTCAAAGTGGATAACCTCACACTTATTCACATTAAATGTCATCTGCCAAGTATCTGCCCACTCACCCAGCCTATCCAAGTCACCCTGAATTCTCCTAACATCCTCATCACATGTCACACTGCCACCCAGCTTAGTATCATCAGCAAATTTGCTGATGTTATTTTCAATGCCTTCATCCAAATCGTTGACATAAATTGTAAACAGCTGTGGTCCCAATACCGAGCCCTGTGGCACCCCACTAGTCACCACCTGCCATTCTGAGAAACACCCATTCACTGCTACCCTTGGCTTTCTATCTGCCAACCAGTTTTCTATCCATGTCAATGTCTTCCCCCCGATGCCCTGAGCTTTGATTTTACCCACCAATCTCCTATGTGGGACCTTATCAAATGCCTTCTGAAAATCGAGGTACACTACATCCACTGGATCTCCCCCGTCTAACTTCCTGGTTACATCCTCAAAAAACTCCAACAGATTAGTCAAGCATGATTTACCCTTGGTAAATCCATGCTGGCTCGGCCCAGTCCTATCACTGCTATCTAGATATGCCACTATTTCATCCTTAATAATGGACTCTAGCATCTTCCCCACTACTGATGTCAGGCTGACAGGTCGATAGTTCTCTGTTTTGTCCCTCCCTCCTTTCTTAAAAAGTGGGATAACATTAGCCATTCTCCAATCCTCAGGAACTGATCCTGAATCTAAGGAACATTGGAAAATGATTACCAATGCATCCGCAATTTCCAGGGCCACCTCCTTTAGTACCCTAGGATGCAGAACATCTGGACCTGGGGATTTGTCAGCCTTCAGTCCCATCAGTCTTCTCATCACCATTTCCTTCCGAATGTCAATCTGTTTCATTTCCTCTGTTACCCTATGTCCTTGGCCCATCCATACATCTGGAAGATTGCTTGTGTCTTCCTTAGTGAAAACAGATCTAAACTACTCATTAAATTCTTCTGCCATTTCTCTGTTTCCCATAATAATTTCACCCAATTCATTCTTCAAGGGCCCAAAATTGTTCTTAACTATCTTCTTTCTCTTCACATACCTAAAAAAGCTTTTGCTATCTTCCTTTATATTCCTGGCTAGCTTGCATTCGTACCTCATTATTTCTCCTCGTATTGTCTTTTTAGTTAAATTCTGTTGTTCCTTAAAAACTTCCCAATCATCTGTCCTCCCACTCACCTTAGCTCTGTCATACTTCCTTTTTTTTAATGCTATGCAATCTCTGACTTCCTTTGTCAACCACTGTGGCCCCTTTCCCCCCCTTGAATCCTTCCTTCTCTGGGGGATGAACTGATTTTGCACCTTGTGCAGTATTCCCAAGAATACCTGCCATTGCTGTTCCACTGTCTTTTCTGCTAGGCTATCCGTCCAGTCAACTTTGGCCAGCTCCTCCCTCATGGCTCCATAGTTTCCCCTGTTCAACTGCAACACTGACACCTCCGATCTGCCCTTATCCTTCTCAAATTGCTGATAAAAACTTATCATATTATGATCACTACCTCCTAATGGCTCCTTTACTGCAAGATCGCTTATCAAATCCTGTTCATTACATAACACTAAATCCAGAATAGTCTTCCCTGGTCGGCTCTCGTACAAGCTGTTCCAAGAATGCATCCCGTAGGCACTCTACAAACTCCCTATCCTGTGGTCCAGCACCAACCTGATTCTCCCAGTTCACCTGCATGTTGAAATCCCCCATAACTACTTCGACATTACCTTTGACACATGCCAATGTTAACTCCCTATTCAACTTGCACCCAATATCCATGCTACTGTTTGGTGGCCTGTAGACAACACCCATTTGGGTCCTTTTGCCCTTACTGTTCCTCAGTTCTATCCACACAGACTCTACTTCTCCTGACCCTATGTCCCCCCTTGCAAAGGACTGAATCTCATTCCTCACCAACAGGGCCACCCCACCCCCTCTGCCCACATTTCTGTCCCTACGATAGCACGTATACCCTTGTACATTCATTTCCCAGGTCTGATCTCCCTGCAGCCATGTCTCCGTTATCCCAACAACATCATAGTTATCCATTCGCACCTGGGCTTCAAGCTCATCTGCCTTATTTCTGACACTTCGTGCATTCAGATATAGAATTTTTAACCCATTTCTCCTCTCTCTGTTTGAATTGCTGCCTGTTGTGCTTAACCCAGCTCCCCGAACTCCCATCGGGCTATACGCCCCTAGAATTTTGTTGTCCTTCCTACATTTACTTATTCTTTCAACACATTTAACTCCATGTTCCGTCAGACCATCCCTCTGTACATGTGTCCTCCTTATCACTTGTTCCGCCTCACCTTTCTCTACTACACACTTAATATTCTGGAACCGTGTAGTCCCCACCTGTCCTTTATTCTTCCTCTCGCTATCCTCTCTCACATTCTGGATCCCCACCCCCTGCAAATTTAGTTTAAACCCCCCCCAAGAAGCACTAGCAAACTTCCCTGCAAGAATGTTAGTACCGCTCCAGTTCAGGTGTAAACCGTCCCTTCGGAACAGATCCCGCCTTCCCTGGAACAAAGCCCAATTATCTACAAACCTCATCCTCCACTGCACCAAAGGATACAAGTAAATAGTGCAAACAGAGTAGTGTTCATGGGTTCATGGATCATTCAGAAATCTGATGGTGGAGTGGAATAAGTTGTTCCTAAAACTTTGAGTGTGTGTCTTCAGGCTCCTGTACATCTTTGTTGATGGTGGTAATGAGAAAAGAGCATATACTGGATGGTGAGGGTCTTCAGTGATGGATGCACCTTTCTGAAGTATTGCCTTTTGAAGATAAGCTTCATGGTGAGGAAGAAAGTCTCCATGATGGAGCTTGCTGAGTCCACAACACTCTGCAGCCCCTTGCGATTCTGAGCATTGGAGCCTCCATACCAGGCATACCATATCAGAATACTTTCCACTGTACATCTGTAGAAATGTGCTAGAATCTTTGGTGACAGAACAAATCTCCAAATGAAGTATAGCCACTGGTCTGCCTTCTTGGTGGTTTCAATAATATGTTGGGCCCAGGATAGATCTTCTAAGATGTTGGTGCCCAGGAACTTGAAGCTGCTCATCCTTTCCACTGCTGATCCCTCAATGAGGACTGGTGTGTGTTCCCTCAACTTCCCTTTCCTGAAGTCAGTAGTCAAATCCTTGGTCTTACTAACACCAAGTGCAAGGTTGTTGCTTTGACACCACTCAATCTATAGCCTGTATGTCTCCTCATCACCATCTGAAGTTCTACCAGCAATAGTTGTGTCATTGATGAATTTATAGATGATGCTTGAGCTGCTGGAATTATGCCTCTTGCCACTGGTTCTGGGAAAATGCCATTTTCCCATCTATTTGGGGAGACAGGCAAGCCCAGGACCAGAATAAGAGTCAACTCGTATCATTGCTCATTGTAGTCTGAGTATGGAGCTGTCGATGGAATCCAAGCAGTAAATTTTAAAACAAATACTGCATTATCCATTAGGCATATGGTCCTCTGATGGCAGGAGATGTCTTTTTTGGCTGCAGTGATCTCACTGCTGCTGGCTATCTAAACAACTGAAGGGAGAACAGACATTGGAACAGCTTTCCCTCTGCCTCACATCATGACTCGAATGAAGTAATAATAACAATTAAAATAATTATCTATTTATAGAGCACTTTGCATACAAACGATATAATTGAAAGGGCTTTACAATGGGATAAATTACAAACATGAAAATAAAGGCCAAAAGATATTGGTTAAAAGCAAGGTTAAAAAATAGGTTTTGAGTTGGCATTTAGAAGTGTCAACTGTATCTGCATCCCCTAGAGAATTAGATTTTGAGTTCCACAGTTTAAGAGCGTAGTTCAATAAAGCTGACCTGCCAATTATCTTTTGAGGAAGTTTGCTTAAATTTAAGAGACTGGCAGAAAAAGAACCAAGAGCTGGAGCAGGATTATAAAACGTAAGCAATTCTGTGATGCACTCTGAGTACTGAGAGATTTAAGAACAAGTTATCTAAAAGATACAGGAAGCCAATGCAGAGGAGTTAGGATGGGAGTGATATGCTCCCTCGTCCTGGTTTAGGTTAAAGATCAAGCAGCAGCGTTCTGAATGAGTTGTAGTTGAAGTGTGTGTATTTAGTTTAAAATAGTCGAAGGAACTATTTATAATAGTTAATATTTATAATAGTCGAAGGCAACTTTATAATTGTTGTACACTCAGCTATGTCCATGGTTTCTATCCCAACAGCATAAAAAATCATGCTTATATTACACATTCAAGGATCAAGGGTCAACTTTACTCACCATATCCATCTACATGGAATTTGTTGTAGTGTGTCGGTCAGGGCATGACATGCAACAAAAAGCAACATCCAATAATTATAAAGAATAACGAATTTGATAAAAAATAAAGTTACAGGCTAAAGTAAGGATATGGAATAAAATGTACAGAAATATATAAATACCAACATATATTTTCAATGTAAACAGCATTATAAAAAGTGGTTTAAAGTGTTTCTGTGCAGTGCAGTTACTGAGGTAATAGATAGAGGGGGTGAAAGGGGGATAACTAAAATAGTTGATCAGATTAACTGCCTGAGAGAATAAGTTTTTAGGATGGTGTGATGCTTTTGTTGAAATAGCCCCATTATAATGAGCTCTTTGGGCCTGTGTGAATTGGGCTCTGAGGTTTTTAGAGTACCTGAATTGGTTAGTTGCTGTTTAACAGATGTTGGTAATCCCTGGTGCTTTCTGATTAAGCTTGTTTAGTTTTCTTTGACTGGCTTGGGGATTCCATGTTACTTGTGGCATTTAAGCATATGCTTGACTTGTTCTCTGGCAGGGTCCTAGTTTTGAGAATGTTACTTCTCGCGGTGTCGCTCGGCTGAGCTACCAATTTTCTGTTGGATATTTTATGAATAACCTCTGGTCACCTCTACATGAGAATCTGTTTTCCCTCTGCAGCTGGGTTCTGTCATTGCCAGCACACAATGTGACACCCATAGTGCTTTTGAGAAGGAAGCTTTTGATAAAGACAGTTTGCAGGGTGAGTAATGTCCCTGTCAAAGTTTCTGATCCAAACCCTGTATCAGGAAAGGCATCATGATATCCAGGATTTATTTTCTCTTTCATTGATCAGTTCTGATCAGATAATATACTGTATTTTATTATTCGTTAATTTATTTGTCTTCCAAGAGGACCACAACCTTGTTATTGGGTTTAGAAGCTTGTATGTCTCAATGACCCAGAAAGCTATGTTGGCTAGAGTCAGGCCTTTATGCTTTGGCTCTTGGTAGGGTCACCCATGTCAAACAGGTCAAAGGGAAGAGACCAGACTCAGAGTGGTCCACTAGTCCTCCAGGTTCAGGAGTTCCACTCAGTGCTAGCAACCCTGACTGGTCAAATAAAAATTGTTATGAAAACAGCAATGAAGAATCCTTCTACATCTGAGTGTGATGGTATTCCTGAGTCTCCATCTGGGACTTGCATGATTGAAAACCCAGAAGAAGCTACTGACACGATAAAGGAAGACCTGAGAATCACCAGAGATGGAGGACCTTCAATGCTGCCCTAAACATCAAAAATAAGTAAGCAAGTAAATAACACGCACAAAATGCTGGTGGAACACAGCAGGCCAGGCAGCATCTATAAGGAGAAGCACTGTCGACGTTTTGGGCTGAGACCCTTCGTCAGGACTAACTGAAAGGACAGATAGTAAGAGATTTGAAAGTAGTGGGGGGAGGGGGAAATGCGAAATGATAAGAGAAGACCGGAGGGGGTGGGATGAAGCTAAGAGCTGGAGAGGTGATTGGTGAAAGTGATACAGAGCTGGAGAAGGGAAAGGATCATGGGATGGGAGGCCTTGGGAGAAAGAAAGGGGGGGAAGCACCAGAGGGAGATGGAAAACAGGCAGAGTGATGGGCAGAGAGAGAGAGAAAAAAACAACTAAAAATGTCAGGGATGGGGTAAGAAGGGGAGGAGGGGCATTAACGGAAATTAGAGAAGTCAAATTTCATGCCATCAGGTTGGAGGCTACCCAGCCAGTATATAAGGTGCTGTTCCTTCAACCTGAGTTTGGATTCATTTTGACAGTACAGGAGGCCATGGATAGACATATCAGAATGGGAATGGGACGTGGAATTAAAATGTGTGGCCACTGGGAGATCCTGCTTTCTCTGGCGGTCAGAGCGTAGGCGTTCAGCGAGACAGTCTCCCAGTCTGCGTCAGGTCTCACCAATATATAAAAGGCCACACCGGGAGCACCGGACGCAGTATACCACACCAGCCGACTCACAGGTGAAGTGTCGCCTCACCTGGAAGGGCTGTCTGGGGCCCTGAATGGTGGTGAGGGAGGAAGTGTAAGGGCAGGTATAGCACTTGTTCTGTTTACAAGGATAAGTGCGAGGAGGGAGATCGGTCAGAAGGGATGGGGGGGGACGAGTGGACAAGGGAGTCACGTAGGGAGCGATCCCTGCGGAAAGCAGAAGGGGGGGGAGGGAAAGATGTGCTGGGTAGTGGGATCCCGTTGGAGGTGGCGGAAGTTACTGAGAATTATACGTTGGACCTGGAGGCTGGTGGGGTGGTAGGTGAGGACAAGGGGAACCCTATCCCGAGTGGGGTGGCGGGTGGATGGGGTGAGGGCAGATGTGCGGGAAATGGGAGAGATGCATTTGAGAGCAGAGTTGATGGTGGAAGAAGGGAAGCCCCTTTGTTTAAAAAAGGAAGACATCTCCTTTGTCCTGGAATGAAAAGCCTCATCTGCCAGCATTTTGTGTTTTTACAACAGTAGTGTCTTTATCAAACTTGAATAAGGCATTGGAGCTGTGCTTAGCCACACAGTCAGAGGTGTAAAGCGAGTAGAGCAGGGGGCTGAGCACACAGCCTTGTGGCGCCTCTTTGCTGATGTTAATTGTGGAAGAGGTGTTGGCAATCCAAACTGGCTGGGATCTGCAAGCGAGGAAATTGAAATTGCACATGGAGGTGTTGAGGTCTAGTCTTGGAGCTTATTGATTAGTTTTAGGGTATGACAGTATTGAAAGCTGAGCTGTAGTCAATAAAGAGCATACTGATGGTATCTGCTGTGAACCTGCTGCTCCGGTAGGAACAAGGTAGATGTCACAGAATGCCATTCAAAGGAGACTCCCCATTGAAAGAACTGCTTTGTGCAGATGAATGCCTCCAAGGAGGAAGGGCTGATACTCCTGAGAGAGCCAAATCATTGGAGATGGTGGTTGAGGGAAGTTCGGACTGTGATGGATGCCTTCATGCAGAACGTGGGTTCCATGTGTGAGAAAAGCGATACACCAGACTACATCAGAAATGAGATCCAATGTTTATGTGCACATTGGACTGCTTTGACTGTAATGGGTCCTTTTAATTTTTTTACTGTAACCATAAATTTGACAAATATATATATATATTTATTTATAATTTTATACCAGTGTATGATCTATTAATTTTCTGATGAATGATAGCTTTGCATGGAGCTGTATTCATTGCAATCAATGTTCCTTAATCGGAACATCACAACTTTCCTGTTTGGTTTGAACCAAGTCATACTGAATCTAGTATTGCTTATGAAAGGTGGTCTTCTCACCGCTGAGTCATGTGGCTGTTAGCAGAGTAAGCTACCGAGCCAAGTTTGTATACGAGCCCGGTGAGAAGGCTGCACTGAATTACTTCAAACTCCTAACAGAATAGATCAAGACTATGATTATGATAGATTAAAGAAGAAAGATAGGCTCTCTCTGTCACATATATGTTGAAATATCAAAGCACACAGTGAAATGCATCATTTGTGTTAATGACCAACCCGATCAGTTGATATGATGGAGGCAGCCCAGAAGTGTCCAGATGTAAGAACGTAAGACATAGGAACAGAATTAGGACATTGGCTCCATCATGTCTACTTTGCTATTCGATCACGACTGATACATTATCCCTCTCAACCCTATTATCATGCCTTCTCCCCATAACCATACTAATCAAAGACTATTTAACCTCTGCTTTAATTATACGCAATGACTTGGTCTCCACAGCCATCTGTGCCAATGAATTCCACACATTCACCACCAATAGGCTAAAGAAATTCCTTTTCATCTCTGTTCTAAAGGGATGTTCTATCGGTGTCAATGTAGCATGCCCACAGTTTACTAACCCTAATCCGTAATGTGGGAGGAAAGTGGAGTAATCCACGCAGTCACAGGGTAAACGTATAAACTCCTTACAGACAGCAGCAGGAATTGAACCTCGATCAGCTAGACCAGCTGATGTTAAATCTGAAACTTCTGAATGGGATGGGATTTGTTGGTTCCGCATCTACTGATTGAACAACAGCATTGCAAAAACAAAACGTATTAATGTAAACATCATTTTTAACTCTGATTTAATTTATGAAGTGAAAATTCCTGAACAAAAGCATCTATAATGTGTAAAATCCAAATAAGTGAATAAAACTTCGGCTTACATTCTTTGCATAAATTTGTAGTCACAACATTCTGCATCCTGGAAATATATAGATCCCGAGGGTTAATGTCATCTCTGTCTCCAGATCAGCTTTCTATTTGCATAGCCTCCTGTGGGCCTGTTTGCGATCTCGTGGAAGCTCACACACGTCTGTACATAGTTATGTCGTCCAGTCTCGGTGACCTCTTTCCATAATACAAATGCACACTTGAGGAATGTTACCCTGTCTCTCTTCTCTCTCTCTCCCTCACACACACACACACACACACACACACACACACACACACACACACACACACACACACACACACACACACACACACACACACACACACACACACACACACACACACACACACACACACACACACACACACACCACTGCACCCTGCTATGCCTGGCATTTAATCAGCGATCATTGGGCAAGTAACTTCTGGTTCACTGGTTAACTGTTGAGGAACCAATGTAAAAGAAGCAGATTGCAAAAAAGTCCAAGTTCAAGTTCAAGCTTATTGTAATTCAACCGTATACATGTATACAATCAAACAAAACAATGTCCCCCGGACCAAAGTGCACAGCATGGTACGTATAGTTTACACATAACACACATAGTACTACTAACCCAAATAAATTACTTACTTACTTAGCAAACACGAGGAAATCTGCAGATGCTGGAAATTCAAACAACAACACACACAAAATGCTGGTGGAACACAGCAGGCCAGGCAGCATCTATAAGGAAAAGCGCTGTCGATGTTTCGGGCCAAGACCCTTCGTTAGGACTAACTGAAAGGAGAGATACTAAGAGATTTGAAAGTAGTGGGGGGAGGGGGAAATGCAAATTGATAGGAGAAGATGGGAGAGGGTGGGATGAAGCTAAGAGCTGGAAAGGTTTTTGGCAAAAGTGATACAGAGCTGGAGAAGGGAAAGGATCATGGGACGGGAGGCCTCGGGAGAAAGAAAGGGGGTGGAAGCACCAGAGGGAGATGGAGAACAGGCAGAGTGATGGGCAGAGAGAGAGAAAAAACAACTAAAAATGTCAGGGATGGGGTAAGAAGGGGAGGAGGGGCATTAACGGAAATTAGAGAAGTCAATGTTCATGCCATCAGGTTGGAGGCTACCCAGCCGGTATATAAGGTGTTGTTCCTCCAACCTGAGTTTGGATTCATCTTGACAGTACAGGAGGCCATGGATAGACATATCAGAATGGGAATGGGACGTGGAATTAAAATGTGTGGCCACTGGGAGATCCTGCTTTTTCTGGCGGACCGAGTGTAGGTGTTCAGCAAAACGGTCTCCCAGTCTGCGTCGGGTCTCACCACTTTGCCTCCAACTTTCACCCTGCCCTCAAATTTACCTAGTCCATTTCTGACACCTCCCTCTCCTTTCTTGATCTTTCTGTCTCCATCTCTGGAGACGGCTTATCTACTGATATCTACTATAAGCCTACAGACTCTCACAGATACCTGGACTATTCCTCTTCCCACCCTGTCTCTTGCAAAAATGCTATCCCCTTCTCACAATTCCTCCGTCTCCGCCGCATCTGCTCTCAGGAGGATAGGGTAGGGTTTCGGCCCGAAACGTCATCACTACCTCCTCCCATAGATGCTGTCTGGCCTGCTGAGTTCTGCCAGCATTTTGTGTTTTTTATTAATTTCCAGCATCTGCAGATTCACTCCTGTTGCCTTTGAATACACTACTGTTGTAGGCTGAATCAAAGGTGGTGATGATCAGGACATAGGAGGGAGATTGAAAATCTGGCTGAGTGATGCCACAACAACAACCTCTCACTCAATGTTATCAATACCAAGGAGCTGATTATTGACTTCAGGAGGAGGAAACTGGAGGTCCATGGTCCATTAGACAATCCTCATCGGGGGATCACGGGGAGAAGTTCAACAACCTTAAATTGCTTGGAATGATCATTTCAGAGGACCTGTCCTGAGGCCAGCACGTAAGTGCAGTTACCAAGAAAGCACAGCAGGGCCTTTACTTCCTTAGAAATTTGCTAAGATTTGACATGACACCTAAACTTTGTCAAACTTCTATAGATGTGAACTTCTATAGAGAGTATATTGACTGGTTGCAATCATGGCCTGGTATAGAAATACCAATGCCTTTGAATGAAAAAGCCTGCAAAAGGTAGTGGATATGGCCCTGTCCATCATGGGCAAAGCCATCCCCAACATTGAGCACATCTACATAGAGCACACCCAACATTCATCCTCCACCCCAGTCATGCTGCCCTCAGGAAGAAGGCTTCAACACTCTCACCACCACCTTCAAGAACAGTTGTTACTCCTTAACATCAGGCTCTTGAACCAGTGGGACAACTTCACTCAACTTCATGTGCCCCTTCACTGAAGCGTTCTCACAACCTATGAACTCACTTGCAAGGACTCTTCATCTCATGTTTTCAATATTTATTGCTTTTTTGTTATTTATCTTTTTCTTTTGTATTTGTACAGTTTGTTGTCTTTTGCACATTGGTTGTTGTCTGACCTGTTGGGTGTGGTCTTTCATTGATTCTATAAAGGTTCTTGGATTTACTGAGGGTGCCCACAAGAAAATGAATCTCAGGGTTGTATGTGGTGACGTATATGCACTTTGAACTTTGAACTTTGGGGGCTCCAATGCACATGATCGCAAGAGGCTGCAGAGGGTAGTTGATTCAGCCATTTCCATTATGGGTACAGCACTCTCCATGTTGGTGCTGGAAGAAGGTGGCATCCAACTTTAAGGGTGCTCACCATTTGGGACATGCTCTCAGCTCATTACCACTGTCAGGGAGGAAATGCAAGATCCTGAAGACCCACACTCAGTAATTCAGGAATTACTTCCCCTCTGCCATCAGATTTCTGAACAGTCTATGAACCCATGAACACTACTCTGTTATTTCTTTTTTATGATTTATTAATTTACTTTGTAATTTATTGTAATTCTGTGTTTTTGCACTGTACTATGACCACACAGATAATTATCAGATAAATCATAGATGGTAAACCTGATACTGAGTCTGAACACTCACTACATCAAGGACTTTGAGGCCTAATGCCATTCTACATCTTTTCTTCATTAACTAATGTTTTCACCCAATTACATCACCAGTAATTGAATCGTATTTTAAAACAGCAGGCACAAACTGTAAAGCGTAAACCAAAGAACATGAAAAGACACCCTCGATGTTTTACAAAGGAGATGAAGTATGACATTACATACATTATGATCTCATCCAAAAGCAACTTCCTATTTTCATAGCAGCACACACAAAATGCTGGAGGAACTCACCAAGTCAGGCGGCATCTATTGAAATGAATAAACAGTTGATGTTTTGGGCCGAGACCCTGCTTAAGGACTGGAAAGGAAGGGGGGAGCAGGATAGCTGGAAAGTGATAGTTGCGGCCAGGAATGTAGGAAAGGTAAAGGGCAAAATGCTGACAGTTTATTATTAATTTTCATAGATGCTGCCCGACATGCTGAGTTCTTCCAGCATTTTGTATGTATTGCTTTGTATTTCCAGTATCTGCAGAATTTCTCATGTTTATGATTTGCTGTTTTCATATCTTTTGGGAAAAAAAAGAAAGTACCTCCAGAACAGTAGGCCTTTACATGGGTCATACAAATTTATATTTCAGTACCATTTTGTTTCAGTATAAAATTTTACCCACAGGTACGTTAGAGACTTTTGAGAGATGTTTAGATATGCACATGAGATCGGCATTAGAGACCCCCAACACCCAGGACATGCTCTCTTATTACTACTGCCATCAGGAAAAAGGTACAGGAGCCTCAGGACTCACACCACCAGGTTCAGGTACAGTTCTTACCCCTCAACCATCAGGCTCTTGAACCAAAGGGGATAACTTCACCCAACTTAACTTGCCCCATCATTGAAATGTTCACACAAGCAATGGACTCACTTTCAAGGACTCTTCATCTCATGTTCTCATTACTTATAGCTTTTTTATTATTTATTGTTATTTCTTTTTGACTTATACACTTTGTTGTCTTCTGCACACTGCTTGAACACCCTAGTTAAGTGGTCTTTCATTGATTCTGTTACGGTTATTATTCTATAGATTTATTGAGTATGCCCACATGAAAATGAATTGTAGGGTTGTATATGGTGACAGATATGCACTTTGATAATAAAATTCACTTTGAAATTCGAACTTTGATTTCTGAAAGCTGAGGTTTGGTGACATGAAGAATGAATTTACCTAGAATGACCCTACTCTTTATTCAGTAAAAATTGACTGAAACATGATTCCTGCACTATTTTTATTCAGCTAGATGCCCTTATGACATTTGAATATGAGTAGCATTAACAGGTTCTTTAAGGTTGTCATAGCTAGGGGTGGTAGTGGGGATAAGTTCCATTTCCTATTAAATTTTCCCAATGGCGTGCATTTCAAATAGCCTCTGACAACTAGCTTGTGAACTTCACGTGTGGCTCTGTTGCTAAGTCCTGCAGAGCTGTTTCTGCTGACAGGAGAAGAGGCAAAGGCAGATTACTGGCACCTTAAAACCAGTCACATTGGGCAGATGGGATTTCGTCAGCCAAGGTTGGCAGCTCATCTAGGAGAAGGAAAACACTGAACTCAGACCTCTGCTATCTTGTGGTTATACCCACTCATGGGGAAAGTTTCGGGAGTAAATCCTGAGGAAAAATCTGGAGCTGGAATCCCTAAGGCAGTCCTACGTTGAGTTCAATGCTGACTGGCAACTCCTAGGATGTTGCTGACACCAAACTGTGTTGGTCTCTGCCATCCTTATGGATCCATCAGCTTCTTGGAGATGCTGCACGGACAACAGCTTGCCCTCCTTATCGTACGGGCCTGGCTTGTGTATCAATTTTGGCAGCTAAGCCACAACATTCATGGTAGGCCCCAACCAATGGAAGGCCATAATGTACTGGCAGAGTTCACAATGTACTATCTCATCAGTTTCAGAATGGCCTTTGAAACCCACTGCAAAATCATAAAATAATGTAAAGCCTATATATAAACATTGAGAGGATGTTTTCTATATTGGAGGAGTCTAGGACCAGAGGGCATAGACTTCAGAATACAAGGATGTCCCATTAAAATGGAGAATGGAGAAAGGGAGAAATTTCTTTAGCCAGGGGATGGTGAATCTGTGGAATTCATTGCCACAGACAGCTGTGGTGGCCAAGTCATTGGGTATATTTAAAGCAGGGATTGATATAAAGAGAAGGT
This sequence comes from Hemitrygon akajei, assembly GCF_048418815.1. Classification (NCBI taxonomy): domain Eukaryota; kingdom Metazoa; phylum Chordata; class Chondrichthyes; order Myliobatiformes; family Dasyatidae; genus Hemitrygon; species Hemitrygon akajei. The sequence continues at coordinate 11,870,580 of NC_133149.1, read as the reverse complement.
TAAAGGTTATGAAGAGAAGGCAGGAAAATGGGATTGAGAGGGATAATAAATCAGCTGTATTGGAATTGCAGATCAGACTCAATGGGCCAAATGGCCCAACTTTGCTCTTTTGCACTATGGTCTTATAGGTTTTACAGAAATAGTGACTACTGAAAAGAACAGGTAACCAGGCACATATAGGACAATTTGCTTATTGTAGCTTTATTTCCATATGTAAATTTACAACTGATCAGTTTACAAATTAATTCTGATGAAGAATCAGAGACCGTTTATTATTCTCCATAAACATAAGAGATCCTGCAGATGCTGGAATTTCAGAGCAACACAAACACAATGCTGGAGGAACTCAGCAGGTCAGGCAGCATCTATGGAAATAAATGGAGTCGACGTTTTGGGCTGTGACCCTTCTTCAGGACTGGAAAGGAAAGGGAAAGAAGACAGGATAAGAAGGTAGGGGAGTGGAAGGAGGACAAGAAAGAAAGGTGATGGGTGGAAGGGGGGTATGAAGTAAGAAGCTTGGGGGTGATAGGTGGGAAACATAAAGGACTAGAGAAGAAGGAATCTGATAGGAGAGAAGAACAGACCATGGGAGAAAGGAATGGAGCAGGGGAACAAGGGGCAGGTTGTAGGCAGGTGAGGAGAAGAGGGCAGAGTGGGAAAATGAAGAAGAGGGGAAGGAGGAAGAGGAAAAATCACTAGAAGTTAGTGAAATTGATGTTCATGCCATCAGGTTGGAGGCTAACAAGACAGAATATGAGGTGTTGCTCCTTCACTCTGAGGGTGCCTCATCTTGGCACAAGATGAGGCCATGGATCAACATGTCGGAATGGGAATGGGGATAGGAATTGAAATGTTTGGCCACCGGGAAATTTTGCTTATTGTGAATGGATCTGAGGTGCTCGACAAAGTGGTCCCCTCAGTTGACTCTCAACACAGGAGCCCCTCAGGGCTGTGTACTCCCTGTATACTCATGACTTTGTCGCCACCCACAGCTCTATCTGCTAATTAAATTTGCCGACAATACTATATTGATTGGCCTAATCTCGAGCAATAATGAGTAGCCTCCAGGGAAGAAATCATCTCTCTGACACAGTGGTATCAAGAAAACAACCTCTCCCTCAATGTGGCAAAAACAAAGGAGCTGGTTGTGGACTGCAGGAGGAATGGAGACAGGCTAATCCCTATTGACATCAATGGATCTGGGGTTGAGAGGATGAACAGCTTTAAGTTCTTCGGCATCCACATCACCAGGACCTCACGTGGTTTGTACAGACCGGCAGTGTGGTGAAAAAGGCACAACAGTGCCTCTTTCACCTCAGACGGTTGAGGAAATTTTGTATGGGCCCCCAAATCTTAAGAACTTTCTACATGAGTAGAAAGTTCCTCCAGCATTTTGTGTGCGTTGCCTTGGATTTCCAGCATCTGCAGTTTCTCTGCTGTTTGTGACCTTACAGTACAATGTGTTTTAGTAAAATCATCTCAGCTCCAGAGACTACAGGTCCAACCTCCTCAGTCTTTCCTCAGAAGAAAACGCTTCATATGATATGGAACATTACAGCACAGGGACAGGCCCTCAGGCACACAATTTTGTGCCAAACCAATTACATTAGTGATCAAATGGTCAACTAAACTAATCCCTTCTGTTTACACAATGTCCATAACCTTCCATTTTCCTCATATTAATGTGCCTATCTAAACATCTCTTAAAAGTCTCTAAATAATTGATTATTCAATAATGAAACAAGCAGTTGTATAAATATGTGAAGCAGTAAAAGATGAAAAGTGACCAGTGCAGGATGAGAGTTGGGGAGTGGGGTGGGGGAGGGGGTTTGGTGGCAGGGCATTCAGAGGGTGTACATATGTGCTGAGTGGTAGCAGGGTGTTAAGCAGTCTAACAGCCTGGGGGCAAGAAGCTGTCACACACCCGTACAGTTCTGGTTCTTATACTGTGATACCTTCTGGCTGACGGCAGGAGATCAAAGAGATTGTGGGAAGGGAAGGAAGAGGCCTTTGACAAAGATACACAGCGCTTCTGATAGATGTCCTGAATGGGGGGAGGGAGACCCCGATAATGTTTTCAGCAGTCCCCACTACCAGTTGCAGGGTCTTGTGATCAGATGCAATTCCCATACCAGACGGTCAGGACACGCTCACTGGTGCTCCGGTAGAATGTGGTGAGAATAAGGGGAGGGGGAAGCCTGTTTGCTTCAGTCTCCTCAGGAAATGGAGGTGCTGCTGTGCTCTCTTAAAGCTAATCTTTTAAAAAATTGTCTTTCTTTGACTATTTTTCCATCAGAAGTACATTTCACATCACAATTTTCACATTTAGCTTCTGAAACCACGGCCCACCACTATCAGCTCAAGTTAGCATGTTTCTATATTCACCTTGTCTGGGTAATGTAGGAACACAGATCAGGTGGATTTGTAGTTGGAGTCAATTATCACAGTCACAGTTCATTCATCAACGTTCATTGCCAAGACAAGATAGAAGACGAGGAATATACTCAGAAACTGGATGAACTTTGGTCTCTTTTTCTGTGTAAACTCCACATAACAAACACGTTTTCCATGTTTTCAAATTTTTGCACCCATTTCTGTTGAGCTCAGGGAGTTGGAGCAGGCACTTCCTGTCTTGATTCACTCCCACATGGCTGTCATTTACATACACTCACTAGCAACTTCATTAGCTACCTCCTGTACCTCATAATGTGGCCACTGACTGGACGTCTGTGGTCTTCTGCTGCTGTAGCCCATCCACTTCCAGGATTGAAGTGTTGTGCATTCAGAGATGCTCTTCTGCACACTGCTGTTGTCACTTTTGTTCCGGCTTGAACCAGTCTGGTCATTCTCCTCTGACCTTTGTCATGAACAAGGCTTCTTCGCCTACAGAACTGCCACTCACTGGATGTTTTTCTCATCATTATTCTCTGTAAACTCTAGAGCCTGTATTTTTGTAAAATTCCTGTGGAATCAGCAGCTTCTGAGATACTCAAACCACCCCGTCTGGCACCAACAATCATCCCATGGTAAAAGTCACTTAGATCACATTTCTTCCCCATTCTGATGTTTGGCCTGAACAACAACTGAACCTCTTGACCATGTCTGCATGCTTTTATGCATTGAGTTACTGCCACATGATGGACTGGTTAGATATTTGCATTTACGAGCAGGTTGTAGAGATGTACCTAATAAAGTGGCCACTGAGTGTAGAACATACTGGGACACTACAGCACAATACAGGCTGATGTTGTGCCGATATTTCCCTTTGCATTTTGTACACACAAAGAGCTCATCAGCATGGGTGGCCCATAATTAATTAGTTAATAACCAACTATTGGATCAATAGCTCATGACCTACCTTACATTTTAACTCTAAACAAAATAAACAGTACATGGATTTACAAGTCATGTGTGATTTTTCTATTTCATTCGACATCCATACATTTATAGATCTCATTGCTGGCTGCTCTAAGTATTGATTGAAGCATCCAAGTCTTTTAGTCCCTGGGTGTCTCAATCTGTCGCTCAGTGCTGCAGATGTCCATGGACAACTTCAAAAGTTCAACGTCAAAATAAACTTATTATCTTTTATCATCTTTATTAAGCATGAGTGAAATCTGTTACAAAGCAAGTATTATCCCAAGTCAACTATTTCCAACAAGGAGAAAACTGGAAAATTGACGTGAAAAATTCAAGGAACACACGTTAAGGTAAGAATAGATTAAGAGTGTTTAATTTGTGAATAACCGGTTTCTCATTTTAAACATTTCTGAGTGAGCAAATGCAAAGCAATCAGAATCAGGCTTATATCACAGGACAACAAATTTTTTGAAAGTGTTACTTCCTCAGAATTTTTTTTTATATGATAGACAGTCTGAAGCTGAACACAAATGTAACTTCAGGCTACTTGAATCATGTCGGAATTTGGAGAAAAAAAATTTGACTTCTATTGAATAATTTAATTCCGTAACACTGCTGATGCTTTACTGTTCAACTGAGCTAAAAATATTTTGTTCATGATTTTCATTTGTACTCATTGTCTGAGGTTTCTCGCTTAAGAAGGGTCCCATTCCTGCAAAGAACCACAGTCAGCGTGTAACTCCAGGTCAGGGTCTTCAAAAAACAGCTCTATTTTTATCTTTAATATCTCTATTTTTCCCTTTCAGGGTTCTTTTGAAGACCCTGACCTGGAGTTACACGCTGACTATGGTTCTTTGTGGGAATGGGACCCGCTCTCGGGGTTTTACAACTTGTCGTTGTTTGAAACGCCAAGGACTCGGCCTACAGAGGTGGTTTGCCATTGTGTTCTTCTGGGCAGTGACTCTACAAGATAGGTGATCCAGGCCATTATCTTCAAAGGTTGTCTGCATGGCATCAGTGATCGCATAACCAGGGCTTGTGATATGCACCAACTGCATATATGACGATCCACCACCTACTCCCGTTGCTTCATGTGACCCAAATCGATGCGGGGGGGAGGGCAAAGCAAGTGTCACACCTTGCCAAAGGGTGACCTGAAGAACAGTGGATGTAAGGAGCACCTTACATCTCCTTTGGTAGAAACGTATCTCCACCCCGCTACCTGTACATACATAAACGAATACAGCAAAGGAGAAATCATGAGGTAGTGTTCATGGGAGATAAAGGTGAGGTTGTGTTATTGATCAGATGAAGTATATGTTGAAAAGTGGGATTTCTGAATTTAATTTCTGAAATACATTTAGAAGGACGAGAGGGGATCTGATTGAAACATATAAGATTATTAAGGGATTGGAAACGCTGGAGGCAGGAAGCATGTTCCCGCTGATGGGTGAGTCCAGAACTAGAGGCCATAGTTTAAGAATAAGGGGTAGGCCATTTAGAACAGAGATGCGGAAAAACTTTTTCACCCAGAGAGTGGTGGATATATGGAATGCTCTGCCCCAGAAGGCAGTGGAGGCCAAGTCTCTGGATGCATTCAAGAGAGAGTTAGATAGAGCTCTTATAGATAGTGGAGTCAAGGGATATGGGGAGAGGGCAGGAACGGGGTACTGATTGTGTATGATCAGCCATGATTGCGGTGAATGGCGGTGCTGGCTAGAAGGGCCGAATGGCCTACTCCTGCACTTACTGTCTATTGTCTATTGTATTTATTTTATTTGGTTAAAGAGCACAGAGTAAGCCCTTCCGGCCCTTCCATCGAAGCCACTCCATCAAACCACAACCTCAATTAACCCTAATCAAATCACAGTACAATTTACAATGGTCAATTAATCTACCCAGTATGTCTTTGGGCAGAGAGAGGAAATGGAAGCTCCCGGGGAAAACCCATGCATTCCTTGTGGAGGACGTACAGAGACTCCGTACGGAAAAGCACCAGAAGTGAACTTCGAATTCCGAATCATAATCATTAGAGTTAAAATAGTGTCGTGTTAACCATTATGCTGCAGTGGTGCTTTAAACATGCTCCATTATATTTTTAAACATCTCTTTAAATGAAGACATGAAACTTGATATTTATTCTGACAGTTGTCTTTAATGAGTTTTGTTTTCTGGATTTGATAAAGCTTGAAATGAGGCCCATCGTGCTCCGAAGTCTACTGTTACGAAACAGCTGAGAAGTTAATTGCACCTTCCAGGAGTTGTTAAACTGATCCAGAATTGATTTATAAATGTACAGGGAAAACTGACATTCCAAATTCTATTCTCAAAATATCTCAGGTTGGATCATAGGAAGGAAGGTCTGCAGGCGTGTGTGAACAATGTGCAACTCTCTGGTGAGCAAGATACTGGAACAGGAGGCAGGTATTGTTAATGCACCATCCTAGGCCAGTATTTTTCAACGCAATGCAGCAAAGTAATTCTTTGTTTTTACACAACAGGGACTTTATTTCCGAGAGCACAGGAGAATGAGGGGAGACTTGTTAAAGATATACAAAATTATGAGGGGCATAGAATCAGAATCAAGTTTAATATCACTGGCATATGTCGTGAAATTTGTTGTTTTGCAGCTGCAGTACATTGAAGTTCCATCAGGCATCATAGCCACCAAGCTGAAGGAACGTGTGTAAATTCCTGAGCCCTGCTCTGAGGGGGATTGGTAATGGAACCAGAAGTTCCAAGCATCAACTACTGGTAGACAAAGCAGTCAGGCGAGATTCCATGACCAGGCAAACCAATCGAAGCACAGCCTGGATTGACCACCAGAAAGCATACGACTCAGTGCCCCACACGTGGATGTGGAATGCCTATCTCTGTACAAAGTCAACATGACACTAAGGAGCTTCATCAAGAACTCAATCAGCCGTTGGAGGACAATGGTAGAAGTTAACTCAAAGCCAATAGCACGTGACCATCAGATGTGGAATATACCAGGGTGATGCACTGCTATTCTGGATAAACTTGAACGCCCTCAGCCAGATCATCTTGGAGAGTGGATATGGGTACGGGGTCAAGAGTGGAGGGACCATCAGCCACCTCCTGTACATGGATGACATCAGGCACTGAAGTACTAGGAACAGGACGGGACAAAACTAAAGGACGGGACAGGTCGCAGGCAAGGCTAGGGAAGCAGGACCAGGACGAGGGACTGAGAACAAGGAGCCTGGGCTTGGAAACCGACCCCAAGACAGGACAAGGACCCAGAAGCTGGGTCTTGACTCGGGCTCGGACCCCCAAACCAGGTAAAACGTGACGAGGCCTGGGTTCTGGAGACTAGAGGCTCGAGGCTGGGGTTCTTGGAGCTCGAGGCTCGAGGCTGGGGTTCTTGGAGCTCGAGGCTGGGGTTCTTGGAGCTCGAGGCTGGGGTTCTTGGAGCTCGGGGCTCGAAGCTTGGGTTCTTGGAGCTCGAGGCTAGAGGCTGGGGTTCTTGGAGCTCGAGGCTAGAGGCTGGGGTTCTTGGAGCTTGAGGCTAGAGGCTTGGGTTCTTGGAGCTCGAGGCTAGAGGCTGGGGTTCTTGGAGCTCGAGGCTAGAGGCTGGGGTTCTTGGAGCTCGAGGCTAGAGGCTGGGGTTGGAGCTCGAGGCTCGAGGCTGGGGTTCTTGGAGCTCGAGGCTAGAGGCTGGGGTTCTTGGAGCTCGAGGCTAGAGGCTTGGGTTCTTGGAGCTCGAGGCTAGAGGCTGGGGTTCTTGGAGCTCGAGGCTAGAGGCTGGGGTTCTTGGAGCTCGAGGCTCGAGGCTGGGGTTCTTGGAGCTCGAGGCTGGGGTTCTTGGAGCTCGAGGCTCGAGGCTGGGGTTCTTGGAGCTCGAGGCTAGAGGCTTGGGTTCTTGGAGCTCGAGGCTAGAGGCTGGGGTTCTTGGAGCTCGAGGCTAGAGGCTTGGGTTCTTGGAGCTCGAGGCTAGAGGCTGGGGTTCTTGGAGCTCAAGGCTAGAGGCTTGGGTTCTTAGAGCTCGAGGCTAGAGGCTTGGGTTCTTAGAGCTCGAGGCTAGAGGCTGGGGTTCTTGGAGCTCGAGGCTAGAGGCTGGGGTTCTTGGAGCTCGAGGCTAGAGGCTTGGGTTCTTGGAGCTCGAGGCTAGAGGCTGGGGTTCTTGGAGCTCGAGGCTAGAGGCTGGGGTTCTTGGAGCTCGAGGCTAGAGGCTTGGGTTCTTGGAGCTCGAGGCTAGAGGCTGGGGTTCTTGGAGCTCGAGGCTAGAAGCTTGGGTTCTTGGAGCTCGAGGCTCGAGGCTTGGGTTCTTGGAGCTCGAGGCTAGAGGCTTGGGTTCTTGGAGCTCGAGGCTTGCATAACTCAGAGGCTGGAGCTTGGAGGCAGACTAGGAACTGTACATCAACACAGAGCCAGGACTTCTCCTTTGACAAGCCGGGACTCCTCTTTAACAAGACACTAACATGAGACTAGGTAGTGCATAGACATAGGGCCAGGGCTTATCCTTCAACAAGCCGGGACTCAACTTTCACTTCAAACCAAGGTGGGGCAGGACCATCCGTCAGGTAACGGCAGAATGGCCTGACTTACCCGACAAAGGAAAAGACAAGACAAGACAGATTATCCCACAGGACAATGGCAGGACAGCCTGACCTACCCCACGGAGGTGAGGACAGGAAGAGACAAACACCGAAGGATGACAGACAGTTCCATCTCTGCATCGGGGCTGCTCCGAGTAGCCGTTACGGCCGGCAGCCTTGGCTGGCTACGGAAACAACCGGATCCCTACCTAGCTCGGAGTGGCTGACGGCCACCCAGCCGGCCCAGGAAATGTCCAAATCCATACCGCAATGACAGCTCCAACTACTGACAGCAAGGCTCCCAGAAGCAATGGTTCTCCAACACAGCCTAAAGATGGCAAGTGGCTATTCGAGCCTTCCACCAACTCCCAGGGAAGCTTGACAAAACAATCCCCCCAACCACACTCAATCCCAGGGCCACTTAAATTCCCAGCCCCAGGATGAGCATCAGGTGCTTATGGTTAAGTCCAACCGAAACAAGGGACAGCCGGAGGACCCGGAGTCCAAAGCCCGCGGACCGGACCGTGAACCGGAATGCGGACTTCAGACCGGACCATGACACATGTTAGAGATGAAAGAGACATTGACTCACTAATCCACCTGAAGAGGGTGTACAGCAGAGACATCAGGCTGTCATTTGGACTGGAAAAGTGCAGCCAGATGGTAGTGAAAAGAGGCAAACTCATAAGACTGAAGGAGTTCCCACCTAAAGGCCACATCCCAGATGTACAGGACAGCTACAGATACCTGGGGATCCTGCAGGCACAATGAGGTCACAAGGAAGGCTGAAATACCTGAGTACCTCCAAAGAGTGAGACAGGTACTAAAAAGCCAGCTGAATAGGAAGAACAAGATCAGAGCCATCGACACATTCATCCTCCAGATACTCAGCCACAATAGTGTGCTGGCCCCAACCTCTCCTTGATGAGAAGAGGGCATATCCTGGATGGATAGTGTAAGCAGGCTTTTCTTCCACTGAGGTTGAGTGACACTAGAATTAGAGGTCATGGATTAAGAGTGAAAGGTGAAATGTTTGAAGGGAACATGCGGCGAAGCTTCATCACTCAGAGCATGGTGAGAGTGTGGAATGATATGTCGCGTAGGTAGAGGATGGGGGCTCAATTTACTCATTTAAGAGACATTTGGATAAGTACATGGTTGAAAGGTGTATGGAGGGTGATGGTCCAGATGCAGGTCAATAGGACTAGCCAGAAAAATCATTCAGCACAGACTAGATGCTCTCTGGTTCTAATACCCTACAATAATGCAAGCATCAACTACTGTGCAACATGTTCAAATCCCAACATGTCAGAATTTACCCACAAAGAAACAACAAAAGATCCCAGTTGGGACTGTTTAACACAGACTACACCAGAATTGATCTCTGACCACTCCAATATACTTATTTTGATCATAAATTTGAACTTTGAACTTTGTGTCCAGGCCATGGCACGATATTGTAGCAAGTGTTTAAAGAGTTAATAGTTTCAAACTCCTTTCTCCTTTAAAGCAAAATGCATACTGATGATTAGATGCAGAAAATTGCTCTAAAAAATCTTCTTATTCATACCTTTAAAGGAAAACGGTTGCAACAGGGTCATATGGGCCACATGGAGCTTAGGAATATTAAACATGTCAAACATTGCATAAGACTATTGCATTGAAATCCCACCTGAAGTGACACAGGGTCTACATAATGGTAGTTTTAAATGAATTTGTATATTTCTGGTCTGCTGGTTTGAATATGTTTCTAGTCAACTTCCTTCCAAATTTTTCCCTTCTTTATATATGTTCTTTCCCTCCTGTAGATGATGCCTGCTTTTCTAAATTGTTCAATATTCTTTTTCCTTATTTGCATCTGCACTTAATTAAGGCTCGAAGAAAAGCCTTATTTACTGTAACAGAAAGGGGGCCTCAGCTGGATTTCAGGCCCAGTGCGATTATAATACAACCAGATTTTATTCAAGGGCAAAGTTTGCCATTTATTCTCTTCTATTTTCAGAATAAGTTTCTTTCCCTTCCTCCACTTAATTTATTTAACCTTCCTTTTTCCCCGTTTCCACATTTTAGAAGTAAGTTTTAGTCTCAAAGTAAATGTTGTTATTGCTGTTTTTCTCCACACCTTGTGGCACTTTAGGTGGCAACCTTGCCACTTCTTTAGCATTTGTCAGTTTTTTACGAGGTTACAAGTTACACGCTTGACACTCAACCCAGCACGGATGGAAAGCGTGCAAGGAGCCAGGGGGATTCGAACCTGGGACCCACTCACCTCAAGGTCTGGTGCAGATGCCACTACACCACTGGCCAGCTACTAAGTACACATATGTTATCATATACAACCCTGTCTTTCACTTCTTGTGGGCATACTCAGCAAATCTATAGAATAATAGCTATAACAGGATCAATGAAAGATCAACCAGAGTGCAGAAGACAACAAATAGTGCAAATGCAAATAAATAGCAATCAATATTGAGATCATGAGAAAATGAGATAAAGAGTTCTTAAAATGAGATCACTGATTTCAAGTATTTCAATGATGGGGCAAGTGAGTGAAGTTATCCCCTTTTATATGATGGTTAAGGGATAGTAACTGTTCTTGAACCTGGTGGTGTGAGTCCTGAGGCTCTTGTACCTTCTACCTGATGGCAGCAGTGAGACGAGAGCATGGCCTGGCTGGTGGGGATCTCTAATGATGGATTTCTTCCATCTCTTTGTTATTTGGTTGCAACAACCAGTCATAGTCTGGTAATCTGGCAGGCAGAAACATGCCAAAGTAAGGTTTAATTAGTTTACAAAACGCAACTGAATAATTATATTCTGCTAATCCCAAAGAATTTATCTGATTTTGGGCTTTATTACGATTTATAACCATGAACTAAGATATTGTTAAGGCTGGCTTGTCTCCCAACTGTTGTTGTTGATCACGGAGTCAGCTAGAAACCTCATAAACACAGAGATTCTGTAGATGCTGGAAATCCAGAGTAACAAGCAAAGCTCTCTATATTTCATTATTTTACAAAAAGAAACTGGATTTTGTCAACCTCAAAGAATTCATTTGATTTTGGGGGTTTATTACAATTTGCAATCATGAATGTTATCTTCAGATCATTTTGGAACCGGAGATATTATTTATCTATTTATATATACAGTGCAGAATTGGCCCTTCCAGACCAACAGGCCACGCTGCCCAGCAACCCACCTCTTTAAACCTGGACTAAACTCAGAACAATTTACAATGACCAATTAACCTACAAATGGGTATGTGGGGAAAGAAGCTGGAGCACCTGGAGGAAACTCACACATTCACGAGAAGGACGTGCAAACTCCATGCAGACGGTGCCGGAAATCCACTCTGGACTCTGATGCCCCGAGCTGTAATAGGGTTGTGCTAACTACTACATAACTGTGGGTGCCCTAAAGATATTGTTGAGGCTGAAGTTTTCTCTCCACTCTTGTGATCAATCAGGGAGTCGGCTTCCTGCTCTGACTTTATCACATAATTTGTGAATAAACAGTTGGAGGCTGCATTCTCAGAGCTTGGACTATTGCTGTTTCTACAAGTGGAAACAGTTGCTGACTATTGGAAATTAGCTAAACAGCTGCAATTAGACGACTTGCTTCTGTAAAGTTTGCAAACTTCTCAACGTCTATTGAACTTGCAACTTGCAGGGTCTGCCAGTGTGTCATTGTTTAATGGAGGATCAATAAAAGAAATTAAATGAAAGTTAATTTTAAGGGCAGATTGTCAACAGAAATGAATCACAAGCTATTGGAATGTATACCATACGAAGGATTGTTTTGGCACACAATACAGCTTAAGTTCTAGCAGAACTGTTGAGGAAATAAACTCATCCTAGGGCTGATTATTGTCAATGCTATATCATACAGGGAGACACGTCAAGCACATGTCCAGGCCGAGTGTCAATCATGGAATTGGAAGCCCAGGTGCAGGCTGGGAATTGTGGCTTGGATTTTGAGCAGAGAATGCAGATTGTCTTTGCAATAACATTCAATGGCAAGCACACAAATCTCATCGCACAGAGAAGCTGGATTTTCTGGCTCAATATCGTTTTGTTTCATTATACACTCAGTGGCCACTTTATTAGGTACAAGAGTGAAACCTGGTGCGGCCTTCTGCTGCTGCAGTCCATCCTCTTCATGGTTCGATGTGTTGTGCATTCAGAGATGCTCTTCTGCACACCACTGTTGTAACACATGGTTATTTGAGTTACTGTTACCCTCCTGTCAGCTTGAACTAGTCTGGCCATTCTCCTCTGACCTCTCTCATTGACAAGGCATTTTCACCCACAGAACTGCTACTCAATAGATCTTTTTTCTGTTCTTTCCACCATTCTTTGTAAGCTATAGAGACTATTGTCTGAGATATCAAACCAGACTGGCACCAACAATCATTTCACAGTCAAAGTCACTTAGATCACCTTTCTTCCCCATTCTGATGTTTGGTCTGAACAACAACTGAACCATTTGACCATGTCTGCATGCTTTTATGCATTGAGTTGCTGCTATATGACTGGCTGATTAGATATTTGCATTAACAAGCAGGTGTGCAGATGTATCTAATAAAGTTGCAATTAAATGTCTGCTTCTACCAGTTCACCCTCCAAAGAATAAAGTCTTAATCTATGCAGCCTCTCTTTGTAGCTTAGACCCTTGAGCCCAGGCAACATCCTGGTAAATCTGTTCTCCTCTATCTAGTTTAATAACATCTTTCTTATTATAGGGTGACCAAAACGGTACACTATATCCCAAGTGTGGCTTCACCAATGCCTTATATAACTGCATCATAACTTCCTAACTCCTGTACTCAATGGCTGTTCTTGTTCTTGCTCTCTATGCTTTTATTTATGAAGTCCAAACCTTGTATACATGAATAACCACTCTCATAACCTACGCTGCCACTTTCAATAAACTTTTCCCAAATTTCTATTCCCAGATCTCTCTGTTTCTGTAGCCCCTTTTAGAATTGTGTTCCCTAGTTTATATCGCCTCTTCTCATTATCCTTACCAAAGTGCAGTATGCTGCTGGATCGACCTAAATTTCATCTGCCAGCTCTCTGTCCATTCTGTCAGACCGTCCTTGATGCCTATTGCATCCCATTCCACAGTTCACCACACCGCCAAGATTTCTGTCATCTGCAAGTTTAGAACTTGTGCTCTGTAACCCAACTCCAAGTCATATTAAGATATATTAAAAGAAGTAGTGGTCCGAGTACTGAACCCTGGGGAACTCTTCAGAATACTCTCTTTCCAGTATGAAAATAACCTCTCTTTTTCCTGTTACCTGTCCAATTTTATAACCATGTTGTTTTAACTCACTATATTCCATGGGCTTCAGTGTTGATACAAGCCATTTGTGTGGAACTTCATCAAACACCATTATATATACCTCTTCAGTGAGTCTCTCTCCTACCTCATCATAGAACCCTACCAAGTTAATTAAGCATCAATCAGCCTTAATAAATCCATGATTCCTTTTCTTCCCCAGTCCCTGTGTTGAAGCGGCTGTTTAATCGGACTCTGTTTATTATTTCTGGAATTTTCCCCAATCACTGAGGCTAAACTATCTAGTCTGTTGATAAACACGAGAGATTCTGCAGAGGCTGGAAATCCAGAGCAATGCACACAAGATCAACAGGTCAGGCAGCATCTCTAGAAAGGGATCCCTTCCACCCACCTTCTAGTCTGGCATCTTCAACCTTCCTTTTCAGTCCTGATGAAGGGACTTCATCAGTTGACTGTTTATTTCTCTGCATAGATGCTGCATGACTTGGAATGAACACCAACATTGTCCATAAGCCATAGGAGCAGAATTAGGCCATTCAGCCCATCAGGCCATTCAGCTATTTCATCATGGCTGATCCATTTCTGTTTCAACACCATTCCCTGCCTTCTCCCCATAACCTTCTGTTTTCTACCTAATCAAGAACCTATCAAACTCTGCCTGAAGTACATCCAATGACATGAAGTCCACAGCCATTTGTGGCAACAATTCCACAGATTCACACCCTCTAATTCCTCCTCATCTCCATTCTAAATGGACATCCTTTTTATTCTGAGGCTGTGCCCTTCGGTTCTAGACTCCCCCCACCATAGGAAGCATCCTCTCCACATCACTCTATTTGGACCTTTCAACATTTGGTAGGTTTCAATGAGACCCCCTCCCCCCTCATTTTTCTGAATTCCAGCGAGTAAAGGCACAGAGCCATCAATCACTCCTCACATGATAAGCCTTTCATTCTCCTCAACCTCCTCTAAACCCTCACCAATGTCAACACATCCTTTCTTAGATAAGGGGCCCAAAACTGCTCAAACACGGTCTTGCCAGTGCCTTATAAAGCCTTAGAATTACATCTTTGTTTTCATATGGTTTCAGAACCATGTAGTTAGTAAGTGAAGGAGAGCAGTTCAGGAGAGGAAGGAAGCAAAAGACCATGCTGGGAAGCAGCAGATGCCATGAATCTGGAATTAAAGCGAATATTGGAAAAACCCAATAAGCCAGGCAGCATCTGAGGAGGCAGAAACAGAGTTATTGCTACAGGTGGCTAACCCTAAATCAAACTGGGAGAAGTTGGTTAATTGAAATAGTTTAGTTCAGTATAGTGTTCTGTAGTCTACAGCACAAAATGCTGGGCACTGAGAGGAAAACTACTGATGACAGAGCTGGTAAAATACACTCATTGGACATGTTATTAGTTACACCTATACACCTGCTCATGAATACAAATATCTAATCAGCCATTCAAGCAGCAGCAACTCAATGCATAAAAGCATGCAGACATGGTCAAGAGGTTCAGTTGTTATTCAGACCAAACATCAGAATGAGTAAGAAGTGATTGACGTGACTTTGGCCATTGGTGCCAGACAGGGTGGTTTGAGTATCGCAGAAATTGCTGATCTCCTGGGATTTTCATGCACAACAGTCTTGAGAGTTTACAGCAAATGGTGTGAAAAACAGAAACAACATCAAGTGGGGTGCAGTTTTCAGAGAGAAGAGACCAATCTGGTCTTGCAGAGTGCTGCCAAGTTAGGCTGGGAGATTGTCACTGTTCTCAATCATAACAAAAGTAGAATATACTCTTAACTCAACACTGAAAGTAAGCAAAAGGATATAATATTTGTTTCAGCATTTATGATTATCACTTTAATTCTCTAAGTATTTACTGTGTGGACAACTAAAATGGACTATTCTTCACCAGGGTAATGTTAAGTTAAGTTGTTCGGCCCTACAAAAGACAAGAGCCCAAAGGTTGTTTGGAAGTCTGAAGGCAAAGCCCGATGCCCAGTGCTTGGAGGCTGGAGACTGTTGGCCTGTCCTGAAGTTGAAAGACTATCCATGGGGGTGGGTGATAGAGAAGGTGCAAGGGCCTTATTTTGCCCTTGTTGTTCTGTTGGCTGTTGTGCTCTGTGTTGTTCTGCCGAGCATTATGGGCAACGCTATGTTGGCGCCAGAATATATGGCAACTCTTGCGAAGTCTCAGAATTTTGCAAAGTATTGTAGTAATTTTATGTATTGCACTGTACTGCTGACCCCCCAAAAAACAAATTGCATGACGTATGCGCTAAGGGATATGTATTGATTTGTACAGCCATCCTCGATTCTTTTTACAGGTCTTATGAAAATGTATCAAATATTCAAATCATGTAAGCACAATATAAATCTTTGAAGAAAATTAACATTTTAGGAATATCAGCATGTACTATTCTGTTGTACGACAATGAAGACAAACCAAATTATAATGGAATTTAAATAGAATCTAATATATCCAAACAGTTAACACTATAATATAAAGTTATGTGCCATGTCGTATGACATGGGTGATTATGGTCTTTCAATGACCGTAAGTGCTACAAAAGTGCTCTTCCATTGCCTTCTTCTGGGCAGTGACTTTACCAGATGCGTAACTCCAGCCATTATCAATGCTCTTCAGAGATTGTCTGCCTGGCGTCAGTGGGTCGCATAACCAGGTCTTGTGATATGCAGCAGCTGCTCACAACCATCCACCACCTGCTCCCATGGCTTCATGTGACCCTATTCGGGGGTCTAAGTAGGTGCTACACCTTGCCCAAGGGTGACCTGCAGTCTGGCAGAGTGAAAGAGCTCCTTGCACCTCCTTTTGCATCTCCACCCTGCCACCCAAATAAATGTACATCACCCATATTATCAGTGTTCCACCAAATATGAAACAGATCTAATGTAACCGTAAAAATAAGACAATATAACTATTTAAGATATATACATTTCCCTCGTATGATAATTGGTCTTTTGAACACAATATTCTTTATTATTGTCTACCTGCACTGCACTTTTATTCTAACTGTTACACTTTATTCTGCACTCTGTTACTCTTTTCCTTTACTGGTCTCCTGGCATTGTATCCAACATTGTAAGTTTATATTCCAGTATCAATGCAAGGAGGTCAGTAACTTTAGATTCCTGGGTATCACTGTCTCAGAAGACCTGTCCTGGACATAATTGTGAAGAAAGCACAACAGGACCTTTACTTCCTCAGGAGTCTGTAGAGATTCAGCATGACATCAAAAACCTTGACAAATTTCTATAGATGTGTGGCGGAAAGTGTGCTGACTGGCTGCGTTATGGCCTGGTATGGGAACTTCAATGCCTTTGAGTGGAAAATCCTACCAAAGGTAGTGGATTCGGCCCAGTACATCATGGGTAAAACCCTTCCAACCATTGAGAATATCTACATAAAATGTTGCTGTAGAAAAGCAACAATAATCATCAGAGATCCTCACCACCCAGGCCATGCTTTTTTCTCACTGCTGCCATCAGGTAGAAGGTACAAGTGCCTCAGGACTCACACCACCAGGCTCAAGAATAGTTACTACCCCTCAACCCTCAGGCTTTTGAACAAAAGGGAACAACTACACTCAGTTAAGGACTCCTTTATTTTGTTATTTCATGCTCGTTATTTATTGCTATTGATTTATACCTGCATTTGCACAGTTTGTTGTCCATTGATCCTGTTTACAGTTAGAGTTCTATAGATTTGCTAAATATGCCTGCAGAAAAAGAATCTCAGGGTTGTATGTGGTGACATGTATGTACCCTGATAATAAATTTTACTTTGAACTTTGAACTTTGCATCAGTTTTAAGACTGAAGAGCCATTGCACTGAAGCAGTTCCACTCTCTCAACCACAGAAGTCGGGGTTCAGTGGTACCCATCGTCATCATAAACGGACGTCTTCTTTGGTTTCAGTGGATGACCATGACTTCTTCTCTGCCTTGTTATGCCCTTTGCTCTCTATGAGGTATTGCAGAACCGCCTTCCGCCCAATCTGTCAGAGTTGGCTTCACATGTTAGGACAGGCACGTCCCTGTTTTCTCTTGTACTACTACTTCAATGGATGCCTGTAATGAATTCATCTGTGTGTACTGTACGGAAGGCAAATTTCTCACTGGACCTCGGTGCATAGGGTCATCAAATAATGCTGCATGGCATGTGACAATGATAAACCAATTAACTAATTGACTAATTTTTTAAATTTAAAGATACAGTGAAGAGTAGGCCTTTCCATCCTTTTGAGCCACATGGCCCCAACGGCCCCTGACAAACCTAATTAACCCTAAGCTAATCATGGGACTATCTTTTCACAATGACCAATTAACCTACCCAGTACGCCATTGAGCTGTAGGAGGAAACCGGAGCACTGGGGTAAACCTACACATACCACAGCAAGGACCTACAGAGACTCCATACAGAACGGTACCGGAACTAAACTCTGACAAGCTGTAACAACCATGAATTAACCACTATGCTATCGTGGAGCCCAGTTTAGCAATCTACTACACTGTATCCATTTTATCACTTGTGTTAATTTTATCATTTGATTGAGAATGTAATTGCATTTAATCCACTTGTGTGCTGGCTGGTGGTGGAGTGGCATCTGCACTGGACTTCAAAGCGTAAACTTTCTATATCATTGAATAATAGAAACATTACCTATTTCCAGATTTTCTGTGCTCTGTCTCTACAAAGTATTAAAAGCTGTGTGGGCACTAGAAATTTGTATGAAAGAACTTGAACAACATTGTAGACTGGTTAATGATTCTGGATTAAATTTCACATCTGTTTGTTATTCATCATAAGCAGTCTAAAATGGTTAATCAAATGGCCAAATGAAATCTTTACCCTAAGTCTGTTACTCCTTATAAAAAAATCAAATACAAAGGCAAGGTCTCAATGGTTTGGATCAGAAAACATTTTCGATGGGTGAGGTTTGTGGTTATTTAAGAGTCTAGAAAATAAAATTTGTTACTAGGTTTTATGTAGAAAATATAACAATTATGGAAAGAACTTTAAAACAGCTTGTGGATGACAAATAAAAGCATTGGTATGGATCAAATCCCTTACAAAGTTTCCACATGTTGGAATATCCAATGATATGTCAGCTGCATTATCCTATAACATTAAGTAAGTTAAACATCTGCTCCCACAAGTAGGAAATGCTCCTTTGGTGCAAAATTGTCAATTCTTCTCTAATTTTACTTTCACTGTGTTTACTTTTTAGATATTTTGACGTTTTGTCCCAGACAAGAAGTACGGTACAGAGAACACTACAACACAGAAATAGACCCTTCAGCCTATCTACTCCTTGCAAAATATTAATCTGACTAGTCCCATCGACCTGAACTCAGACCATAGGCCTCCATACCTCTCCTATCCAAGAACGTATTCAAATTTCACTTAAATGTTGAAATTGAACCCGCATCCATCATTTCCACTGGCAGCTAGTTCCACATTCGCAGCACACTCTGAGTGAAGAAATTCCTTCGTGGTTCGCTTTAATGTTTTACCTTTCATCCTTAACCCATGATATATTCTTCTAGTCTCACCCAATCTCAGTGGAAAAGTCTGCTTGCATTTACCCTATTTATATCCCTCATAATTTTGTATACCTCTGTACCAATCTCTCTTCATTCTCCTATGCTCTAGGGAATAAAACCCTAAATTATTCAACCTTTATATAACTTAGGTCCTCAAGCCCTGAAGCATCCTTGTAGATTTTCTCTGTACTCCAATACTCCAAATTATGCCTCACCAATGTCTTATACAACATCAACAGTCAGTTAGATGAAACACGAGGAAATCTGCAGATGCTGGAAATTCAAGCAACACACACAAAATGCTGGTGGAACACAGCAGGCCAGACAGCATCTATAGAGAGAAGCACTGTTGACGTTTCGGGCCGAGACCTTTCATTCTGATGGAGGGTCTCAGCCCAAAATGTCGACAATGCTTCTCCCTATAGATGCTGCCTGGCCTGCTGTGTTCCACCAGCATTTGGTGTGTGTTAGTTGGAGGAAACATTTGCTTGTGCACCAATTGACTTTCTACTCATTTTTTTTGGTCTAGAGGGCAGACAGATTTGGCATTGTGGCTAAATAAATCATAAGACCATAAGACATAGAAGCAGAATTAGTCCATATGACCCATCAAGTCTGCTCTGCCATTCCACCATGGCTGATTTATTATCTTTCTCAACTCAATTCTCCTGCCTTCTCCCCGTAATCTTTGATACCCTATCTAAGCAAGTACCTATCAGCCTCCACTTTACATATACTCAATAACTTGGCCTCCACAGCCATCGGTAGCAATGAATTCCACAGATACGCCACACTCTGGCTGAAGAAATTCGTTCTCATCCCTGTTCTCAGTGGACGGCCCTTTATTCTGAGGCTGTGCCCCCGGTCCAAGATTCCACCACTATAGGAAACATCCTCTCCACATTCACTCTAATGAGGTCCTTCAACAATCGATAGATTTCAATGAGATTCCCCCTCATTCTTCTGAATTCCAGTGAGTAAGGCCCAAAGCTATCAGATACTCCTCATACGTTAACACTTACACTCCTGGAATGTTCTTGTGAACCTCCTCTGGACCCTCTGCAATGCCAGGATATCTTTTCTTTGATAACGGACACTAAACTGCTCATAATACTCCATGAGCAGTCTGACTAATGTCTTATAAAGCCTCAGCATTACATCCCTGCTCTTATATTCTAGTCTTCTTAAAATGAATGCTAACATTGCATTTGCCTTCCTCACCACTGACTCAACCTGCAAATTAACCTTTAGGGAATCCAGCACAAGGACTCCCAAGTCCCTTTGCACCTCAGATTTTTGTATTTTCTCCCCATTTAGAAAATATTATAGACAATAGGTGCAGAAGTAGACCATTCGGCCCTTCGAGCCTGCACCGCCATTTTGAGATCATGGCTGATCAACTACTATCAATACCCGGTTCCTGCCTTGTCCCCATATCCCTTGATTCCCCTCACACTTATTCACATTAAACGTCATCTGCCAAGTATCTGCCCACTCACCCAGCCTATCCAAGTCACCCTGAATTCTCCTAACATCCTCATCACATGTCACCCTGCCACCCAGCTTAGTATCATCAGCAAATTTGCTGATGTTATTTTCAATGCCTTCATCCAAATCGTTGACGTAAATTGTAAACAGCTGTGGTCCCAATACCGAGCCCTGTGGCACCCCACTAGTCACCACCTGCCATTCCGAGAAACACCCATTCACCGCTACCCTTTGCTTTCTATCTGCCAACCAGTTTTCTATCCATGTCAATGTCTTCCCCCCGATGCCCTGAGCTTTGATTTTACCCACCAATCTCCTATGTGGGACCTTATCAAATGCCTTCTGAAAATCGAGGTACACTACATCCACTGGATCTCCCCCGTCTAACTTCCTGGTTACATCCTCGAAAAACTCCAACAGATTAGTCAAGCTGTCTACACATTTTCTACACATTTATTCCTTCTACCAAAGTGCAGACCAGTTATTTCCCTACACTATATTCCATCTGTCACTTCATTGCCCATTCTCCCATTCTGGCTTTCTACAGCCTACCTGTTTCCTCAACACTATGTGCCCCCTCCATCTTTCTTTGTATCATCTACAAATGGCCACAAAGCCGCCAATTCTGTCATCCAAAGCATTGCATATAACATGAACAGAAATGGCCCCAATACCAACCTCTATGGAGCATCACGTCACCAAAATCCAACCTGAATAGGTCCCCTTTACTTTGACTCTTTGCCTCCTGCCAATCAATCAATTTTCAATCCATGCTAATATCCTTCCTGTAATACCATCGGCTCTTATCTTGCTAAGCAGCCACATGTGCAGCACCTTGGCAAAGGCCTTCTGAAAATTCAAATAAACAATATCCATTGACTCTACTTTGTCTATCCTGCCTGTTATTTACTCAGAGAATTCCAACAGATTCATCAGGCAAAATTTACCCTTTAGAAAACCATGATGATTTTAGCTTAATTGATCATGTGCTTCCAAGTTCCCTGAAACGTCATCCTGAATAATGGACTCCAGCAACTTCCCAATCACTGAAGTTAGACTAACTGGCCTATAATTTCCTTTTTTTTCTGCCTCCCTCACTTCTTAAAGTGTGGAGTAACACATTTCCAATTTTCCAGCTTCTGCAACCATTCCAGAGTAAAGTGATTCTTGAAGGATTATTACTAATGCCTCCACAATCACTTTAGCTACTTCTTTCGGAACCCTGGGATACAGTCCATCTGGCTCAGGTGACTTATCCATCTTCAGACCTTCCACTTCCCAAGAATCTTTTCCCTAATAATGACAACTATAACTCACTTCTGCCCCTGACACTCTTGAATTTCTGGAAAACTGCTATTGTCTTCCACAGTGAAGACCGAACGAAATACTTATTAAGTTCATCGCCATTTCTTTGTCCCGTATTACTATATCTCCAATGTCATTTTCGAGTAGTCCAATATCCACTCTAAACTCTCTTTTACTCTTTGTATATCTTAAAGAAACTTTTGGCATCCTCTTTGATGTTTTTGGCTCACTTAATTTCATACTTCATCTTTTCTCTCCCTATGGTTTTTTAAGTTGCCTTCTGTTGCTTTTTAAAAGCTTCCCAATCCTCTAACTTCCCACTATTTTTACGATATTATATGCCTTCTCTTTTGCTTTTATGCTGTCTTTGACTACCCTTGTCAGCCACGGTTGCCTCATCCTGCCTTTAGAATACATCTTCATCTTTGGAATGTATCTAACTTGCACCTTCTGAATTGCCCTCCAAAACTCCAGCCTTTGCTGTCCTGCTGACATCCCTGATGGTGTCCCCTTCCAACCAGCTTTGCCACAGCTCCTCCTTCATGCCTCTGTATTTCTTTCTTTCTTTCTTTCTTTAAATTTTATATCCATCACCCAATGCGAGGGAGTAAAAATCTTTGCATTATGACTCCGTCACAATGTACAGACATGTGAATTTAAATGTCTAATAGCTTGTAGAATGGCTGATACATCTGACTTTATCTTCTTCCTCTTAAGCTGCAGGGTGAAGTCTATTCTATTATGAACACTACCTCCCAAGGGGTCCTTTATCTTAAGTTCCCTAATCAAATCTGGTTCATGGCATAATCCAGCACTTCCTTTGCCCTAGTGGGCTTAACTACAAGTTTCTCTAAGAAACCATTTTATAGGTATTCTACAAATTCCCTCTCTTGGGATACAGTACCAACCTGATTTTCCCAAAATACCTGCATATTGATATCCACATTACAATCATAACATTGCTTTTATTACATGCCATTTCTATTTCCCATTGAAAGTTATACCCAAAACACTGGCCCCTTTTCAGGGCCCTGTATATAATTCCCATCATGGTCTTTTTACACTTGCAGTTTCTTAACTCTACCCACAAAGATTTTACCTCTTTCTAAGGATTTTATTTCATCTTTTTTACCAACAAAGACACCCCGCCCCCTCTACCTGCTTTTCCTATCAATGCAAGGTGTATCCTTGGATGTTAAGTTCCCAACTATTATCTTCTTTCAGCTATGACTCATTCCTGCAAATCTCTAACTGTGCTATGAGATTATCTACCTTATTCCATATACTGGGTGCATTCAAAGGTAACACCTTCAGTCCTGTATTCACCATCTATTTTTATTTTGCCTCCATTACACTTCAATTCATCCCACTGGTTGCAAATTTGCCCTATCATCTGCCTACCCTTCCTCACAGTCTCACTGCACACTGTATCAACTGCCCCGTCTCCAGCCGTATCACACCGGTTCTCATCCTCCCTGCCAACTGAGTTTAAACCCTCTTCAACATCTGTAGGAAACTCGCCCACACGGATATTGGTCTTCCTTGGGTCTCCCGTTCCTTTTTGAACACATCATGCCTACCCCAGAAGAGATCTCAATGATCCAGAAATCTGAAATCCTACCCCTTGCACCACTTCCTCAGCCACTCAGTCATCTATTCTGTCAACCTATTCCTACCCTGACCAGAATGTGGAACTGGAAGTAATCCAGATGTTACTACCTTAAGAGGTCCTGTTCTTCAGCCTTTTCCCTAACTCCCTAATACTCACTGGGTCAGGTTTTTGAAATTGACTGGCAGCAGTCCAATGGTGGATTAACAGCTGCAAGTACTTCAAACAAAAGAAACTTAGCATTTATTTGTAGATAATTAATCGTGCACTTGACCTTTTGTACTGAGTGTTCATTACAGTTTTTTCATTGGAACAATTGATGCAATGATGAAGCGTTATTGTAAGTCAGTGGTAGCCGTGACTCAGTTCTGTTCCAACTGTCCTGGGGTCTCAGACGTGTACATCACAAGAAAGAAAAGGTGAAATGTGATTGGGTATCACTGAGGACTGCCAACACACCAACTCAAAATCAAAAACACTCAACAAAAAGGGGAAATAAGAAACACTGAGCAATTTTAGAAGACATCAGTATCAACAGGCTACAGTAAAAAAAATTACAGCATTGTGTCCATGTCTAAGAAATAGAATAAGATGACCTCTTCATGAAGAGTCATCAACATCATCATCAGTATATGCCATGTTGTACGATGTGGGTGATTGCGGTCTTATGACCATGATTTTTCCTGACAATTTTTTCTACAGAAGTGGTTTTCCATTGCTTTCATCTGGGCAGTATCTTTACAAGACGGATGACTCCAGCCATTATCGGTACTCTTCAGAGATTGTCTGCTTGACGTCAGTAGTGATGCATATCATAACCAAAACTTATGATATGCACCAGCTGCTCAGAGTAGCACAGTCAAAGTGCTCAGAGTGAAGAGTAACACACACAGAGTGCTGGAGGTACTCAGCAGGTCAGGGTAGCATCTATGGAAAGGAACAGAGAGTCAATGTTTCAGGCCTGGAATGAAGGGGGAAGTGTGTAGGGGCAGTCAGAGTACAGGCTAGAAGGTGATAGGTAAATCCAGGTAAGAGGATAAGGTAGGTAAGTGGGGAGGGGGATGAAGTGAGAAGCTGGGAGGTGATAGGAGGAAAAGGTAAAGGAATGAAGAAGGAGGAATCTGATAGAAGAGAGTGGACCATGGGCAGAAGGGGAGGAGAAGGGACACCAGAGGGCGGGGACAGGCAGGAGAGATCAAGAGAAGAGGTAAGGGGGGGGGCAGATTAGGGACTAGGAAAAGCGAGAAAGGGGAGGGGGTGAAGAAATTACCAGACTTTAGAGGTCAATGTTAATGTTGGAGGCTACTCAGAGAGAGTTTAAGGTGTTGCTCCTCCAGCCTGACAGTGGCCTCATTATGCCAGTAGAGGAGACCATGGACTGGCATGATGAAATAGGAATAGGGACTGGAATTAGAATGGTTGGCCACCAGGAAATCCTGCTAGTAAATCCTTCCAATATTGAAGATCTATGCGACGAGTGCAGTTTGACCAGCTGCTACTACACCATGGCATGAAATGATCTGGAAGACCAGGAAGACAAAGAGCTACTATAATATCAGGCTGGACTGAAAGAAGACTAGATGGGATTTGTTAATTACTAACTTATCCCTTTGACTGAACAACAGCCTCACATTTCTGTTGAATGATCTATCTGCTTTCAAGAGGAAGAGATAATTCTGTCAATTTGCAAGGACAGAGGTCTCTTCATCTTCAGTCAGGGAAGGATAATGTTCTATGACCAATGAAGATGATGGAGGTTACATCAAAGTAAACTTGGCATGAGGTGCACAGTATTCACTTAAGCATCAAGAACGGCTGGATATCTACTGTGCAACATTGGGCCTGATGGACCTCAATTCTTTTTCATGTGAGTCAATTCTTTCTTTTTCAGATGAAGCAGGAATATTTAACACTATAAGATGTAAGAGAATTAGGCCATCGACCTATTGAGTCTGTTCTGCCATTCCATCATGGCTGATTTATTATCCCTCTCAACCCCATTCTCCTGCTTTCTTCCCATAACCTTTGATACTCTTACAAATCAAGAACCCATCAACCTCTGCTTTAAATACATCCAAAGGCTTGGCCTCCAAGCCATCCATGGCAATGAATTGCACAGATTCACCACCATTTGACGAAAGAAATTCTTCCTCTCTCTGTTATAAAGGGATACCCTTCTATTCTGAGTCTGTACCTTCTGGTCCTAAACTATCTCAGTATCCTAAACATCCCTATCATATCCACTCTATCTAGGCCCTTCAATATTCAGTAGATTTCAATGAGATTCCCCCTCATTCTTTTAAACTCCAGCAAGTACAGGCCCAGAGCCAGCAAACACTCCTTATACACTAACCCTTTCATTACTGGCATCATTCTTGTGAATCTTCTCTGGACCCTTTGCAATGCCAGCACATTCTTTCTGAGGTAAGTGTGCGGGAATATCTCCCTACACTCCTCGCTATTCAGCCCATTGAGTCTGCCCCACCATTCAATTATGGCTGGTTTATTTCCCTTTGTTCCATCAGCTAAGAATTTGTGTCTTTTTTTTTAAACTTTGTTTCATATAGAAGATATCGGTTCCTTTTGGGATGAGATCTCAATAACCTTTCACTTGAATGAGGTATTGTGAAAGTAAGTAAAACCACTGGAGTCAAGTACATTAGTTTCGTGAAATTGCCTCAATTCTGTTCCATTGTGAAATTCTACCAGCGGGTCGCTTGAAGTTGATCTGGAACATGTCAGACGGAATCCACCTCTTCCTTAGTAGAATTGGCTAGTTCCTTGGAATGGTTTATTTCTCCCTCTGTTTTCCCTACAGCAAGCCATCCAGCTGCTAAGATAATCAGAGATGCTATTTCTATCTGTCGATGATTGAGACCAAGACCCTTCACCACGACTGATGAATAATCTCGGTCCAATTAACAGTCGACGTTTTAGGCTGAGACCCTTTATCGGGACTGATGAAGGGTCTCATCTTGAAATGTCGACCACTTATTCCTTTCCATAAGGTGCTGCCTTAACCTGCTGAGTTCCTCCAGCATGTTGCATGTGTGGCTCTGGATTTCCAGCATTCACAGAATCTCTTGTGTTTAGAATCCACTTCTTCCTCAGGAAAACTGGCTAGTTCCTCGGAATGTTTTATTTCTCCCTCTGTACACCTCTGCAGTTCTTACAGCAAGTCATCCAGGTGCTAAGATAATCAGAGTGGTTATTTATATCTGACACTCTAGATATATTATGATGTGAAAGAACAACATTTGTACCATTGTTCTGTGGAGAATTATGCACAGCTCGCACCGGTGAGAATAAATAAGGTCAAAGTTCTGTCAGAACTCAGCAAATTTCTCTACTTCAGCTCAAAGCTCTAAAGGAAGATTCTCCCAATGAAGCTGAACATCTCAGCTCCTTTGGCCCAATTGAACCACTTTACCTCAGATGGTAGCTCTGTTAATGGTGCTCGGGGAATCCGATCACTTATCCCTTGCCAGATCTCTCACATGGATATAAACACTAGAGATTCTGCATTTGCCATAAATCTAGAGTAACACACACCAAATGCTGGAGGACATCAGAGATCTGGCAGCATTGATGCAGAGGAATAAATGGTCAATGCTTCAGGATAAGCGATCCTCTGGTAGAATTCCACAATGTAAAGGAATAAAGAGTCAATGCTTTGGGCTGAGACCCTTCATCCTTGACTCTCAAGCCCCTTGTCTTGGATGCTTTTCTTGTGATTGCAAGACCCTGTTGGACATTGGTAATTTAGAATACTGCAAGTCTGATTCACTGATTTTTGGGGAGACTGATGGTGGGGGAGCTGTGTGGCCTCGGTTGTAGAGTGGATTAGGCCTCATGCCATGGTGTCGCCTGTTGAAGCCACCCAGAACAGGAGACTGGATTGGTGGCTGGCCCCTTCTGTCAGTGCTGCCCTCCAGTGTTTGCTCAGAGGAAGACAAGCTGGATTGCATTCGTCTACAGACTGCTGCGGGCTTGTTCTTGCCAACAGCATCAGTGTACTATCAATCTACAGGACATGACACTCAGAGACTTGGGTTATATTATATTTCTTGTGTGACTATATGTTTACCGCTACCTTAATTGCACTCTGTATGCCTTGTGCTGTGTATGATTTGTGTTTTGTATATTTGTGTTTTTCACTGTGTATATGCATGTAATACAGCATTTTATGCCTGTTACTTAACATGGGCATGATTTTATTTCTTGCATGTATGAGCCACCTTTTGTGACTTCCTATCATTTTGGAGATTTCAATTGAATTTCTTTCAGTTTTATCCTGGGATGCACAGAAAGTCCCAGCTTCCGTCCCAAGCCCCTTGACGGTTTCCAGGAGATACAGATGCACATTCAGTCGTACACCCCCTGGGTCTCTCACTGTTCTTAGGTTCATCAGCATGCCCCATCTATTCAGCTATCATTCACCAACACCTCCACTTTCTGAGGTGGCTAAGGAGAGCTGGACTATGCACATCTGTACTCACATCATTTTCCAGAAGTGCAGTAAACAGTATCCTAACAAGCTGCATCATTGCATGGTATGGAAACTGCCCTGCTGTGGAAAGGAAGGCTCTGCAACAGGTAGTCAAAACTGCCCTGCACCTACCCACCATCAGAAAGGTGCCAGAAAAGGACCAGTACCATCACAAATGATCCCACCCACACTGGTCATGGATTGTTTGTCCCACTCCCATCAGGGAGGAGGCTCCACACCACACCAGGACCACCAGGCTCAAAAACTGTTACTTTCCCCAAGCAGTAAGGCTGATCAACACCTCCACCCACTAACCCACCCCTCACACCCCCAACCACCACTACTTTATCAATTCCTGTCAGTCACCTTATGTACAGACACTCCTGTGCCTAACGTTACTTTATGAACATACAATCAATCTATGTACATAAGCTATCTTATGTATATATATTTATTGTGCTTTATTATTATTGTGTTCTTTATCTTAATGTGTATTCTTGGTTCTGCATCGGATCCAGAGTTACCATTATTTCATTCTCCTTTACACTTGTGTACTGGGAATGACATTAAACCATCTTGAATCCCTTGTAAGCTGAATCCTGTTTCTCATAAATCACCATGTAGCATACCCATCCTACAATGAATTTGAATATTATCACATCCTGAAGCATGAGAGAAATGGATCTCCTCAAACATACTTCTGCAGACAATGAATAATCTTGCAACATTGCTCTCTCCCACTCTTCCCTCTAGAAAACCATCCTCCAAGTAAGCTCCAGAATATCCACTCCTTACAAACACACTCAGTGGCCATTTTATTAGGTACAGAAGTGGAATCCGGTGTGATCTTCTGCTGCTGTGACCCATCCACTCCAAAATTCGACATGTTGTACACTCAGAGATGCTTTTCTGCACACCACTATTGTAACGTGTGGTTATTTGAGTTGCTGTCGCCTTCCTGTCAGCGTGAACCTGCCTGGCCATTCTCCTCTGACCTCTCTCATTAACAAGACCCTTCATCAGGAGTCTGCCCGAAACATCAACTTTTTATTCCTCCCCTGAGACACTGAGTTCCTCCAACCTTTTGTTGTTTGTTGCTCTGGATTTCCAGCATCTGCAGAATCTCATATGTTTAAACCTCTGAGGCACAGTGCTCATTATTCAGTAGTGATGCAGATTGCCGGGAAGGAGCCCATTAATTAATTTATTTAGAGATACAGAGTGGGACAAGCTCTTCCAGACCATTGAGACACCCACCCAGTACATCCCAATTTAACCCTAGCCTAATCACAGAACAATTTACAATATCCAATTAACCTGTATGTTTATGAAATGTGGGAGGAAACCAGAGCACCTGGAGAAAACCCGTGGACTCACCAGAAAATCTTCTTGCAGGAATTGAACTCCAAACACCGACACCCCAAGCTGTGGTAGTGTCATGCTGACCGTTACATTGCCGTGGCAGAAATCTGACCTTTGATTTATTTTTGGGATATACCAGACCAATATCTCAGCCTTGAAGGACTTCCCTACCTTTAACAATGGAATAAGTTGGTACCTGCAGTGGGGTCAGGCCATCTTCTCACCAGGTAACATGATATGATATATTTCACGAGGTAACAAAGAACATAGAATGTAAAGCAGTACAGGAACAGGCCCTTGGGCCCACAATGTTGTACCAAAACCAATTAAATTAGTAATTAAATGGGCAACTATACTAATCTCCTCTACCTACACAATGTATATCCCTCCATTTTCCTCATATTCATGTGTCTATCTAAACATCTCTTAACAGACTCTGATGTTTCTGCCTCTAGCACCACCCCACGCAATGCCTTCCAGGCACCCACCACTCTCTGTGAAAAATCAAATTCTCTTTCTGGTATTTTTTTCTCTTTTTTTCAACACCCTCCCCCTTCCCTCTTCTTCATTTCCCCACTCTGGCCTCTCAGCTCCTCTGCTCACCTGCCTATCACCTCCCCCTGGTTCCCCTCCTATTTCCCTTTTTCCTGTGGTCCACTCTCTTCGCTTGTCAGATTCTGTTTTCTTCAGCCCTTTACCTTTCCCACTCACTTGGCTTCATCTACCATCTTCTATCTAATCGTCCTTCCATTTCCCCCCAATATTTTTATTCTGGTATCTTCTCCCTTCCATTCCAGCCCAAAACCTTGACTGTTTCATTTTCGTAGAAGCTGCCTGACCTGCTGAGTTCCTCCAACCTTTATTTTGTGTGCTTTGCTTTCTATGTAAAAAGCTTGCCCCTCATATCTCCTATGAACTTAACCCCTCTCACCTTAAATGCATGCCCCCGGTCTGTTCTGAAGAATGGGGCAATTTTGTTGTGGGGATTGAGAGGTACCAGTCAAAACCATAACTACATGGCCACTTTATAGTTTGGGAGAGGAATAAATGAAAGGATTAGTGTGTCTGGGCCTGTTGCATCTCCCATAGAGGACTGCACAACCATCATCTAATGTTCTTCAGACTGCCAATGTTTCAATCTCTGTGTCACGGTCCAATCCATGGACTCCTCATTCCAGTTATTTCCTTTTCCCCATGTTCCGTTGGGTGCCTTGATTACAACACTTGACCTTCATTTTGAATCGGCAGCATAAAAGGCTCTGGGTTACAGCTATTCAGTGCTAAACTGTCATCAGAATTTCGTCACCGGTAACCAGTCACCGGAAGCCAGTCATCTCAGCAAGGCAGCTATGTTCATCTTGGGGCCGCTGAGAATCATGGAGTCTAGTTGCTTCAGTGCAGTGGCCGCTTAGTGAATTCAGTCATTTTCATGTCCAGCTAAGTTACTGTCCGTTTTGCTGCTACTCCAAGTAAGATACAAATTCTGTCATTTTCATGGCTGGCTGAGACTGGGCGAGTCGGGAGCCTGCCGTGCGCAGATCCTGGGTCGAGTCGAGAGCCTGTCGTCTGCTGTTCCTGAGTTGAGTCGAGAGCCTGCTGTCCTAGTCCTTCCAGCTGAGTAGGTCCGGCTGTTGGCCGCTACTCCGAGTTGAGTATTCTGTCTCTTCATTGTCCAAGTCCTTCCAGCTGAGTAGGTCTGGTCGTTTGCTGCTACTCTGAGTTGGGTAGTCTGTATCCTCGTTGTCCAAGTCCTTCAAGTCCAGGCTCGTGGTCCATGTCTAAGTCCAGGCTCATGGTCTGTGTCCAAGTCCAGGCTCGTGGTCTGTGTCCAAGTCCAGGCTCGTGGTCCGTTTCTAAGTCCAGGCTTCAAGTCGTTTCCAGTTCCACGCTCCAATCCATGTTCTAGTTCCTGGCTCCAAGCCGTATTCCAGATCCAGGCTCTGTGTTCCAGTTCCAGCTTTTGTGTTCTAATTCTAGGCTCCGAGTCAAGTTCTGAGTCCAGGCTGAGTCCCAGTTAAGTTCCGAGTCCACATCAAGATCCAAGTTCCGAGTCCGAGACCAAGTCAACTCCAGGTTCAAGTCCTAGTTCAGGTTTTACTGGTTTGCTATCCAACGTTTACATCCATGTTGACATTTTTGTTCTCACTTCCTGGCCTTCCTAGTAACTATCAATAAACACTGTTCTGTTTATACTACTTCTGTGTCTGTGTCCTGCACTTGGGTTCGCCCCCAGTCACCCAGTGTAACACTCTGTTACGGTCTTAACATAAGAACATAAGAAACAGGAGCAGGAGTCGGCCATCTGGCCCGTCGAGCCTGCTCCGCCATTCAATAAGATCATGGCTGATCTTCGCCTACCTGTCTTTTCCCCATAACCCTTAATTCCCCTACTATGCAAAAATCTATCCAACATTGTCTTAAATATATTTACTGAGGTAGCCTCCACTGCTTCATTGGGCAGAGAATTCCACAGATTCACCGCTCTCTGGGAAAAGCAGTTCTTCATCATCTCCGTCCTAAATCTACTCCCCTGAATGTTGAGGCTGTCCCCTAGTTCTAGTCTCACCTACCAGTGGAAGCAACTGTACCTCTCTTATTTATCTCTTTCATAATTTTATATGTTTCTATAAGCCTTCCTCTCATCCTTCTGGATTCCAGCGAGTACAGTCCCAGGTGACTCAATCTCTCCTCATAGTCTAACCCCCTCATCTCTGGAATCAACCTGGTAAACCTCCTCTGCACTGCCTCCAAAGCCAGTATATCCTTCCTCAAGTAAGGAGACCAGAACTGCATGCAGTACTCCCTCAGCCTCACCAGTACCCTGTACAGTTGCAGCATAGCCTTCCTGCTCTTAAATTCAATCCTTCTAGCAATGAAGGCCAACATTCTATCTGCCTTCTTGATGGCCTGCTGCACCTGCAAACCAACCTTCTGTGATTCATGCACAAACACTCCCAAGTCCTTCTGCACAGCTGCATACTGCAACCATTTAAATAATAATCTGACCTTCCATGTTTCCTTCCAAAATGGATGACCACTTGAAATTGAACAATGGTTAACAAGCTCCCATAATGTGCAAAGGGTTAATCCAAACACATTAATCCCCATAAATCTCAGATATGTCATTATAACCCAAAATTTTAGACCATACATCATAAGAGCAGAATTAGGCCATTTGACCCTATTTCAACATGGCTGATTTTTCTTTCTTTACAGACCCTTTGGACACAGACCATTCTGGCCCACCAAGCCTGAGACAGCTAATTCCACACATATGACCAATTACCCTACTAACCCATATGTCTTTGGAATGTGGGAGAAAACTGAAGCACCCAAAGGAAACTGATGCAGTCGCAGGGAGAACATACAAACTCCTCACTGGCATCAGTGGGAATTGAACCTGGGTCACTAGCGTTGTAAAGCGTTACGCTAATTGCTTCACTGCCATGCCATCCCAATTATTTTCCCTTTCAATCCCATTCTCTGCCTTTTCCCCATTACCTTTGATGCCCTGACTAATTAACAAACCTATCAAACTCCGCTTTACATGTACTCAATGACTTGGCCTCCTCAGCTGTCTGTAACGATGAATTCCACAGATTCACCACCCTCTGGATAAAGAAATTCCTCCTCAGTTCTATTCTAAAGAAGCACCTTTCTAAACATTTGGAAAAAGGTGAAATCATCGGACAAAGTCAGCATGGATTTGTAAAAGGAAAATCATGTCTGACAAATCTTATAGAATTTTTTGAAGATGTAACTAGTAGAGTGGATAGGGGAGAGCCAGTGGATGTGGTATATTTAGATTTTCAAAAGGCTTTTGACAAGGTCCCACACAGGAGATTAGTGTGCAAACTTAAAGCACATGGTATTGGGGGTATGGTATTGATGTGGATAGAGAATTGGTTGGCAGACAGGAAGCAAAGAGTGGGAGTAAATGGGACCTTTTCAGAATGGCAGGCAGTGACTAGTGGGGTACCGCAAGGCTCAGTGCTGGGACCCCAGTTGTTTATAATATATATTAATGATTTAGATGAGGGAATTAAATGCAGCATCTCCAAGTTTGCGGATGACACAAAGCTGGGTGGTGGTGTTAGCTGTGAGAAGGATGCTAAGAGGACGCAGGGTGACTTGGATAGGTTAGGTGAGTGGGCAAATTCATGGCAGATGCAATTTAATGTGGATAAATGTGAGGTTATCCACTTTGGTTGCAAGAACAGGAAAACAGATTATTACGTGAACGGTGGCCGATTAGGAAAAGGGGAGATGCAACGAGACCTGGGTGTCATTGTACACCAGTCATTGAAGGTGGGCATGCAGGTACAGCAGGCGGTGAAAAAGGCAAATAGTATGTTGGCATTCATAGCAAAAGGGTTCGAGTACAGGAGCAGGGAGGTTCTACTGCAGTTGTACAAGGCCTTGGTGAGACCGCACCTAGAATATTGTGTGCAGTTTTGGTCCCCTAATCTGAGGAAAGACATTCTTGCCACAGAGGGAGTACAGAGGAGGTTCACCAGATTGATTCCTGGGATGGCAGGACTTTCATATGAAGAAAGACTGGATCAACTAGGCTTATACTCACTGGAATTTAGAAGATTGAGGGGGGATCTTATTGAAACGTATAAAATTCTAAAGGGATTGGACAGGCTAGATGCAGGAAGATTGTTTCCAATGTTGGGAAGCCCAGAACGAGGGGTCACAGTTTAAGGATAAAGGGGAAGCCTTTTAGGACCAAGATGAGGAAAAACTTCTTCACACAGAGAGTGGTGAATCTGTGGAATTCTCTGCCACAGGAAACAGTTGAGGCCGGTTCATTGGCTATATTTAAGAGGAAGTTAGCTATGGCCCTTGTGGCTAAAGGGATCAGGGGGTATGGAGAGAAAGCAGGTACAGGGTTCTGAGTTGGATGATCAGCCATGATCATACTGAATGGCAGTGCAGGCTCGAAGGGCTGAATGGCCTACTCCTGCACCTATTTTCTATGTTTCTATGTTTCTAATCTGAGACTGTGTCTTCTGATCCCAGCCGACCCCACTTTAGAACATCCCCTCCATGTCCACGTCTTTTGTTGAGACCACAGTGAGTGATAGAGGAGGAGCTACCTGAGATAGAAGAAAACACAGACATGGCCGAGGTTGGAAGAGTCTAGGAGATGACTGAAAGCTATGAGAACTATGTTTGCGGATCAGGGAATTGGAGGATGGGAAAGTGATACTAAAGAATGATCCATCCAGCTCTTGGGTGCCTTGGATTCCCTAGGAGTGGACAAGCATGCTGAACACTTTAACTATTAAGTGAGATGATCTGGAAGATGCAGATCCTTATGGTCTGTGGCCTCCCCGTGTGCTCAATCTTGGTGGCTAGTGCAGATTTCCTCATGTTTGTTGATATTCACTTCTTGTTTAATACTTTTCTGGCAGCCTTGGTGACTTTCGGAGAAATTTCTTTCTTAGTAACAGACTTGTTCACACCAATAGCCACCATCTGTCTCATATCAAATGGACAGCAGAACAACCAACAGGTGGATATTAAGTAAGCTCTTGGCACACAATGGTTTAGTCAATATCAGGTGAACAATGGCTGCATCTCCAGATTTTACAAATTTGATGCTATATTTCATTTTCTTGTCAGATCGATGATCAGCCTTGATCTGGAAACACCCCGAGCAGTGTGCAACGCACTCAGGCACCGCCGGGCTTTGATAAAATTTTGCACATAGCGCATGCAATTATTGAGCCACGCAATGCTAACAGGTCCAGCACTTACTTCATTAGTTTGCATCTTCTTTTTCAGACATTTAAAATAGATTTGCTTGTTCTCACATAAGGGGGGAGGGGGTAAACAACTTAAAGGTAGAGCCTGTAATTTTATATTCTTCATTATTAAAGGCAGCGGCCCCCAGGAGAACTCCAGATGTGGACTCTCCACGCTGTACAACCACTTAACTCTTCATATCATTAATCATTTAATTGTAACCAAATACTTGGAGCAAACATCGCCTTAAAATTGTACTGTGCTTATTAGCTGGATCCAAATCACATTTGCCAAAGTTCCTTGAGGCAATGGTTGGACACTCTGTTGCCAAGGCTCCCAGAATGTGTTGAAGGACCTCAAATAATATCCAGCCGCTTCATGTAAATTTAAGAAGTGTTCTGTGTTGCTCTTCCACCCATTTTCTCAGAAGCATTTTGTAGAAATGGATTATACAAAACAACATTGAAAAAAACATGTTTTATTTCTGGTCTTTCTCAGTTCTGATGAAAGACCCTTCATTAGTTGGGGGATTGAGTTCAAGAGCTGTGAGGTAGGTCTATCAAACTCTGGTTGGAACACACGGAGTACATGCTCAATTCTGTTCACCTCATTATAGGAAGGATGTGGAAGCTTCAGAGAGGGTGCAGAGGAAATTTAGCAGGATGCTGCTTGTATGAGAGAAGATGTCTTATGAGGATAGGTTGAACAAGCTAATTGTTTTCTATTTGGAGGAAAGTGGATGACAGATGAATCAACAGAGGTGTACAAGATGATGAGGCACAGAGTGGACAGGCAGAGATAGTTTCCCAGGACAGAAGAGGGCATAATTGTAATGTAATTAGAGAGAAAAGTTTAGGGGTGATATCAGAGGTAGTACAGCTGAAAGCCCTGTACTGTACTGTAGTGGTTTTTAAGACCATAGACCATAAGACATAGGAGCAGAATTAGGCCTCCGCCATTCCATCGTTGCTGTTTTGTTATCCTGCTCAACCCCATTCTCCTGCCTTCTCCCGGTAACCTTTGACACCCTTCCTAATCAAGAACCTATCAACTTCCACTTTAAATACACCCAAAGACTTGGTCTCCAAAAACATCTGTGGCAATCTTCTAAGTACTGTGCAAAAAATCTTAGACCCACATATATAGCTAGGGTGCCTAAGGCTTTTGTACAATACTGCATGTGTCAACATGGAGTAGACAGTGAGTTTGTAAATCTGGTGGGAGCAAAGGATGTTGGGAATGGTGATGGTGGAGTGCCACGAGAGGGGTGTGAGACAGGTGGCAGAGAAGGAGTGCCAGTGGCGGGAGTCAGGTGTGGGTGCAGACACACTCAGCCCTGAGACACCAGGCAAGGTCATTTGGTTCCAAGCAATCGGTTTATTGATCATTACAGAATGTCTCTCAGGTTTCTTTCGCTCTCTCCCCTCATTGTTCCCCTCCCCCTGTCCCCTTCCCACTCTCAGTCCACAATAGAGACCCATATCAGAATCAGGTTTATCATCACTCACATTTAAGAAAGATTCCTGCTAAACCTGGTGACTGTGCCTCACCCCCTGAACTCATTACTACAGATCAGGAAGAAATGTCAGTGGGTAAAGCAGTGTGAGGTGGCTTTCAAAGTGACGAAGGAAATGGTGACGTCAAACACTGTACTCGCACTTTATGATCCACATCATCCAGTGAAGCTTGCCTATGACTCTTCGCTGTATGGTATAGGTTCAGTCATGTCACATGGTACACGTGATGGAAGTGTACACCCACAGCTTTGTTTACATTCCCTTACCACTGCATAGAAAACTTGACAGAGAGGCCTTGAGCCTGGTTTGTGGCGTAAAGTGTTTCAACCAGTACTTTTATGAGACAGAGTTTACTGATCATCAACCACTAGTGTCCATTTTCAATCCACAAAAGGGTTTTCCTCTAACAGCGCAAATGCAGAGATGAGCTCTATTTCTTGAAGGACGCAATCACAAAATCAAATTCAAGAGGACGGCTAATCATGGAAATGCTGATGAATTGTCCTATTTACCCTTGGAAAAGGAAATAACTGAAAAATTTACAAAACAGGGCACTCCTAGACACTAGACACTAGAACACTAGAACACAGCACAGTACAGGCCCTTCGGCCCTCGATGTTGTGCCAACCCATATATTCCATTAAAAAAAGTACTAAACCCACACTACCCCATAACCCTCTATTTTTCTTTCATCCATGTGCCTGTCCAGGAGGCTCTTAAATACCCCTAATGTTTTAGCCTCCACCACCATTCCTGGCAAGTCATTCCAGGCACTCACAACCCTCTGTGTAAAAAACTTACCCCTGATGTCTCCCCTAAACTTCCCTCCCTTAACTTTGTACATATGCCCTCTGGTGTTTGCTATTGGTGCCCTGGGAAACAGGTACTGACTATCCACCCTATCTATGCCTCTCATAATCTTGTAGACCTCTATCAAGTCCCCTCTCATCCTTCTACGCCCCAAAGAGAAAAGTCCCAGCTCTGCTAACCTTGCCTCATAAGACCTGTTTTCCAATCCAGGTAACATCCTGGTAAATTTCCTCTGCACCCTCTCCATAGCTTCCACATCCTTTCTATAATGAAGTGACCAGAACTGAACATAATACTCTAAGTGTGGTCTCACCGGAGATTTGTAAAGTTGCAACATGACCTCTCTATTGAGGTATTATCTCTAATGCAAATTAGAAGTCTCCCTATTATGGCAGAGATGATCCAAAAGGAAACTAGAAAAGACCCCTCACTGTCTCAGGTCTACATGGCCACCCAAAATGGCTGGAATGTGCACCAGAAATTCCACTTCCCGCATTTTTACCAGAGTCAGGATGAATGCCCTTGATGGGGGTTGACTTATGTGGGGATTGAGAGTTGTTGTACCATCCCAGTTGAGAGCTAAAGTGTTGGACAAGCTACATTCTGGTCACCTAGGTGTAATCAAATTGAACATCGTGGACTGAAGTTTTGTCTGGTGGCTGGGGATAGATCAGCAGATTGAACAGCTTGCCATGCATTGCTGGGGATGCCAACACATCCAGAAGATGTCAAGAGCAGCGCCTCACCACCCTGGGAATTGCCTGCAATGCCCTGGTAGAAGATTCATGTGGATTTTGCCAGACCATTCATGGGCACAAGTTTCTTGCTAGTAGTGGATGCAGCCACAACATGGCCAGAAGTGTTCCCAATAACCTTGCACGCTGTTGATGTGTTGGGAAGCGTCTTCTCAAGGACTGGTGTTCCAGAACTCTTAGTCTGTGACAATGGACAACAGTTTGTTACAGAATAGTCTCAAGTACATCAGCACTGTACCACCCAGCTACAAACAGCTTGATGGACGAGTTTGTCCGGAGTCTAAAGAACACACTGCGAATGTCAATAGAACACATTACACTGACACTGAATCAGAAGCTCACCAATTTCCTCCTTTCATATCACAATGCAATGCACTCAAGCAACAACTCACCAGTTATGTTATTTCTGGGTCATCTCTTGTGCTCATGCTTGGATCTCCTCAAACCTAATATCAGAAGGAAGATGCAGGACAAACAGCTGAGACAAATTGAGGGCTCCTCAAAAAGGGAAGTTCAATGTTTAACTCCTGGACAAGCAGTCCTAGCAAGGAACTACAGAGGTGATCAAATGTGGGTATTTAGAAAGATTAAGAACAGAACTAGACAACTCTACTACACAGTGGAGATTGCATTTGATGTCATCTGTGGATGACACATGGGTCAGTTGAGGTTAGCAGAGTCAATTGTTGGAGAAGAAAGATGTCCATACCTGTCAGAACCACTTCCTACAGTCCTAGAGCCAACTCCTGCAACTACCACAGTGGAGGCACCAGAACCTGAGATCGTTTCACAGCCACAAGTCTCATCTACCAAGCAGAGTGATCCACCTTGTCAGTAAAAACATTATCCCACAAGAGTTAGAAACCCCCCACAGTGATTAAATCTTTAAGCCTGAGGGGGACAATTAAAAATTGACTATGGTGTGGATGTCTCTATAGTAGTTGTATTATATATATATATACACTGTAAGTTGATATGCATTCTATATTGAGTTGGAGTTTATAGCTGAGCAGGGAGGAGTGTAGTGTATTTAATATTTCAGTAATATTTGAGTAATATTGTAAATACATTGTTTTATTAAACATTATTTGTTTGTTTGCATAATTCATAATAGGTTATAAGTAAAAATATGTGAATGGCATACGTCATTGCACCACCACGTCATATGTGCGCATCTCACTAAAAGTAAAAACAAAGTGCACACATTTATCCCTGGGCTCCCCACGTTTTATTTTGATTAATCTTGAAATTACAAAACGTAACAATTTCCCTCCATTGATGCTGCCTGACTTGCTGAGCTCCTCCAGCATTTTGTGTGTACTGCTCAAGATTTCCAGCACCTACAGAATCTCTTGAGTCTCTGAAAGTATTTTTATTCTTTGCTTACCCAAAGAAGTGTCTTAGCCCAAAACATCAACTGTTTATTCCCCTCAATAGATGCTGCCTGACCTCCAGCATTGCTCCAACATTTTGTGTCAGTCACTCTGGATTTCCAGCATCTGCAGAATCTCTTTTGTCATTGCCCTGGTCACTGTCCCATTCGTGTTTATTCTGTTATTCGGGTTACCATAATGTACAACCATACAGTACATTGAGGAAAAAAAACAATGAAAAATAAACTCATTGTTTGATGAAAATAAACTCAGTTGGTCAGGCAACATCTGCAGAAAGAGAAATGGAACAAACACTGGAATTCTGATGAATCAGAATCAGGTTTATGATCACTGACTTCAGCTGTGAAATTCCCTGCAGCAGTACAGTACGAAGACATAATCTTACTACCAATTGCAAAAATCTTAGGCCTCTGTCAGTCAGGGTCAGCCATGGATATTGCATCCTCGCTGTCTAGATACGCAAGCCTGGGCAGTACGATATCGGGAGCAAGCTGTTGCCCATATAGTACACTTTCCCTCTCCATGCATCTGATGAGCCCAACAAAACGGCAGAGACCAATAGAGATTGGCACCATCAACATTGCAGGAGTTGCCAGTCAACATTGAACTCAACATAGGACTGCCTCAGGCACTTCAGCTCTGGAATTTTTCCCTCAGGGTTTACTCCCGTGTGATACTCTCTGATCTCCCAAGGTAGCGGAGATTTGAGATCAGAGTGTTCCTTCTTCTAGTGAGCTGCCAACCACGGGTGATGAGCTCTATCTGCCCAAAGCGACTGGTTTTAAAGTGCCAATAACCTGCCTTTGCCCTTGTCCTGTCAGTAGAAACGGTTCCGCTGAGCTCAGTAGCTCAGCCACACATGAAGGCCAAGAGCTGGACTTGGTTGTTAGAGGCTATTTGAAGCTCACGCCATTGGGAGCATTTAACAGATAATGGGAACTTATACTTACTAACCCCTTCCAGCTACAATCACCTGAAAGAACCAAATTGCAACAATAAGTCGTGCAAATAAAGGGATAATGAGGGAGTGTCCATTGATTTATATGGGCCATTCAGGCATCAGATGCTGGAGGGGAAGAAGCCGTCCTTGAATCATTAAGCGTGGGTCTTCAGCCTCCTATAAAATCTCTTGTGATACAGATTCCACTTCACTCTCCACAGAGGCTGTTCAGCATCACCGGCATTTCCTGTTCTTGTTTTATTTCTCATTTCCAGTATCAACAGTGTTTCTCAGTTTTAGTGAAAGCTGTTTGCTCTATCACAGGAAGGAGAAGGAATAATGTCCTGATTTTCCCTTTGGTGATAGGTGAGGGTGAGAGTAAGGCACCTGCACTGGCCTCCACTCATAAACTTTAGTGGACCTGAATATCTAAGTAGGTAGCATGCCTAATGGTTGATGCTCTCACACATTTAAGGCGTTACAGGGTGGGGGGGGGGGGGGAAGATGAGGATATTTGAGAAATTCTCTTCAATTGAACTACACATGGCTTTGAGATATGTAAACCACAAGAGGTATGCAAAGCACCAATGGGGTCCTAACTGCTCAGCCATATGAATTCAATCACCATATAGCTGTAGATGGAACGAGTTTGCCAAGAAACATTCCGCTTGGATTAGTGATTTTATGGACTGCATATAAAATTGATCAATATTTGAATCCCGGCCCATTTGCTGTGCCATTCCACAATAGAACAAAGACCAATGAAACCTCTTTGTTTAATAAAATAACTTTAATGTGCAAAGGTTCCAATTCTGAACCTGAACTGTTGCCTTTAGCCGATAGATGGAAAATATTCACTGTTTGAAGCATTGAATGAATGATGAACGATTGGGGGGGGGGGGGGAGAGGAGGATTTAGTTTTCTCTTGGAACAGGATTACGTATTTAACTTATATGCCTGGATTGGGAATTCTGTGTAATGGGTGTGAATAGGAAGTGATTTGGTACATTGGAATTTTGTGTTTGGATCTGGTGTGCATTTACGTATGTTTAACTGTACATTCCTTGCAGGAGAATAATCAGATTCATTTCCAGCTTTTTCCAACATGGAGAAAGTCTGGCATTCCACTGCAATTATTGGGCTTCTGCCTCTTCATTGGTTAATATTCTCGCTACCTCATTTAACCTAAAATGGATTCCGAGATTGATGGATTGTCATCAGGCGCACTCTAACAAAATTCCTCTGGTGTTCCTCCACCTCATTTTAGAATTCACACCAAGCTTATTTGAAAGTGGCAAAGAGAGACTGATGCAAATTAAATGCTATTTGATTATATCTTTTTCTCTTGTACTGCTAATTCTCCCTGTTGGAAAATGCTGGAAATATATCAGATTACTCGCCTGTAAAGAATGTACAGTGAAACGTTTGTAAATGCACCCAAGATTATACATCTGACTGCATCTTTTTAAAAAACTAATATCTTGTTTTTGCACAGTCTTTCTCTTGGCTATCTTATAGAATTTATGTACGACTTATGCGTTGTGTTTTCTGAACCTACATGACCGTGACGCTGCTGTGAGCAAGCTTTTCATTGCACCCGCACCTCAGCATACTTGTGAGCATGACAGTGATCTCACCTTGATATTAAAATAAGGGAACGATTAGACAGGCCATCATGGGACATGGGAAGGCGGGATTTTGGAAACAAATAGACTGGTGAGATGCTTGTGCTCTTTCCTCATTCAAAATGTCATCACAATTTTGCAAATGTATTTCAATATCTGCCTCCTACATTTTATTACACGATTAGGTTCATGAAAATGATTCCAGGATTAACTAGCTTGTCATATGAAGAGCATTTCATGGCTCTGAGCTTGTAATCACTAGGATTCAAAAAAATGAGTGGTGACCTCATTCAAACCTATCAAATGGTGAAAGGTCCTGATAGAGTGGATGTGGAGAGAATGTTTCCTGTGGTGGGAGAGTCTAAAACCAGAGGATACTACCTCAGAATTTATGGGTGTCATGTTAGAATAGAGATGAGGAGGAATTTCCTAAGCCAGAGAGTGGTGAGTCTGTGGAATTTGTTGCCACAGGCAGCTGAGGAGGACAAGCCTTTATGTATATTTAAGACAGAGGTTGATAGATTCTTAACTGGTCAGGGTATGAAGGGATATGGGGAGAAGGCAGGGGATTGGGGCCGAGAGGAAAATTGGATCAGCCATGATGAAATGGTGGAACAGACTCGATGGGTCAAGTGGCCTAATTCTGCTTCTATATCTTATGGTCTAATTATTGTTTTGATTTACAATCGTAATTGTGAAAATAGAAGCCAGGATTTATTCTATTTCCATTCTTGGCTAGCATAAGTTTTCTTTTAATGTCACTCAGATTCATGTAGAGCACTACACTACAACACAGGAACAGGCCTGTTGACCCATCTAGTCTGTGCCGAACTTTTATTCTGTCTAGCCCCATCAACCTGCACTTTTTTTTCTTTTGAATATATGAGGTATGCAAACTCACAGTGGCAGCAATTTTGAAAGAACATTTTGCCATTATTGATTCCACTGAGGAAAACATAACATGAAAGAAGAGAACATTCTAGTTACTGAGAATATAAGGTCGTGGTATATTTTATCTGATGCCAGGCAGCAAAAAAGACCAGCAGCAAAAAACTGAGGAACTTATGTAATTTCCTACACAATTATTATAATAATGTTTTCTCTCCTGATGCTGTCAGACTGCCTGAGTGACTTTTTAATGGTGTAATTTGAGGACAAATATTCCCTTTCAAAATTAACAGTGCAAACATAACTCCTTCTGATGCCCCTCTTCCTTCCCTTTCTCCCACTCTCTTGTCAGATTTCCTGCCTCAACCTTCCACATTTTCCACCTATCACCTCCCAGATTTTCACTTCGTTTCCTCCTCTCTCATCCACCTGACCCCCTCTCACCTGGCTTCAGCTATCACCTGCCATTTTGTACTCCTCCCCCTTCCCCATCTTCTTATTCTGGCTTCTGCCCCCTTTCCTTTCCAGTCCTGATGAAGGGTCTCAGCCTGAAACATCAACTGTTTATTCATCTCCATAGATGCTGCCTGACCTGCTGAGTTCCTCCAGCATTGTGTGTGTGTTGCTTTGGATTTCCAGCAGCTGCAGAATCAGTACATACAACCCTGAGATTCATTTTCTTGCAGGAATTCACAGTAAATACCAAGAAACATAATAGAATCCATGAAAGACTGTACCCAAGAAAGATGGACAAACTATCAATGTGCAAAACACAACAAACTGTGCAAATGCAAAAAGAACAAAATAAAATAAACAAGCAATAAATCGAGAACATGAGAGGAAGAGTCCCTGAAAGTGGGGTGAGTGAAGCTGAGTGAAGTTATCCCCTCTGGTTCAAGAACCTGATGGTTCAGGGGTAATAACAGTTCCCGAATTTGGTGGTGTGAGTCCTGAGGCTCCTGTATCTTTTTCCTAATGGCAGCGGTGAAAACAGAGCATGGCCTGGATGGTGGGAGTCCTTTTTGTCGAATTTTCTGTTCAAGGGCATTGGTGTTTCCATACCCGAGCATAATGCTTGATCCCTTGATTGTGCTGATTCCTCTGATTCCCTCAAACCTCCCTCAGTTTTGAGCAGATTCAATGGCTCGTCTCCCAGGTGCCCTGGAACAAAGAACTACAACCCTCAGAGAGCAGAAAGACCTTTTCCTAGAGGCATAGATCAAGTGGGTAGCTAGGAACTTTTTCCCAGGGCAGAAATGACTAATAGAAGGAGGCATAAATTTTAGGTGATTGGAGGAGATGTCAGAAGTAAGCTTTCTTACTGTGGTGAATTACATATACCTGTCTGGACACGCCCCCTGCTGACTGCTCTTGTGGCTCCTCCCACAGACCCCTGTATAAAGGTGATGGCGGTCTGAGCCTGGCCTCTCTGTCTCCAGGATGTAGTATGGTGGTCAATCACTGCTTGTTCCTTCTTCCAGTCAATAAAAGCCGATACCTCGCCTTTACGTCTCAGAGTGAGCTATTGATGGTGCATCACTTACACAGAGAGTATTAGGAGCGTGGAACACTCTGCCCACACTCACCGAATTGGTACCTCTTTGCAATGTGGAAGGAAACCAGAGCACCCAATGGAAACCCATGTGGTCATGGGAAGAACGCACTAACTCATTACAGCAAACGGCAGAAATCAAGCACTGATCTTCTGACCTCGTGTTTCCAGTATGTCTTATTACTGAATGAACACTGATTGGTTTATTGTAACATACTTTGCTAAAGAAAATTCTGAACAAGTACTTCTATATATAGAATGGGTGATTTGATGCCTTTCATTCAACCCAGCATCCGAAATAGTAATTTGAAATACTCAAACTGAATTGTAATGACATTTACTCCTTCAGCACTTT
Source organism: Hemitrygon akajei (assembly GCF_048418815.1). Taxonomy (NCBI): domain Eukaryota; kingdom Metazoa; phylum Chordata; class Chondrichthyes; order Myliobatiformes; family Dasyatidae; genus Hemitrygon; species Hemitrygon akajei. The sequence goes on along the minus strand of NC_133149.1, from coordinate 11,825,949 downwards.
CAAGGAATAATTTGTTCTTTATTCTATCAATCTGTTTTAGACAGATCTGTTCATGCACAGAACAATTTCATATGAGATATACTCAGTGGCCACTTTATTAGGTACAGGAGTGGAACCCGTTTGGTCTTCTGCTTCTGTAGCCAATCCACTTCAAGGTTCGATGTCTTGTGTATACAGAGATGCTCCTCTGCACACCACTGTTGTAATGTGTGGTTATCTGAGTTACTGTCGCCTTCCTGTTAGCTTGAACTAGTTGGCCATTCTCCGCTGACCTAACAAGGCATTTTCATCTGCAGAATTACAGCTCACTGCTTTTTTTGCTTTTCACACCAGTCTCTCTAAACTCGAGAGACTGCTGTACATAAAAATCCCAGGAGATCAGCAGTTTCTGAGAGACTCAAGCCAGCCTCCCTGGCATCAACAATCATTCCACAATAAAGGTCACTTAGGTCAGTGGTCCCCCACCACCGGGCTTTATACAATCTATCTGATGCATTTACATTCATTGGAATTGTCTTCTTTATTGTATTGTGTTTTTTTTTCTGGTACATTGGATCCGGCGTAACAATTATTTTGTTCTCCTTTACACTTGTGTACTGGAAAAGACATTAAACAATCTTGAAAACAGAATGTTGGAGAAACTCAGCAGATCAGGCAACGTCTATGGAGAGGAACAAACAGTCAAAGGATGTTAAACACTCTTGAATCTTGAAGAGAATTGCTCAAAAGTAACTATGTCAGAGGAAGTCAGCAAAATTCACTTGGATCTGATGCATTGTAATGTCTTTAAGATAATTAGCAGTGAGATTACATTAAAACTTCCACTATCCAGCATATTTGCAACTTTTGTGGTATGGGACCAGGAGATGTTTCCAGACTATTGGATATTAATACAGAACGTAGAAGAGTACAGGCTAGGCTCAGACCCTGCAGCACTGTAGTAATATGGCACTGTAATCACTGAATAACATTTATCATTTATCAGGAGTGTTGCATACGCAAGGCCCTCAGTATTATTAATGATCCCACCCATCCATCCAGCTTCCTCTTTGATTTTCTACCATCAGGCAGGAGATCTCGATGCATAAAAACAAGAACGGTCAGGATGAAAAACTGTTTCTTCCCCCAGGCCATTAGGCTTCTGAACTCCCTGTCGCATCACATTCAAAGTGTCACTGGTTAATCTGTTCCATACCTTACAATATTTAATTTATGCACTTTAATTTGTTATTTATGGGTGATTCATCTGTAGAGTTTAACCTTACCTTCATAAGTTATGGTGTGTCATGCTTTACACCTTATATAGATTACATGGTTATATACATTATCTACATGTGTACAGTTAAATAACAATAAATGACGACTTGACCCTCCTTTGGAAAAGGGGCAGAATAAAAGGATTCATTACTATAAAGTCCAAAGCTTTAATTAGCAGATAGATTCTGCAAAACTGTTTATCTGCATGGAAATTAGAGAGACAAATGAATTGATCCTGCAGATTGTTTTGTAATTATTGTGAAATAGGTCTACTAGAAGATTATTTTCTCTTATTGAACCTGAAGTAGAGTTTATTCCCTGAAAATGAGAATATTTGTCATTCCAAACTTGCCTTCTGCAGCAATTAGAAAAACTGCAGAGCAGAACAGTGGGAGTGAGAGGTTAAGATGCAGATGTGGAATAATATCGCCACGATTGTGCAAGATTTCTAGTAAAATGTGTACAGTACATTAGGTTCCAGCAGTTTTGGGTTTCTGGTGCACAGTCCTAATGACATCTCCGCCCCAATACATGAAATTGGAATGGTCTCCAGATTTATATAATCTGATCCTGTATTACATCATACGTTGTTGATCAAAAACACTGCATGAAACATGCTGTATATATTGCACAGATCACCCAAGGATAGGGAACAATTATTGATCCATTCTCTTGCTCATCTGAGTATTTTTAAACATGTACAAGTGTTGCTGGCATGAAACCAGTTCACAATTGCAACAACATCTGTATTTCATCTTGACCAGCTGTTACTCTGGTGGTTAACAGCAGTCATTGCGTTCCAGACTTATTTAAAACCACACTTAACAACCTGCCCACAGTTACTGGCTCATTGAAATCTCAGAAGATCTTGCCCTGAGGGAGTGGCTTCAACATTCCTTTTTCTCATGTTAAGTTGTCGCACATCTTTCAATCTCAAGCCCCGAAATTTGCTCTGGTCCAACCACAGCAATAGGCTATCCCTCCGGCTCAGCAACTTCACCTGAAGGAAGTATGAAAGAAAAGAGAGCAAAGACAAAAGAATAACGTAACATCAACTGTTTATTCCTCTCCGTAGATGCTGCCAAACCTGTTGAGTTTCTTCAACATTTTGTGCGTGTTACTCTGGATTTCCAGCATCTCCAGAATCTCTTGTGCAGACAAGAGAATAATTTCTTATGCTTCATTATGCTATATCTTAAATGGTAGCTCAAATATTTCAAATGATTGAGTTTGAGATTCAGATTCATTTATTTATCACATGTACATTGAAACATACAGTGTAATGCATTGTTTGTGTTAACAACCAGCACTCCCGAGGTGTGCTGTTGGCAGCCCGCAAGGGTCGCCATACATCCTAATGCCCAGCATAGAATATAACAAACAGAACCGAACAGCAGCAACTCAAGCCCCATTCCTCCTCCCATCTATCCCATCTACCCATGCACACACTTGGCTGCGGTGACCTGATCTTTATGTATATTTAAGGCTGAGCTTGATAGATTGTTGATTGGTCAGGGCATGAAGGGGTACCAGGAGAAGGCAGGCGATTGGGGCTGAGAGGGTAATTTGATCAGTAACAATGAAATGATGGAACAGACTCGATGGGCCAAATGGCTTAATTTTGCTCCTATATCTTATGCTCTTATATCTTATAATATAAAAAACAGAAAAGTGAGGTATGAAATTACTACAAAATGTACAAATGGAGATAAATTAAAAGTGAGAAAGAGAATATAGTGAAAGAACTCTTTCAAGCAGTGTCAGGAGAAAGATACCATCCAACAGAACGATCAGAAAGTTGTGGATTCAAAGGAAACGTGAAGAGAAGGTGACATTACAAAAATCAAAGAGAATACATGATCAGCCCTTAACAATGCACAGAGAATGTATTGGAGCCAAAATGGGAATTGGAGATTAGAGATGAAAAGATATTGCTGTTAATTAGCTTGTGACAGGAAATTTACAGCAGATAAGAAAATGGGATTGGTGCGTTAAGTCAACAAGACAAAATAGTTACCGCACAAGGGTGTTCAGTGAATTGGTGAGGAAATTCAGGATGGTAACTTTGCAATACTGCTCCAGATGAGATGACTGAGAATGGTTGTGAGGTTGATGAAGTACAATGTGAGCTTATCCATCCAGCTCTGAAAGCAGAAAGACATGTTAGTACTGAATGGTGATAGAAGAGAGGAGGTGCACTGTCACTGGAGTGTCCTTATACAACTGCCCATCATCTCCTTCTGATGCCCCTCCTCCTTCCTTTTCTCCCATGGTCCGTTGTTCTCTCCTATCAAATTTCTTCTTTTTTTACCTTTTCCGCCTTTCACCTCCCAGCTTCTCACTTCATACTCCTCCCCACCCACCTTCAGCCTTTCCTGGTCTCACCTACCAATTGCCAGCTGGTACACCTTCCCTCCCCCCACTTTCATATTCTGGCATCTTCCCCTCTCCTTTTCAGTCCTGATGACGGGTCTTGGCCCAGATTGTCCATAGGTGCTGCCTGGCCAGTTGTGTTCCTCCAGCATTTTGTGTGTGTGTTGCTCTGGATTTCCAGCATTTGCAGAATCTCGTGTGTTTATGATTTGCTGAAAGTAAGTGTTGGGTTACAGCAAACTGTTAGGAAAGCAGATGATTTTAATAGATTTCATTGCAGACAGATTTAAGTACAGGAACTATGGTATCTCACTACGACTTAGTGAGATCTCACCTAGGGATTGTGTGCAGTTTTGGTCTCTTTATCTCAGGAAGAATGGTCTTGCCAAGGAGGAATGTAACAAAGGTATATTAGACTGAATCCCATGGTGCACAATTGATCTATGAGAAGTTGAGTTGATTAGACCTATGTTCACCAGAATTTAAAAGAGTGAGAGGGAATTTCAGAGAAGGCTGAACTTTGTTCTCAACTTTGCCATGGACGCTCCCAAGCCCGGCTGTGAAAGGAGGAGGGCTGAGCATGGGGCTAGCGACTCCATCCCGTAAAAACACAGAGATAAAGAAATGCCAATGGTAGTTCCAAAGACCTCATCCCTGGGAGAAGGAGAATACACCAAGAAGATGGGCTATACTTGGGGACAACTTGAAAGCCTGGCCCAAGACAGAGGACTCTGGTGAGCTGCTGTTGCAGTGTATGCCCCAGTAGGGGTGATGGGCTTAAGTAAGTAAAAGAAGGATAAAATTCTCACAGGCCTGGATGGATGTGAGGACCTTCCTGATCGGTAGAGAATCTAGGATTCAGGATCAAAACTTTGGGATAAGGAGTAAGCAATTTGGAGCTGAGATCATGAGAAATGTCTTGACCTAGAAGGAGCTGACCAGTGCATTGCTTCGCTGTAGAAGGCCACTTATGAAGTACATTCAATAAGGACAGATCCATATTAAAGGGATCAATGGATCTGGGGTCCTGCAATGGAAGTTCATCTATGATATTATGAAATGGCGGAGTGCGCTCGAAGGACAGATGATGTACCTTTGCTCGTAGTTTCTGTATCTTCAAATATTCTATCCGTTTGCAAGAACGTAGCACCAGGCTCAAGAACATCTTCTACCCTGCTGTTACCAGACTGTTGAATGCTTCCTTGATACAAATTGGATGCTTGACCTCATTATCTACGTCGTTATGTCTGCCTGCTCTGCACTTTCTCTATAGCTGTTGCTCTTTATTCTGCATTCTGTTATTGCTTTACCTTGCTCTATCTTAATGCAACATGCAATGATCTGATCTGTATGAACAGTTTGCAAAACAACACACTTAAAATGCTGGACAAACTCAGCAAGTCAGGCAGCCTCTATGGAGAGGAATAAACAGTTAATGTTTCAAGCTGAGACCCTTTATTAGGGTTTTAAAGGGTCTCAACCAAAGCATTGACAGGACAATCAGGCAGGAGACTACAATGCATCAAGACAAGAACGGTCAGGATGGGAAACAGCTTCTTCCCTCAGGCCATTAGGGTTCTGAATTCCCTACGGCATCACATTCAAAGTGTCACTGGATAATTTGTACTGTACCTACAATATTTAGTAAGTGTATTTACTTTGTTTATCTATGCATAATTCATATGCAGATTCAATTCTTACTTTCCTAAGTTATTGTGTGTTACGTATACTACTGGTCCAGAGAAACGTCTCATTTGGCGGTATACATGTATAAAGTTAAATGACAATAAACTTGACTTGACCCAACTGACGTTGCCTGGCTTGCTGAGTCCCTTCAGCATTTTGCGTGTGTTGCTCTGGATTCCCAGCATCTGCAGAATCTCTTGTTTTTATAGTATGCAAGGAAAGTTTTTCACCGTATTTCGGTACATGATAATAATAAACCAACTCCAGTTCCAATCGAGGATGATGCCAAAGGATTGAAAAGCACCAAATGGTCATTGGTAATTAGTTTGTTATTGTCACAGGTACTGAGATACAGTGAAAAGAAGCCTGCATGTCATCCAGACAGATTGTTTCAAAACACAAGTACAGAACTAGTGCAAAAAGAAAAACAATAAAAGAATGTAAGATGCGGTGTTACAGTTACAGAGGAAGTGTAGTGCAGGCAAACAATAAATCTGAGGGCCACAGTGAAGTTAATTGTGAGGTTCAAGTATTTATCCTTATCGATCAAGAGACCCATTCAAGAGTCTTGTATCAGCAGGACAGAAATTGTCCTTGTGCCTGGAGCTACATGTCTTCCAGCTTTTGTACCTTCTGCTTGGTGGAAGGAGGGAGAAAAGAGAATGCCTGGGGTAGGAGGGGTCTTTGATTATTAAACTCTTGGGTACATATATTTTGTTAAGTTTCATGGAGATACAGTGCAAAATAGGCCCTTACAGCCCTTCAAGCCAGGCTGCCCAGCAATCGCCCAACTTAATCCCAGCCCAGTCATGGTGCAATTTACAAAGACCAATTAACCTACCAACTGGCACATATCTGGACTGTGGGAGAGAACTGGAACACGTGAAGGAAACCCACATGGTCACAGGGAGAATATACAGACCTCTTAAGGCAGCAGCAGGAATTGAACTTTGGCCACTTGTACTGTAAAGCATTGTGCTAGCGACTATACCACCACTTGCAAAGCTCAAGCAAATAAAAAGAGGGAGAGCTCTAGCGGAGCGGCCTGTCAGGAAGTGGCGTGGTTGAAGGAAATTCCTGGTGTGAAAAGTGCTAGTCTTTGGCTTGAGAGTCTTCGGTGAGGAGGCTGAGGGAAGAGACTATGCCAGGCACAATTGGAGAGGGTGAAGACATGACCGCTAAGCTGATTCAGTGTGCTACGTGCATGATGTGGGAGGTCAGGGACACTGATGGTGCCCCCGGCTGCTACAGCTGTGGAAAGTGTGTCCAGATTCAGCTTCTGAAGGAGCATATTGCAGCACCGAAGAAAGAACTGGATGACCTCAGGTTTATCCGCGAAAATGAGAGTTTTCTGGACAGGACCTACAGTGAGGTCGTTACACCGAGGATACCGGAAGAGAGAAAGGGGGTGACGATGAGGAAGGAAAGGATGCTTGAAGTACAGGAGACCCCAGGGGATGTACCTCTTGTAAACAGGTTCACCTTCTTGGAAGCTGTCAGGACAGAAGACACTGCCAGTCTGAGAGGCGGACAGGTCTGCGAGCCGAAAATTGGTGCAGAAGCAGAGCCGAGGAGTCAGACATCAGGAAGAGCCGTGGTAGTAGGGGACTCCATAGTAAGAGGTACGGAAAGGGGTTTCTGTGGCAACAGGCGAGATTCAAGAATGGTGTGTTGCCTCCCTGGTGCTAGGATCCAGGACATCACGAACCAATTGCAGGGAATCCTCAAGGGTGAAGGTGAACAGCCGGAAGTGGTAGTGCATGTTGGCACAAATGACATCGGGAAGAAGAGGAAGGACATCCTGCAGCGGGACTTCAAAGAACTCGGAAGAAGGCTGAAAAGCAGGACTTCCAGGGTGGTTATCTCTGGTTTGCTTCCAGTTCCTCATGCTGGAGAGGGCAGGAACAGGGAGATAATGGATCTGAATGTGTGGCTGAGGAACTAGTGCAGGAAGCAAGGATTTACATTCTTGGACCACTGGGATCTGTTTTGGGGAAGGGATGAATTGTACAAAAGGGACAGGTTGCACCTTAATAGGCGGAGGACCACCATTCTGGCAGACATATTTGCCACTGCAACACGGATGTGTTTAAACTAAGTAGTGGGGGGGAGGGGATGAACTGGAAATATAAGGATGGAGTTAAAGGGAAAGTGAAAATAAGAAAATTTAAGAAGGACAACAGAATCAATGGAGTAGAAAGCTCAAGAAGAGATCATACAGTATGGCCAAGTGAAATAGGAATTGATATGAAAGGAGAGGGGAGTACCGAATTAAAAGTATTATATATGAATGCACAAAGTATAAGGAATAAAGTAGATGAGCTTGAGACTCAGTTGGAAATTGGCAAGTACGATGTTGTGGGAATAACAGAGACATGGCTTCAAGCGGACAGGGCCTGGGAAATGAATATTCAAGGATATACATCTTATCGAAAGGACAGACTGATTGGAAGAGGGGGTGGGGTAGCTCTGTTGGTGAGGAATGATATTCAGTCCCTTGCGAGGGGGGACATAGAATCAGGGGATGTAGAGTCAGTATGGATAGAACTGAGAAATTCTAAGGGTAGAAAGACCCTAATGGGAATTATCTACAGGTCCCCAAACAGCAGTCTGCATGCAGGGTGTAAGTTGAATGAAGAGTTGAAATTGGCATGTCGCAAAGGTAATGATACAGTTGTCATAGGGGATCTCAACATGCAGGTAGACTGGGAGAATCAGAATGGTACTGGACCCCAAGAAAGGGAGTTTGTGGAGTGCCTCTGAGATGGATTCTTAGAACAGCTGGTACTGGAGCCGACCAGGGAGAAGGCAATTCTAGATTTAGTGTTGTGCAATGAACCGGATTTGATCAGGGACCTCGAGGTAAAGGAACCATTAGGAGGTAGTGACCATAATATGATATGTTTTAACCTACAATTTGAGAAGGAGAAGGGAAAATTGGATGTGTCAGTATTACAGTTGAACAAAGGGAACTATGGAGCTATGAGGGAGGAGCTGGCCAAAGTTCAATGGAACAATACCCTAGGAGGGAAGACAGTGGAACAACAATGGCAAGTATTTCTGGGAATAATGCAGAGGGTGCAGGATCGGTTCATTCCAAAGAGGAAGAAAGATCCTAAGGGGAGTAGGGGGTGACCTTGGCTGACGATCAATCTCCCAGATGTAATAGTGGTCAAAGGAACTAGGGTAAAGGGTGAACTGAAGGAAATTTATATTAGGCAAGAAATGGTGTTGGATAGACTGTTGAGTCTGAAGGCTGACAAGTCCCCGGGATCTGATGGTCTGCATCCCAGGGTACTTAAAGAGGTGGCTCTAGAAATCGTGGACGCATTGGTAATCATTTTCCAATGTTCTATAGATTCAGGAACAGTTCCTGCTGATTGGAGGGTGGCTAATGTTGTCCCACTTTTCAAGAAAGGAGGGAGAGAGAAAACAGGGAATTATAGACCGGTTAGCCTGACGTCAGTAGTGGGAAAGATACTAGAGTCAATTATAAAAGAGGAAATTACGACACATTTGGATAGCAGTAGAAGGATCAGTTCGAGTCAGCATGGATTTATGAAGGGAAAATCATGCTTGACTAATCTGGAGTTTTTTGAGGATGTAACTATGAAAATGGACAAGGGAGAGCCAGTGGATGTAGTGTACCTGGACTTCCAGAAAGCTTTTGATAAAGTCCCACATAGGAGATTAGTGGGCAAAATTAGGGCACATGGTATTGGCGGCAAAGTACTGACATGGATTGGAAATTGGCTGGCTGACAGGAAACAAAGAGTAGCGATTAACGGGTCCCTTTCGGAATGGCAGGCTGTGACCAGTGGGGTACCGCAAGGTTCGGTGCTGGGACTGCAGCTGTTTACAATATACATTAATGATTTAGATGAAGGGATTAAAAGTAACATTAGCAAATTTGCTGATGACACAAAGCTGGGTGGCAGTGTGAAATATGAGGAGAATGTTAGGAGAATGCAGGGTGACTTGGACAGGTTGGGTGAGTGGGCAAATGTATGGCAGATGCAGTTTAATGTGGATAAATGTGAGGTTATCCACTTTGGTGGCAAGAACAGGAAGGCAGATTACTATCTAAATGGAATCAAGTTAGGAAAAGGGGAAGAACAACGAGATCTAGGTGTTCTTGTACATCAGTCAATGAAAGCAAGCATGCAGGTACAGCAGGCAGTGGAAAAAGCTATGTCATGCTGGCTTTTATAACAAGAGGAATTGAGTATAGGAGTAAAGAGGTCCTTCTGCAGCTGTACAGGGCCCTGGTGAGACCCCACCTGGAGTATTGTGTGCAGTTTTGGTCTCCAAATTTGAGGAAGGACATTCTTGCTATTGAGGGAGTGCAGCGTAGGTTCAGAAGGTTAATTCCTGGAATGGCGGGACTGTCATATGTTGAAAGATTGGAGCGACTGGGCTTGTATACACTGGAATCTAGAAGGATGAGAGGGGATCTGATTGAAACATATAAGATTATTAAGGGATTGGACACGCTGGAGGCAGGAAGCATGTTCCCGCTGATGGGTGAGTCCAGAACTAGAGGCCACAGTTTAAGAATAAGGGGTAGGCCATTTAGAACAGAGATGCGGAAAAACTTTTTCACCCAGAGATTGGTGGATATGTGGAATGCTCTGCCCCAGAAGGCAGTGGAGGCCAAGTCTCTGGATGCATTCAAGAGAGAGTTAGATAGAGCTCTTATAGATAGCGGGGTCAAGGGATATGGGGAGAGGGCAGGAACAGGGTACTGATTGTGTATGATCAGCCATGATCACAGTGAATGGCGGTGCTGGCTAGAAGGGCCGAATGGCTTACTCCTGCACCTACTGTCTATTGTCTGTTGTCTATTGCCCCGTTATATACAGTATATATATCTAGGATGCCTAAGACTTTTGCACAGTACTGTATTAGGCAACATGGAGCAGAGAGTGAGTTTGTAAATCTGGCATTAGTAAAGGATGCTGGGAATGTTGAGGGTGTGGGACAGGTGGCAGTGAAGAAGTGCCAGGGGCAGGGGTGGCGCAGGTACAGACACATCCAGCCCTGACACACCAGGCAAGGTCACTTGATCCCAAATTGCCTTTTATTGATCATTATAGAATGTCTCTCTGGTGTTTCCCACTTCCTCCCCCCTCTCTTCCCCTTTTTCCAACTATGATTCCCCTCTCCCTGTCCCCTTCCCACTCTCAGTCCTCAGTAGAGACCAATATCAGAATCATCACTCACATACGTCATGAATTTGTTCTATCTTGTGGCAGCAGTACAATGCAATACATACAATTATTACAAAACCGTGCAAAAGTCTTAGGCACCCTAGCAATATATACTTTTGCACAGTACTGTAGTACCTTTGGTAGGTGCAGGGAATTATTGAGTGACACCAGACTGTCCTTTCCCAGTGGCAGTGACTCTGCATTGGAGCCTTGCCTTGCTTTGACCAACAGATAAATCAACAAAAATGACTCCTTCCAATATCTTCAGAAAGGGCTAAAAATGGAAGCAGATCTGCACAACTTAATGACTGGGTCTCATGAAAAATTCAGCTATCTTCATCATGTCAGTAAATCACTTCATGACAGGGAAGGAGTCTGTGCTTTGAAATCTTACATCAGTATTTGACTCTTCAGAACATCATGGTGGTCCTGAAAGAAAAGTTGGGTAACAAGAGGATTCATTTGCACTGAAAATGTTAGCATCCTCCACAACCAAGTCCGTACAAAGGAATAGAGAGCATGCTGCAGAAACGGAGATATGAGAGGACTCTACACTGAATCTACAGTGCTCCAGGACCACTGAAAGCTGACACAACACAAGGAAGCTATTTGTCAATCAATCCATGCTGGTTCTGCACGGGAGGATGACAGGGTCTCAACGTGGGTGAGTCAATAGTTAGAGACCTGGGGCCGATATCGGGGATCAAGGCCCAAGCCTGGGTCTGCAAATCTCTGCAAGGCCACTGGGCTGGTCAAAGGGCTGACGCCAACATGTCTGTGTCTGGTTCCGAGTCCGTTGGAGGCTGGAGGCCAAAGTAGATGGCCTGCTGTGGGCTTGGCGGACTGTGTATGCGCATGGGTGGGAGGGAGAAATGGGGTTTATTTGCTGGTGTTGTTTTGTTACTTGTTATGCTGTGTTTTCTGCTGTTTCTGTCTTGTTCTGTTGAGCATTGTGGTCATGCTACGTTGGTGCCAGAATGTACGGTGACACTTGCGGGCTGACCCCAGAACAACAGATTTCCCTTTATGTTTTGATGAATAAGTGATAAGTAATTCTGAATCTAAATCTTGAGTAACCTGGCTAGTTCTACTTCCCCCACGACACATGAGACCGTAAGAAATAGGAGTAGAATTAGGCCATTCAGCAATCAAGTCTGCTCCACCCCACCAATCCTCCATTTTTGTTTCCTTCAGCTACATCTCAAATTTCCGTGGAGACACAAACATGGAAACAAAAGCTGAAGCACAGCAGAGAGATGTGGGTAAAGCTACACCCCTGAGTTGTAGTGTTGTGGGTTTGAATCCCACTTCTATGACTTGAATTCAAAAATATGTTTTGTTTTGTGGGTAATAATTTGGTTTCTAAAAATACATTGCCTGTGGAAACTTTTTTGTCTGGAAAAACCGAGCTAATGTTTTGGATTGATGGCCCTTAATTTTGCTAATTTCTCTTTATATTATTCAAAGTTCAAAGTTCAAAGTAAATTGTATTATCAAAATACATGTGTCACCTGAAATTCATTTTCTTGTGGGCATACTCATTAAATCTATAGAATAATAACCATAACAGAATCAACGAAAGACCACTCAACTAGTGTGTTCAACCAGAAGGTAGAAGATATCAAACCATGCAAGCACAAAAAGAAAGAAATAATAAAATAAGCAATAAATATTAAGAGCATGAGATGAAGAGTCCTTGAAAGTGAGTCCATTGGTTCTGGGAGCATTTCAATAATGCAGCAAATGAAGTTGAGTGAAGTTATCCCCTTTGGTTGAGAGGTAGTAACTGTCCTTGAACCTGGTGGTGTGCGTTCTGAGGCTCCTGCACCTTCCTCTTGATGGCAGCAACAAGAAGAGAGCATGTCTTTGATGCTGCTTTCCTGTGACAATGTTTCATGTAGATGTGCTCAATGATTGGGAAGGCTTTACCCATGATATACTGTGCCAAATCCATTACTTTTTGTAGGAGTTTTCATTCAAGGAAACTCCAACCCGGTGTGAAGACCCTAGACTACCACTGAGGAAATCTTCAAAAGGTGGTGTCACAAGAAAGTGACATTCATCACAAAGGAGGCCTGCGTACCAACATCTCAGAGTATTTATCTTGGACCTAATCCATTGATGCAATCACAAAGTAGGCATGCCAGCGGCTATATTTCATTAGTTTGAAGAGGTTTGGTATGTCATCAAGAGCTTTTGCAAATTTCTACAGATGTACAGTGGAGAGCATTATGACTGGTTGCATCACAGCCTGGTGTGGAGCTTTCAATGCACAGGATTGCAAGAAGCTAGAGGGTTGTAGACTCAGCCAGTTCCATCAAGAACACATCCCTGCCTGCTACCAAGGTGATGTGCTTCAAGAAGATGACATCCTCACCATCCAGAACATGCCCTCTTTGTGTTACTGCCATTGGGGAGGAGGTACAGGAGCCTATTGACCCATACACAGTATTTTAGCAAAAGCATCTTCACCTGTACATGATACAAGTACTTACAGGTGGCCTTCCATTGGTTAGAGTCAGCCATAGATGTTGCATCCTAGCTGTCCATGTCTGTCAGTTGACGCTCAAGCCGGGGCAGTACGATATGGAGAGCAAGCTGTTGCCCATTTAGCAGGCTAAGGAATGACAGAGACCGATATTGTTTGGTACGAGCAGCATCACGAGAATTGCCAGTCAGTACTGAGCTCAACATAGAACTGCCATGGGCACTCCAGCTCTGGAATTTTTCCCTCAAGGTTTACTCCCGAAGCCTTTCCCACAAGTGGGTACAGCCTCAAGACAGCAGAGGTTTGAGATTAGAGTTTTCCTTCTCCTAGATGAGCTACCAACCACGGCTAACGAGCCTCATATGCCTGAAGCGACTGGTTTTAAGGCATCAGTTACCCATCTTTGCACCTTCCCCTGTCAGTAGAAACAGTTCCACATGGCTTCGTAGCTAAGCCACACGTGAAGGCCAGGAGATGAAATTCGTTGTTAGAGATGGAGACCAATGTGAGGTTTTAATAGGTGGTAGAGCTTATCCTCACTACTATGACAACCTTCAAGAGCATTACAGGTGGAGGCTCCTAATATCTCCACAGCAACAATTTTTTTCTGAAAAAGACCTCTCCCTACTGATCAATGTCATATGTTGCCTGATACCGCCACTCTCTCCGAGAAAAGAAACTACTTTGTTCAAGCAGAAATATAAATTTTTCAGTAAATTACAGATCTCAAATAAGGTTTTCATTAAAATAATAAACAAAAAGAATTATGAGGGAATTTTGTATATAAAAGGGAATTCTGCTGGATATGATAACTAAACAAAATTAATAACAGTTTCCACTCTGGCAAAATGAATATTATTTTCTTCAATATATGGGTACAATGTGGCTTTTGTAGTCATTCACCATGTGGAATAGTTGGGTAACAGACATGTCTGAGATGGAGAAACAGTAAAACTTGACAGAATACAGATCAATTAATGGTCTACTTAATGAGGTCTTCTTCTGTAAACCAAACTCATATGAACTGCTTTCTTATCAAAGCCATGTGGCGGAGCTTTTTCTGAAAACTGTACTTAAAGCATCTTTGTTCTGGCATCTGGATAAATATTGTGGAAATCAGTGTCTGTGGACAACCCGTAACAGGGGTACACTCTTAACCGGAATCTTCACAGTTGTTTCTTCAGCTCTGCTCTCCTGAAATTGTTGACTGCCTCTCCTGGCCTTCTATATTTTTACAAGTTTGGACTGTTCAGTCTTTCTGTCTTTTTAACAAGAGCTCTGTCAATGTAAACCACTGATGGCAAAATGGTTACCATTTAGTGCCTTGTCTCACAGTTCCACGGACCATACTTCAGTTCCAAATATTAGTTTTTATTTTCTGTACATTGGATGTTTGACAATCTTTTTTCAATGGGTTTTATTGGTTTTTTTTGTTTTATGGCTGTCTGTAAGGAGACAAATCTCAAGGTTGTATAAAGTATACATACTTTGATTATAAATGTACTTTGAACTTTGTTGCCTTTCTGGACTTTTCATGTTCTCTTTGTGGCTGTGTCAATTTCCTCAGGATGCTCCAGTTTGCTCTCATATCCTGTATGTTTATTGACTGAATCAAAAGAAAGTTGATGGACATGGGAGATGACTACAGGGGGTAAGGGGGTGGGAGGTGGATGGAAATATTGAAATGCTGAAATTATTCTCCAGGGTATTAGCCCTAAGCTATAGTAGTTAGTTAGGCAAAGAGAGGATCTGTATCCACTGGCAAATACCTTTATTGGTTGAGTTAACAACAAGCATGTGAATGATATAAAGCTAAATACCTGTGCACACAGCTACATCCCACTTTTCTCATTGTGCCCTCTTTCTCCGATTAAGCTATCCCTGAAGGAGAACCAGTTCATAAAACAGTTCACAAAATGGTTCACAGAATAGTCTCACAAAATGGCAGCCTACATTTCCTTGAATCGCATGGCAGGAACAAAAAGGTTGGCTCTGCTTCCACTGCTCTTGACTTATTCCTGTTTACTGATTAGCAGATTTAATACTTCCTGGCCAACTAGGGAGCTGGCATGGAACTGCTGCACCAAATGGCCTACTTTAGTGCAGTTGGAAGAAAATACTAATTTCTCTCCGACTTTGCTTCCTTTTCAAGTGTTTGATTGTAACTCCTGCCTAATTACATCTGACCATCCTTAATATTTCCATTCTGTCATCATAAAATAGTCCTCTAAGGAAATAGTGTTCATCAACAAAGGTCAAAGTAAACTTATTCTCAAAGTACATATATGTCTCCATATACTATACTAAGATTCATTTTCTTATGGGCAGTAAATACAAAGGAACACAACAGAATCAATGAAAACACACACAACAAATATATACAAAGAACCAAACAAATTGTGCAAAGGAATAATAATATATATAAATTAATAAATAATAAATATTGAGATAATAAGATGTAAAGTCCTCGAAGGGGAGTCCATAGGTTGTGGAATCAGTGCGGGGCTGAGTGAAGTTATCCACTCTAGTTCAAGTCCCTGATGGTTGAGGGGTAGTAACTGTTCCAGGACCTGGTGGTGTGAGTTCTGAGGCTTCTTGATGGCAGCAGTGAGAAGAGAGCATCAATCTAGGTCTTGAACATATCCAGTAACTTGGTGCTCTGTTTGGGGGGAAACTTCAAATAGCCTCTGCACTCTCAGTGAAGATATTTCTTCCAATCAGAGTGGATGGAGCTAGGTCTGTGGTGTGTTCAGGATGTTATCACCATTTCAGCTTGACGAAGGTAGTTACAGTGGGAATGAGCCACTAATATGGAAAGAACATTTAATGTCACTTATTGGCAACAATAAAGACAGCTGTTTCTATTTTAAAACTGATGTTGGATGAAAAGTGGTCTGTGGTCACACTTCACCAACTTTTAATAAATCATGCTCTTTATTGCATAGTGTTGTTGAAATGAATTTAACAGCAGTTTCAGTCCAAGGTCATGGTTGTTCATTAGCTGGAATTTGACACTAGATGAAAAGGTGAAATGCACCACCAATAATCTTCAGGGCATCAACACGGAGAACACTGATTTCTTTTGCCAATGAATCTGTTGCAAAGGGAGGTAGACCCAGCCAGCTCTATCAAGGGCACTGGTCTCCCCACCATCGAGGACATTTCCAAGAAGCAGTGCCTCAAGAAGGTAGCATCCATCATTAAGGAGGCTCGCAAAGAAATACAGGAAATAAAATTTGTGTGAGATTCCTGAGCTTAATCTAACCCTTCCCTTCTATATAGCCCATTAAACTCCATTTCTCGTTCATCCATGAGCTGATCTGAGCTCTCTTAAATATTCCAAGTGTATCTACCTTTACCACCATTCCTGGCAGGGTTTTCAGAACCCAACACTCTTTGTGTAAAAAAGACTACTTTCATCCACGTACCTATCTATCCCTCTGCTTTTAGCTTGGGGTGGTGACATCACCATCTGTGTTGTATGGCGTGGGTGATCATGGTCTCATGACCATGATTGTTCTTGACAAATTTTTCTACAAAGAGGTTTGCCATTGCCTTCTTCTTGGTCTTGTCTTTACAAGATGGGTAACCCCAGCCATTATCAATACTCTTCAGAGGTTGTCTGCCTGACGTCAGTGGTTGCATAACCAGGACTTGTGACATGTCCCACCTGCCCATCCGACCATCCACCGCTTGCTCCCATGGATTCACGTGACCCTGATCGGGGGGGTTACACTTTGCCGAAGGGTGACCTGCTGGCTCGTGGACGGAAGGAGCGCCTTGCATGTCCTTTGGTAGAGACACATTTCCACTCCCAACCCATTGGTAAGTGACAAATATCCATAATACATTCATACAGAAATCATGCCTACTTTCTTTTTACCAGCCCCCCCCTCCTCATAGGACTTTTTTTCATTCTAGTTCCCCCATCTCCCTTCAGTCTGTCCCAATGACCAGTATTTCTACATATCTAACTTTGAGATGTTCTCCTTTATTCTTGCCCAAGGCATTCCTCTACATTGCTGGCAGGTATCTCATCTCTATTTCCTGCACACTTTTGTCCTCAAAGGTAGCAAGATAGAGCTTCTCATCTTCCAGCAGCATCCATTATCAACCTCTGCCTTAAATACAGAGGAATTTCTCTAGACAGAAGGTGGTGAATCTATGGAATTCATTGTCACAGTTGGCTGTGGAGGTCGAGTCTTGATATATTTAAGGCAGAGGTTGATAGGTTCCTGAAAAATTGGGGTGTCAAAGGTTACAGGGAGAAGGAAGGAGAATGAGGTTGAGAGGGATAATAAATCAGCAAGATAGAATGGTGGATCAGACTTGATGGGCTGAATGGACTAATTCTGCTACTATGTTTTATGAGTTTATGGTCTTCCTTATAGCTGCAGTGAGAAGAAAGCATGGCCTGGATGGTGGGGCTTCTTGACAATAGATGCTGCTTTCCAGTGACAGCGCTGCTTGTAGACATGCTCACTAGTGAGGAGTGCTTTATCCAACCCCTGAGGAACCTTTCTCCAGACACGTCGTCCAAGCATCTGATTCAACCCTCAACTCCTTGACTCCAAAGCTTGCCTCTCTAGACCAGACGTGAAAAGCACAACATTTCTACTGTCTAAGCTTGTGAAGACGACATGTCATCTTAAACTTTGAAAACTTCTATAGATGCACAGCAGAGATTATCCTGACTGGTTACATCACAGTCTGGCATGGAAACAGCAATGCCCATGAACAGAAAAGCTTGCAAAAAAATGGCGGCTACAGCCCAGTCCATCACAGGCATAGCCCTCCCCATCATAGAGCACATCTACAAGGGGCGCTGCCAGAAGAAGGCAACAGCCATCCTCAAGGACTCCTACCATGCGGGCCATGCCTTTTTCTCATTACTCCATTGGAAAGGAAGGACAGGAGCCTCAGGTCTCACAGAACCAGGTTCAGTTACGTCAAAGTCAAAGTACATTTATTATCAAAGTATGTATAATTTTTACAACTTTGAGTTTCATCTTCTTACAGGAAGCCATAAAACAAATAAATCTGATAGAACCCATTAAAACAGAAGACCGTCAAACACCCAATGTGCAGAGAGAAAAAACAAATTGTGCAAACAATAAAAGTAAGCAAATATCATTCAGAACTGAAGCTCACAAAAGTGAGTCCACACTGAGCCACAGCCACAGCCACAGCTCGGTGCAGAGATGAGTAAACCTTGCCGAGTAACGAGCTGAACGTTCAGCGCAGAGACCAGTAAACCATGCAGAGCAGCGATTTGTACCGGCCCGTGCCTCACCTCTGGCCCCGGCACTCTGTTCTTTTCAATCTGGCCCGCTTCTTAAATCACCCAGACCTCACTCCCTGATGTGGACCCTGCTACTTTGACACGCTCTCAGGCCGGTGCTCCACCACATCAGTTTGGCCTGGACCTAACTTTTCCAATTCAGCTCGTATTACACTAAAACTACCAGACTCCTGAGCTAATGTAAATAACTAAACACTCCATAATTCCACAACCTACAGACCCACTCTCAAAGCTCTGCAACTCAAGTTCTCAGTAACATTTATCTATTTAATTGTACAATTTATCTTGTTTTGCACATTGGTTGTTTGTCAGTCTTTGTTTATGTATAGTTTTTCATAAATTCCGTTCTATTTCTTTATTTTTTCCCTGGAAGTAGCTGCAAGAAACTGTTTGTATAAAGTAACAAATATGTACTGTAACAAAAAGTTTACTTTGATTTTGACAACATGAAGCAGCGGATCAGCCCTGCAAACTGGGAGCAACTGCTCTGAAAAATGGTCACCCAAACTGAGTTTTGTTTCTCCATTGTAGAGACCTCAAAATTATAATACATCGGAGCAGAACTAGGCCATTCTGCCTATCAGATCTGATCAGCCATGGCAGATTTATTTTCTTGCTCAACCCCATTCTCCTCCCTTCTCCCAGTAATCCTTGACATCCTTTCTAATCAAAAACCAATCAACCTCCACGTTAAATGTGCTCAAAGATTTGGCCTGTACAGCTGTTTGTGGTAATGAATTCCTCAGATTCACCACCCTCTTGTAAATGAAACTCCCCCTCATCTCGGTTCTAAAGGGACATCCTTGTATACTAAGGCTGTGCCTTCTGGTCATAGAGTACACACCTGTAGGAAGCTTCCTCTCCACATCCACTCTGTCTAGGCCCTTCAATACTCAACAGGTTTTAATGAGTTCACATTGGGAATACCAAATGTCCTATTGTCCACTCTCCTCTCCTATCAGATTCTTTTTTCTCCAGCTCTTGACCTTTCCCACCCACCTGGCTTCACTTATCACCTACCAGCTAGCATTTTTCCCTCCCCCCCCCCCCCCACCTTTTTATTCAGGTATCTTCCCCCTCCTTTCCAGTCCTGAAGAAAAGTCTCAGTTCAAAATGGCAACTGTTTATTCTTTTCCATAGATGCTGCCTGACCTGCTGAGTTCCTCCAGCATTTTGTATGTGTTGCTTTGGATTTCCATCATTTGTGAACTGTCTTGTGTTTGTGAATCACCGCTTCACCTGGAAGGAATGTTTGAGCTTCTGGAGGTGAGAATGTAACAGTTGAAAGGAGAATTGTTGTTCACCCATAGTTGCATGGGAGGGTGCTCTACGTGGGGGGGAGCAGGGAGTCAAGGTTAAAGATTCAGGTTTATTTATCGCATGTACATCAGAACGTGGTGTAAAATGTGTCTATGCACACAATACCTGGCAGAGCAACACAGAACACAACAAGTAGTTTGAAGGTGCCTTTGACTTTTGCACAGTACTGTAGTAATTTTATGTATTGCAACTGTACTGCTGCTACAAAAAAACAAATTTCATGACATCTGTGAGTGACAATAAACCTGATTCTGATGTAGGTCTCTATTGTGGACTGACTGAGAGTGGGAAGGGGGCAGGGAGAAGTGAATCATAGTTGGAAAAAGGGGAAGGGAGAGGGGAGGGAGCAGGAAGCACCAGAGAGACATTCTGTAATGATCAATAAACCAATTGTTTGGAATCAAATGACCTTGCTTGGTGTCTCAGGGTTGGGTGTGTCTGCACCCACACCATGCCCCCTCCCGCCCTATCCCTGGCACTCCTTCTCTGCCACCTGTCCCACACTCTTCCCATGGTGCTCCACCCTCGCCATTCCCAACAACCTTTGCTCTCACCAGATTTACAAGCTCACTCTCCACTCCACGTTGACAAATATAGTACTGTGCAAAGTCTTAGACACCATAGCAATATATGTGTGTGCCAAAGATTTTTGCACAGAACTGTATGCCCACAAGAAAATGAATCTTTGAGTTGTATATGGTGACACATATATATACTTTGATAATAAATTTACTTTGAACATCGAGCTTTGATCCAGTAAATATTTTCCTTAGTCTGGCTTGCTTGTGTGTGTGGAAGTTACATTTGTACATTTATCAGTGTCACATTTGAAGAATGTGATCAAACTTTGCATGTTTAATAGTACAATCAGCATGACTGAGCTGATTAAAGGGCTTCCAACTGAGAACTTTGTTTGTGTCAGTTTCAGAACTGATTCATAAGAACTTCCTGACACACGATGCTTAATTGGGTTTGGACTGGTTGTGTAGGAGTCATTTTATTTTCTCAGTCACCGTGATCTGTGTTAGGTGGAGTGGGATTTAGGAGTAGGTTACAGCCACACTGTAAAATCCCATACTGAAAATGGTGCTCAGTCTACTGAACTTTATGTAATTCTGACGCTCAGCTAAGGTAGTAAAAAATATTCTTTAACACAAACAATTGCATTGTTTGAAGATAGAATTAGACCAGAAGACATAGGAGGAGAATTAGAGCCATTTGGTCTGCTCCACTTTTCAATTATGGCTGATTTATTATCCCTCTCAGCACCGTTCTCCTGACTTCTCCCTGTAACCTTTGACACCCTGACTAATCAAGAACCTAGCAATCTCCATTTTAAATATTACGGTACTCAATGACTTGGGATCCACAGCCGACTGTGGCAGTGAATTCCACAGATTCACCACCCTCTTGCTATAGAAATTCCTCCTCATCTCTGTTCTAAAGGGACATCCTATTCTGAGGTTGTGCCCTCTGGTCCTAGATTCTCCCACAAAAGTAACTATTCTCTTCAAGTCTACCAGGGGTTCCCTACCTTTGTTATGCCATGGACATCTACCAGTAACTGAAGGGCTCAATGAGTAGGTTTTCATGAGATTGCCTGTCATTCTTCTAAACTCCAGCTAGTAAATGCCCCTCATATTTTTTGATTATTGAGATATAACAAGGAGCAGGCTCCTCTGGTCCTTTGAGCCTCGCTACCCAGCAATCCCCCAATTTAACCTTAGCATAATCATGGGACAGTTTACATTGACCAATTAGCCTATCAAACGGAACATCTTTGGAATCTGGGAGGAAACCGAAACAGCTGGAGGTGATCTTTTAGAGGTGTATAAAATCAGAAGGGTTATAGATTAGGTGACTGCAGTTTGTCTTTTTCCCATGGTGGGGAATTAAGAACTAGAGGGCACACAGTACTGTGCAAAAGTCCTAGGTACGTATATATAAGTAGGGTCCCCAAGACTTTTGCTCGGTACTATAATTGTCAACATGGAACAGAGAGCGAGTTTGTAAATCTGCAAAGGATGTTGGGAAAGGTGAGAATGCAGAGCCATGGGAGGAGCGTGGAACAGGTGGCAGAGAAGGAATGCCAGGGACGGTGGGGGGCGGGGGGCTTGAGGGTGTTGTGTGGCACGGGTGCAGACACACTCAGCCCTGAGACACCAGGCAAGGTCATTTGATTCCAAACAATTGGTTTAGCATTCATTACAGAATGTCTCTTGCTCCCTCCCCTCTCCCTTCCCCTTTTCCTAACCATGGTTCCCTTCCCCCTGTCCCCTTCCCACTCTCAGTCCACAATAGAGACCCATATCAGAATCAGGTTTATCATCACTCACATTGGTCAAAAAAGTTGTTGTTTTTGCAGTGGTAGCAGTACAGTGACATACATAAATCACTACAGTACTGTGCAAGCGTTTTAGTTACCCTAGCTGTATATATGTACCTCAGACCTTTGCACAGTATTGTATGTTTAAGTTGAGATTTAATAGGAACCCGAGGGGCATAGCCTCAATCTCAGCAGCTTCTTGATATAAAACTGAGGCTTTATAAGGCATTAGTCAGAGCACACTTGGAGTATTACGAACAGTTTTGGGCCCCTTATCTAAGAAAGGATGTGCTGGCATTGGAGAGAGTTGAACCAGACAATGAAATGTATCGTTTGTGTCAAATCAAATCAGCAAGGATAGTGCAATGCAGCCCGTAAGTGTCTCCATGCTGCCAGTGACAACATAGCATACTCAACTCACTAACCCTAACCCATACATCTTTGAAATGTGAAAGGAAACCAGAGCACCTGGAAGAAACTCACATGGATGAACTCCCTACAGACAGTGGCGGGGCTCGAACCCCAATCCTACATCCAGCATGCTGTAAAGCATTAAACTGACTACTATGCTACTGTGACAGTCCATTATGATGATGTCTAAAAAACGGCATATGTAATCCATCAGTTAAGATAATTTACAAGCAGATCAGGAAAGATGTCAACAAATTAGAGAGAGTACAGAGGACATTTACTAGAATGTTACCTGGGTTTCAGCACCTAAGTTACAGAGAAAGGTTGAACAAGTTAGGTCTTTATTCTTTGGAGTGAAGAAGGTTGAGAGGGGACTTGATAGAGGTATTTAAAATTATGAGGGGGATAGATAGAGTTGATGTGGATAGGCTTTTTCCATTGAGAGTAGGGGAGATTCAAACGGGGACATCAGTTGAGAGTTAGGGGGCAAAAGTCTAGGGGTAACACGAGGGGGAACTTCTTTGCTCAGAGAGTGGTAGCTGTGTGGAATGAGCTTCCAGTAGAAGTGGTTGAGGCAGGTTCCATATTGTCATTTAAAATAAAATTAGATAGGTATATGGACAGGAAAGGAATGGAGGGTTATGGGCTGAGTGTAGATAGGTGGGACTAGGTGAGAGTAAGCATTCGGCATGGACTAGAAGGGCCAAGATGGCCTGTTTCCGTGCTGTAATTGTTATATGGTTATATCATTCAGTGATGACCACAACAACAGTTTGTGGAAAATTTGCTGCCACAAGCTGACATTCCACTTCCTGTATGAAAGGTTGACTGTACTTCAGAACTCCCTTGGCTAGCAAGAAAATGAACAGCGCTATACAAAAGAAAGATCAGTTTATTCTTCCCCAGCCCAACCATCCCTCCTCGGACCATTTCTCCATGACCTTCTCCAGCTTTTCTTGGCTGTCTCTGCTTTATCCACTCATCAACTCTCAATATCTTTGCATTTTAATTTCTGTCAACAGGGCAGTACCTGGTCTTTCATTCCTAATCTCCACTCAAGTGATTCATCAGCTTTGCAATCTACACACTTGCAGGATGCCAGCATTACTAGTGAGCTGGGTTCTCATTGCTCCCATGTTGAGTGGTTTGCTGGGGAATTTGGGGGGGGTTAGAGTCACACAGTAGAAACAAGCCTTTCAGCCTAGCTCATCCATACTAACCAAGATGTCCATCTAATCTGGCTTCCTCCCCCTTCCTTTCCAGTCCTGATGAAGGGTCTTGACCTGAAATGTCAACACTTTACTCCTCTCCATTGATGCTGCCTGGCTTGCTGAGTTCCTCCTACATTTTGTGTGTGTTCCTCTGGATTTCCAGCATCTGCAGAATCTTTTGTGCCCATCTAAGCTAATCCATAGTCCTAGAGATTTCTTGTTTTTGTCTTTATTTTGCATTTTCAGCATCTACAATATTTTCATATCTTTCCCTACAACCATCAGGCTCCTGAACCGACTTGGATAACTTCACTCACCTCAATTCTGTATTAATTCCACAGCCAAGAGATTCACTTTCAAGGCTCTAAGCTTATGTTCTCAATATTATTCATTTTTTATATTTGCACAATTTGTCTTCACATTGCATAGCACATTGGTTGCTATCAATCCTTGTTTAGGTGTAGTTTTTCTTAAATTCTATTGTATTTTATTTTCCTGTAAAATAACATAAAATACAATAATGAAGAATTTCCCGCTGCCGCCTGTAAGGAATTTGTACCTTCTCCCCATGATCGTGTGGGTTTCCTCTGGGTGCTTCAGTTTCCTCGTACACACCAAAGCTGGACTCTGTCGGTAGGTTAATTGTCCCATGATTAAGCTAGGATTAAATTCGATGGATTGCTGGGTGGCTCAGCTCGAAGGGCTGGAAGGGCCTATTGCATGCTATATCACAATAAATAAAACTAAAAATTGTCTGTGGGGAAGACGAATCTCAGAGTTGTATCCTCATGCATGCTTTAATAATAAGTGTACTTTGAGTCTTTGAAATAACAGCAAGAAAATGTATATAGTACTGTACAGTATATGTACTTGGATAATAAATGTTACTTTCTTATCACGTATTAATTTATTTGTGGTAATATTGTAATGTGTTGGTTGTGCATTGTTTTATTTGCTGGTATACATGTATATGTTTGCATGACAATAAGGTTTGAACTTGATCTTTGAATCGTTTGAGCCAAGAATACTCAGAAGATCCAGTTACAGCCAACCATGACCAAATATATTTAATTAATATAGTTAATTTCAAATTTTAAAATTCGGAGAATTATCGAATTTCAGGCCAATCCTTCCAATTCACAGCTGCCTATGTGGCTTTTTCCCGAGAGAGAGAAAAAAAACTGTATCCAATCGCAAGCAATCTACCCACAGAACTGAAATCTCATTCAATCAACAGCAGATTAGCAAATGGCATCAAATAGCAAATCTTGAGAATATTAATGTTTTCCCACCAGTACTGTTTGGCCAGAATGGAAATATGGAATTATGACATGTTGAATGCATTGAATAAGCGAACAAACCTTCTCACCCTGAAACACGAACTTCACTGCAAATCAGATAAGCTGCTCCTCATCCAAGTTTGTGAAACTTGTTTGGTCCAAAGCCCATGGAACACAGCATTATGTTGGTCAGAACATGCCTTATCTGTAGGAATCAGTAACTGCAACATGCAAAATCAGGTGGAAAATGGATCATATTCAACTATTTGCATCCTCAGGGAAACAATGGCCTGGAATTTGTGGTATTAGTAACAGTGAGAATACTGGCATTACTATCAATAGTATGGAGAACTAACTACAACTATGGGATTTCTAGGCTTGCCCAGGTTTGAGGGCAAAGTTGCTCTCACTGATCCAGTACTCTTTCACACACAACACATCCTCTTCCATCAAGGTCTTCCAATACGAGGGGGTATAACTTTAAGGTGACTGAAGGAAAGTATGGGGGAGGCGAGATTTCAGAGGTAAGTGGTGGGTGTGTGGAATAGCCTGCCATGGGTGGTGGTAGAGGCAAAGACATTAAAGGCACATAAGGAACTCCAGATTTATAAACTCGCTTTCTGCTCCACGTTGACAAACTATCTGCAGTGCCTAAGGCTTTTGTACAGAACTCTATGTACATACGTGTATTGTGCTTTTTACTATAAACTTGACTTTGACTTTGACATGTTAAGCTTTGTCTCCTAATGTTTGTTTTGGCAAAAGATCCATTTCTTTCCCCCGTGCTTCTGTGAAACTGAAACACTTTCTATGTTAAACACACTATACAATGAAAACCATTATTTATATTTACTCTTTTCAAAACTATGGGAAGTATTATTTCTGTGCTAAAAGCTAGAGTGGACTTGGACATGTAAGAAATGTCCTTGAGTGTCTCAATACCTCAGGCAGAATTTCAAGAGTAAAAGTTACCTGATTTCCAAGGCTAACAAATCGAGAAATTAAAAACTTTTATTGTCATCTGCACAAGTACCGGTGCAATGGATAACTTACTTGCAGCAGCATCAAAGGCACACAGCATCAGATAAGCAGATTCAAAAGAAAACACAAAGTGTACACAAATTTTACACAAAAGAACTCTCAATCTGTGGGCAAAAGAAGTCTATTTTAGTGCAATATGGTTATAGTGTTGCTGAGGATTTATGGGAATGGGACATTCTCTCGTTTCTCATAAAGTACAAGCTCCATTAAAGGTTTACGTTGCTTGTTCCAGTTTGAAGGGGTCTCCTCACAGAATGGTTGGATTTAATTTATTCTTTATATTGGTCCAAATGCTGGTTTGATCCAGATACAAATTGTACATTGTGAACATCTAGACAGGATCATTTCATCTCTTATCCCATTGCCTCCGAAAGAGGATGCAGATATTTATCTTTGAAAATCCAATTTCCAAAACATATTTTTCCCATCCATATTTGGCTGAATCTTTAAGCCTTCATTTTGTCCTTTATATTTTCTTTCATAAGAAACTCTCAGATGTTTTTTTTTTCCCACCAAGTCTGGGAAACCACTTTTTAATGAGTTAAGTGGAAGGATGGAAGGACAAGAAGGGAAGGGAACTCAAAGATGGATTTGGCTAAGCATGGTTTGGTTGGGAGCCAACAAAAACTTCAAGAAAATACACCAATATTTCTGTTGATCGGTTTATAAAGGAAGAAATGGGGAATATAACTCACTCAATTGTTTTAAAGGTTTTCTTTATCTTTCTTGTTAATTTCTTACAATGAAATTACCCACATGGTTCATTTCTAGTTATTGTTCAATAATAATGAACAATCACCTCAATGCTATTAACTCTAAAATTTAACGCTGGCTTTTCAGCCAAATCTTAGTATGCTGTTTTTCTTGGCGCCTAACGCATTATTGGAGTCTAGTGGCGAGAACGATGAGTGGCACAAACTGCGGGGTACAATAATGGATTTTGTCACAGTTAGAATGAAACCAGTTTCAATGTAGGTAATAATAAATAATCTTGAAGATACTTCCAAACAGTCCATCAGAAAAAAGTACTTTTTGAGGATGCAGTATACACAGATCAAGTTTTGGAGATGGTGTGGACATGGACTTCTCTTTTGACTTAATGCATGTGTTTTCTTAATGGCTTTAGATCAAGTCCCACCAAATTTTGAAATCATGGGATTTTTTTCATAGGTTTCTATCTTCAACCTGACAATCAAGGAAATCAAGTTTATTTTCTGAATGGCCCTGAAAATCCGGTTTTCTAGCTCTGGATTTGCAGAACTCTGGACTTTAACCCTTGGCCTTGCCTTCCGGATTTCGCCAACTGCTGGCAGGATTCAGCAATCGTGAGTTTGGCCTCCGGGCCTCAACACCAAGACTCACCATTTACAGGTTTGATCTTCAATCCTCAACTGACCCAACTTATGTACTTACGCAAACATTTTATAAACATTATAATTCTCTTTTAAACTGCACACATCCTTATGTTCATTGGTTGTTAATGCAAATAATGCATTTCACTGTAATTTTCTATCTACATATGATAGCAGAATCTGGATCTCACATGGATAGGAAAGGTAGATAAGTGGACATATGGGAAGATCTAAGATGGGCATGTTGGTCAGCATGGGCCAGTTGGGCTGAAGGGTCTGCTTCTGTGCTGCATTTCTCTATGACTCAATGAACATTAGGTCAACGTGGCCAAGGCATGATCCACATAAGGAAAAATCCCAGAAGATCAACAGGTGATACACAACCTGTCATCACCACGGTACAGAACATAATGCTCAACCGACAGGAACAGAGAAACAGAACTGAGAAGGAACCGCATGTGCTCTGTTGCATAAGATTTTTGATTTAAGCACAATGGTTAATTGCCCTCTCTCCATTTTACTGTTTCCTGCATCAGTGACAATGCATGTTCTTCAGTCTCCACACAGCGGGCCGTCCAACCGTGTGGCAGAAACAATAACATAGCTGCGCTCTTCAGTTAGCAGACATTTCAACAACTTAAATGGAACATAGAATATTATGGCACAGTACAGTCCTTCAGCCCATTATGTTGTGCCGACCTTTAATATATTCTAAGACCAATCTAACCCTTCCATCCTACAGAGCCCTCAAAGTCAAAGTAAATTTTTCTAACATTCATGTGCCTATCTATCTCAGAGTTTCATAAATGCCCCTAATGTATCTGCCTCTACCACCAGCCCGGCAGGGTGTTCCACGCATCCACCACTCACTGTGTAGAAAATTTACCCTTATACTTTGCACCTTAAAATTATGCTTCCTTCTATTAGGTATCTCTGCCTTCTGGCTATCCACTCAACCTATGTCTCTCATCTTGTACACCTCTATCAAGTCACTTCTCATCCTCCTTCACTCCAAAGAGAAAAGCTATATATATATTTAAAAAGTTAAATTAAGTAAGTACTGATAGAGAAGAAAAAAAAAGTAGTGAGGTAGTGTTCATGGGTTTAATGTCCATTCAGAAATTAGATGCCAGAGGGGAAGAAGATGTTCCTGCGTCATTGAGCATTGAGTGTGTGCCTTCAGGCTCCTGCACCTCCTCCCTGATGGTAGAAGTGAGAAGAGGGTATGCCCTCAGTGATATGGGTCCTTAATGATGGATGCTGCCTTTTTGAGGCATCGCTCCTTGAAGATGTCCTGGATACTGGGGAGGCGAGTGCCCATGATGGAGCTGACTGAGTTTACAACCTTCTGCAGCTTTTTTCAATCCTATGTAGTGGACCCACATACCAGACTGTGATGCAGCCAGTAAGAATGCTCTCCACAGTACATCTGTAGAAATTTGCAAGTGTCTTTGGTGACATACCAAGTCTCCTCAAACTCCAAATGAAATATAGCCGCTGTCATGCATTCTTTGAAACTGCATTGATATGTTGGGGCTAGGATAGATCCTCAGAGATGTTGTCACCCAGGAAAGTGAAACTGCTCACCCTTTCCACTTCCGATACCTCAACGAGGACTGGTGTGTGTTCCCTCATCTTACCTTTCTGAAGTCCACAATCAATTCTTTGGTCTTACTGACGCTGAGTGCAAGCTTGTTGCTGTGACACCAGTCAATCAGTTGATCTATCTCACTCTAGGGATTAGGAGGTTTAGAAGGAATTTGTGAAAGATTTTGTACTCTCCCAGACTGTGTTTTGAATCACTAGTACACAGTCTGAGTGGGTGTGGAGGCAGGAATTCCCGTAACATTCTGTGTTCTGCGCTTCTGCACGCCGGCACGTTTTAATTCTCAGAGCTCGCCAAACGGTCGCTTTTCTGTTTGCCCAGGTTTGGCCTGAAGTCAGGCAACTTCAGGGCCTAGGCAACCCTGTGAACATGAATTCTCGCTGGTGTCGCGTACTGAAGTGTAGCGGGTGCCGGAACATCGTGGCTGTCAGAGTGTGCTGCACTCAGTCATCAATTTGCTAATTCTTCAGTCCGGGAACTCAAAATAAAAAGCACTGTTTCAGACTGACTGTAACATCAAAATAGCGACTGTTGTCTGTCCTGTCGCTGTGGAACGAGCGACATCTGTCTCTCCCTTGTTAGTGAAATGTTGGAGTGAACAGTTACAGTTGATGGACTGTAGACCATGGTCTCTCTTTGGGGCTTCGCTGTTGCTGACATGGTGGGTGGTGGGAATGATGATGCTTTATGCTAGAAGAAGTGGGGGGAAGGGGAGAGTTGATGTTGCTTGCTGCCACTTGTGCGAGGGAGGGGGTCAAGGGATTTTGGGATTCTTGCATCTTTTCTCTGTCATTTTTTCCTTCTGTTTTGAGGATGTCTGCAGAGAGTAAGAATTTCATTTTGTATATTGTATACATTCTCTGATATTAAATGGAACTATTGAACATTAAAGACAAGTTGGGAAGAATGCTTGAAATGAGCGTAGAATGCTGGAAAATGTAGTCAGCTCAGAAAGGTATTTGATAGCCAGCAGGGATGCAGTAGACAGAATACACAAGAGATTCTGCAGGTGCTGGAAATCTGGAACAGCATACATAAAATACATAAAATGCATACATAAAATGCTGGAGGAACTCAGCAGCAAAGCAGCATCTATGGAGGGAAATGATCAGAAGTCATTTTGGGCCAAGACCCTTCGTCAGGACTGCAAAGGAAGAGGGGTAGATCTCAGAATAAGAAGCATGACAACGTAACGGTTTGCATAGCACTATCACAGTGCCAGGGACCTGGGTTTAATTCCCACCACTATCTGTAAGGAGTTTGTATGATCCCCCGGTGACTACATGGATTTCCCCTGGGTGTTCTGGTTTCCACGCACATTCAAAAGACATACTGGATGAGTTAGTAGTTTAATTGGTCAAGTGAATGTAAATGGGTGGTGCAGGGTCCTGTTCAATTACCTCTTACTGTGCTGTATATCTAAATAAATAATTTTTTTACATGAGGGAGGAGAAGCTGGAAGGTGATAGGTGCGTCCAGAAGGTGGGTGGGGAGGGGTTAAAAGGGAATAATGTGAGAGGCTGGGAGGTGATAGGTGGAAGAGGTAAAGGATTGAAGAGGAATAAAAGTGATAGGAAAATCAGACAAAAATTGAAGTTTCTGTCCTGTTTTACACAGTGACTCTACATCCTATCAGCTGACGCTAAAAGTTCTACAAATTCCTCTCAGCAATATCCTGGCCGAGTGTGATTCCTTTTCTTGAGCATATAATAAGGAAGAGAGAGACTGGATCTCACAGCTGCTTCAAAAGTATGAAATCATCCATCAAAATAGAAAATTAAAGCATTTCTTTTCTAGTGAGAGTCAGAGAAGTGTTTTATATAAAGGGACCTGAATGGGCTTCTCTATGGACCACCAGAAGTTAACAATGCAGGCAGAGCAAGAGATTAGGAAGGGAAGTGGTAGAGCAGCTTTTATTGCTCGACCATTTGAGTACCAGGGAAAAGATGCGTTGCACCGATTATTGGGAACCCTGGTGAAATCACATCTGGAATTCTGCACACAGGTCTGGTCTCCTGACCCAAGGAAGTATATACTTGCAATAAAGGGAGTGCAGCAAAGGTTCACCAGATTGCTTTCTGTGAAGAGAAAGTGTTCAAAGTAAAGTTATTATCAAAGTACATACATGTCATCATTTATAATGCTGAGATTCCTTTTCTTGCAGGCATTTACAGTAAATACAAAGCAACACAATGGAATCAGTGAAAGACCACATACAAGAAGATGAACAACCAATGTGCAAGAGACAACAAATTGTGCAGATACAAAAAGAAAATTAAAATAATAAATAAACAAACAATAAATATTGAGAACATGAGATGGTTTATCCTGTAAAGAGAGATTAAGCAACTGAACTTCCATTCTCTTGAGTTTAAAAGAATGAGAAGTGACTTCATCAAAACTTTAAAAAATCTTATGGGACCCAACAAGCTGGATGGAGGAATGATGTTTCCCCTGGTCCTGGGTCACATTTGCAGACTAAAGGTTGGGCCATTAGGGAGAGAAATAAGAAGAAACATAAATCATTGGGGTTTTCTGCCCAGGAGATCTGTGCAGTCTCAGGAAGTGATTCTATTTCAGAAGCAGAGTGTAAGATATTTCAACATTAAAGCTCTGAAGGGATAGAGGGTACTGCAGGAAAATAACACTGAAGGAAAGGATTGGTCATGGTTGGCTTTTTTGCAACATGTACATTGAAACATCGCACGGTGAGGTGGAGATACGTCTCTACCAAGGGAGGTGTAGGGCACTCTTCTCCTCTGCTAGCCTGCAGGTCACCCATGGACAAGGTGTAGCTCCTGCTTACCATCCCCCCCCCCAATCAGGGTCATGTAAAACCATGGGAACAGGTGGTGGATGATCGTATGAGCAGCTGGTGCATATCACAAACCCTGGCTATGCGACCACTGACGCCAGTCAGACAAACTCTGAAGAGTATTGGGGTCACCCATCTTGTAAAGCTGCTGTCCAGAAGAAGGCAATGGCAAATCACTTCTGTCGAAAGATTTGCCAAGAACAATCATGGTCATGGGAAGATCATGATCGCTTAGGACAATACAACACAGCCGCATAATGATGATGACATTGAAGCATCAACATATACAGAGAAAGGTACAATTTGTATCAATGACCAACACAATCTGAGGATGTGCTGGGAGCGGTGTCAACATAGCAGGGCCACATCTCATTAACATGTGCATCTTTGGAATGTGGAAGGAAACCAGAGCACCCAGGGTTGTCCATGTGGTGATGGGGAGAATGTACAGACTCCTTACAGACATCAGCGGGAATTGAACCCCAATCACTGGCACTGGAATAGGATGACACTAAACCCAATGCTACTGTGATGCCCTTTTATTTTAAAAGTTGGTGAAAGACAGGGTGAGTTTGAGGGGCCGAATAGACTTCTCTTTCATCCTTTTATTGCTTTCCTTCTTGTATAGTTGTGGAAAGCAATAATCTTTCCAGCATTATTGTATACACATGGACTCACGCCTCCTACTGCCACCAGGTCACGTGATGTTGATCAAGATTCACTGATAGACTTTATCAAGCAACTTCACTCCATTCACCATAATAGGCATGATCTCCCAGTGGCCACCTATTTAAATTTGACCTTCTATTCCAATTCTCTCTACTGTCACCATGATGCCACACCTGCCTGTCACCTCCCTCTGGAGCTACTCCTCCTTCCCTTTCTCCCATGGCCCACTCTCCCCTCCTATTTGATTCCTTCTTCAGCTCTTTGACTTTTCCACCTCTCTCCTTCCATCTTCATCTCTCTTCTCCCACTTATCCATCTTCTCCCTTACCTGGTCTCACCTACCACCTGCCAGCTTTTACTCCTTCCCCATTCCCCCTTCCCACTTTCTGAATCTGGCTTCCTCCCCCTTTCTTTCCAGTCCTGATGAAGGGTCTCGGCCCGAAACGTTGCTGCTTATTCCCCTTCATAAAATAGAGTTCAGAAGAATGAGAGGGGATCTTATTGAAACCTACCAAATATCAAAATGCCCAGATGGAGTGGATGTGCAGAGGATGATTTCAATTGTGGAAGAGTCTAGGGCCAGAGGGCACTGCCTCAGATTAGAAGGATGTCCCTTTATAACAGAGATGAGGAGGAATTTGTTTAGTCAGAGGGTGGTGAATCTATGTAATTCCTTGTCATTCCTTGTGAGGTCCAAGTTACTGGGTATATTTAATGCAGAGGTTGATACGTTCTTGATTAGTCAGGGCATCAAAGATTGCGGGGAGAAGGCAGGAGAATGGTTTTGAGAGGAAAAATAAATCAGCCAAGGTGAAATGGCAGAGCAGACTCAATGGGCTGAAAGGCTTAATTCTGCTCTTATGGTCTTTGAAGGGATGAAGAGTCTCAACCCAAAACGTTGACTATCCATTTCCCTCCATAGTTGCTTCCTGACCCACTGAGTACCTATAACATCAAGCTTCTTGTTCCAAATTCCAGCATCTTCAATCTCTGGTGTCCCTCTCTGGAACTACCAGGTCTTACTGCTCATGAAACCTTCCATCTAATAATGAGAAGAGCAACAATCTGGCACAGTGTATTCCATGTTCCAATCAGATTGTTCTAGATATGGGTGTTTTGTCAATGTTATGCACATTCATTTGTTGTCCACCTGCATCACTCTTCCATAAAATATAGGCACGTGGACTGAGGAGCGATTCAGTGAAAATTAATTATTTGTTTATCAACAAGTATGGCGTTAGCAGTTGTCAGTGCAGGACAAGGCCAGAGTAGATGCACGGACCACAATCTGGCCCAAGGGCCTGGTCCTGTTCCAAATGCAACAAGAATAGAAAAAAACATGGGAACTGTGAGATGTCCTCAAAGTGGAAGATGTTAGTCATATGCTGACTTATGTCTGCCAGAAACAGATGTGTTACTATTTTTCCTGTTAAGCGGATATTGCAAAAGGCTGGATCTTTAAGTTACTTACTGTCCTGTTCTCGGTATAGACACAATCCAGACAAAAGATTTATACTTTATATGTTTGTTGCACCAGTAGAATAGTTTGCCCATCATTTTGAAACCACACTCAGTGGCCACTTTTCCAATCTTTTATTAAGTACCTCCAGTTTAGACATGGTAATGTTCTGAAGAGTGAAGCTTCAAAAGGAATGCAAGTTCTGATCTTATACATCCACTCAGTGTTGTTATGAGGTAACTCCTATACCTAGTAAAGTGGCCACTAAGTGTATGTTTGTGCTCTTCTGCTTCTGCAGCCCATCCATTTCAAGGTTTGATGTGTTGTGAGTTCAGAGATGCTCTTCTGTACACCCCTGTTTAACACGTGTCTATTTGAGTTACTATCACCTTCACATCAGTTTGAGCCAGTCTGGCCATTCTCCTCTAACCTCTCTCATTAACAAGGCATTTTTGCTGACAGAAATGCTATTCATTGGATTTTTTTTCTTTTTAGTATAATTCGCTGTAAACTCCAGAGACTGTTGTGCATGGAAATCCCAGAAGATCAAGAGTTTCTGAGATACTCAACCCCCCCCCCCCCCCCCAATCTGGCACCAACAATCATTCCAAGGTCAATGTGTACATATTGGTTACTACAGTGACCACTTCACATTTGTTATAAGGTGTCCTGGATCATTCAAAAAGGGATATGAGAAAGTCTGGAGAAATTAAGGTATTTTTCCTTTCTATAATTGTACAGGTGCATATTATTTATGTGTCTCTGCATGCTTTCTTCTCACTCTGTCGGGAAGGAGCTTCAGGAGCCCTGAGTCCCACACCACCAGGTTCAGGAACAGTTATTACCCTTCAACCATCAGGCTCCTGAACCAGCATGGATAACTTCACTCACCTCGACTCTAAACTGATTTCGCAACCTACAGACTTACTTTCAAGGACTCTACAACTCATTTTCCCAATATTTTTTTATTTGCACAGTTTTGTTTCCTTTTGCACATTGGTTGTTTGTTGACCCTTGTGTGTAGTTTTTCATTAATTCGTTTGTATTTTTTATTCTACTGTGAATACCTGCAAGAAAATGAATCTCTGGGTAGTATATTGTGACGTACAGTATACGCACTTTGATACTGTAATAAATTTATTTTGAATTTTGAACTTTGTAATGCATAACAATGGGTCTTGGGGTCTATGCCGATGATCAAAGCCCAAGGGTCTAATCTGAAGTCTGGACATCAAGACCTGTTTGCTGGAGCCCTAGGTTTGTGAATCTCTGTGTGTCTGCTGGGATAGTTGAAGGCCCAATATCTGCGTGCCTGAGACTGCCTCCAAATCCAAGTCCACTGGAGGCTGGTGGCCAAAGAGGATGGTCTGTATTGGGGTTGGAGGACTGTGCATGTGCATGGGAGGGATGAAGGAATGGGGGCTTGTTTTGCTGCTGTCCTTTTGTTGCTTGTAGTGTTCTGTGTTGTTCTGCTGAGCATTACGGGCATGCTGTGTTGGCGTTGGAATGTGTGGCTGTCCCCAGCACACCCTCAGGTGTGTTAGTTGTTAATGGAAACGATGTATTTCGCTCTATATTTTGATGTATACATGATAAACTTGAATCCCCAATCTTGAATCTCAAAACTTGAATCTTGGATCTTGAATCTTGAATCTTGGATCTTGAATCTTGGATCTTGGATCTTGGACCTTGGGCCTTGGGCCTTGGATCTTTGATCTTGGATCTTGGGTAGGTGTAGCTAATTCATGATTATTGTGTTAATTAAGTATGGCAACACACATTCTTAGTCAGATTTATGCAAGTTTCTAATGTACTGTATATGTCATGGATAATTAGAAGTAATGAAACTGATAGCACATATTTATATCATATATTTCATACAGGGGTTCCCAACCTGGGGTCCACAGACCCATCGGTTAATGGTAGGGGTCCATGGCGTGAAACAGGTTGGAGCTCCTGCTGCTCAATGTATGTGGACAGCACAATAGCAAAGGGTTTGGCGCAACACTTTATAGTGCCAGAATCCCAGGTTCAATTTACACTGTTGTCTGAAAGGGGTTTACACATTCTCCTTGTGGAATTCACAAAATGCCCATTTTTACTATGACTTTAAATAACCTTTATGGGACAGTCTGTTTGGAACAGGGAAACCTGTGTTTCCTCTGGGTGCAAAGTTTTCCTTTCACATTCCAAAGATATACAGTGATACTCGTGGACTGCCCCCAGTGCATCTTGTGTTGGTTGTTGATGCAGACGATGCATTTCACTGTATGTGTCAATGTTTCAATGACAAATAAAGCTAATCTGATATAATGCATATTACTTTGTTCACTTTCCTGAAGAATGGAAGATCTCTGTTATGTTTCCAATTCTTTCCAAGTCATTAGTTTTGTTATCCCCCTTGTGTATATCTGCTCATCAACGTGAGAAACAACAGGAACAGTCTGTGCTTTTGCCACGTCAAACTATCCCCTCGGGCTGTGTTCTGGTAAGGTGCTGTTCACTCCTCCCCTCAAATCAGTGTTGTTGTGCCCATAACTCTCCACAGAACAGCTATCACATCTTATTTCCTCTAGTATCTGGACCCCATTTGTCAAGTGAATGCTAACTCAGCACTGAACTTGTGGGCAGCTGTGCATGGAAGCATTAAATGAGACAAAGGAGACTTATTTCATTTAGTCAGTTCTTGTAATAATTCACTGGAGTGAATAAGGTTTTCATCTCTTCTTGTTTGGGCCGTGCCCAAATTCATGTTCCAGAGAGCAGGAAAAGGTCATTGGTACAATTAACTAGTAATCTGTTAGCAGTTGTATGCCTCAGCCAAGTGAATTCAGGTTGAGAGTCAGTTCAGTCCAGATAAAGCTTTACAGTTCCACACTCTACATAGATGCAACCATAAGGAAAGTGCAGGAATATAAGAAACAGAGAGCCTTCCGCACCTTTGGAAGTATCTACAGAAGGTGCTGCCTCAAGAAGGCAACGTCCATCCTCAAAGATTCCCACCATCCAGGCCATGCCATCTTCTCACAGCTATCAATGGGTGAGAGGTACAGAAGCCTGAAGTCTCAAACCACCAGGCTCAAGAACAGTTAATCTTGAGGAAGGGTCTTACATAAAATGTCGACTTTTCATTTTCATAAATGCTGCTTGGCCTGCTGAGTTCCTCCAGCATTTTGTGTGTGATACTCTTGGTTTCCAGCATCTGCAGAATCTCTTGTATTTAACAAGAACAGCTACTACCCTTCAACTATTCAGTTCACACAGTAACCAGCAAAACCCTAATTCAGCAATACAATGGATACTCTGATACCTTTGTACTAAAATAAGCTCTTTAATTCTAACTGTGTTTCCTCTTGGAAAAAATATTTTTAATTTAAGTTTAATTTATGCTTTTTATAAAATGCCATGTGCCTGTGATGCTGCTGCATCTATATAGATATGTACTTGTGGATATGACAACTAAACTCAACTAACTTCACCAGAGCTGTGTGTCACCGCTGTACCGCCCTGGGGCATTGATGTTCTTAACATCTCGATGCCTGCCACGCCCAATCAATACATACAGATAGGAATAATAATTTACCAGGATGCTGCCTGGATTAGAGGGCTCAGAGGATGTGCAGACCAGCTAGCAGATATTCTCACTGACATCTTCAACATCTCCCTGAGCAGCGCCACCATTCCAACGTGTTTCAAGGCCACCACCATCGTCCCAGTGCCGAAGAAGTCTTCAGTGTTCTGCCTAAATGACTACCGTCCCGTTGCACTCACATCCATTATCATGAAATGTTTCGAGAGGCTCATCATGAGGCATATCAAGACCCTGCTGTCCCCCTCACTGGACCCCCTGCGGTTTGTGTACCGTCCCAACCGCTCAACAGATGACACCATTGCCATCACCCTCCACCTGACCCTAACCCACCTGGACAAAAAAGACACATACATTCGAATGCTGTTCATAGACTTCAGTTCAGCATTCAACACAATCATCCCTCAGAAACTGATTGGAAAGCTGAGCCTACTGGGCCTGAACACCTCCCTCTGCAACTGGATCCTAGACTTCCTGACTGGGAAACCTCAGTCAGTCCGGATCGGGAGCAGCATCTCCAACACCATCACACTGAGCACGGGGGCTGCCCAGGGCTGTCTGCTCAGTCCACTGCTGTTCACTCTGCTGACCCACGACTGTGCTGCAACACACAGCTCGAACCAATCATCAAGTTCGCCGATGACACGACCGTGGTGGGTCTCATCAGCAAGAGTGATGAGTCAGCTTACAGAGAGGAGGTGCAGCGGCTAACGGACTGGTGCAGAGCCAACAACCTGTCTCTTAATGTGAACAAAACAAAAGAGATGGTTGTTGACTTCAGGAGGGTATGGAGCGACCACTCCCCGCTGAACATCGACAGCTCCTCGGTAGAGATCGTTAAGAGCACCAAATTTCTTGGTGTTCACCTGGCGGAGGATCTCACCTGGTCCCTCAACACCAGCTCCATAGCAAAGAAAGCCCAGCAGCGTCTCTACTTTCTGCGAAGGCTGAGGAAAGTCCATCTCCCACCCCCCCATCCTCATCACATTCTACAGGGGTTGTATTAAGAGCATCCTGAGCAGCTGCGTCACTGCCTGGTTTGGAAATTGCACAATCTCGGATCGCAGGACCCTATAGCGGATAGTGAGGTCAGCTGAGAAGATCATCACGGTCTCTCTTCCTGCCATTATGGACATTTACACTACACGCTGCATCCCCAAAGCAAACGACATTATGAAGGACCCCACGCACCCCTCACACAAACTCTTCTCCCTCCTGCCGTCTGGGAAAAAGCACCAAAGCATTCAGGCTCTCACGACCAGACTATGTAACAGTTTCTTCCCCCAAGCCATCAGACTCCTCAATACCCAGAGCCTGGACTGACACCTTACTGCCCTATTGTCCTGTTTATTATTTATTGTAATGTCTGCACTGTTTTGTGCACTTTATGCAGCCCTGGGTAGGTCTGTAGTCTAGGGTAGTTTTTTTTTTCTGTGTTGTTTTCACGTAGTTCAGTCTAGTTTTTGTACTGTGTCATGTAACACCATGGTCCTGAAAAACGTTGTCTCGTTTTTACTATGTACTGTACCAGCAGTTATGTTCAAAATGACAATAAAGTGACTTGACTTGACTTGAAAGTTCAATGTTTAAAGTAAATTTATTATCAAAGCACCAGATGCAACCCTAAGATTTGTTTTCTGGCGAGTGCATGCAGTAAATCCAAGAATTATAATTGAATCAATGTAGGATCGTACCCAACAGGGTGGACAAATACCCAGTGTACAAAAGAAGAATAGACATAATAATAATAAATAATTAAGGAATAAATATCAAGAAGATGAGACGAAAAGCCATGGAAAGTGAGTCTATAAGTTATGGAAACAGTTCACAGTTGAATTAAGTTGTCTGTAGTGGTTCAAGAGCTTGGTGGTTGAGGGATAATAACTGTTCCTAATCCTGGTGGTGTGAGTCCTGAGGATCCTGTACCTTCAAGCTGATGGCAGCAGTGAGAAGAGAGCATGTCCTGGGTGCTGGGTCCCTGATGATGGCCGTTGCTTTCCTGTAACAGCACTCCATGTAGATGTGCTCAGTGGTGGGGAGTGGTGGACTGAGCTGTATCCACTATTTTTGAAGGATTTTTCATTCAAGGACATGGGTGTTTCCATACCAGTCAATATGTTCTCCACCACACATCTATAGAAGTTTGTATAAGTTTTAAGTGGCATGCTGAATCTTGGCCAGCTTCTAAGTAGAGGCCCTGCCATGCTTTCTTCATAATTGCACTTACATGCTGTGCCCAGGACAAGTCCTCCGATATAATAACACTGAGGAATTGGAGTGTCAAAGGTACTGACCCGATTAATCCTAACCTAATCACAGGACAACTTACAATGACTAATTAACTCTACCCAGTGTGTCTTTAGGCTGTGGAAGGAATCTGGAGCACCCTGGGAAAGCCCATGTGTTCCATGGGGGCGGGCACGGGGGACATACAGAGACCCTTTATAGATGGGATCAGAAATGAACTCAAATCCAGAATGTCCCGAGCAGTAATATTGTCACACTAACTGCTACGCTACCTTGGCACCCATGTTCCAGGGTTGAATGAAAAGCCAATGAAATGGTTTTCTGCTGTAGACTTGTGCCGGCAGGCAAAGTGGAGCAGATCAACGTCCTTTCTCAGGCTGGAGTTGTTGGGTTTCATCACCAAATCTTCAAACACTTCATCACTGGAGATGTAAGTACTGCTGGACGATAGTCATTGAGGCTGGCCACCACGTTCTTAGGCACCAATACAATTGAAGGCTGCTTAAAGCATGTGGGTACCTCAGACTGCCAAAGTGAGAGGTTAAGATCTCAGTGAACACTCCAGCCAGTTGATCAACACAGGTCTTTAGTACTTGTCCAGGCTAGATTTTGAGGGTTCACCTTCATGAAGGATGCTCACATTAGTCTCAGAGACTGAAATCACAGGTTCATGTCCTATGAGGACAGGGTGAACAAGCCAGCTTTTTTTTATAAGAGCAAAGGAGTGTGGAGTGTACAAGATAGGAGCCGTAGATCAAATGGATAACCTGAGACTTTTTCTCAGGGTGGAAGTTGCTATTAGTAGGCGGCAAAATTTTAAGGTGATTGGAGGTATGTATAGGGTGATGTCAGAGGTAAGTGATGAGTACGTGGAATATACTGCCAGGGGTGGTGGCAAAGGCTGGCACATTAGGGATGTTTAAGAATCTCTTGGATAGGCACATGGATGAGAGAAAAATGAACAGTTATGCAGGAGGAAAGGGCTAGACTGATCTTCGAGAAAGTTAAAAGGTCAGCAGAATGTCATGGGCCGAAGAGCCTGTACCGTTCCGTGTTCTATATTTAATAAATGGAGAGATTGATCGGAATGGGATAGAGAAATAAATAAACGTGAAATAAATAAATGTTTAAAAAGACCATGCATGCTCGGTGCAGATAAGCTGTTCTGCTTGGCTCTGGAATCTCAGACCATGGAGAAAATTTCCGAAGAAGAGGGAGAGGCTATTTAGGACTGAGGCACAGACAGATCTGTGGAATTCTCTGCCCAATGAAACAGTGGAGGCTGGATAGATTATTGCACAGTAGAGGAATTAAGGGTTATGGGGAAAAGGCAGGTAGGTGGAGATGCATCTCCTCATGTATGTGAAGGATGTAAGAAACAAAGGCAATTCAATTCAATGAGTCTAAGGCCAGATCAGCCATAACCTTATGTTCTTAGCTAATCAGAAGGCATGACAGCGGCTATATTTCATTGGGAGTTTGCAGAGATTCAGTTTGTCACCTAAAACACTTGTAAAGCTCTATAGGTGTACCATGGAGAGCATTCTGACAGGCTGCATCACTGTCTGATTTGGGGGGGGGGGGGGGGCAGGGGTGGCGGTGCTACTGCACAGGACTGAA
Source organism: Hemitrygon akajei (assembly GCF_048418815.1). Taxonomy (NCBI): domain Eukaryota; kingdom Metazoa; phylum Chordata; class Chondrichthyes; order Myliobatiformes; family Dasyatidae; genus Hemitrygon; species Hemitrygon akajei. The sequence goes on along the minus strand of NC_133149.1, from coordinate 11,784,687 downwards.
AGAAACTACAGAAAGTTGTAAAATTGGTCAGCTCCATCTTGGATACTAGCCTCCATAGTAACCAAAACATCTTCAAAGAGCAGTGCCTCAGAAAGGCAGTGTCCATTATTAAGGACCCCCATCACCCAGGATGTGCCCTCTTCTCAGGGAGGAGGTACAGGAACCTGAAGACACACACTCAGCGATTCAGGAACAGCTTCTTCCCCTCCGCCATCGGGGAGGAGGTACAGGAGCCTGAAGACACACACTCAGCGATTCAGGAACAGCTTCTTCCCCTCCGCCATCAGGGAGGAGGTACAGGAGCCTGAAGACACACACTCAGCGATTCAGGAACAGCTTCTTCCCCTCCGCCATCAGGGAGGAGGTACAGGAGCCTGAAGACACACACTCTGCAATTCAGGAACAGCTTCTTCCCCTCCGCCATCAGGGAGGAGGTATAGGAGCCTGAAGACACACACTCAGCGATTCAGGAACAGCTTCTTCACCTCTGACATATGATTCCTAAATGGATATTGAATCCATGAACACTACCTCATTTTTTTCTTTTTAAAATATATTTTATTTCTGATTTTGCACTATTCTGATTCATACACAGTTCAGCGCATCACAGTAACCAGCCTCTCCTCTATGGAATCTGTCTATATTTCTCATTGCTTCAGTAAGGCAGCCAACATAATCAAAGATCCCCCACACCCTGTACAGTCTCAATTCTCCCCTCTTCATTGGGCAGCAGCTACAAAAGCCTATATGCATATACAGTACCACCAGGCCCAAGGACAGCTTCTATCCCAGTGTTATCAGACCCTTGAATGTCTTGGACGGTAAGATGGACTCCTGGCCTCACAATCTACCTCATTACAGTCTTGCACTTTATCATTTACCTGCACTGCATTTTAGCTTGTGCACTTTATTCTGCAATGTTATTGTTTTACATTGTTCTGTCTCAATGCTCTGTGTAATGACCTGCTCTGCATGAACGATATGCAAGACAAGCTTGTCACTGTATCTCAGTACACATGGCAATAATAAACCAATTCCAGTGAGCAGAGGACTGAGTCTTTCATGGGGTCAGACCTTGCTCTCTCCCATAAGTAAATGCCTCATTCAGCAGAGTGGGCTAAGTGGACGAGGGCTTGCTTCTGCATCTGCCTGTTTGATATTATGGCTTGAGTCACTTGCTGACTCTTTTAACAGCAGTTCCAAGAACATTGTTGTTGCAAAACAGAAGAGCTTTGGTCATGTTTTATTTCATAGTGTGATCGGCCATGTGAAAGGTTTAGTTCACTTGGAACAGTTATATAAAGGAATCCTGGCAGACAAAAGCATAGCTAAGATGCACTTGCCCGTAAAAGAGGCCCTCTTATTCAAAAGATGCTTGGCACAAAGGCAAAACTCAGTCTTTTGTGCATTCTGAAGTATATGTCTCGTTACATATTGTAGACTTGTAGATGCACTAAGTCTGATGGTGGGGCTCTTTGGCTACAGGACGGGGAGGGACTGAGTTGTATGAGGAAGCCGCTGAAATATTGTGGCAACGCGCCACCCTCAGGGGGCCACATGAGAGACAATCAAGTTCAAGTTCATCGTCATTCAATCATATACATGTATACCGCCAAATGAAACAACATTGCTATAAGACCATAAGATTATAAGACATCAGAGTAGAATTAGGCCATTCCGCCCATCCTGTCTGCTTCAACATTCCATCATGGCTGATTTATTATCCCTCTCGATCCCATTTGCCTGCCATCTCCCCGTAACCTTTCAAAAAACCAATCAACCTCCACTTTAAACTAACCCAATGAGTTGGCCTCCACAGCCATCCATGGCAATTATTTCCACAAATTTACCACCCTCGAGCTAAAGAAGTAGCTCCATCTTATCTCTGTTCTTAATGGACTTCCCTCTATTCTGAGGCTGTGCCATCTGGTCCTGGGCTCATCGACCATGGGAAACAACCTCTCAACATCCATTCTATCTAGCCCTTTCCCGTATCTGATATGTTTCAATGAGATCCCCTCACATTCTTCTAAACTCTGGGGAGTTCAGGCCCAGTGCCATCAAACACATCCTATATGTTAACCCTTTCCTTCCTGAAATCATTTTTGTGAACCTCCTGTGGGCCTCTCCAATACCAGCACATCTTTTCTTAGATAAGTGCTCAAAACTGCTCACAATATTCCTCATGTAGTCTGATCAATACCTTATAAAGTCTCAGCATTCTTGCTTTTATATTCTTGTCCTTTCAAAATTGATGTTAAAATTGTATTTGCCTTCCTTACCATCGACTCAAGTCAAGTTAAGTCACTTTTTATTGTCATTTTGACCATAACTGCTGGTACAGTACACAGTAAAAATGAGACAACGTTTTTCCAGGACCATGGTGTTACATGACACAGTACAAAAACTAGACTGAACTATGTAAAAAACAACACAGAAAAAGACTACGCTAGAATACAGACCTACACTGGACTGCATAAAGTGCACAAAACAGTGCAGGCATTACAATAAATAATAAACAAGACAACAGGGCAGTAAGGTGTCAGTCCAGGCTCTGGGTATTGAGGAGTCTGATAGCTTGGGGGAAGAAACTGTTACATAGTCTGGTCGTGAGAGCCCAAATGCTTCAGAGCCTTTTCCCAGACGGCAGGAGGGAGAAGAGTTTGTATGAGGGGTGTGTGGGGTCCTTCATAATGCTGTTTGCTTTGGGGATGCAGCGTGTAGTGTAAACGTCCATAATGGCTTAGCCTGCAAGTTAACTTTTTGAGTGGACTCCCAAGTCCATTTGCACCTCTGATTTTTAAATTTTCTCCTTGCTTAGAAAATAGTCTATGTCTTGTTTCCTTCTACCAAAAGTGCATGACCATACACTTCCCTACACTATATTCTATCTGTTACTTCTTTTCCCATTCTCCCAATCTATCAAAGTCATTCTGCAGACTCCCTACTTCCTCAACACTACCTGCTCCCTCACCTATCTTTGTATTGTCTCCAAACTTGGCCACAAAGCCATCTATTCCATCATCCAAATCGTTGACATATAATGCAAAAAGACACAGTCCCAATACCAACCCCTGTTGAACAGCACTAGTTGCCAGCAGCCAACCAGAATAGGCCTCCTTTATTCCTCTTCTTTGCCTCCTGCCAGTCAGCCGATCTTCCATCCATGGTAGTATCTTTCCAGTAATACCATCACACTTACCTTGTTAAGCAGCCTCAAATGCGGCACCTTGTCAAAGGCATTCTGATAACCCAAGCAACCAACATCCACTGATTCTCCTTTATCTATCTTGTCTGTTATTTCCTCAGATTTGTCAGGCAAGATTTTGCCTTAAGTTACTCTGGACCAAGGTGCTCAATACAGCATATATAATTCACACATAATACATAAAGTAATATTACCACAAATAAATGAACAAATCATAAAATATATTCCAGATTGAACATTTGGTGTTCAATTACTTTTAAGGAATGTAAAGAAACACTACTTAATGCATTAATGCATGAATGTAAGAAATGAAAATGCATTGTGAAGTTTATTCTTGTAAATAATACACAGTATTTTATCATGAATAAAGTTTATATTGATATAACAAAATTCTGATGGTGACATATTCCATTTGATTGTCACAGGCTCTGATGAAAAGATGTGTAAGAGTTATTCAAATTTCTCATCAAATGTCATTTAGTAACAAATTAAGTTATTTTGTCGGTAATTAAAGTGTTCCATTTCATCAATCATTATCTTCGTAGAGTAATACTATGGGTGGTACAATAGCATTATGGTTAGCGTAAAGTTATTATAGTGCCAAAAACCCGGCTTCAATTCCATCAGTGTCTGCAAGCAGTTTCTATGTTCTCCCCTTGACCACATGGGATTCTTCTGAGTACTCTGAGGCAGCTTTGAGGAGGTAGAGAGGCTACAGAAGGATTAGGAGAATGGGCAAAGAAGTGGCAGATGGAATACAGTGTCAGGAAGTGTATGGCCATGCACTTTGTAAAAAATATAAATGTACAGATTATTTTCCAAATGGAGGGAAAATACAAAAATCTGAGGTGCAAAAGGACTTGGGAGTCCTTGTGCAGGATTCCCTAAAAGTTAATTTCCAGGTTGAATCTGTGGTGAGGAAGGCAAATGCAATATTAACATTAATTTTGAGAGGAGTAGAACATAAAAGCATGGATGTAATGTTGAGACTTTTATAAAGCACTGGTGAGGCCTCAGTTGGAGTATTGTGAGCAGTTTTGGGCCCTTTATCTAAGAAAGGAGGTGCTGACATTTGAGAGGGTTCAAAGTAGGTTCATGAAAATGAATATGCGATTGAAAGGCTCGTCACATGAGGAGTGTTTGATGGCTCTGGGCCTCTACTGACTGGAATTCATTGAAACCTATCGAATGGTGAAAGGCCTCAATAGAGTGGATGTGGAGAGGATGTATCCTATGTTGGGGGAGTCTATGACCAGAGGACACAGCCTGAGAATAGAGGGGCATCTTTTTAGAACAGATATAAGGAGGGATTTCTTTAGCCAAAGAGTGATGAATTGGTGGAATTTTTTGCCACTGGTGGCTGTGGAGGCCAAGTCGTTATGTATATTTAAGGCAGAGGTTGATAGATTCTTGATTAGTCAGGGCTTGAAGAAATACAGGGAGAAGGCAGGAGATTGGGGTTGAAAGGAAAAGTAGATCAGCCATGATGAAATGGCGGAGCAGACTTGATGGGCCAAATAGCCCAATCCTGCTCCTTTAGGGTATGGTTTTATGGTCTTATACTCCAGTGTCTTCCCACATTCCAACGATGTACGGGTTAGTAGGTTAATAGGTCGCATGGGTGCATTTGGGTGACGTGGGCTCATTGAGCTGGAAGGGCCTGTTACCATGCTGTATCTCCAAAATAAAAAAACACTCTGTGATGAACGGATTACTTTGCAGTACAATGGAATTTGATTTTGATCCTAATTATATTCCTTCTTCGATAATTTATATAAAATTTTGATTTTCCTGTATACCTGATGCAATGCACCTATGATGCTGCTGTAAGTAAGTGTTTCATTGTGTGTGCTTATGCAGTTTGATAAACCTGGCCTTAACTTTAATCAATATAGCACTAAATAAAACTCCAAAACAGAGCAGGCTGAGGTGGTTTTCTCCTGGAACTAGAAGACTGATCTAATGATCTAATCTTTCAAATTAGGATGGGATTTGACAGAATAAGGCTCCAGAAGGATGGGTGGAACTTTGTCTTGAGTTCTTCAACTTCTAAATTTAATTAATTCCAAACTCCCCAAAATTCAGTGTTTTTGATATTAAACCATCTGTATCTCCAAGGGAATTTTGAATATATTTACACATTTACAGTATTTAGACCATAAGACCATAAGACGTAGGAACAGAATTAGGCTATTCAACCAATTGAGTCTGCTCTGCCATTCTATCATAGCTGACTTCTCAACCCTATTCTCCTGCCTTTTCCTTGTAAGCTTTGACACCCTTACTAATCAAGAGCCTCTTAACCCCTGTTTTAAATATACCCAGTGACTTGCAATGAATACTACAGATTCACTACTGTCTGGCTAAAGAAATTCCTCCTCATCTCTGTTCTGAAGGGACTGTCAGGTCACTCGTCTGAGTGCTGCTGGTACCACGTAACCCGGTACTACCTGTTGTATGGTCAGGTGGTCGGTGACTAAACTGGCTCCCCCACCAGGCTTGCCTGGTGAGGAGGGTTGCTAGACACCCTGCAGGTCGAAAAACAAGACCTGTCAAAGGGTGGATGAACCCTCTCGTAGGGTCAACAGCCATCTAGCAAACACGTGCCGTGAAGCGCGGAAAGGGCATCCCTTGCATCGAAGCTTGGTCTGGCCATTCACTGCAACAGAACTTGCCCCAGTCGTCTTGGACCCCACCATGCCACTGGATCTAGGAGGGAATGATGAGAGGGTGGGTCTGAATCTGTGCAACATCCTACTCACCTAAAATCCATTCCCGCACACGCTGTTCCTAAAAGGAGCCATCATCATCCTATGGGATGGATAGCCAGAGAGATGTCCTTCTACTCTAAGTTCCAATCCTCTGTTGTCCTTTCCATATCCACTCTATCTAGGCCATTTAATATTTGGTACATTTCAATGAGAAGTGGTTTGCCATTGCCTTCTTCTGGGCAGCATCTTTACAAGACGGGCGACCCCAGCCATTCTCAATACTCCTCAGAGATTTTCTGCCTGGTGTTGGTGGTCGCATAACCTGGACTTGTGATATGCACCAGCTGCTCCCATGGCTTCACGTAGCCCTGATCTGGGGGAGGGTGGTGGGGGGGGGAGCTAAGCAAGTGCTACACCTCACGCAAGAGTGATCTGCAGGCTAGTGGAGGGAAGGAGTACCTTACACCTCCTTTGGCAGAGACATATTTCTACCCCGCCATCCAAGCATTTTGAATACCCTGATTAAAGAACCCAAAGTTTGTTTGCTGTATGTGTTTCCTCTTTGGTGGCAGCTCAGTTACTTGTCACTTGTTGGAATTGCTTTACTTTTATTTATCAGCTTTATTTATCACATGTATCAAAACACATATATATAAACATCAAGACATACAACAACAACTAACACGGTCAGAGGATGTGCTGGGGGCAGCCCATAATTATCATCAGGCTTCTGGTGCCAACAAATTTCATGACATATATTAGTGATAATAAACCTGATTCTGATTCAGTGATTTACCATCCTCTGCATGATGAAATCTCATAAGAACATAATAAACGGGAGCAGGAGTCGGCCATCTGGCCCGTCGAGCCTGCTCCGCCATTCAATAAGATCATGGCTGATCTTCGCCTACCTGCCTTTTCCCCATAACCCTTAATTACCCTACTATGCAAAAATCTGTCCAACCTTGTCTTAAATATATTTATTGAGGTAGCCTCACTGCTTCATTGGGCAGAGAATTCCACAGATTCACCACTTTCTGGGAAAGCAGTTCCTCCTCATCTCTGTCCTAAATCTACTCCCCTGAATCTTGAGGCAATGTTTCCTAATTCTAGTCTCACCTAACATAGAAACAGAAAATAGGTGCAGGAGTAGGCCATTCGGCCCTTTGAGCCTGCACCACCATTCAGTATGATCATGGCTGATCATCCAACTCAGAACCCTGTACCTGCTTTCTCTCCATACCCCCTGATCCCTTTAGCCACAAGGACCATATCTAACCTCCTCTTAAATATAGCCAATGAACCGGCCTCAACTGTTTCCTGTGGCAGAAAATTCCACAGATTCACCACTCTCTGTGTGAAGAAGTTTTTCCTCATCTCGGTCCTAAAAAGCTTCCCCTTTATCCTTAAACTGTGACCCCTCGTTCTGGACTTCCCCAACATCGGGAACAATCTTCCTGCATCTAGCCTGTCCAATCCCTTTAGAATTTTATACGTTTCAATAAGATCCCCCCTCAATCTTCTAAATTCCAGTGAGTATAACGATAGTCAATCCAGTCTTTCTTCATATGAAAGTCCTGCCATCCCAGGAATCAATCTGGTGAACCTTCTCTGTACTCCCTCTATGGAAGTAACAGTTGAAACAACTTTCCTACCTCAATCTTATCTATCCCTTTCATAATTTTATATGTTTCTATAAGATCTCCACTCATACTGTCATGGTCCGGATCGTTCAGTCCCTATCTTGTTCCTAATTTTCTTTGATTATGCCATGGTCCTGATCATTAATTTCCCAATTGCTTCCTATTCTCTTTGATGATGGCACACCTGGTTTCCATCAAGAACTCAGTATAAAAACCTTGACATCACAACCACTAGTCGCCAGTTCATTGGTATTTTTTCCTGTGAGTAAATTATGTTTCCTGATCGCTTAGAACCTTTTGTTCTGAGTTTAGCTCCAGTTTCAAGGCTTACCTACGATGAGACTCCATTTCTCTGAGTCAAGGCTCCATGTCAAGGTTCCATATCAGGGCTCCATGTCAAGATCCCACCTGATTGCTGTTCGGTGTTTACGTCCATGTAAACTTCCAAACTCTATCTCCATGCCTGTGTCCTGCACTTGGGTTCACTTCAGTCACTCATTGCAACAGAACAAACTGGCCACTATGGACCCAGCGGACATGAAGACCCTGCAACAAGTCCTCGCCAGCCAAGGCTCCCTACCGGGTCTGCACGATCAACTTCTCCAGGATGTCATGGACAACCTCCGTTCCCTGTCTGCTAACATAACGAAGATTGGTGACCAGGTGGAACGTGTCTCCACTAATCTTACACCATCCTCTGCTGGATCTCAGTCAAACTGGTCCAGACAGTCTGTAGTGGCAACCCCCTACGTGTCAGTAACACCTCCGCCAAGAGAGCCGCACATACCTGAACCGGAACACTACGCTGGGGTTTGGGGAAGTGCCCGGCCTTTCTTCTGCAATGCTCCTTGGTGTTCGATCAGCAGTCATCCACTTACTCCACGGACAAGTCAAAGGTAGCTTATATCATGGGATTGTTGCAGGGAAGTGCCTTAGTGTGGGCTATGGCTGTTTGGGATAATCAGCTGGATATCTGCTCTTCATTCCCCACCTTTATCACAGAGATGAGAAAGATCTTTGACTACCCTGTCCATGGTAAAGATGCTGCTACTTACCGTCTGTCAGGGCTCCCGCAGTGTCGCTGAGTATTCCGTGGAGTTCCGGATGTTAGCGGCTGACTCGGGGTATTTCGGGGCACTCCAAGAGGTATTTCGGGATGGTCTCAGCGACAGGGTGAAAGACGAGTTGGCGGCAAGAGATGACACCAACAGCCTGAATTCCTTAATCTCCCTTGCCACCAGGTTGGACAATCGTCTCCGAGAACGCCATAGGGAAAGATCTAGTCGTCCACCACCGTTGGGCACTCCACGGCACTCGTCTCCACCTCCTGCCAGAACAAGTCTCTCTCCTCCTCCTGCTCCAAGAGTAGCTCCCAGCCCGGCCATTTCCACTGCCCTGGAGAGGAACTCCTGCAGCTGGGATGGAACCGCCTCTCTCCCGCTGAGCGACTCTGGAGATTGAGAGCGGGTGAGTGTCTATATTGCAGCCAGTCCGGCCACTTCCAAGTTATCTGTCCCCTTTGGCCAAAGAAGGAAGGTTCACCAGTAGAAAGGGGGATTCTGGTGAGCCAGACAACATTCCCTTCTGTTCCCAGAACACGGATGCAGATCCTGACAACAAACAATCCCTGCCTCTGTCAGTTCTAGTGGACTCCGGTGCCGAGGGAAACCTTCTGGATGAAGGAATAGCTTCCCGAGCCGGAATTCCTCAGGAGCCGTTGAGTACCCCTCTGGAAACCCAGGCACTAGGTGGCAGACTTCTGGCCCGGGTCACACACTGCACACCATCCCTGTCTCTAATTCTCTCCAGGAACCATTGGGAGCAGGTACAATTTAACATAATTTCCTCCCCTCAAGCTCCTATAGTTCTTGGGTATCCCCGATTGGTCCGCCATAATCCTCACATCGACTGGTACACTGGGAAGATAGCCAGCTGGAGCCCGTTCTGTCACTCCACTTGTCTTCAATCACCCTTTTCCCTGTGAAAGTCACCGCAATGTCGTCTGCCGCTGAGACCCCCCCACCTATCCAAGGTTCCAGCGGAGTACCACGATCTAGGAGAAGTAACAATGGGCTCCTTCCCTGTCTCCACACCGCCCTTACGATTGCGCTATCGACCTTCTCCCCGGAGCCCCTCTACCCACCGGTCGGCTGTATAACTTGTCCCGACCAGAGAGGGAAGCAATGGAGGCGTACATAAATGAATCTGTCACGGTGGGCATTATCTGGCCCTCATCCTCCCCTGTTGGCGCAGGTTTCTTCTTTGTGGGGAAGAAAGCCGGCTCAATGCATCCCTGCATTGATTACCGAGGCTTAAATAGCATAACCATAAAGAACAAATATCCACTGCCCCTTCTCAACTCTGCTTTCAAACCACTTCACGGAGCCACCATCTTCTCCAAGTTGGCCTACAAAGTGCCTATCATCTGGTCAGGATAAGGGAGGGAGATGAGTGGAAAACTGCGTTCAACACCCCTCTTGGTCACTTTGAATACCTGGTCATGCTATTCGGCCTCACCAATGCCCCCGCTGTTTTCCAAGCCCTGATAAACCATGTCCTTAGAGATTTTATCAACTGCTTCGTGTTTGTTTATTTGGATGACATCTTGATCTTCTCCAGCAATCTTCAGGAACACACCCACCATGTCCGTCAGGTTCTGCAGAGACTTTGGGAGAACAAATTATTTGCAAAAGCCGAGAAGTGCGAGTTTCATGTTCCTTCAGTCAGTTTCTTAGGATACATCATCGAGAGCCGGCAAGTGAGGGCGGATCCCGAAAAGATCCGGGCAGTGGCAGAGTGGCCAAAAGCAAGCAGCTCCAGCGATTTCTAGGGTTCACAAACTTTTATCATCGTTTCATCAGGGATTATAGCCGGGTGGCAGCACCCCTTACTCGACTCACCTCTCCTAAGCAAACACAAGGAAATCTGCAGATGCTGGAAATTCAAACAACACATACAAAATGCTGGTGGAACACAGCAGGCCAGGCAGCATCTATAGGGAGAAGCACTGTCGACGTTTCGGGCCGAGACCCCTCGTCAGGACTAACCGAAAGGAAAGATAGTAAGAGATTTGAAAGTAGCGGGGGGAGGGGGAAATGCAAAATGATAGGAGAAGACCGGAGGGGGTGGGATGAAGCTAAGAGCTGGAAAGGTGATTGGCGAAAGTGATACGGGGAAAGGAAGAAAGTTTCATGGGATGGGAGGCCTTGGGAGAAAGAAAGGGGGAGGGGGAGCAAAAGAGGGAGATGGGCAGAGAGATAAAAAAAAAACAACTAAATATGCCAGGGATGGGGTAAGCATTAACGGAAGTTAGAGAAGTCAATGTTCATGCCATCGGGTTGGAGGCTACCTCTCCTAAGGCCCCTTTTCACTGGAACCCCAAAGCGGACGCTGCCTTCTCGGAGCTGAAGAGGCATTTCACCTTTGCTCCGATCCTGGTTCAACCAGATCCCTCTTGTCAATTCATTGTGGAGGTCAACGCCTCTGACTCTGGGGTGGGAGCAGTCCTCTCCCAACGTTTAGGCCCTGACCAAAAACTTCATCCCTGTGCCTTCTTTTCTAGCTGGCTGTCCCCCGCCGAACCAAATTACAACGTAGGGAACTGGGAGTTACTGGTGATCAAACTTGTTTTGGAGGAGTGGAGGCACTGGCTGGAGGAAGCGGAACATCCGTTTATCGTCTGGACCAATCACACGAATCTTGCATATATGCAAACCGCCAAACGCCTGAATTCCAGACAAGCCCATTGGGCATTACTTTTTGGTCAGTTCAGATTTACACTCACCTATTGTCCGGGATCCAAGAACAGGAAACCCGATGCCCTCTCCCGTCAATACATTTTCGAGGAGGGCCTTCCCAACCCCGAGACCATCCTTCCACCATCCTGTGTAGTGGCTGCCCTCACCTGGGAGATCAAGGCCATAGTCAAAGAGGCCCAATGGACTCAACCTGACCCAGGCAACCGGAGGATTGCTGATCGCCATCGGATTCCTGCACCTGATTATTGGCCTGGGCAGAAGGTTTGGCTCTCTTCTAAAGACATTCCCCTCAAGAACGAGCCCAAGAAACTCACCCCCCCCCCCCCCCCCCGTTTCCTGGGACCATTCAAGATTGAGAGTATTATCAATCCCTCAGCGGTCCGTCTGAAACAACCCAAATCTATGCACATCCATCCAACATTCCACATCTCCCAATTGAAACCGGTATCTGTCAACCCTTGGAGGGGCACTGGGGAGATGGGGAGGTAATAGGCAGGTGAGGAGAAGAGAATAAGAGAGAATGGGGAAGGAAAAATATTACCAGAAGGAAAAATTAGTGTTCATGTTATCAGGTAGGAGGATACCCAGATGGAATTGAAGTATTACTCTTCCACAATGTGAGTGGTCTCATCATGGCAAAAGAGGAAGCCATGAACCAACTTGTTGGAATGGGAATGAAGGTAGGAATTAAAACGGTTGATAATTCGAGCATTCCACTTTTGGCAGATAGAGCAGAGGCGCTTGAAAAAGCGATCTCCCTTCCTATGTCACATCTCACAAATGTGGAGGAGGTCGCACAGCATAAGACCCCAACAGATTCACAGGTGAAGTGTGATAATAATTTGATTATACTTTTATTATCAAAGTATGTTTACCATTTACAACCTTAAGATTCACCTTCTTACATGCACCCAAAAAACAAAGAAACACAATAGAATCCAGAAGATAGTGAGAATAGATGCGGAACTTCTGAGGAAGAAGCATTGGTAATCTTTCTTAGCTGTGATGTCCAAGTGTTTGCACCAGGACAGGTAGTTGGTGATGTTAACATCGAGGAGCATGAAGAACTCAACCTTACCACCGATGGAAATCTGTTTGCACCAGGACAGGTAGTTGGTGATGTTAACATCGAGGAGCATGAAGAACTCAACCTTACCACCGATGGAAATCTGTTGAAGATCTGTGACCTGTGGTGTTTTAGACCATTGGATTATAAGACATAGGAGAAGAATTAGTCCATTTGGCCCATCAAGTCTGTCCCATCATTCTATCATGGCTGATTTATTATCCCTTTCAAACCCATTCTCCTGTCTTCTCCCAGTTTTGCAAGGATCAGTGTTGGGACCTCCATTTATTACAAAATTAGCTCTACATTAATGCCTTAGGCACAAATGCATATCCAGGGTGCCTAAGACTTTTGCACAGTAGTGTATTTGTCAATGTGAAGTGGAGAGTGAGTGTGTAAATCAGGTGGGAGCCAAGGGTGTTGGGAATAGTGAGGGTGGATTGCTGTTGGAGGGATGTGAGAAAGAGTGCCAGGGGCTGGTGGTGGTGACACACCCAGCCCTGAGACACCAGGTAAGGGCATGTGATTCCAATCAATTGGTTTATTGGTCATTACAGAATGTCCCTCTGGTGCTTCCCACTTCCTCCCCTCTCCCTTCCCCTTTTCTCAACTGTGATTCCCCTCTCCCTGCCCCCTTTCCTACTCTCAGACCACAACAGAGATCCATATCAGAATCAGGTATACCATCACTCACTTACGTCATGAATTTGATTTTTTTTTGTGGCAGCAGTACAATGCAATACTCAAAATTATTGCAATACTATGCAAAAGTCTTAGGCACCGTAACTATATATATGTGGCCTAGACTTCTGAACAGTACTGTACATAAATAATCTGGATGAAAATATGTATGGTCCAGATAGAAAGTTAGTCACTCCTTCAACTGTGTTGTAATAATTGCATGTTTCTTTATTTTCAAGGCAAATGCTTGCCTCTTGTATTATATTGTGACAATGCAGAAGTAAAATACAGCAGATGCTGAAAATCTAAGGGAAAAACAGAAACTGCTGGAAATATTCAGTGATCAGACAGTATCTGTAAGGAGAAAAAGGGAGTTAATGTTTCAAATGAAACACCTCTCTTCCCTGAAAGTGTGGAGCTATGGGGCAGGAAGAGGAGATGAAAGAGGGTATAGAAAAGGAAGATTTTCACAGGGTGGAGAGGAGATAGATTCAATGATAAAAGAGGAGCTAGCTTAAAGTATCGAAACCTAGAGTGATGAACATGCAGATGGGTTACACATAAATGTTATAGCAAAGTAAGAAGGGACACTGACAGACCAAAGTCATTGAATACAACGTCTGGAAGTCTGTAAAGTGTCTAATTAGAAGATAGGGTGCAATTCATTAAGCTTGTGTTGTTCTTTTCTAGAACGGTGTAGGAAGCTGAAGACAGATCAGCGATGAAACTAGATGAAGAATTAAAGTGAGATAATGGAATGATTGGGATCACACAATCTGCAATCACCTCCCCATTTTAGGAAAGACCAGGTCATCAGCAAACATCACATTCTAAATAGAAAAAGGCAAAAATTAATTGTTAGTCCAGCTTAAAAGAGTAGAGAGCTATTTTATACAATGTAAATCCTGGGATCAGAACTGTTTAGCGGTTTAGGCCAGGAGAGATAAACAGTAGGTTTGATGGAGTGTTAAGCTTCACATAGTACAGGGGTTCCCAACCTTCTTTTATGCCATAGACCAATACCATTAAGCAGAGAGCCCGCGGACCCCAGGTTAGGAACCTCTGACATAGTGGTAAGTGTGCTGTTATCTCAGGATCAGCGGCACAGGTTCAATTCGCTCCACTGTCTTTAAAGAGTTTGTGCATTCTCCCCGTGAACACATTGGTTCCCTCCAGGTGCCACGATTTCCTCCCACATTCCAAAGGCGTATGGGTTAGGAGGTTATTCGGCCACATGGGTGCAACATGGACTCATTGGGGCAGCAAGGGCCTGTTTCCATGCTGTATCTCTAAGAAGAAAAATAAAACAAAATAAACAGTTTTTATCTTAGCTTCAAAAGGGAACTCGTTTTTTATTTCCACATCAGCAGCCCTCACAGCCTCCTGTGTGAGTTTATCCAGTTATTGCTGAGTAATATTTCGGTTTACACTGTGGACTGGTGCCCATTGAAGCTGTTCAGGCTCATTTCATTTACATACTGCAAAGTCTTCCCTTCCATTCGCCTGGTGTCAGAGTCAAGCTCATGCCTTGCAGGTGAACTGACATCATTGTAACATTTCCAATTCCTCTGCGAAGGAGTTTGAAAATTATTTTTGAAAACGTTGGAAGTACAAGCAAACCAGCTGTGACAGGAGGGAAATCAGTCATCTGACTGACTCACTGACTAGCCGCCATGGGGGTTTAGACTGCAGGTTAAATTTCATATAAGCAAGCAATTTGTCAGCCTTCGGTTAAATGCTGAGTGGATCACTGTTATAGTGTCAAAGGAGCATTGCAATCTCTCTCCATCTTCAGGTGCACTTCCACAAGGGCTTAGTTGCGTGCTGGTGTTGATTTTAGCTAATGGTTAGAGTAGGTAAATACATGTTCTCAACCAAGTCAATCATTGAGATGTATGGTAAAGCAATTCACATGTAACATGCCTTCTCTAGGAAATACGTTACATGGTTAGTCAGAAAGCACAAACCCGTGAAAATGATAGGCCCCTTAAGTGGAGTGGGACAAAAATAAACAATTTGTTTGGGGGACGTGGGGAATGCCCTGGTGACAACAAAGAGCATTTTACCGTTAAAATGTAAAACATTAGAAACCCTTTGCTTCATCAGTTACACTTAAGTACTTACACTGTTACAGCTCTGTAACCAAAACACAAACTGTCCCCAATGAAACAAACAGCTGCGGAGGTGATTTTCCTCAGCCAGATGTGATTCAGATGTTTCTGGATTAATGTGTTTATATGCAGTGTTGTAATTTTCTTTTGTTGGTTTTGGGAATGGCTATAGGACAGAATTGTTGCCATCACACACAAAATGCATGTCACTCTGGGGTCACAGGAGACAGATAAGTGGGTGACTGTCAGCAGAGGGAAGAGAAAATGTCAGATAGCGGAGGACACCCCTGTAGCTGACCACCTGAACAGTAAGTACTCCATTTTGAGTACTGTTGGGAGGGGGGGGGCGACCTACCAGGGGGAAGTAACAGTCTGGCCTTGAGGCACAGAAGGGTAGGGAACTTAAAAGGATGGCAGCAGTGATAGGGGACTCTATAGTCAGGGTGACAGATAGATGATTCTGTGGGTGAAAAAAACAAGCACAGACGGTAGTTTGCCTCCCAGGTGCCAGGGTTCGTAATGTTTCTGAGCGCATTCACAACATCCTGAAAAGGGAGAATGACAACCAGAAATTGTGGTACGTATTGATACCAATGACATAGGTAGAAAAAGGGAGGAGGCCCTGAATAAAGAATACAGGGGGTTAGGCAGGAAGCTGAGAAGCAGGACCTCAAAGCTAGTAATCGCACGTGTGCCACACAACAGCGAGGATGGGAATAGAATGCGCTGGCACATAAATGTGTGGCTGAAGAATTGGAGTGGGAGCAGGGATTCAGATTTCTGGATAATTGGGACCTCCTCTGGGCCAGGTAGGACCTGTACAAAACAGGCAAGGGGGACCAATATTCTTGCAGGCAGTTAGGAGTAATTTAAACTAATATGGCAGGGAGATGGGAACCAGTATGATAGAGCTGAGGATAAACCAGCAGGTTTACGAGTGATTGATGGACATAACATGAATGTAAGGAAGGACAAGCCAATGATCGGGTACAAATGCAGACAGAGCAAGGACTTAAATTGTATCACAGAGGCTAAATTCAAAAGGGTAAAGAATGCAGGACTGAAGGTGCTGTATTTAAATGCGTGTAGTACTCGGAATAAGGTGGACAAACTCATGGTGCAGTTAGAGACTGGTCATTATGACATTGTGGGCATCACTGAGTCATGGCTGAAGGAAAGCCATAGTCCGGAGCTTAATATCAAAGGATATACATTGTATTGAAATAACAGGCAGGAAGACATAGGCGGTGATGTGGCTCTGTTGATAAGAGATGGAGTTACATCTTCATAAGGAGGTGACATGGGGTCAGAAAAAGTTGAATCTTTGTGGGTGAAGTTAAAAAAACTGCAAGGGTGAACAAAACCATTATGGAAATCATATAAAGGCCTCCAAACAGTAGCTAAGATGTGGGGTTAAGATTGCAAAGGGAGTTGGAAAAGGCACGTAATAAGGGGAATGTCACAATGTAATGGGGGACTTCAATATGCAAGGGGACTGGAAAAATCAGGTTGAAATTAATTCAATGTCTACCAGATGGCTTTTTAGAGGAGCTTGTGCTTGAGCCTACTCAGGGAAAGGCCATCTTAGATTGGGTGTTGTGTAATAACCCAAATCTTATTATGGAGCTTAACGTAAAGGAACCCTTAGGAGACAGTGATCACAATATGATTGAATTCATGCTGTAATTTGAGAGGGAGAACTATAAGTCACAGGTATCAGTATCACAGTGGAATAAAGGGAATTACAGAGGCATGAGAGAGGAGCTTGCCCAGGTGGATTGGAGGATACCAGTGGGGATGACGGCAGAGTAGAGATGGCTGAAGTTTCTGGGAATAGTTCAAAAGGCACAGGATGGACATGTCCCACAGAAGAATCTGTTCTCAAATGGCAGGGGTAGGCAACCGTGGCTGACAAGGGAAGATAAGAACTGCATAAAAGCCAAGGAAAGGGCATATAAGGTAGCAAAAGAGAGTGGGAAGTTAGATGATTGGGAAGCTTTTAAAACCCAACAAAAGGCAACTAAAAGAGCTATAAGAAGGGAAAAGATGAAATATGAGGGCAGACTAGCCAATAATATAAAGCAAGATACTCAAACTTTTTCAGTTATATAAAGAGTAAAAGGGAGGTGAGAATTAATATTGGACCACTGGAAAATGATGCTGGTGAGGTAGCAATGGGGGACAACGAAATGTCAGTTGAACTTAATGAGTACTTCGCATCAGTCTTCACTGTGGAAGACACGAGCTGTGTGCCAGAGTTCCCTGAGTGTCAGGGAGCAGGAGTGAGTGCCATTGCTATTACAGAGGAAAAGGTGCGAGGCAAACTGAAAGGTCTTAATGTGGATAAGTCACCTGGGCCAAATGAACGGTATCTCAGAGTCCTGAGAGAGGTTGCTGAAGAGATAACGGATGCATTGGTCATGATCTTTCAAGAATCTCTTGATTCTAACGTGGTCCCGGAGGACTGGAAGATTGCAATTTCACTCCAATCTTTAAGAAGGGAGGAAGGCACATCACTTTCTGGTATGGAGCAGCCACTGCACAGAATCCCAAAAAGCTGCAGACAGTTTTAAACATCATGGGTGTGAACTTCCCTACCACTGAAGACACCTTCAAAAGATGATGCCTCAGTAAGGCAGCATCCATCATTAAGGACTTCTACCACCCAGAACATGTCCTCTTCTGATTACCACAGGATCCTGAAGATACAGTCATCGTTTTAGGAACAGTGTCTTACCTCTGTCATCAAATTTCTGAAGGGATAATGAACCCATCAATATTACTCACTGTTTTTGCTCTCTTTTGCACTATTTATTTAATTTTACTTTACCATTTAAATATAACTTAATTGACTTCAATAAAACTAATTTTCTGAATTGGACGATAGTGTACAGTATATCCTCTACTTTATCACACAGTTCCTATCAGTGACTGAGAATGAATTTCTTAAGACTAGCCACTCAGGTAAAATTACTTTGGCCCGATGGTTCATATACAAATCACCTTTTGTAACAAATACAACAGGTACTGCAGATGCTGGAAATCTAGAGCAATACACACAATGTACTGGAGGAGCTTAGTAGGTCAGGCAGTATCTATGGATGGGAATAAACAGTTGATGTTTTGGGCTGAGACCCTTCTTCAGAACTGGAAAGGAAGGGGGAGCAAGTCAGAATAAGAAGGTGGGGAAGGTGGGGTGGAAGAAGTACAAGGCGGCAGGTGATAGGTGAAACCGGGAGTGAGGGAAGGGTAAAAGAACTGGGAAGTTGATTGGTGAAGGAGATCAAGAGCTGAAGAAGGGGGAATCTGATAGGAGAGGACAGAAGGGGAAGGGGGTACAGCACCAGAGGGAGGTGATAGGCAAGTAAGAATAGAAAGTGCGAGAGGGAAACAAGAATGGGGAATAGTGAAGTGGGGACAATTACTGGAGGTTTGAGAAATTGATGTTCACAACATCAGGTTGGAGGCCAAGATGGAATATAAGGCATTTCTCCTCCAACCTGAGTGCGCCCTCATCGTGGCAGTAGAGGGGGCCATGGACTGGCCTATCAGAATGGGAATGGAAGTAAAATTAAAATGGGTGGCCACTGGGAGATCCTGCTTTCTCTGGTGGACAAAGCAAAGGTGCTCAACGAAGTTGTCACCCTAACTACGTCGGGTCTCACCAATATACAGGAGGCTACACCAGCAGCACCAGATACTGTAATAACCCCAAAAGTCACAGAGAAAGTGTCGCCTCACCTGGAAGGACTGTTTGAGGCCCTGAATGGTAGTGAGGGAGGAGGTGTAGGAGCAAGTGTGGCACTTGTTCCACTTGCAAGTGTAAGTATCAAGATTTTTATAATGTTGTTTACATTGTAAATACATGCTGGATTTATGTATTTAATCTCATTTTATTCCTTCTGTGTCCTTTAACCTCGATCTTTATATTTTATGTATTTCTTTATTCTGTAATTATTGAATGTTGATTTTTTTTTACATGTTGCACTCTGACCAGCACACCACAGCAAATTCTAAATAAATGTAAATGGATTTGGCAAATAACGCTGATCCTTGATCCTAGATACTCCAGCCTTTAGCCTTTGTTTTAAAGTGCAACCCAATTGTTCTGAGCATCATCCCGAGATCAAGATCAAGTGCAGTTACAACATGACAGGCGGTAGGAGCAACGTTACTTAGAGCAGTGCCCCAAGTTCAATTCTGCCACTGTCTGTGAGGAGTCCTTTTATGTTCTCTGTGTGACTTCCCTAGGTGCCCTTGTTTCCTCCCACGTTCCAAAGACATATGGGTATGTAGAATAATTGGTCACATGGGTGGTATTGGGCAGCGAGGATTTGTTGAGCTGGGAGGGCCTGTTACTTTGCAGTATCTCCAAATAAAATAAAATAAAGCTTAATTTTACAAAGCATCAGTTCAGCAATGGATCACAAGTAACCAAGGCAGGAGGAGCAATGGAGATGGACTAAATCGGGAAAGGAGCCTCGTATGAAATGGGTTTCTAACCCCTGTGGAAAACTATACTCTTAGTTTAACTTGTATGGGCACAGAAGGAGGCTTATCAGCCTTCTGGATCCATGCTGGTTGCCAGCTCCATCACAAGCACTAGCCTCTCCAGCTGCAGAAAGTTGTAACCTCAGCCAACTCAATCTTGGACACTAGCTTCCCTAGCATCGAGGACATCTTCAAAAGGCGATGCCTCAAAAAGGACCCCCATCACCCAGGACATGCCCTGTTCTCATTGCTACCATCAAAGAGGAGGTACAGGAGCCTGAAGATATACACTCAATGTTTCAGGAATAGCTTCTTCACCTCTGTTATCTGATTTCTGAATGGACAACAAACCATGAACACTATTTTTAGTCTGTTTTTGCACTGCTATTTAATTTAATTTTTATATATACTTCTTACAGTAATTTACAGTTTTCATTATTATTACTGCAGTGTCCTACTGCCATAAAAAAACCAAATTTCATGACATATGCCAGTGATATTAAACCTGATTCTGATTTTAATGTTGAACAATTCCATCCCCACTCTCCTTATTTCTCTATAACCTTGCAGCCTACTTTTCGCAAACAAGAGAAAATCTGCAGATGCTGGAAATCCAAGCCATACACACAAAATGCTGGAGGAACTCCCAGTGTGGCCTCCTGTATATCAGTGAGACCCGACATGGATTGAGAATCCGCATCACCGAGCACCTATGCTCCATTCGCCAGAAGAAGCGGATCTCCCAGTGGCCAGCCATTTTAATTCCACTCCCCATTCCCATTCCAATATGTCCATCTGTCGTGATGAGGCTACACTCAGGTTAGAGGAACAACACCTTATATTCCATTTGGGTAGCATCCAACCTGATGGCATAGACATTGATTTCTCGAACTTCACCATTCCTATTTCCCTCGCTCACCTTATCTCATTACCTGCACATCACCTCCCTCTGGTGCTCCTCCCCTTTCTCTTTCTTCCATGGCTTTCTGTCCTCTCCTGTCAGACTCCCCCCTTCACCAGCTCTTTACTTCATCACCTATCACCTGGTGTTACTCTCTCCTCTCCCCCACCATTTTAATCTACTCCTCAGCTTTTTGTCCTCCAGTCCTGATGAAGGGTCTCCGGCTGAAACGTTGACTGTGCTCTTTTCCATCGACGCTGCGTGGCCTGCTGAGTTCCTCCAGCATTTTGTGTGTGTCGCCTTGGATTTCCAGCATTTGCAGATCGTCTCGTGTTTGTTAATTGGGGGGTTGCTGGGGCAGCGTGGCTCAAAGGACTGGAAGGGCCAACTCTGTGCTGTATTGCTAAATAAACAAACTTAAAAGGAGTTTATGGATGAGAAGGGTTATAGTCCTGGTGTATATAGATGGAACTAGGCAGAAGGTCATGTCAGTATGCATTGGGTGGGCTGAGGCATCTGTAGTACTCTGTGACTCTAAGATGAATTCTGATTTGATGCATTGAGAAGAAAGGTTATTTAGCACATTATTAATGACTTGGGTGGAATGGAAATAAAGTTGAAAGTTAGGGGCATATGTTCAATTCCAAAAGAATAGGCTTCGGGCCAATGAAACTTAAGGAAACTATTCATTTAATGACTCAGAATGACTTGTGTTTATCATTGAATTGCACTTATACATTGGACACGAAACACAGCTAAAGCATTTCAGACTATACTTTCTTATCTAGTAGCATTCCACTGCAGCTCGGAGCATTGGAGTATGGAGTTCAATTCCAGCGTCCTGTGTAAGAAAATTTGTACATTCTTCCCGTGAATGTGTGGGTTTCCTCTAGGTGCACTGGTTCCTCCCACAGTCCAAAGACGTACTGGTTATTGGGTTATTTGGTCATTGACTAAGGTTAAATCGGTGGGTGGCTCTGCCCGGTGTGCCATGCTGCATCTTCAAATAAATAAATACATATAGGTGAAAAACTCTCTTTCATAAAGCTATCAGAGTTTGTTTAAAAATGTAATGTATCAACTTTGGAGAATTAAATGGATTTCACTTCAAGGGCTGGAGAAATACCAAGGTTTGTGGCAACTGGATATATTGGTGTGGATGAAAATACAGCAAATAAAAGGCTTTGGTTATTCTAAAGACCAGCAGCCAAAATGCAGCCTTTCAAAGACAGAAAATCAGAAAACACTGGACACATTCAAAGATTTCTAAAGGTGTAGAATACTTTAAAATGTCACTGATCGGAAAACAGAGTGCGCAGCAGACAATCAACCAATGGGATAACAGAGAATGCCAGCCAGTGATATTCTGTACATAGGGAGTGCAGCAGACATTTTCAGCTGACAGTAGTCAACCCATCAGTTAATAATACCATAGGGACATACAGATTTTCTTTAGTAAGGATAGTTTATTTGTCAGATCTATATCGAAACACTGAAATATATAATGAAATGTCAGTTCAATTACAAAAAAACACAGTAGCAGCTCTACTTCTGTAATAGCAGTTTGTGGAGGTTTGGCATGACATCTAAAACTTTGACAAACTTCTATAGATGTGTGGCGGAGAGTATGTTGACTGGCTGTATCACAGTCTGGAATGGAAACACCAATGCCCTTGAATGGAAAATCCTACAAAACGTAATGGATACAGCTCAGTCCATCATGGGTAAAGCCCTTCCCACCACTGAGCATACCTACACGGAGTCACAGGAAAGCAGCATCCATCATCAGGGACCCCCACCACCCAGGTTATGCTCTCTTCATGCTGCTGCCATCAGGAAGAAGGTACAGGAGCCTCCGGACTCACACCACCTGGTACAGGAACAGTTATTACCCCTCAAATTATCAGGCCCTTGAAGCAAATGAGATAACTTCACTCAACTCCACTTGCCCCTTTATTGAAATATTCCCACAACCTATGGACTCACTTTCAAGGTCTTCTCATCTCATGTTCTTGATATTTATTGCTTATTTATTTATTATTATTATTTCTTTCTTTTTTGTATTTGTACAGTTTGTTGTCTTTTGCACACTGGTTGAATGCTTAAGTTTGTGTAGTCTTTCATTGATTGTGTTATGGTTATTATTCTATTATGTATTTATTGAGTATGCCTGCAAGAAAAAAAATCTCAGGGTTATATATTTTTATAATAAATTTACTTTGAACTTTAAACTTTTGAACTTTATCTTACGTGGGGTTTTTTGTGGTGTATTGAACCTAGAGTAACAATTATTTCATTCTCCTTTAAGAGGCAATTTGATGATAGAACATTGGAGGGCTATGTGGGAGGGAAGGGTTTATTGCAGTAGAGTAAAGGGTCAGCACAACATTGTGGGCCAAAGGGCCTGTCCTATGTTCTATATTCTATGTTCCCATCTTCTATTAGGCTGAAGATACAAACTGATAAAAGCACATCCCACTAAGTTCAAGGGCAGCCCCTGTTATAAGACTATTGAATGGTGCCCTCATATGATGAAATGGAGTCTTGACTCACAATCTACTTCATTATGATCTTGCACCTTACTGTCCATCTGCATTGCACTGAAAGTTCAAAGTTCAAAGTACATTTGCACTTGAAGTATGCATGTAGTATATAACTCTGAAATCCATCTTCTCCAAACAGCAATGAAACAAAGAAAACACTAGAAGCCATTCAAAGAGAAAAATCAATCCCCCCACATACAAAAAACAAATTGCACAAAAAACAACGAGAACAACACCCCACCTGAGCAAAAAGAATTTGCACAAACATAAACAAAAATATCAATCTTCCCATGTGCAAAGAAAAACAAACAAATCACACAAATGCCATCAAGAAAGAACGAGCGAAAACACAGAATATAAAAACACAAAATCAAAAGAGCCCAATCAATCTACAGTCCAATCCATGAACCACAGATCCGGAAATCTGGTACCAACCTCCGACAGCCTTGAGGGAGTGAGAGAGACCATTTGGACACAGGGACTTTCCTTCAAGAGCAAGAGGGAGAGGGAGGTCATGACATGCAGCCACCTTCTGAACTTCCTTCAATGTTTCAATCTTCCTCAAAGCTTTAATCAGTGACATCAGAGAGAAAGGGAGTTGACCATGGGCTTGGGCCCCATCTCTATGCTTCCTGGCCTCGAGTCTGCTCGCCTCCCGGAATCTTGTCAGAGACAGCAAAATGGCAGTTCACTCAATCGGCCTGAAAACACACCATAAAACTGTAGAGCATTCAGATATGACATTAAATCAAGTTCCTGTCTGCTTTCTTAGACAATCTGGAGCAGTTCACCGCCACTTCCTCAAAGTGCAATTAATGATGGGCCATTAACCAGGGGTATAGGGTGACGAACAGTGATCAGGCTTCAAAACTATTCTTCAAAGTAGTTCCATGGGATTATTTATTAATTCAATTCATCCTGTCGTGGCAACAGCTGTTTGCCCTCCTTTAGCTCTGAGTCAGAAACGTTGGCTTGCCTGTGTTTGACTTTCCAGACACCAATCTTCCCCACAGGCCAAAACCGCAGTTTTCACAGCTTCATTTTCCTGTCTTTCATGTGAGATTTCAACACTTAACTTCCCAGTTTCCAATATCCCTTGCTGGTGATGACATCCCAGATGAGGTGGGTGAATGAAGCAATTGCTAAAGTTCTTCTACTGCGAGCTAAGTAAGGTAGATCATTGGTTGTCAATCTCTTTTTCTGTTCATGGCCCACTTGTGACTTTCACTTACAGTATTTCTGTGGTCTCCACTCTCCTTAGTGTCCATTTGCTGCTGAAGTTTCTTTTGGTCAAGTGTACAAATTATTCAAGTATACAGTCAATATTTATGTTTTAACATGTTAAAAGTATTATATGTTAAATATAATGTTCAAAGATTCAAAGAATGTATAAGTTATAAAACCTTAAGATTTGTCTGCTTACAGGCCACCACAAAGCAAGAAACCCAAAAGAACCCAATTGAAAAAAAGATCAATACCCAATGCACAGAGATCGACAAAAAACACACACAAATCATGTAAATAATAGAAGTGAGCAACAGCATTCCAAAACAAATTGAGTCCTTAGACTTGAACCCCAGAGCAGCCCAGAGTAGGCCCAAAGCCTCACTCTGAGTTCATCATATTAGCGGGGCAAATTGCCGCAAAGCTCACAGACACGAAGCACAGTAGCCAGGTGTATATGAAAAATAAAACTATTTCATAGCTCTTATCATAACACACACGGGTCAGTGGAAGGCAAACCGAACCAGCCTCCTGCTGCATACTCACTGATTGGCCCTGCTGCAGACTAATCTGCAGTTTGAGATTTAGGGTTGGATTTGGAATGAGGCTCAGTGGGCCACCCCGCAGGGTGTGAATGGTGATTTATGCATGGACAAGTAGGAGCACAGATAACGATCAATGCGCGCACCCCCTCCCCCACACACAGGATAAGCAGTTTTGCTGCCTCTTTTGCATCATCTCACATATTTTCTCATTCATTTAATTCAGGGTACCAATTACATTACATATATTCATTTCTTTTTAGATTACATATTTTAGTAATGATTCATTAAAACAGTAAACTTATCATGGACAATTCAGAAACTCATGTGGCTCCCAGTTTCTTGTTTTTTTTTACTTGTGGCCCCTACAAAATTTGGCCCATATTGAGAATCGCTGAGGTAGAGCACTCACTGAGAAGGCAAAGTGATCATTTCAAGGACTCCAACATTTACATTGACCAAAAGTTTGGGGACAGAGTGGGAGTGGCCGCACTCCGTAATGGTTCCATCTGATGGAACCTTGGCAAGGCTGCTGCCTTGCTTGATGTGAGGGCGGCATTTGCTGAAGTTGAATAAGATCACAAACATCTTCGGGGCATCTGCTATTAATCCTGCAAATTAAAGTGGTGGCAGAGAGTTCAAAGCACAGATTGTCCAGATCATCCCCTTACTCTCATAGAAACCAGAATCATTAAACACAAAGGGCAAACAACAATGCTAAAACTAACAAACTGTGTGTAATTACAATGATGTTTCCTCTGGATAGCTCTGCAATCTTTCAGACGATAGACAAGAGAGCTAGGCAAGACCTAGAGAGATCAAAAAGATTTGTTTGTCAAAGCTTTGGAAGTTTATAGCAAAGTCATTTAAATGTCTTAAATTTAAACCATTTATGGCCACACTTGTAAGGTGATTGGAGGAAAGTATGGGGGGGGGATGTCAGAAGCAGGTGTTTTACACGGAGAGTAGTGTGTGCATGGATGGTGGTAGAGGTAAAGGCATTCGGGAGATTTAAGAAACTCTTACAAACATGAGGAAATCTGCAGATGCTGGAAATCCAAAACAACACACACAAAATACTGGACAGTCTCACTAGGTCAGGCAGTAACTATGGAAAAGTTGACATTTTGGACCGAGACCCTTCTTCAGGACTGGGAAAAAAAGAGGAGTCCTCTTGAATTATTGCCTTAGAACATAGACCATAGAACAACACAGAAGAGAATAGGCCCTTTGGCCCACAATGTTGATCTTTAATCTACTCCAAGGTGAATCTAACCCAACAAGACTTCTCTTTATTTCCAGACCTGATGAAAGGTCTCAGCCCAAAACAGCAACTGGTTACTCTTTTCCATAGATGCTGCCTGGCCTGCTGAGTTTCTCCAGCATTTTATGTGTGTTGCTAAGGAACTTTTAGATAGGACATAGATGATAGAAAAATGGAGGGCTATATGCTATGTTAGATTGACCCAAGAGTAGGTTGAAGGTCAACATTGTAGGCCAAAGGGCCTGTTCTATTCTGTACTGTTTTACAGTCTATGTTCTAAGGCAATAATTCAAAAGCTGTCACTCATATAGCTTATTCCACTATTTAAGTATTAGACTGACAGCATTTCCAGTCAGTAAAAAGTAGGCACAATATTATGGGCTGAAGGGCCTGTAATGTGCTGTACTGTTCTATATTCAGTTGAATGGCTCAAATGGTGACCATTTGATCATGAAAAATGTCCTTGATGTAAATGACATCAAGCAACCTATCTCAGACTCAATGTATCAGATACAGAATAAAAGAAACACTCATAATTGAGCAGTTAAAATGTCTGGTGCTTTATTTAAGAACCACTAGTGTTACCCCCATCAGCTTCAAGACATTGACAACAAGAATAGAACTTCCCACCATTCTTAACCTTTCTTGAGGTTGTTTCAGAACCCTGTCCGTGGCTAAGGCCCTTCAACCATGAGGCTCTTGAACCAGCATGGGTAACTTCACCCACCTCAACTCTGAACTGATTCCACAACCTATGGACTCACTTTCAAAGGCTCTACAACTCACGTTTTCAATATTAGTTACTGCTCTCTTCCCATTGCTGTCATCAGGCAAGAGGTACAGGAGCCTTAGATCCCACACCACCAGGCTCAGAAACGGTTATTACCCCTCAACCATCAGACTCCTGAACCACTGTGGATAACTTCACTCACCTCAACATTGAACTGATGTCATAACCTAGGTGCTCACTTTCAAAGACTCTACAACTCATGTTCTCAGTATTATTTGTTTATTTATTTATTATTACTATTTGCACATTGGTTGTCAGTACTTGTATGTAGTTTTTTATAATTAGAGAAGATAAAATATGAAGGTAAGCAAACCAAATCTATCAAAGAGGATGCCAAAAGTTTTTCTTTAAGATATATCAAGAGTAAAAGAGTAGAGATTAGACTGCTGGAAAATGATGCTGGAGAGGCAGTAATAGGGGACAAGGAAATGGCAGACAAACTGAATAAGTATTTTGCATCATTCTTCACTGTGGAAGACATTAGCAGTATACCAGGAGTTTGAGAGTATCGGGAGCAGAAGTGTGTGAAGTTGCCATTACTACGGAGAAGATGCTTGGGAAACTGACAGGTCTGAAGGTAGATAAGTCACCTGGATCAGATGGAGTATGCCCCAGGATTCTAAAAGAAGTAGCTGAATCTTGCCTACTAATCTGTTGGAATTCTTTGAAGAAATAACAAGCAGGATAGACAAAGGAAAATCTGTGGATGTTGTGTACTTGGATTTTCAGAAGGCTTTTGACAAGGCTGCTTAAAAAGGTAAGAGCCCGTGGTATTACAGGAAAGATACTAACATGGATAGAACATCGGCTGATTAGCAGGAGGCAAAGTGGGAATAAAGGGAGCCTTTTCTTAATGGCTGCCGACATTGAAGAGACTCTAAGATAGACAAGTGGATGATAGAAGAGGGAGTACTATATGGGACAGAAAGATTATGTATATTGATCTTAGAGTAGGTTAAAAGTTTGGAACAGTGTCATGGGCCAAAGGGCATGTACTTTGTTCTATGTTCTGACGTATAATTCTGAGAATGCTTATGAATTAAAAAATTTATTTTGAACACTTGAGATGAACTTAACGAGAATACCACATATGTATACAATTAACATTGCATTGTAAGCAATGACTCTTCAATCTTTCTTCGGCTTTTAATTTGGTCTCCTCTTTGTTTTAGAATTCCTAAACTTGGCAGAATTTTGAAAGATCAGATCCGAGACTGATCTCCATCTCCATCATGATCACACAGGCCAGCTGGCACAAATACCTCACCTGGCCTTCAGCAAGCTGGAGGTTCCACCACTGAGCCCATTGTACAGTAGAGTTCCTTACCTTTCACTGAAGTAATTGAAAACTAAATTATATTGCAGGGCTGAGAGGCAGGCCCAACTGGGATACCAAATGGAAAAATAATAGCGCTGGCAAAAACACTTACATTTACCTTGTTCCCCCAAAAGCATTTGCAGAATTGCACAACCCTCAATGAAATTGGATACATCTTCTGACACCTAACAACCCAATGGGGATTTTTACTCTGAAATGCCTTCTCCAAACTGGCAACAAGCAAATTGCTCCCCATGTACTAAACCACAGAATTAAATAAGGAGCAAAGGAAGGAATCTAGTCCTGTTGGTTCAAGGGCAGCAAGAGAAATCAAAGTTCAAAGTTCAAAAAAAGTTTATTATCAAAATATGTATATGTCACCGTATACCACCCCGAGATTCATTTTCTTGCAAGCATTCACAGTAGAACAATGAAATAAAATAAAATGAATGAAACCTACACTCAAAGATTGACAAATAGTGTACAAAAGACGAACTGTACAAGTACAAAAACGCAAACAATAAATAATATATAATGCTGATAAGTGTGAGGCGTGACATTTTGGTAGGAATAATCAAAATAGGACATCTACCATGGTCAATGGTTGGGCACTGAAGAATGCAGTAGAACAGAGTGATCTAGGAATAATGGTGCATAGTTCCCCGAAGGTGGAATCTCATGTGGATAGAGTGGTGAAGAAAGCTTTTGGCATGCTGGCCTTTATAAATCAGAGCATTGAGTATAGGAGTTGGGATGTAATGTTAAAATTGTACAAGGCATTGGTAAGGCCGAATTTGGATTATTGTGTACAGTTCTGGTCACCGAATTATAGGAAAGATGTCAACAAAATAGAGAGAGTACAGAGAAGATTTACTAGAATGTTACCTGGGTTTCAGCACCTAAGTTACAGAGAAATGTTGAACAAGTTAGGTCTTTATTCTTTGGAGCATAGAAGATTGAGGGGGGACTTGATAGGGTATTTAAAATTATGAGGGGAATAGATAGAGTTAAAGTGGATAGGCTTTTTCCATTGAGAGTAGGGGAGATTCAAACAAGAGGACATGAATTGAGAGTTAGGGGGCAAAAGCTTAAGGGTAACATGAGGGGGAATTTTTTTTCTCAGAGAGTGGTAGCTGTGTGGAATGAGCTTCCAGTAGAAGTGGTCGAGGCAGGTTCAATATTGTCATTTAAAGTAAAATTGGATAGGTATATGGACAGAAAAGGAATGGAGGGTTATGGGCTGAGTGCAGGTCAGTGGGACTAGGTGAGAGTAAGTGTTCGGCATGGACTAGAAGGGCCAAGATGGCCTGTTTCCATGCTGTAATTGTTATATGGTTATAAATAAATAAATACATATATGGATAGATAAATAGATAGATGAATAGATAGATAAGTAAATAATACTGAGAACATGAGAACATGAGTTGTAGAGTCCTTGAAAGTGAGTCCGTATGATGTGGAATCAGTTCAGTGTTGTAGAGAGTGAAGTTATCCACTCTGGTTCAGGTGTCTGATGGGCGTAAGGTAATAACTGTTTCTAAAGCCGGTGGTGTGGGACCTGAGGCTCCTGGACCCTTTTCCCGATGGCAGCAGTGAAAAGAGAGCATGGCCTGGATGGTGGTGTCCCTGATGATGGATGCTGCTTTCCTGTGACAGCACTTTTTGTTGATGTTCTCAAGGGCTTTTCCTTTGATGGACTAAGATATATCTATCACTTATATATACTTAAATTAAGTTAAAGTAGCAGTGCAAAAAGAAAGTAAAAAAAGAAAAAAAAGCCTAGTGAGTTTGTGTACATGGCTTCATCACCCTTAGAGAAATCTGACGGCAGAGGGGAAGAAGCTGTTCCTAGAACATCATGTGTGTATCAGACTGCTGTTCCTCCTCCTTAATGGTAGCAATGAGAAGAGGGCATGTCCTGGATAAAGGTGGTCCTTAATGATGGATGCTGCCTTTTTGATCCATTGATGAGGACTCCTTCCTGTTCTACAATCAATTCCTTGGCCTTAGTCTCGCTGTGTGTAAGGTTGCTGTTTTGACACCACTTGACCAGCTGATCTATTACACCCCTGTACGCCTCCTCGTCACCGTCTGAAATTCTGGCAACAATAGTCATGTTGTTAGCAAATTTATAGATGGCATTTGAGCTAGCCACACAGCTATGGGTGCAGCTAAGGTAGAGCAGTGGGCTTAGCATGCAGCTCTGAGATGTGACAGTGTTGATTGTCAGCAAGGAGGAGATGTTATTTCCAATCTGCAATGATGAAGAGGTTTACACCATTCAGGGCCATGTAGCCAGCCATCATCCCAGCCACCACCGCAAACATTCACTCCCTCCATCGCCAGTGCACCTGGGGTCCAGCTTTTTCTTTAACTTGATGCTCCTAGGAACGTAGTGCTCTTGAACTAGTGGTGTGGGTCTTCAGTTTTCTCTCCCTCCTATCTGATGCTAACAGTGACAGGAGCGAATAATCCAGATGGTAGGGATTCTTGATGATCAATGCCACCACCTTGAGGCAATGCCTCCTGTCGATGATCTCACTGGTGGAGAGGGATGTGACCCTGTGGTCTCTACTCTCTCCAGACTCTGGTGTTCCTGCGCATTGGAATTGCAATATTCACTCAACCTGTTTAACTGATATAATGTGAAGAAGTCCATCAATGCCCATTTGCTGTTGGGACCTTTATTATTGCAGGATTTTCTCTCCGGAACATCACTAGCCAGCATGTTGGTAAATATTCTGGACTTTGACAGCCAAAAGATTGCAGTAAAGTGTTTGGTCAATATAAAAAATTGGACTTTTAGATTAGTTATTTGGGATGTTTAACATTTGAAACTGCTAAGTTATAGTCCGGGTAGTAGTCTAACCTTGAGCAACTGCACATGCAATCAGTTAATGTGGAGCAGTGGTTTTATCATTGTATATGCTGTTTAATCTTGCCTTGTCCATACTAATTCATAATCGGACACACCCGTATTGGGAGCAGGGGTTCCAGTTGTTGATTTTAATGTGCAGATGTTTCCCCTGATGACTATCAAAAAGCAGGAAGTTCAGCCAATATGACAACAAGATTACCACATGCAGCAAATATGATGTTAATCTCCTCAGTATTGGTCCATTTCACTCTTGCGACTGCACATGTGGGCCCTGTGTTCAATATAACTGATGTTCTGGATGAACAAAGTAATTATATATATTGTTTGCTGGTTAGATTCAGAAAACATAGATTGAAATTTTTGGAGACTCAGGTTTCCATTTTCACTTCACATTATTATGTAGATCTACAGCATATTGTGGAAGAAACAGTGAATTTCTTGAACTGTGTGGTATTATTGAGACAGAAACCATGTAAGGCCCAGACAGAGTGAATGTGGAGAGGATGTTTCCTCTAGTGAGTGAGTCTAGGACCAGAGGGCACAACCTCAGAGTGGAGGGACGACTATTTAGAGCAGAGATGAGAACGGATTTCTTTAGAAAGAGGGTGGTGAATCTGTGGAGGCTAAGACATTGGGTATATTTAAAGTGGAAGTTGATAGGTTCTTGATTAATCAGGCCGTCAAAGGTTACGGGGAGAAGGCAGGAGAATGTCAATATGTCAATAAATAAAATCCTGGAATAATGCGCACAGATCTGATCTCTCTTGCAGTAGAGAGTATGCAATGAAGTGTATTGATTGCTGGGACAGGAGAGATGTCATATCAGGACAGTTTAAACAGACTGGGTGTGCATGGCAATTGATTTATTTACTTATTGACATACTGTGTGGAGTAAGTCCTTCCGGCCCCTCAAGCCATGCCGCCCAGTAACCCCCAATTCAATCCTAGCCGAATCACAGGACAATTTACAATGACCTACCAACCAGTACATCTTTGGACTGTGGAAGGAATCTCATGTGGTCACAGGGAGAATATGCATACTCCTTACAGGCTGCTGCGGGAATTGAACCTGGGTAAAGCATTGTAAAGCCTTGTGCTAATACCACGCTAGCATGCTGTCCCAAAACGTTTCTTACTTGAATCTCTTTTGATCGAGACCAATTACAGACTCAAGGACCCTTTCACAAAACGCCTCTGCTCAGTGTTCAATGGCCACCCCAAACTCACTCTAATGCACAAGAAGATAAGAGTCTGAAGGGAGAGGTGGTCACAGCCTGGTCCATCATGGTCACATCTTTCCCACCACTGACGGCATCAACAGGAGGCGCTGCCTCAAGAAGGAGGCATCTATCATTAAGAATCCCCACCTATCACTGTTGCCATTGAGGAGGAGGTACAGAAGCTTGAAGTCCTGCACCACCATTTTGAAAAACAGCTACTTTCCTACAACCTACCTGCAGGAGCCTAACCCTAACTCAGCAATGGTACACTATGGACCTCCTCTCTCTGTAGATCTCATCCACCCAGTCTGCCAGAGCTGACTTTATATGATAGGTGTCCCTTTCTCACCAGGGTATGAGGCTGTCAGCTACCCTCACCTGGTTTAGCCCACCCATTGAAGCGGTGTACCGGGGTGTGGCTGCTGTCACATGCAAACAGCTACTTGGAGCCACAGGTGAGAGCTGAGTGTCTGGTCGGGACCAAAGGTGAGCAAGCTGTCCTGGGATGGACATGACAAGCCCCTTCACCAGAGGTACCAGCCCTCCCACCCCATGTTGCCTAATATGTTTCTAATTGTGTGTTCTATACTACTATTTTGTTTTGCAAGCATTCTCCACACTGTGTGGTATATTTTATACATCGTTGATGTTCTCTGTGTTGTCTGAATCTACGTG
Organism: Hemitrygon akajei; assembly: GCF_048418815.1. Taxonomy (NCBI): domain Eukaryota; kingdom Metazoa; phylum Chordata; class Chondrichthyes; order Myliobatiformes; family Dasyatidae; genus Hemitrygon; species Hemitrygon akajei. The sequence continues at coordinate 11,751,663 of NC_133149.1, read as the reverse complement.
CCTGAGATACTGCTGAAAGCAAGATTTTCATTGTGCCTGTATCTCACCATGTGCACATGACAATAAACTTCATTTGTTAATAAACACAAAGGATTCTACAAATGCTGGAATTATTCAGCAACACACACAAAATGCTTCAGGAACACAGCAAGTCAGGCAGCATCAGTGGAGGGAAATAAACTGTCAATGCTTCAGGTTGAGACCCTTTGTCACAGATTGACAGTGTTGGTTATTTCACAAGAGTGAACTCATGGAAAGATATAAAGTTCGTGTGGGGCTTGAGAGGGTAAATGCAGGAGTGTCCAGAGCCGAGGGGGAATGTCACAGACTGAAAATAAGGGATTGGAAATTCACAAGAATGAAGGGAAGGAATTTCTTCACTTGGAAGCTACGGAATCTTCATAATTTTCCAACAAAGAAAGCTATAAAGGCTCATTACATGAGCATTGGGTGTTTGTCAGTCTTTTTTTAAATGTGCTCTTTTGGGCCTCATGTTTTGTGACTGCCTGTAAGGAGACGAATCTCAAGGTTGTACAAATGCGTACATACTTAGATAATAAATATACTTTGAACTTCGAACTTTGATATCTCATGGCAGAGATCGAGTTGTACATGTGAGAATTGGGAAAAATTGTACAGGAAAATGGTGCTGATGATCTTACATATGAGGATGGCAGTGCAGATATGGTGGGGTGGGAACTGAGAGCCTAAACAGTAAGGGTCTCCGCCCAAAACATTAACTGTTTATTTCCCTCCATAGATGCTGCCTGACCTGCTGAGTTCCTCCAATATTTTGAGTGTGATCCCATTTCTTATGCTCTAATATTTTATGTGAATAGACTGAGCGGCAGAAATGAACATTACACAAAGAGCTTGTTCGTGATGAAGTAAGAAACTCTATGAAACACATTATAAAGAGAGTCAGATGAAGCACTTATGCCTGAATTCAAATGACCCATGTCCCTTCCATCTGAGAATATAATTGGAAACTGCATTGTTTGCTTTGCAATCTATCCCATGTAATGTCACAGAATGTTACGTATGTTCAGTGGCCACTTTATTAGGTACACATGTACTCCACCACGATAAAGCAACACCAACTCCAATGGATAGGCCATGTCATTCGGATGTCTAACTCAAGTCTTTTCAAACAGATCCTTCACTCCCATTTCAAGGAAGGTCAGCGAGCCCCTGGTGGGCAACGGAAACACTTCAAAGATAACATCAACAAAACAGCTTGAGAAAATTCAACATTACATTTAAAAACTGGGATCCACTCAATATTCCACTCAATAGATACATTTGGAGGAAATCTGTTCAAGAGGGAGCTGCACTACATGAGAATGACCTCTGCTGTGCTACAGAGAACAGGTGGCATCTGTGAAAGGAGAGAATGGACCAACAAAATACCCAGCCACTAACCACAGCCAACACTTACTTATGTCCACACTGTACCAGAATACATGGATCCTGGATCAACCTCTACAGCCACCTGTAGACAACACCTTGAAACTCAAGTGAGTGCACAACATGACATACGTACATGTACCCCTTCATTAATGCAGATACCTAATCAGTCAATCATGTGGCAGCAACTCAATGCAGAGAAACATGCAGACATGACTTTTTCTGGTTGGCTGCCGGTGACCAGTGGTGTTCCTCAGAGGTCAGTACTGGGACTGCTACTTTTCACATTGTTTGTCAATGACTTAGATAATGGAATTGATAGCTTTGTGGCAAAGTTTGTGGATGATACAAAGATAGGTGGAGGAGTAGGTGGTGCTGAGGAAGCAATGCGATTGCAGCAGGACTTAGACAAATTGGAAGAATGGGCAAAAAAGTGGCAGATGGAATACAGTGTTGGGAAATGTAGATCGGTAAAAGGAACAATAGTGCAGACTATTATCTAAATGGGGAGAAGGTTCAAACATCAGAGGTGCACAGGGACTTAGGGGTCCTCATGCAAGACTCCCAGAAGGTTAATTTACAGGTTGAGTCGATTTATTTCAAGGGGAATAGAATATAAAAGCAAGGAGATAATGCTGAGCCTTTATAAGACACTAGCCATGCTGCACTTAGAGTATTGTCAGCAGTTTTGGGCTCCATATTTCAGAAAGGATGCGTTGTCATTGGAGGAGTCCAGAGGAGGTTCACGAGGATGATTCCAGGAATGAAGGGTTTAACATATCAGGAGCATTTGGCAGCTTTGAGCCTGTACTCACTGGAATTTAGAAGAATACATGGGGATCTCATTGAAACCTACCAAATGTTGAAAGGACTAGAAACGGTGGATGTGGAGAGGAGGCTTCTTATGGTGAGGGTATCCAGAACAGAGGTAAGGAGGGATCTTTTTAGCCAAAGACTAGTAAATCTGTCAAATGCTTTGCCACAGACTGCTTTGGAGGCCAAGTTCGTGTGTGTATTTAAGGCAGAAGTTGATCATTTCCTGATCAGTCAGGGCATCAAAGGATATGGCGAGAAAGCAGGTGTATGGAGTTGAGTGGGATCTGGGATTAGCCATGATGAAATGGCAGAGCAGACTCAATGGGCTGAATGGCCTAATTATGCTTCCTGTGTCTTTCAGTCTTATGATCAAGAGGTTCAATTGTTGTTCAGATCACACATGAGGGAAAAATGTGATCTTAGTGTCTTTGACCAAGTGATTGTTGGTGCCAGGTTTGAGTATATTAGAAACTGCAAATCTCCAAGGATTTTCATGCATAACATTCATTAGAATTTACAGAGAATGGTTCAAAAAAACAAAAAATAAAACTTCCAGCAAGCAGCAGTTCTGAGGGTGAAAACACTAGAGGAGAATGGCCAGACTGGTTTAAGCTGGCAGGAAGGTGTCAGTAACTCAAATAGCCACGTGTTACAACACTGACGTGCAAAAGAGCATCTCTGAATGCACACCACATCAAACCTTGAAGTGGATGGGGTACAGCAGTAAAAGATCACACAGGGTTCTACTCCTGTGGCCATTTTGTTACATATAGTCCTGTATCTAATAATAAGGCCACTGAAACTCACACACATGATGTGGGATTTCAAGAGAGATGACCAAAAGCTCAGTCAGAAAGTTCTTAAGAAATCTCAGCAACAAGGTGAAAGAGGCAGAAAGACTTCGGGTGGGAACTAGAGAGCTCAGAACTGCTGACAGCAGAACAACTGATGGTGAAGCAATTGATCAAGAGGCCAGATGTTTCAAAGATCAGATATCTTGTAGGGATGTAAGGCTGGCGGTCACACAGAGAGCTGTGAAGACAAAGGGTTTTGAAATGAAAAATGAAAAAAATTAAGATCAATGCATTCCCCAAACGGGAACCAAAGAAGATCAGTGAATACACAAGAGATGGATCAATGGGCAAGATTAATATCAGATAGTTCATACCAGTGTTGGTTTTGACAGCTGTGTTTAATTGCATAATAATACCACATTTATCAATATTTCTACAGCTGAAATTTAATGGATTACCTAATAACTGGACGCAATACCCAAAAAGATTTAATGTTTGCATTAGCAATATGGATGCAATAGGTGTTCCTTTCACAGTATTAATAAACTTGGCAAACCAGAATGAGGAAATTTAAAATCTACAAACATGAGAAAATCTGCAGATACTGGAACTCCAAAGCTACACACACAAAATGCTGGAGGAACTCAGCAGGTCAGGCAGCATCTGTGGAAAAGAGTGAACAGTTGACATTTTGGGCCAAGACCCTTCTTCAGGACACAAGAGGGTCTCAGCCCAAAACATCGACTGTTCACTCTTTTGCATCGATGCTGCTGACCTGCTGAGCTTCTCCAAATTTAAAACCTATGTGTTTTTGTCAATATTAAGAAACATCTTGAGACTAGGTGCAAAAGTACTCATATCTTTCAACCATCAGGCTCTTGAACTAGAGAGAATAAGTTCATTCAGTTTCACTTGCCCCATCACTGAACAGTTTCCACAACCATGGGCTCAATTTCAAGGATGCTATATCTCATGTTCTTGATATTTATGATTTATTTTTAATATTTATTATTATTAATACATTTTTATTTTTTTCTCAGCTCAAGCGGGCAAAACCTGAGGTACGGGCATAGCTAAGCATACTCATTTCTCAATTGCTAGGAACTTTTGGACTATTCTAGCTGTGTTTAGTATTGTGGCTTTCTGAAGATTTACATAGATATTGCTGTGTATCCCCTATTGTTAAATGCTAGTGCCTGTAGGCACATGGCAAGATAGGCAAAAGCCAGCATGGTTTCCTGAAAGGAAAATCCTATCTGACAAACCTACTGTAATTCTTTGAGGAAATTGCAAGCAGGGTGGACAAAGGAGATACAGTAGACGTGGTGTACTTGGATTTTCAGACTGCCATGAGGCTGCTTAGCAAGATAGGAGCCCATGGAATTACAGGGGAGTTACTAGCATGAGTGGAGCATTGGTTGGTTGGCAGAAAACAGAGAGTGGGAATAAAGGATCCTATTCTGGCTGGCTTCCTGTTACCTGTGGAGTTCCACAGGGGTCGGTGTTGGGACTGCTGCTTTTTAAGATGTATGTCAATGATTTGGACTACAGTATTAATGGATTTGTGGCTAAATTTGCCCATGATACAAAGATAGGTGGAGGAGCAGGTAGTGTTGAGGAAACAGAGAGCCTGCAGAGAGACTTAGATAGTTTAGGGGAATGGGCAAAGAAAACAAATGAAATACAATGTTGGAAAGTGTATGGTCATGCATTTTGGTGGAAGGAATAAATGGGAAGACTATTATTTAGATGGGGAGAGAATTCAAAATGCAGAGATACAAAGGGACTTGGGAGTCCTTGTGCAGAACACCCTAAAGGTTAACCTCCAGGTTGAGTCGGTTGTGAAGAAGGCGAATGCAATGTTGGCATTCATTTCTAGAGGTATAGAATATAAGAGCAGGGATGTGATGTTGAGGCTCTATAAGGCACTCGTGAGACCACACTTGGAGTATTGTGTGCAGTTTTGGGCTCCTTATTTTAGAAAGGATATACTGACATTGAAGAGGGTTCAGAGAAGATTCACAAGAATGATTCTAAGAATGAAAGGGTTATCGTATGGGGAACGACAGGCAGCTCTTGGGCTGTATTCCCTGGAGTTCAGGAGAATGAGGGGGGGTCTCATAGAAATATTCCGAATGTTAAAAGACCTGAACAGATTGGAATGGCAAAGTTATTTCCCATGGTAGGGGATTCTAGGACAAAAGGGCACGACTTCAGGATTGAAGGACGTCCTTTTAGAACAGGGATGCGGAGAAATTACTTTTCTCAGAGGGTTGTTATGCTATGGAATTTGTTGCCACGAGCAGCTGTGGAGGCCAAGTCATTGGGTTTATTTAAGGCAGAGATAGATTGGTTCTTGATTAGCCAGGGCATCAAGGGGTATGGGGTTAAGGCAGGGTTGTGGGGATGACTGGAAGAATTGGATCAGCCCATGATTGAATGGCGGAGCAGACTCGATGGGCCAAATAGCCTATTTCTGCTCCTGTGTCTTATGGTCTTATAGTGAGTAGTGACTTTGGGATGATACCAGTTGTAGATATTATAATAATTGTTATTTCTTTTGTATTTGGACAGTATGTTGTCTTTTACACACTGGCTGTCTACCCTATTGGTGTGGTTTTTCATTGATTCTATTATGTTTATTGGAGTTTTTCAGTATGCCCACAAGAAAATGAATCTCAGAGTTGTATATGGTGACATACATGTACTATTACAATAAATTTACTTTGAACTTTGAACTTTAAAGCAATTATTTTCCTGCTGTGATAAGAAAATGGATTTGGTGCCCAGCGCACAAATTGACCAACTATAAAGAGGAAATTAGTCCAAGCCAAATTTCAGTACAGTTAATGACAATATTGTGTTGATTGTGCCAGCTAATCCAGATTTAGATTAGTTATTGTCATAGACACCAGGGTGCAATTAAATTACTCGTTCCCATGGAGCTTACAAAATAAATAGCTAAACATAGTGGTGATTGGTAAAGCAACCACACAGTGATAAGCACAAAACAACAGAGTGGTGGAAAGTCTAGCAGTGTAAACTGATGTGGTGCAAAGAAAATCCTAAAGTGACAGAAGTGGATGAGGTAGAATTAAGAGCCGCACCACAGGATGGGAATGTGAAGAGGTGACTGGCCCAGATGTTTGATAGCAGCACGGAATAAGTTGCTCTTGAGTTTGATCATGTAGGCTTTCAGGCTCCTGTACCTTTTCCCAGAAGACAGAAGAGGGAAAAGGAAAGGACAGGGTGAGAGACATTCACCTTCAGGTTTCTGAATGGTCAATGAATCCATGAACACTACCTCACTATTTTTGTTCTCTTTTTGCACTACTTATTTAATATTTAAATACACTGTTGTTCCTTTCTGCTCCTGTGGCACATCGGGTAACAACATTTAGCACTTGTCTGTTTTTTCATGAGGCCAAGTTACTAGCTCAATGCTCAACCCATCACGGTTGGAAAGTGTGCAAAGAGCCAGCCAGATTCAAACCCAGGACAACTCTCCTCGAAGTCCAGCGCAGACGCCACTCTACCACTGGCTGGTTATTTAAATACATATTAGATATTTTTATTACTGTAATTTATAGTTTATTTTATGCATTGCATTGTACTGCTGCTGCAAAACAATAAATTTCATGACATATGTCAGTAATACTAAACCTGTGTCTGATTCCAATACTGTTAACCTTCCTGATGCAATGCACTGTGTAGATGAACTGAATGGAAGGAAGTGACAAAGCCTGTGATGGACTGGGCAGTGTTTACCACTCTGCAGGTTCTGTCAGTCCTGAACAGACCAGTTACTATACTGGAAAGTCTGTACACTTCTATAGGCCATCTGTAGAAGTTCAAGAGAATCTCCTTCACCAAACTGAATCTTCTCAGATGCTTCAGAAAGTGAACATACTGAAATGCTTCCTCCATCACTGCATCAGTGTAGAGGGACAAGGTGAGGTTGTGATGATGTGGATGCCAAAGAACTTGAAGCAGTCAACCAGCTCTCCAGTAGCTTTGTTGATGAGGACCAGACTGTCTTCACTCCCCTGCTTTCCTATGATAATGATCTACTCCTTCATTCAGGACTAGATTGAAACTATGAGACAAGGTTTGCAACCTCATTCCTGTATCATAAGAACATAAGATATAGGAACAGAATTAGGCCATTTGACCCATCAAGAATCAATCAACTTCTGCCTCTAATATACCCAATGACTGGGCCTCCACAGCCACCTGTGGCAATGAATTCCACAGATTCACTCTCTGGCTGAAGAAATTCCTCCTCATCTCTGTTCTAAAAGGACATCCTCTATTCTGAAGCTGTGTCCTGTGGTCTTAGACTCCCCCACCATAGGAAACATCCTCTTCACATCTACTCTATCGAGGCCTTTCAACAATCAACGGGTTTCAATGAGGACACACCTCATTCTTCTGAACTTCAGTGAGTAGAGGCCCAGAGCCATCAAATGTTCTTCGTATGACAAGTCTTTCAATCCCAGAATCATTTTCGTGAACTTCGCTTGAATCCTCTCCAATGTCAGCATACTCTTCTTTAGATAAAGGACCCAAAACTGCTCACAATACTCCAAATAAGGCCTCTCCATTGTTTTATAAAGCCTCAACATTATATCCTTGCTTTTATATTCTAATCCTCTTGAAATGAATGATAACATTGCATTTGCCTTCCTCACCACAAACTCAACCTGCAAACTAACCATTAGGGAATCCTGCGTGAGGACTCCCAAGTACCCCCAGCCTCCAGGGCATGCTCTCTTCTCACTGCTTTCATCTAGAAGGAGGTATAGGAGCCTCAGGATTCGCAACTCCAGGTTCAGGATTCAGGAATAGTTATTACCCCTCAACCATCAGGCTCTTGATCCAAATGGGATAACTTCACTCAACTTCACTTGCCGCATCATTGAACTACTTGCACAAACTATGGACTCACTTTCTAGGACCCTTCATCTCATGTTCTCAGTATTATTATTTCTTTCTTTTTGTCTTTGTACAAATTTTTGTCTTCTGAACTCTGGTTGAATGCCCAAGTTGGGCAATCTTTCATTGATTCTGTTCCGGTTCATATTCTATAGATTTATTGAATATGCCCACAAGAAAATGAATCTCAAGGTTGTATATTTTGACATATATATACTTGATACTAAATTTACTTTGAACTTTGAACATTTGAACATAGATATGATAATAATCTAGCATGGTCGCTCAGGCATCTTGAATTGAGAGACAAATACTTTCATGAGTATTCATTAGTGACTTGCTAACTAAGCCATAGGTTAAAACTCTCTATGGTGGCTCCTGGTTCTGCTGTTTATCTAAAGCAGGGATTCCTAACCTTTTCTTATGCTATGGACCCCTACTATTAACCGTGGGGTCCATGAACCCCAGGCTGGGAACTCATGGTCTAAGGAGAGGCAAATTCTGACAAGCAACATTGATTAAGTCAAAGTTTGAATTTGCTGTGTCAAATTATGAAGATTTTTTTCTTTTGCCCTTTTCCTGCTCCTGTTATATATTGCTATTTATTTATGGTTGCATTGCACAGTTTGTTGTCTTTTATACTCTTGCTCTTTCATTGATCTTGTTTACAGATACCATTCTATAGATTTGTTGAAAAAGCATCCCAGGGTTGTATGTGGTGATATGTATGTACTCTGATGATAAATTTTACTTTGAAGGACCACTCAGAATTAGGGCTCCTCAATCATGTAATCCATTCAAAAACTGCAGTAGGATAGTAAACAATAGTTCATTCTCATTAAAATAAGAAATCTATAGACTGATTAACTTGCTATCAGTATTAGGGAAACACTTAAAGTTGTTAGGAACACACACTAAGTGCTGGATGAATGGAGGAACTTAGCAGATCAGGCAGTATCTATGGAGAGGATAAACAGTCAACATTTCAGACCAAGCCCCTTCAAGGGGAAGAGGCCAGAATAAGAAGGTGGGAAGGGGATGGAGTACATGCTGGCAGATGATAGGTCAGACCGTGTGAGGGGGAAGATGGGAGGTTGGGGAAAGGGGTTGAAGTAAGAAGCTGGGAGGTGATTGGTGGGAATGGGTACAGGAATGAAGAAGAAGGAATCTGATAGGACAGGAGATTGGACTGTGGGGAAAAGGAAGGAGGAAAGGCACCAGAGGGAGGTGGTGGGCAAGTGAGGAGAAGAGAAGTAATAAAAGAGGAGCCAGAATGGGGAATGGATAAAGAGAAAGGGTGAGGTGGAAATTACCAGAAGTTAGAGGAATCGATGTTCATGCCTTTGGGATGGAGGCAAACTGGACGGAATAGATAGATAGATAGATGGATATTTTATTGATCCCAAAGGAAATGACAGTGTCACACTAGCATTACAAGTGCACAGATATTCAAATATCAAAATATTAGAAGGGAAGTAAGAAAGAATAAAAACATAAATGACCTCAAACAGCCTAACAGGAGGGGGTCATCACTTCCCTGGCTATAGGTTGACTCATTCTAGAGCCTCATGGCCGAGGGTAAGAATCACCTCATAGCGCTCTTTGCAACAGCACAGTTGTCTTAGTCTTTTACTAAAAGTGCTCCTCTGTTCAGTCAAGGTGACATGCAGAGGGTGAGAAACATTGTCCAGAATTGCTAGGATTTTCTATTGGGTCCTTTGTTCTACTACAGCCTCCAGTGTGTCCAGTTTGACTCCTACAACAGAGCCAGCCTTTCCAATCAGTTTATTGAGCCTGTTGGCATCACCTGTGTTGATGCCATTGCCCCAGGACACCACCACATAGAAGATTGTGTTGGCAACAACAGACTGGGAGAACATGTAAAGGAAGGCCTGCAAACTCCAAAGGACCTCAGCCTCCTCAGCATGCAGAGACAACTTTAGCCCTTCTACACAGCCTCTGTGTTGGTGCTCCACTCAGGTCTGTCATCCAGGTGCACCCCCGGGTACTTGTAGGTCCTCACCACATCCACGTCCTCTCCATCAATAGTAACAGGAAGCAATGCAGGCTTAGTCTTCCTAAAGTCCATCGTCATCTCCTTTGTCTTACTGATGTTGAGCTGCAGATGATTCAGCTTGCACCATTTGACAGAATCCTCTACCAGGGCCCTGTAATATGAGGTGTTGCTCCTCCAACCTAGATGTGGCCTCATTGTGATTGCAGAGGAGGCCATAGACTGATATGATGGAATGGGAATGGGAAGTTGAATTGAAATAGGTAGCCACTAGGAGATCCTGCCATTTGTGACAGACAGAGTGAAGGTGCTCCACTTTAGAGCTATTATAAGGGATGACATAACAGGACACTCTGAAAATATCAATGGAATCAGACAAGATTCAAGATTCAAGATTATTTTATTACAGGTGCAGCAAAATGTGCCATTTGCCTTAACACCCAATACACCCAGGGGTGTGCTGGGGGAGGCCCGCAAATGTGTCACGCATTCTGCCGCCAACATAGCATGTCCACAACGTTCAGCAGAACACAAACAGCAGCAGCAACAACAAAACAAAACAAGGCAACAACAAGACAAGCCCCTTTCCCACCCTCCCACCCGTCCAGACAGACCTCCAAGCCCAGGACAGGCTGCTTCCATCCCGCTGACCTCCAGGCAACTCCGGGGCTATTTTAAATTTCCAACATATAGAGTGTTATTGCATCTGAATAATTACAAGATGTTTAAAAATCAACTTTTGTAATTCATATAAAATTAATGATTATAAAATGATGCCCTAATTAATTTATTATTTTATTTGATTCCCTAGTTACAAACATTACTAGTGTAAGTCATCTGCTGCTTTTGAAGACACGAACATTCTGAGGACACTTCCCTGCAGAGATTCCTTCACGGTTATGATCAGAGGTTAACTAACGTAACATAGCAACACTGGATTTAAAGACTAAGCTAATGGCAAGAGGTGTTTTGTGTATTTTTAGATTTATTTTTTTCCATGCAGTGAAGAATGCAATTCTAAATAAGGCCTGGAAAAACAGCCTGTGAACATTGAACACAAGTCTAGTAAAAATACTTCAGCCCTCTTGGGGAAAGCAAAGCAACAGAGACCAACACATTAGAAGCATTCAATTGTTGTACCAACATTACAGGAGCTTGGCTCTAATGCGACTTGATTTCCTGCTGACTAATTAGGCTCCCTTGTTAAATTCAACAGCAATCTGCAGTTTTAATTTGTAATTTGAAAACTGATTTGTTTTCCTGAATGAAGCAAGATAACAATTTTGGGTTGTTTTGCATTCTGGAGATTGGCAAGCCATTTACGGGTATAATCATTCTTGCTTGTCTGATAAAATTTCTGCATTGAGGCACATGGAATGATGCCAATTCCTCTACAACCCATTTTATTGGAATTTGGCCTTGCACCACATGCCCAGAATTGGTGACTTCCTGGCCAACGTGGACTTGGCAGCACAAGATCCCATTAGACCAGTCCCTGACTTACCTCACTCCTTGCAAGTGCCCAGTGAGCTGACCATCCCTCCCCACATTCTCATCTCTCCTTCTCCTGATCTCTACCAAGTCCTGGTGCCGAAATATTGATCAGGCTGTGCTGTACATTGTTACGTCATATAGCCATAGTTATATAGCACTGAAACAGGTCCTTCTGCAACTCTTCCATGCCAATCAAATTTAGGTTAGGGGCAATCTCAAAGACACCTATCAAATTTTGAAAGGTCTGGATAGGGTGGATGTGAAGAGGATCTATAGTGGGGCAGTCCAGGACCAGAGGACACGGCCTCAGAATAGAGGGATGTTCATTTAGAACAGAGATGAGAAGGAATTTCTTAACCAGCCTGTGATAAATCTCTGGGATTCATTGCAAAAGGTGGCTGTGGAAGCCAAGTCATCGGGTATATTCAAAGTGGAGGTTGATAGGTTCCTGATTAGTCAGGGTGTCAAAGGTTACATGGAGAAGGCAGGAGAATGAGGTTGAGAGGGATAATAAATCAGCTGTGATGGAATGGTGGAGCAGACTCAATGGGCTGAATGGCCTAATTCTGTTTCTATATCTTATGTACTTATGGTCTTATGGTCTCATTTAAATATTAGCTTTATTTGTCACATGCACATCGAAACCAAGACCAAGGAGATGGTGGTGGACTTTAGGAGATCTAGGCCTCATATGGAGCCAGTGATCATTAATGGAGAATGTGTGGAGCAGGTTAAGACCTACAAGTATCTGGGAGTACAGTTGGACGAGAAGCTAGACTGGACTGCCAACACAGATGCCTTGTGCAGGAAGGCACAGAGTCGACTGTACTTCCTTAGAAGGTTGGCGTCATTCAATGTCTGCAGTGAGATGCTGAAGATGTTCTATAGGTCAGTTGTTGAGAGCGCCCTCTTCTTTGTGGTGGCGTGTTGGGGAGGAAGCATTAAGAAGAAGGACGCCTCACGTCTTAATAAGCTGATAAGGAAGGCGGGCTCTGTCGTGGGCAAAGTACTGGAGAGTTTAACATCGGTAGCTGAGCGAAGGGCGCTGAGTAGGCTACGGTCAATTATGGAAAACCCTGAACATCCTCTACATAGCACCATCCAGAGACAGAGAAGCAGTTTCAGCGACAGGTTACTGTCGATGCAATGCTCCTCAGACAGGATGAAGAGGTCAATACTCCCCAATGCCATTAGGCTTTACAATTCAACTGCCAGGACTTAAGAACTTTTTTAAAGCTATTATTAATGCTTTTGAGTTAGTGATTTAGATGCATATCATATTACTACTGAGTTAAGTATTGTATGTAATGAGTTTTTGCTACAACAAGTGTATGGGACATTGGAAAAATGTTGAATTTCCCCATGGGGATGAATAAAGTATCTATCTATCTATCTATCTATCTATCAAACCCCAATCGCTGATCATTGCTACTGTAAAGGATTGCACGAACCACTAAACCACTGTGCCATTTGGCTCATCCCTCTCACTCAGGGGTTTCCCAACCTTTTTTATGCCATTAAGCAAGGGGTCCTTAGCTCCAGGTTGGGAACCTCTGCTCTAGACTTTTCCTACCTGTGTATGTGTACGTGTCCAACTGTCTTTTATAAATTATTGATATACTGGACCTGCCTCAACCACTTCATCTGGCCGCTCATTCCATAAATGGACAACCCTCTGTATGTATAAGAATTAGTTGCTCCTCAGATCCCTATTAAATCTGTACCCTCTCATCTTAAACCTATGCCCTCTAATTCTTGATTCACCCAACCCAAGGAAAAAGGCTGAGTGCATTCACTCTGTCTATGCACATCATGATTTTATGGGGGGGCGGGGTGTGTGTTCTTGCTGCTGCCATCAGGAAGAAGGTACAGGAGCCTCAGGACCCACACCACAAGGTTCAGGAACAGTTATTACCCCTCAACCACCAAGCTCTTAAACTAAAGGGGGTAACTTCAATCAGCTTCATTTGCCCCATCACTGAACTGTTCTCACAAGCCATGGACTCATTTTCAAGGAGTCTTCATCTCATGATCTTGATATCTATTGCTTATTATTATTTTTGTCTCAGCTTAAGCTGGTAAAGCCTGCGGTACAGATGTAGCAAGCATACTCATTTCTCAATTACTAGGAATTTTCAGAATATTCTAGAGGTGTTTAATGTTGTGGCTTCCTGAAGCTTTACATAAATACTGCTGTGCTTATCATATTAATCATTTAATTCTGTTGGGATGATACCAGTTGTAGATATTACTATCAGAACAGTGTATATATACCCTGACCATTTCCTCTTTTAATTCAGCATATTTCTAGTGTTTTTCACTTATTGATTTCTGTAAGTTATGTGTGTTTGGAATGACTTTATTTGTTATTTGTTAAGTAAGTTGTTCTTGCTTGTTTATCCTGTAATATTATATCTTAATGATTATTATGGCTTGTTCTATCTGTAATAACCGATTGGTCATAATATAATCTGTAGGACTCTGATTCTAAAACTGGATCAGGCGTATTTATATTAAGGCATAGTTTCTTTTATGGGTTTGTATTTTAAAGCAGGGATTTTGGTGAATGACTTTTGTCACTTGATTGTGCCTGTATAAGTAATTGGTTTTGTTAAACTGCTACAGGATCCTGTAAAGTGTTTCTGGTTTCTCTCTGCATTTTCTACATTTATCATCTTGAATTTGTTGGTCTTTTGATTCTACTGTGTTTGTTGCATTTACTGTGAATGCTCAAAAGAAAACAAATCTCTGGGTTGTAGATGTATGAGAGAGAGAGAGAGAGAGAGAGAGAGAGAGAGAGAGAGAGAGGAGGGAGAGGGGGAGAGAGAGGGGGGAGAGAGAGGGGGGAGAGAGAGGGGGGAGAGAGAGGGGGGAGAGAGAGGGGGGAAAGAGAGGGGGGAGAGAGAGAGAGAGAGAGAATGCATTGTTTTCTGGTGTGTTTAAAAGGTGAGTCATAAACACTGTAAACGCTCATCAGTTCTTGCAACATTCACAAGATGAGAAACTGAACCAGTGTTGCAGATAAGTTTGGACGGAAGTTCAAAGTTTAAAGTAAATTTATCATCAAAGTGCACACAAAGACTGACAAGCAGCCAATGTACAAAAGAAGATAAACTCTAACTACAAAAAAAATTAACTAATTAAATAATAGATCAATAGATAGAATGAATAAATAAATTATTGGAGGACATGAGTAGTAAAGTTCTTGAAAATGAGTCCATAGGTTGTGGAATCATTTCAGTGTTGAGGTGAGTGTTATTTCATTAAACTGAAAATTTAGTTCTGTTCTCTTTCTGTAGTTGCTGTCTGACCTGCTGAGTTCTTCCAGCGCTTTATGCTTTTTTGACTAAGGCTGGTATTGTTTATCTTGGTAACAAGAAAAGTGAACCTGAGTAAAGAGTAACATAATTGGCCAATCACCATTGGCGGTTAATACAAGGAAATTAGAACTTTGTGGTTAAGTAATTGCCAATAATCCGAGAGTCTCAGATCCCTTTCCATGACCATATGTAAACATATTTTCACTTTACCCTTCTCAGTTTTTTTTAAGGTTAGAAACAATCTCTTGTTTTAATGGATTTTAGTTTTTATTATTCCATTATTGGGAATTAAATCCTTGCCTACTGCCAGGATTTAGTTCCTAATTTTGGCCAACATTTCAGGATTTCCTATTCTGATATGTGACCACCAGAAAATAATAGGAGACATTTTAAAACATCGCTAATTTTTTGAAACTAAGGTTATTTAAAACATTGAAGAATTACTATTGGTTGATGGAGATCAGTAACCATTCTGGGTGAATATGTTTTAATTGATATCAGATCTTTAAGATCATCCTAAAATCCAATAAGTACTGTGATTGTGTAAGAAAATAAGACAAGTTATTGGACTGTAGTGTGGTAATATTCCTGTTTGAGATAGCAGTGATGTTTCTATACCTGACCTCAATGTGAGTTGCCCATTCGGTTATATAAAACTGGCTTTGGTCATTCTCTTGGAACACACAAAATGCTGGTGGAACACAGCGGGCCAGGTAGCATCTATAGGGAGAAGCACTGTCAACGTTTCAGGCTGAGACCCTTCGTCAGACCCTGTCCTGACGAAGGGTCTCGGCCCAAAACTTCGACAGTACTTCTCCCTATAGATGCTGCCTGGCCTGCTGTGTTCCACCAGCATTTTGTGTGTGTTGCCTGAATTTCCAGCATCTGCAGATTTCCTCGTGTTTGGTCAATCTATTGTTTACCTAGCTGTAAGTACTCACACTCCTCCAGTAGCCAGCTGCTGACGATGACACCTAGAAAACATTGAAAGAATTACATGAGGGAATATTCTGTCTTATTCTGGCTTCTTCCCCCTTCCATTCCAGTCCTGATGAAGGCTCTCTGCCGAGAACTTTGACTGTTTATTCCTCTCCATAGATGCTGCCTGACCTGCTGAGTTCCTCCAGCATTTTGTGTGCTGCTTTAGCTGATGGATTCCATTTTAAAGAGAGCAAAATAATACTTAGGTATATCTGAAAAAGTATAAATAATATCTAGTTCTTCGGTTTGTAATAACATCTTACAGTAACGTCAGTGAATGGGTGTTAACTGACTGAAGTTTTAAGTCATCTATGAGATAGCTTCCAAAACACAGTGTTGTTTGTACTGTTTAGTAAGTTATTGGTCACATGGTGTATGGGCTTATTGAGCTGGACGTGCCTATTACTCTGTTGTATCTCTAAATAAAACCATGATGCCCCCTTGATTTATAATCTATAACATCTTGTTATCTCTTTGCTAAGTGGAAGCTTGGGGGGGTCACTGTAGCATAACTTTTTACAGTACCAGAAACCCAATTCAGTTCCTGCTATTGTCTATAAAGAGTTTGTACATCTCCCCATGACCACGTGTGTTTCCTTTGGGTGCTCCAGTTTCTTCCCACTGTCCAAACTTGTATCGGTTGGTAAGTAAATTGTCCAATGATTAGGCTAGGGTTAAATCAGGGGAGTGCTGGGTGGTGTGGCTTGAAGGGCAGTGCTGTATCTCAATAATTAATAAGTAAATTATAAATTATAAATTATAAATAATTATAGGAAAGATGTCAACAAAATAGAGTACAGAGGAGCTTTACTAGAATGTTACCTGGGTTTCAGCACCTAAGTTACAGAGAAAGGTTGAACAAGTTAGGTCTTTATTCTTTGGAGCATAGAAGGTTGAGGGGGGACTTGATATAGGTATTTAAAATTATGAGGGGGATAGATAGAGTTGACATGGATAGGCTTTTTCCATTGAGAGTAGGGGAGCTTCAAACAAGAAGACATGAGTTGAGAGTTAAGGGGCAAAAGTTTAGGGGTAACACAAGGGGAAACTTCTTTACTCAGAGAGTGGTAGCTGTGTGGAACGAGCTTCCAGTAGAAGTGGTAGAGGCAGGTTCGATTTTGTCATTTAAAACAAATTGGATAAGTGTATGGACAGGAAAGGAATGGAGGGTTATGGGCTGAGTGCAGGTAAGTGGGACTATGTGAGAGTAAGCGTTCGGCATGGACTAGAAGGGCCGAGATGGCCTGTTTCCATGCTGTAATTGTTATATGGTTATATGGTTAAATAAGAGTTACTGCAATCACTTTACATTACCAGCAATCGGAAGATCGGGGTTCAAGTCTGTAAAGAGTTTTTACTTTCTCCTTGGGGCTGCATGGACTTCCTCCCACATTGCAAAGAATTATGGGTTAGTCAGTAAGTTGTGGGCATGCTGCGTTGGCAACAGAAGCATGGCGACACTTGCAGGCTGCTCTCATGGACTGTGCTGACCACTGACACATAATAACACGTGTCACTGTCTGTTTCGACGTAAATGTAACCAATAAAGCTCATGAAGCTTAGGGTTGTGTCGAGCAATGTTCAACAGAAATGTGTTGAAAGGTTGGCACAGCAGGCAGTAGCACAGCTCCAGGGACCCAGCTTCAATGCCGATCACAGGTGCATCCTCTCTGTGTCCATGTAGACTTCTCCTGAGTGCTCTGATTTCCTTCCACATTCCAAAGTTGTGCTTAACTGCATGTTATGAATTAACCCTTGCTGCTCGGTGGCAACAGAAGCAAAGGGGAGTTGGGCAAGAGAGAAAGAATTAATTTCAATAGAAAAGGAGGAATTAGATTAATGGGATTTCCAGGCCTGGCTCAGCATGTTAAATGGCCTCCTTCAGTTTGTTGGTATGTAGAAAAGGAACAAGATATTCTTGACTACAAAATGACATGAAGACTGGATGTTATAGAACAAACACATTAATTAATAACAGGTTGTTCTATTCAGTAATCTGTTCTATGGCCATTTCATTTTATTTCTGTCAAGCCATCTGATTAGTTAAATTAATGAGGGTTGACTGATAAGAAAATGAACTGCTGAGCTTTGTTTTGTGAGTATGAAGTTAATATTACTAAACAGAACGAAACTAAAGCAAACAACATTAACTACGCTCCAAAACTGAGGTACTCAATTCCTAAAACTATAAACTAGAAGGGAAGCAGACTCAATTGACACTTTTAAACACCAGCTCAAAACCTATTACTTAACCTTGCTTTTAACTAAAATCATTTTGTCTTTTAGTTTCATGTTTGTACTTTATTCCATTGTAAAACACTTTGAACTACATCGTCTGTATGAAAAGTGCTCTAAAATAAGTTATTATTACTATTATTATAAGTTACAATGCCAGTGATCACAGTCAGGGTTCAATTCTCCCTCTCCCTCAATGTCACAAAAACAAAGGAGCTGGTCGTGGATTACAGGAGGAATGGAGACGGGCTAACCCCCATTGACAACAATGGATCTGGGGTTGAGAGGGTGAACAGCTTTAAGTTCCTCGGCATAAACATCACCGAGGATCTCAGGTGGTCTGTACATACCGGCTGTGTGGTGAAAAAGGCACAACAGCGCCTCTTTCACCTCAGACGGTTGAAAAAGTTTGGTATGAGCCCCCAAATCCTAAGAACCTTCTACAGGGGCACAATTGAGAGCATCCTGACTGACTGCATCACTGCCTGGTATGGGAACTGTACCTCCCTCAATTGCAGGACTCTGCAGAGAGTGGTACAGACAGCCCAGCGCATTTGTAGATGTGAACTTCCCACTATTCAGGAAATTTACAGAGACAGGTGTGTAAAAAGGGCCCAAAGAATCATTGGAAACCTGAGTCACTCCAACCACAAACTGTTCCAGCCGCCACCATCCAGGAAACGGTACCGCAGCATAAAAGCCAGGACCGACAGGCTCCCAGACAGCTTCTTTCATCAGGCCATCAGACTGATTAACTCATGTTGACACAACAGTATTTTTATGTTATATTGACTGTCCTGTTGTACAATCTATTTATTATAAATTACTGTAAACTGCACATTGCACAGAGACGTAACGTGAAGATTTTTACTCCTCGTGTATATGAAGAAATAAAGTTAATTCAATTCCCACTGCTATCTATAAGGAGTTTGCACATTTTCCCTGTGACCACCTGGATTTCCTCCAGGTCTCCAATTTCCTCCCACATTCTGAACCGGTCAGGGTTAGTAAATTGTGGGTATGTTATGTTGGCATCAGAAGTGTGGCAGCACTTCCAGTCTGTCCCAGCATATCCTTGGATTGTGCTGGTCTTTGATGCAAACGATGCATTTCACTGTATGTTTTGATGTTTCAATGTACATGTGACAAATAAAGCAAATTTTAAAATTTCCTTAAAAGTAATTTCAACTAAGATTCATCTTCCTCTCTTTGAATATTAGCTTTTTTTTAAACAGGATTCTTGAGTGAAATGTGACTTCAAATTTCATGAAGCTCTTTGAACTGAACCACTGTGGAAAGTGAACCATGTTGGAGTTCAATCATTATACCCGTCGTCTGTCATAGCAGACGTTTCCAATGGTGACCAACTGTATCAATCCATTGAGAATTATTGAGGTGTGGGCTGGAGTTTTGAATGCAAGGTATTGAAGATCTGGATTCAGGAAGTGGTGGACAGGGTGGATGCTGAGATGATACTTCCTCTCCCCAAAAAATCCTGAACCAGTGGTATCATCCCAGGAAAAGATGTTGACCGCTTAAGATCAGGAGAAATTTCTTCACTCAGGGATTTGCAAATCTTTTTACTTCTTTATACAGAAAGCTTCAGATATTCAATCACTAAGTATGTTGAAAGCTAACATGATTAGGTTTTCAGATGGGGGTTATTAAAATTACAGGACGAGAGGATGTGAGACAGAGGACCAAGTCAATCTCATCGAATGATAGAACTGCTCAGGAGATCAAATGGCTGAGTCATGCTTCTAATTCTTACCTAATATCAAATAGCTGATGCAACCAAGAATAATAATTACAAGAGCAGGCATTTTTCTTCAAATTTTAAAAAGTTTAAGAAATTCAAACGTGAAACCAATTAGTCTTTTGTGTGCTCTTACACGAGCCATCAGCAAACAGGTAGGCCTATCTTTTTAGCTCCATCCAAAGTCCATATCCCATTATGGGATTCTTTCCACATCATCTGGAACTCCCATGTCAAAACAAAAAAGGGTAAACTAACTATTATTCCGTAAGAATTAGCCAAGCTCAAAGACAATCTGTCAGCTAGAGTGTTAAGATACATCTCTTTCCTTCTTCATTGGAGCAAAGGAGATCAAGGGAAGATTTAATCTGGTCAAGTTATACATCAATAATGTATCTGTCTTGACTGTCATCCCTGGCAGTTCGTTCCATGCATCCAACATTCCCTGTGTAAAAAACCTACCTCTGACATCCTCCCTCCATACTTTCCTCCAATCACCATAATATTATGACCCTTTTATTAGCCATTTCTGCCCCAGGAAAAAGTCTGTGATTGTCCACCTGATCTATGCCTTTTCTTATCTTATACATATCTGTCAAGTCTCCACTCATCTTCCTTTGTTCCAAATAGAAAAGGCTTAGCTCGCACAACATTTCCTCATAAGACATGATACTAGTCCAGGCAGCATCCTGGTAGATCCTCCCTCCATCCTCTCTAAAGCTTCCACATCCTTCCAATTACAAGGTGAGTGGAACTGTACACAATACTCCAAGTGCGGACAAACCAGAGTTTTATAGAGCTGCAACATTACCTTGTGGCTCTGAAACTAACTCCCCCAACTAATGAAGGCCAAAACACCTTAATAAACCAATTGACTTGTGTGGCACCATGAGGGATCTATGTGCATGGATGCCAGAAGTGACTGAAGGACAAACATTCCAATGATGAAAGATAATAACAATGCCATTCCCAGCACACCTCTCCTCAAATGTCAATTGATTCTCCTCTTGTTCCATCATCATCTCCCTTTGCCTTCAATCACCATTTTGGTTGACCTTCCGTTGCCCCTCCCCTCCATCCAGTCACAGTCTCACTGCGTGGTTCTCTCTTCCATTTCCCTACATCTACGTTCGTTCATTATAAGACCATAAGATATTGGAGCAAAATTAGGCCATTCCGGCCATCGAGTCTGCTCTGCCATTCTATCATGGCTGATCCTGGATCCCACTCAACCCCATACACCTGCCTTCTCGTCGTATCCCTTAATGCCCTGACTGATCTGGAAACGATCAACTTCTGCCTTAAATACACCCACAGACTTGGCCTCACTGCTCTGTGGATAAAAAAAAATCCTCCTTGCCTCTGTTCTAAAAGGTCACCCCTCAATTTTGTGGCTGTGCCCTCTAGTTCTGGATTCCCTCATCATAGAAAAGATCCTCTCCACATCCACACTATCTAGTCCTTTCAACATTCGGTAGGTTTCAATGAGATCTCCTCGCATTCTTCTAAATTCCAGTGAATACAGGCCCAAAGCTGCCAAACATTGCTCATATGTTAACATTTTCATTCCTGGAATCATCCTTATGAACCTTCTCTGGACTCTCTCCAATGACAACACATCCTTTCTGAGATTCTGTTGACAATACTCCAAGTGTATGTGACTAGTGTCTTATAAAGCCTCAGCATTATCTTCTTGATTTTATTGTTACGTACCCCGTAACTGGGTCACTTACCAGCAAAGATAGAGAGGTCCATTGAAGTCTGATGGTACTATTTTTTTAACAGTATTTATTGATAAAAAGACACAAAATAATATCAATGCAAACATACAGATAATATACTTCGTCAATACTAACTCTAAAAGCGCGGGTATAATAATAATCAATAAGAAATAGCTCTATCGTTGTCTAGGGGATAATGTATTGTCCGATGGAAATATAAAAGTCACTGTAGTTCATTCAAGCTGCAGCTTTTTGGGTTTAAGAGAGACGGTTTTAAACTTGCCCAAGTCTTTTATGATGCCAGTCCTTTTTGTCGGGGGAGTTGATTTCCCCGTTGCTAGCTAAAAGCCGTTTTCCATGGTTCCAGCCACCAGTCCCAAGCAACAGAACTGAACGCACGCGGCCTCCTTCAAATGGCTTCCCGCTATTACGGGATCGCTAGCATTTCTTCTGGTGCGTCTGAGGGGCTGTTCCTACAGCCCCTCTTTTATCCTGACTCACAGGGTCGTAGATGTCAATCAGGTTGGGGTGATGCAATCTCTTTCTCACCCAGCCCACTTTTGCCTGAGGGCGTTCACGTAGCATAGCATCTCAATCCACAAATGTGTCTCCAAGAGACAATGGCCATGTCCCGTGGCTTTGAATCGCCGGGGAACGAGGCATTCTGCACGTCTCTCTCTCATTGCCTGGGTCCCCTGACCCAACCCAATAGTGATCTTGCGATTCTCACAAAGGAGGGGGCTGCAGGCATAACATTATGTTCTATTCCCCTTGAAATAAAAATCAACGTTGCATTTTCCTTCTTTACCACAGACTCAACTTGTAAATTAACCTTCTGGGAGTCTTGCACAAGGACTCCTAAGTCCCTCTGCACCTCTGATGTTTGAACCTTCTTCCCATTTAGATAATAGTTCACACTATTGTTCCTTTTACCAAAATGCATTATCGTACATTTCCCAACACTGTATTCCATCTGCCACTTTTTTGCCCATTCTTCCAATTTGTCTAAGTCCTGCTACAATCGCATTGCTTCCTCAGCACCACCTACTCCTCCACCTATCTTCATATCATTCACAAACTTTGCCACAAAGCCGTCAATTCCGTTATCCAAATCATTGACAAACAATGTGAAAAATAGTGGTCCCAATACTCACCCCTGATGAACATGACTAGTGACTGGCAGCCAACCAGAAAAGGTCCCCTTTGTTCCCACTCGCTGCCTCCTGTCAGCCATTCCTCTATCCATGCTAGTATCTTTCCTGTAACACTATCTGAGTTTATCTTGTTAAGCAGCTTCATGTGTGGCACCTTATCAAATGTCTTCTGAAAATCCAAGTAAATGACATCCACTGCCTCTCTTTTGTCCACCCTACTTGTTACTTCCTCAAAGAACTCTAACAGATTTGTCAGGCCAGATTTCTCTTTACATAAACCATGATGACTTTGACTTATTTTATCATTAGCCTCCAAGTACCCTGAATCCTCAACCTTAATAATAGACCCCAACACTTTCCCAACCACTGAGGTTAGGCTAACTGGCCTATAATTTCCTTTCTTTTGCCTTCCTCCCTTCTTAAAGAGTGGAGTGACATTTGCAATCTTCCAGTCATCTAGGACCATGTCAGAATCAAGTGATTCTTGAAGATCATGACCAATGCATCTGTTATCTCTTCAGCAACCTCTTTCAGGACTCTGGGATGTAGTCCATCTGGTCCAGGTAACTTACCCACATTAAGACCTTGGAGTTTGCCTCGCACATTTTCCTCTGTAATAGCAATGGCACTCACTCCTGCTCCCTAACACTCACAGACCTCTGGCACACTGCTAGTGTCTTCCACAGTGAAGACAGATGCAAAGTACTCATTAAGTTCAACTGACATTTCTTTGTCCTCCATTACTACCTCACCAGCATCATTTCCAGTGGTCCAAAATCAACTCTCACATCCTTTTTACTTTTTATAAAACCGAAAAAACTTCTAGTATCCTGTTTTATATTATTAGCTAGTTTGCCCTCATATTTCATCTTTTCCCTTCTTATAGCTCTTTTAGTTGCTTTTTGTTGGATTTTAAAAGCTTCCAATTCATCCAACATCCCACTCACTTTTGCTGCCTTATATGCCCTTTCCTTGGTTTTTATGCAGTCTTTATCTTCCCTTGTCAGCCACCGTTCACCACTCTTCCCATTTGAGAACTTCTTCTGTGGGACATACCTATCCTGCGCCTTGTGAACTACTCCCAGAAACTCCAGCCATCTTTGCTCTCCCATCTTCCCCACCAGTTTCCTTCTCCAATCCACCTGGGCAAGCTCCTCTCTCATGCCTCTGTAATTCCCTTTATTCCACTGTGATACTGATACATGTGAGCTATGCTTCTCCCTCTCAAATTGTAGTACAAATTCAATCATATTGTGATCACTGTCTCCTAAGGGTTCCTTTACATTAAGCTCCCTAATAAGATCTGGGTTATTACACAACACCCAATCTAAGATAGCCTTCATTTGCCATGTTGTATGATGTGGGTGACCATGACCATGATTGTTCTTGACAAATTTTTCTACAGAATTGGTTTGTCATTGCCTTCTTCTGGGCAGTGTCTTTACAAGATGGGTACCCAAGCCATTCTCAATACTCTTCAGATATTGTCTGTCTGGTGTCAGTGGTCACATAAGCAGGACTTGTGATATGTACCGGCTGCTCAGATGACCATCCACCACCTGCTCCCATGTCTTCACGTAATCCTGATCGGGTAGCTAAGCAGGGGCTACCCCTTGCCCAAGGGTGACCTGCTGGCTAGAGCTTAGAAAAGAGTGCATTCCATCTCTTTTGGTAGAGACTTACCTCCACCCCGCCACACACCCCACATCTTCACATTGTTTTATTTTGACAGACCCCTGTCTTCTCAGCCTGAAACATTAACCATCCTTCTGTCTGTATCAGCTCTCTGTTAGCTCACAATTTTGATTTTCCAACATCTGGACAATTTCTTTCATACTCCTTTCGAGCACTGGTTTTAAAGTTTAGAATTAAAATTGGAGTTGGTTTATTAATGTCACATGTATGAAAATCTTAGTTTTACAAGCAATCGAAACAAATCATTCAAAGCACAAGTACAATGAGGTAGTACAAAGAGAAAAGCAAAAACAGAGTGCAGAATATTGTGTTACACTGACAGAGAAAGTCCAGACAATATGATGCAAGGACCTGGCCAGATAAATTGTGAGATGAAGAGTTCATCTTCATTGTATAAGAAATTTGTTCAAGAGTCATGATAGAGAGATAGAAGGCGCCCTTGAGCCTCACAGTAAATATTTACAAACTTTTGTATCTTCTGTACAAAGCAATAGGGATGTTTTATGAGGCATTGGTCAGACCACATTTGGGGCACTGTATGCAATTCTGAACCCCTGAAAAAGAATGTGTTGGTATCAGAGAGGGTCCAGAGGAGATTCAGGAGAATGATCCTGGGAATGAAAGGGTTAACATATGAGGAGCTTTTGATAGCTCTGTTTCTGTACTTGCCGAAGTTTAGAGGAATAACGGTGGGGAGGTAGGGTGGGTGGGGGGGGGGGGGGGGTTAATCTCATTGAAACCTATCGGATATTGAAAGGTCTGGATAGAGTGGACGTTAAGGGGATGTTCCCAATAGTGGGGAGTCTAGGATGAGAGGGAACAGCCTCAGAACACAAGGACATCCCTTTAGAATAGAGATGAGGAGGAATTCCTTTAGCCAAATGGTGGTGAATCTGTGGAATTCATTCCCAAAGATATCTGTGGTGGCCAAGTCATTGGATATATTTAAAGCAGAAGTTGAGAGGTTCTTGATTAGTAACGGCGTCAAAAATTACGGGGAGAAGAAAGAAGAATGGGTTTGAAAGGGATAATAAATCAGCCATGTTTGAATGGCGGAGCAGACTCAATGGGCCAAATGTCCTAATTCTCCTCCTATGTCTTATGATCTTATGGTCTTATGACACAAGTTTTTAGGACATTTATCAAACTTTTACCATAGTCTTCTAAATTTAATATACACAACAGCATTAAAAGCAGTTCCTGGATAAAAATAGTCAATTGCCAACATAAACATGAGATGCAACATCCAAGTTAATAAACACCCATTATCATCAAAACAGTAGCTATCAGAGGTGCTCATTTTTCTGGTAATAATTCTGCAAGTGCCTGAAATTCTGTTTCAGACATCCTGTGCAGTTGAAGTGTTTTCACAGCACTGCGTGCCTATCTGCTTTGTTCCATGAGATGCCTCGCTCCCCCAGAGATGTCATTGTTCACATATAAATAGCACTGACTTGAGAATAGATTCTATTGTTCCTGAAAAAATAACAAAAATCAGAGCCAATCTCATCTGTTTATCGCAGAAGGGGACACGAGTGATTCAGCCTGCTGGAGTGATTACCAACAAGGAGCCAACATTGGCTAAATAAATAAATAAATAAATAAATAAATAAACATTAACAGAGGAGAGACACCACCTTGTTCAGGCTATGATCATGTGGAAAGGATAAAAGAGAAAATAAACTCAAGTATGGTGCTGGAGGAAAATAGATTAGAGGCTTTTAAGAGATGTTTGGATAGGTATATGGATGTAAAGATGGAGGGATATGGACATTGTGTAGGTAGGAGGGATTAGTGTTTGGGTGTTTTTGATTTGATTTTTAGCTGGGTTGACACAACATTATGGGCCAAATGGCCCGTTCCTATGCTGTACTGTTCTATGTTCTAGCTGGTGATTAAGCATTACTGGTCTTGGTCTTAAAAACCTGAAGCTTCAGGAACACCGGAAAGGTAAGAAATCAGGTGGTAATGGTACTTTGTTTTGGATAGAGTCATACATCACAGAAACAGGCCGTCTCACCCACCATGTTCACAGATAGCTACTGTACTGTGCAAAAGTCTAAGTCACTATTCATAGCTAGGGTGCCTAGGACATTTGTTCAATACTATATTTGTCAATGTGGCGTGGAGAGCAAGTTTGTAAATCTAGCAGGAGCAAAGGATATTGGGAATGCTGAGTGCAGAGCACTGCAGGAGGGGTGAGGGACACCCTGGCTATACATACAATATGTGCCTAAGACTTTGGCACAGTATTGGATATTGATCCATGACCACAACCTATGGTACCTTAGTGATTCAGGTGCTCATCCAGGCACATCTTAAATGTTGTGAGAGGACCAGTTTCCAATGGCTCTGTTGTCATGAACTGGGGACATTGTTCTCTTGGAATACAAACAGCTGGAAAAAGTATATTCAGTCACTGAAGTAAATCTGAAATAAAGCAAATCTGAAATATTACCACACAAGATTAGGGTAACAGGGTGGAGATACGTCTCTGGCCAAAGGAGGTGTAAGGCACTCCTTCCCTCCTCTAGCCAGCAGGACACCCTTGCACCGGGTGTAGCACCTGCTTACACACCCACCCACTCCCCATCAGTCATGTGAAGCCATGAGAGCAGGTGGTGGATGGTCGTATGAGCAGCCGGTGCATATCACAAGTCCTGGTTATGTGACCACTGATGCCAGGCAGACAATCTCTGAAGAGTATTGACGATGGCTGGGAGTCATTTGTCTTGTAAAGACACTGCCCAGAAGAAAGTAATAGCAAATCATTTCTGTCGAAAAATTTGCCAAGCCAAGAACAATCATTGTCAAAAGACTTTGATCATGCACGTCATAAGACAGGGCACATAATGATGATGATCATACAAAATGCTGGAGGAACTCAGCAGCATCTAAGGAGAGGGATCAACAGTCGAAGGTTTGGTCCAATACCCTTCATCAAGACTGGAAAGGAAGGTGGATGAAGCCAGAATAAGAAAGTGGGGGGAGGCGGAGGAGTACAAGCATGCAAGGTAATTGGTGAGACCAAGTAAGGGGATGAGGTGGGTGGGTTGGGGAGAGGGATGAAGTAAAAAGCTGGAAAGGGGTAGGTGGTTTTCCACAGGAGTCAAATATCTACTTATTCTGACTTTTAACCCCTTCTTTTCCAGTCCTGATCAAGGGTCTTGGCTGCTTCCTTGGGGCAGAGATAGAGAGATGTGGACGGAAACCAGAGGAGCCAAAGAAATCCACATGGTCCTGGGAGAACCCACACACACGCAAGGTCGGCTTCAATAATCCCAGGGCCCTGTTGTTCAGAAACAGTAGCAAGAAATGTCCTGAAGGAAGCCTGCCAGACACTGAAAGTGCATTGAACTACAGTGCTGCCAGAGATCCAGGCATGCATTGTATGGAAGTTGCTGCTTTCTTGGCTCTTCTTTACTTAGTATGTCAAATCAAAGTTCAAAGTGCAAAGTTAATTTATTATCGAAGTACATGCTACAGCCTTGAGATTTTGTTTCTTGCAAACATACTCAGCAAATCCAAGAAGCATAATAGAATAATTGAAAGACCATACCCAACATGGCGGACAAGCGGCTAATGTGCAAAAAACAACAAACTGTGCAAATACAAAAGAAAATAAAGGAAGTTATAATAAATAAATAAATAAGCCATAAATACTGAGAATATGAGATGAAGGAGGAACAGAATGGACAGCACAACACCCTGATTTTCAACAGTTTTATTTCTATACAGACCACAGATTATTGCTTGCACATACATGAATCAGCGGTCAGAAAATACTGCCTCATTACGTATCATACCCTTGAGGTTCTGCTGTGTTCTCTGGGACTTGATATGTTATTGGATTATTATTGTTCCATGTACAGAGATACAGAGAAAAACTGGTCTTACGTTCTGTTTATACCGATCAAATCATTACACAGTACATTGAGGTCAAACAAGGTAAAACAATAATAGAGTGGGGGAAAACAACTACAGAGAAAGTGCAGTGCAGGTAAGCGATAGACAGGAGGATCATATTGAAGTAGATTGTGAGGTCAAGAGTCTATCTTATCATACTAACCCCATCACCCATCTCTACCCGCTAGCCCACCCTCCACACCCCCAAACACCTACTTTATCATTTCCTGTCAGTCACCTTATGTACTTCATGTACCCAGCAGCATTTTATGGGCATACAATCAATCTATGTATGAGGTATTTTATATATTTATTATGCTTTTTTTATTTTAGTGTTCTTTATCATTTTGTGCTGAATCAGATCCAGAGTGACAAGCTTCCTCTGTCATGTGGGGGCATTGGGAGTGGCTCCAAATGCAAGACACAGACACTGAAATACCAGGAACAGGACTAGGCACAAGAAGGAAGCAAGGAAGGTGAGATGATGAGCAAGGGAAGAAGAAATGATGCTGGACATGACACAGGCCCCGGATGAGACAACGATTCCGGGCCTGGGCTAGGACTTAACAAGGACAGTGGAACCAGTACATGGAACTGGGAACCAGGAGCCTGGGCTTGGACTCCAAGCCAGAGACTGGACAAGGACCCAAAACCTGGGTCTTGACACGGGCTCAGACCCCAAACCCAGGCGAGGACAAGACAAGGTTACAGGACTGGACGTGAGACTCATGGACAGGACAAGGGAACCCCAGCACAGGACGAGGGAATCCCAGCACCGGGCTGGGTGAGGCATATCAACAAGACGAGAACACAGAACCTTGGTCGAAGGAGAACAGGAACACAGAACACAGTGTGGAGGTCTGATTTTCAATCTGATGTTTCCGTGTGGACGATCTGTGAGTTTTTGTCAGAGGGAGGAGATTGGGGGTTGTTTGGGGTTTGATGTTTAATCTGACATTGCCGTGTCGGCGATCTGTTAGCTTTTGTGTTAGTGAGGGGAATAGGGAGGGTTTGATGTTTAATCAGACCTTTCCGTGTGGACGATCTGTTAGTTTATGTGTGGGGGAGGGGATTGGGGTAGCCTGATGTTCAATCTCACAATTCCCTGAGGATGATGTTAGTTCTTTTGTGAGGGAGGAAAATAGGGGTTTATGGTGCTTGATGTTCAATCTGACATTACCCTGTGGACAATCTCTTAGATCTGTGCAAGGGAGTAGATTGGGGGTTTGGGGTTTGATGTTCAATCTGATGTTTCCGTGTGGACGATCTTTCAGTTTTTGTGTGAGTGAGTTGATTGGCGAGGTTTGGTGTTTGTGTCATAGGGATGACATGGGAGCGGACACAAATGCAAGACACAGACATTGAAGTACCAGGAACAGGACTAGGTGTGAGAAGGAAGCAAGGGAAGTGGGGAAGAAAGGACACTGGACATGACACAGGCCCCGGATGAGACAAGGATTCTGGGCCTGGGCTAGGACTTGACTGGGGTAGTGGAACCAGGACGTGGAACTGGGAACTAGGAGCCTGGGCTTGGACTCCGAGCCAGAGAATGGACAAGACCCAGAATCTGGGTCTTGACTCGGGCTCGGACTCCAGATCTAGGCGAGGAAAAGACATGGTTACAGGATGAGGAGAGGTGACAGGACTGGACGTGAGAGTCCTGGACAGGAGAATGGAACCCCAGCACAGGACGAGGGAACCCCAGCACTGGGCTGGGCAAGGTACTCCTGGGCTGGACGAGGCACAAGACAAGACGAGAACACAAATCTGTGGCTTGGACAGGACAAGGTTCTTGGATGTGATTAGGACTGGACGAGACCCCAAAGCCTTGACTTGGTCGAGGAAGAGACAGGAACGCAGAGCCTTGGTCGAGGGAGAGACAGGAACGCTGAACAGAGAGCCAGGACCCCTCCATGTGTACAGGACGTAGGGCCGGGACTCATTACACAGAACGCTGAACACGACAAGACAGTTCCCAATGCTAGGTTGTGGCAAAACTGCTGGACCTATCTAGTGAAGGTGTGGACACAGAGAGGCAGTTCCCAATGCTAGGTAGCAGCAAAATGGCCGGACCTACCTAGCAAAGGTGTGGACGCAGACAGACAGTTCCAAACAGGGCGAGGCTCCAGACACAGGCGAGGTGAGGCAAGACTTCAGGCAGAGGCGAGGCAAGGCAAGACTCGACTCCAGGCAGAGGCCAGAAGGTGAAGGGAAGGGATACAGACAAGGTGTTTGGACAGGAACAATCCAGCCACCAGAGGCTGAATCCTGAAGCTATTTATGAAGCCAGACCAAACAAGAATCAGCTGCCTCAACAGATACTGGGGAAACCCAGAAAACTTGGAATAAGGAACATGGACCAGACCGTGAACCGGAATGTGGATTTCACGGACCGGACCATGACAGTATTCCCCACTCTATGGGAGCCTCCTGGTGACCCAAAAGACTTCCCCAGACTATGGATGACACAGGCAGGTGGGGGGGGGGGAGATTCAACAGGAGAGAGGATAGCGAGTGTTAAATGAAAGTGTCTGCATCACTGGGTCCAAGTCTGGCTGGATTGTTCTGTCATGTGGGGGCCATTGGGAGTGAACCTAAATGCAAGACACAGACACTGAAGTACCAGGAACAGGACTAGGTGTGAGAAGGAAGCAAGGAAAGTGGGGAAGAAAGGACGCTGGACATGACACAGGCCCCGGACGAGACAAGGATTCGGGGCCTGGGCTAGGACTTAACAAGGATAGCTGAACCTGGACATGGAATTTGTAACCAGGAGCCTGGGCTTGGACTCCAAGCCAGAGACCGGACAAGGACCCAGAACCTGCGTCTTGACTCGGGCTCGGACTCCAGATCTAGGCGAGGACAAGACGAGGTTACAGGACTGGACGTGAGACTCATGCACAGGACGAGGGAACCCCAGCACTGGGCTGGGCAAGGTACTCCTGGGCTGGGCGAGACACATGGACAAGACGAGAACACAAAGCCATGGCTTGGACAGGACAAGGACCTTGGACATGACTAGAACTGGACGAGACCCCGAAGCCCTGACTTGGTCGAGGAAGAGACAAGAACACAAAGCCTTGGTCAAGGGAGAGACATAAACACAGAGCCTTGATCGAGGGAGAACAGGAACAAAGAACACTGAGCCTGGGTCAAGGAAGAACAGGAACACTGAACACAGAGCCAGGACCCCTCCTTGGGAAAAGGACATAGGGCTGGGTCTCATCACACAGAACACAGAGCCAGGACCCCTCCATGGGTACAGGACATAGGGCCGGGACTCATAACACAGAATGCTGAACAAGACAAGGAACTGGAGTTCTCAACACTAGGTAGCGGCAAAACAGCCAGACCTACCTAGCAAAGGTGTGGACACAGATAGACAGTTCCAAACAGGGCAAGGCTTCAGGCACAGGCGAGGTGAGGCAAGGCTCCAGGCAGGGGGAGAGAGGGGGAGAGAGGGGGAGAGAGGGGGAGAGAGGGGGAGAGAGGGGGAGAGAGGGGGAGAGAGGGGGAGAGAGGGGGGAGAGAGGGGGAGAGAGGGGGAGAGAGGGGGAAGGGATACAGACAGGGGGTTTGGACAGGAACAATCCAGCCACCAGAGGCTGAATCCTGAAGCTATTTATGAAGCCAGACCAAACGAGAATCAGCTGCCTCAACAGAAACTGGGGAAACCCAGAAAACCTGGAAAAAGGAACATGGACCGGACCGTGAACCGGAATGCAGATTTCACGGACTGGACCATGACATCCTCGTCCTCATAGCTGCTGGCACAGATTTGCATTCTCTTTTACACTTATGTACTGGCAATTACATTGAACTATCTTGAATCTTGAATATTAAGGAGCCATTTAGTCATCAGATTAATTATCTTGTTTAGAGGAGGGGAATGTTTTCAATAAATTTCCTCCCAGCCAGCTGATTATAATTCTAGCTCCATATGTTCCTTCTCCCAACTGCTGATTCCCCTTCCTCTGGTCACAATGGGATGACTGTAGGAATGGTTATTAACCAGAGAATTTGCTTAATGCTCGGTAAGATTTCAGAATCTTGTCCTGCTTAAAGAGCACCAGTAAGATTGAGCAACTTAAAATTTGCAGGCAAAACTGTCACCACATTCATCATCATTATGTGCTGTGACGTATGGTGTGGGCGATTATGGTCTGTGGCATGATTGTTCTTGGCAAATTTTTCTACAGAAGTGGTTTTCCATTGCTTCTTCTGGTCAGTGTCTTTACAAGACTGGTGACTCCAGCCATTATCAATACTCTTAAGAGATTATCTTCCAGGCGTCAATGGTTGCAAAACCAGGACTTGCGATCTACACCATCTGCTCATACGACCATCCACCACCTGCTCCTATGGCTTCACGTGACCCTGGTCGAGGAGGGCTAAGCAGGTGCTACATCTTGTCCATGGGTGACCCGCAGAGTAGGGAAAGGAAGGAGTGCCTTACACCTCCTTTGGTAGAGATGTATCTCCACCATACCACCCAACTCTCCACGTTACCATAATGTTAATATTATATATATGGTTTGGGGATGGGTGAGTCCTGGGCTGGATGTTTTGCTCACTTAAGGAAGGTGAAGGGTCTCCATAGCCTCTCCTTTCCAGGTGTAGTGATCGCCACAGGACCACTGTTTGGCTTGCCATGCAGGAAGTCACTTGCATATGGCCTCTCCTACATAACTGTGCCCATAGCAATGCCTTCACATGCTGTCCCTGTTCTTACTGAGTTTGCTCTGTCATGGCACAACTGAGTGTCCAGCGATATAACTGGACAGGCAGGCTGGGCTCATCAGACTTGGTTGGCAGCCAGCCTAGGAGAAGGACAATTCCGATTCCAAACCCGGGTAGATGTGACATGTTAGCCTTACCAGGCCTTCTGTCTGGGGGAAGGAAAACTCCAATACTCAACCTACAGTCTTGCAGTCGTAGCTCACTGTGCCATTGTGGAACGTCCCTGGCCTAAAGGGTGGAATTGGTCTGTGCACACCAATCCTCACTATAAACCTATGCAGCACTGGCGGAAAGAAAAAGAATCCTACGGTGATGGAGAAGGGGTGCCTCTATAGTTACCAACGATTGTGCCGTTGCTCCTGAAGACTATTTGTTTCTCCTGATCTTCGCAAGCAAAGAACCAGCCATCTATCATCAAATATGGTTTGCCACATTGCAAAGGGTGAGGAACATGTTGACGCCTTCACAAAGAAGACATGCCATCAGCAATTCTTCATTAGGAACTTCAGGAGATTTGGTATCTCACCAAAGACTTCTGTAAATTTCTACAGATGTGCTGTACATTGGAGATCTTTCTGATTTGTTGCATCATCATCTAAATTGGTGGCTCCAAAGCACTGAATCAAAAGAGGCTACAGAATTTTGTAAACTCAGGCAGCACATTACAGGGACAACCTTCCCACTGTCATGAAGATCTTCAAGAGGCAGTGCCTCAAGAAGGCAGCATCAATGCCAAGAGTATTGATATGCTAGGGTATTTCAAAGTAAAGTAGGAGGTAGTATTGGGTCCCTTAAAGTCCATTAAGATGGATAAGTCCTCAGGGCATGATGGGATATATCCCTGGTTATTGAGAAAGGCAAGTGAACGTATATCTTTGTGTCCTCTCTAGGAATAGGCAATGTATCGATGGATTCACGAGTAGCTAATATTCCATTATTCAAAAAGGAAATCAGGAATTCTATAGACTGGTGAGTCTCACATCAGTGGTAGGGAAGTTACTGGAGAAAATTCTTAGGGATAGGATTTATGAGCATTTGGAAAACCATAGCCTAATCAGGAAGAGGCAGCATGGCTTTATGTGGGTCAAGCCATTATTACTAACTTGATTGAGTTTTTATATGAGGTGATGAGGGTGTTTGATGAAGATAGAGCCATGGAGGTTGTCTATATGGATTTTAGTGAGGTGTTTGACAAAGTCCCACATAGGAGGCTCAACTAGATAAAAATGCATGGGATCCATGGTTAATTGGCCATTTGGATCAGAACTGACTTGTCCATAGAAGATAGGGTAGTGGTTGAAGGGACTTATTCTAGCTGGAGGTCTGTCCTTTGTGGTGTTCTGCAGGGATGTGGTGGGACCTCTGCTGTTTGTGATGTATATAAATCACCTAAATGCGTTTGCAGATGATACCAAGATTGGTGGTGTTGTGGATGGCGTAGAAATCTGACAAAGAATACAACATGATATAGATCAGTTACAGATAAGGGTGGAGAAATGGCAGATGGAGTTCAACCTGGCCAGATGTGAAGTTTTGCACCTTGGTAGGTTAAATGTAACGAGACAGTACACTGTCAAGGGCAAGACCCTTAATAGTGTTGATGATCAGAGGGATCTTGAGGTCCAAATTCATAGCTCCCTGTAAGTGGCTATACAGGTTGATAGGGTAATTTAGAAAGTTTATGGTAAACACAAAGTACACTGCAGATGCTGGGGTCAAATCAACACGTATAAACAAGCTGGATGAACTCAGCAGGTCGGGCAGCATCCGTTGAAATGAGCAGTCAACGTTTCGGGCTGAGACCCTTCATCAGGACTGAAGAAGGAGGGGGCGGGGCCCTATAAAGAAGGTGGGGGGGAGGGTGGAAAACCAATCAGAGGAAAGATCAAGGGGTGGGAGAGGGGAAGCAGGGAGGGGATAGGCAGGAGAGGTGAAGAAGGAATGTAAGGGGAAAGCACTATGGGTAGTAGAAGAAGGCAGAATCATGAGAGAGGTGATAGGCAGCTAGAAGAGGAGGCAGAGTGAAAGTGGGATGGGGGAAGGGAGATGGGGGGAATTACCGGAAGTTGGAGAATTCGATGTTCATACCAAGGGGCTGGAGCCTCCTCTTCTAGCTGCCTATCACCTCTCTCATGATTCTGCCTTCTTCTATTTCCCATAGTACTTTCCCCTTACATTCCTTCTTCACCTTTCCCGCCTATCCCCTCCCTGCTTCCCCTCCCCCACCCCTTGATCTTTCCTCTGATTGGTTTTACACCTGGCACCT
Source organism: Hemitrygon akajei (assembly GCF_048418815.1). Classification (NCBI taxonomy): domain Eukaryota; kingdom Metazoa; phylum Chordata; class Chondrichthyes; order Myliobatiformes; family Dasyatidae; genus Hemitrygon; species Hemitrygon akajei. The sequence goes on along the minus strand of NC_133149.1, from coordinate 11,716,429 downwards.
TCTTTATAGGGCCCCTGCCCCCTCCTTCTTCAGTCCTGATGAAGGATCTTGGGCCAAAACGTTGACTGATAATTTCAACGGATGCTGCCCGACCTGCTGAGTTCATCCAGCTTGTTTGTACATGTTGAAGAAAGCTTATGGAATGCTTGCCTTTATTAGTCAAGACATTGAGTTCAAAAGGCAGGATGTTATGTTGCAGCTTTATAAAACTGTAGTTAGGCCACATCTGGACAATTGTGTACAGTTCCGGTCACCCCCCCCCCCCCACAGGAAGGACGTTGAGGCTTTGGAGATGGAGCAGAAGAGGTTTACCAGGATGCATGGGCTATAATGAAATGTTGGACAAAGTGGGTTGTTTTCTCTGGAGCGGTGGAGACTGGGGCGAAAGGCTCATAAGATAATGAGAGGCATAGATAGAATAGACAGATGATGTCTTTTTCCTAGGGTTGAAATGTCTAATACCAGAGGGCATGTATTTAAGATGAGAGGGGTTAATTGCAAAGGTTATGTGAGGGGTTTTCAGGTCAGTTCATGAGCCTGATGACAGTGTGTTGAACCTGAAGAAGGGTCTTGGCCCGAAATGTTGAAGGTTTATTCTTCTCCATAGATGCCAACGAAGCTGCTGAGTTCCTCCAGCATTTTCTGTTTGTTATACTGGATTTCCAGCATCTGTAAAATCTCTTGCATTGTTGAACATTGTGGTGGAGGTCTTCAAGCTACTGCACCTCGCACCTCAAGCACACTCAGCTGAATGTGCTTGTTTGAGCAGCTGGAGTATTCCCCATCACCCAGGGCATTCCCTCTTCTCAGGGCTACCATTAGGGAGGAAGTACGGGAGCTGGACGGTGCACATTCAACAATTCAGGAACAGCTTCTTCCCTCCACCATCCGATTCCTGAACCTATGAACATTGTCTCGTTATTTATTTTTCTCTTTTTGCACCACTTATTAACATTTATTAGGCCTCTGCCGGTTAGGGTCAACCATGGATGTTGCATCCAAGCTGCCTAGATATTCAAGCCTGGGCAGTTCAATATGGAGAGCAAGCTCCCCCTCTCCACACATCCCAAAGGAACAGCAGAGACTGATACAGTATGGCACCAGTAGCACTGCAGGAGTTGCCAGTTAGTGTTAGTCAACGTTAAACTGTGTGCCTTAGGGACTCCAGCTCTGGATTTTTCCCTCGGGGTTTAATCCTAAATTTCATGACATATTTCATGACAAATTTCATGACATATACCGGTAATTCTGATTCTGATTGTGGACTTCAGGAAAGGTAAGATGAAGGAACACATACCAATCCTCATAGAGAGATCAGAAGTGGAGAGAGTGAGCAGTTTCAAGTTCCTGGGTGTCAAGATCTCTGAGGATCTAACCTGGTCCCAACATATCGATATAGTTATAAAGAAGGCAAGACAGTGGCTATACTTCATTAGGAGTTTGAAGAGATTTGGCATGTCAACAAATACGCTCAAAAACTTCTATAGTTGTACTGTGGAGAGCATTCTGACAGGCTGCATCACTGTCTGGTATGGCGGGGCTACTGCACAGGACCAAAAGAAGCTGCAGAAGGTTGTAAATCTAGTCAGCTCCTTCTTGGGTACTAGCCTACAAAGTACCCAGGAAGTGGTGTCTCAGAAAGGCAGTGTCCATTATTAAATACCTCCAGCACCCAGGGCATGCACTTTTCTTACTGTTACCATCAGGTAGAAGGTACAGAAGCCTGAAGGCACACACTCAGTGATTCAGGAACAGCTTCTTCCCATCTGCCATCCGATTCCTAAATGGACATTGAACCCTTGGACACTACCTCACTTTTTTTAATATACAGTATTTCTGTTTTTGAACATTTTTTAATATTCTATTCAATATACATAATTGGTTTACTTGTTTATTTATTATGTTTTATTTTATTTATTATTTTTTCTCTCTCTCTCTGCTAGATTATGTATTGCATTGAACAGCTGCTGCTAAGTTAACACATTTCACATCACATGCCAATGATAATAAACCTGATTCTAATTTTGATTCAGAATTAACCCCCTTCAGGTCAGCAACCTTTCAATAGTTCCTATTTCTCTCCCTGTGGATACCACTGACTTGCTGAGGATTTCCAGGATTTTGAGATTTTATGTCAAGTTTTCACCAAATTTTCACTTTAGAGAGATCTGTCCCATTCCCCTGATGACCTACTGCAATCAGTGCCTTACTTTGATGCTTAGAGTTTTCTTCTTAAAGGCATCCAGCAAAGGATGCTCCCAAATTAATACTGCCAATAATTAGTGGTTTGGGTCTGGTTTAAATCCAGGGAATCGTTAACCATATCCTGAAGATCTTGAAGGTGTTCTTGGAACTCTCTTTGTTGCTTCAGAAAACACTACAGAGAATTATGGGCACAGCTCAGGACATCACACACCACCATCTTATTTGGAGAATTGTGTCCCAGGGGAAGGACATTGAAGTAAAATCTGATCTCTCATTGGTCCTCTGCTTTTAAAAAAGCACACCTGATTTGATTCTCTATGTCAACAGGTTGGAGGAGTACTGCTGGAAGAAATCCAGTAAAGCCCTTACTAATCAAGAACCTATCAACCTCTGCTTTAAATATACCCAACGATTTGACCTCCACAGCTGTCTATGGCAATGAATTCAATAGATTCACTTCCCTCTGGCTAAAGAAATTTCTCCTCACCTCTCTTCTGAAGGGACAGTCTTGCATTCTTGTACCTCAGTTACCAGGCTCCCCACTATAGGAAACATTGTCTCCACATCCACTCTATCTAGGCCTTTCAATATTCAGTAATTAACAATTTACATGTATTAACAATTTACTGTGGTGTGTTGGCATGCCATGCAACAAAAAAACAACAATTGACAATTATAAAGAATAAGGAGTTATGTAAAAATAAAGTTAGAATTACTGATATGGAATAAAATACATAAACACCAGCATGTATTTACAATGTAAACAGCATTATAAAAATGGTTTAAAGTGTCTATAGTGTAGTGCAATTACCTCAAAAAAGTGGCATCCATCATTAAGGACCCTCATCACCCAGGACATGTCCTCTTCTCTTTGCTGCCATATGGGAGGAGGTACATGAGCCTGAAGTCACACACTCAATGATTCAAGAACAACATCTTCCCCTCTGCCTTTAGATTTACTGAATGGACAATGAACCCATGTACACAACCTCAACTTTTTTTTGATTTTGCTCTCTGTTTGCACTACTTACGACCTGGATGTGGGGGTAGAAGGGTGGGTTGGCAAGTTTGCAGACAACACAAAGGTTGGTGGTGTTGTAGATAGTGTAGTGGATTGTCAAAGATTGCAGAGAGACATTGATAGGATGTAGAACTGGGCTGAGAAGTGGCAGATGGAGTTCAAGCCGGAGAAGTGTGAGGTGGTACACTTTGGAAGGACAAACTCCAAGGCAGAGTACAAAGTAAATGGCAGGATACTTGGTAGTGTGGAGGAGCAGAGGGATCTGGGGGTACATGTCCACAGATCCTTGAAAGTTGCCTCACAGGTAGATAGGGTAGTTAAGAAAGCTTATGGGGTGTTAGCCTTCATAAATCGAGGGATAGAGTTTAAGAGACGCGATGTAATGATGCAGCTCTATAAAACTCTAGTTAGGCCACACTTGGAGTACAGTGTCCAGTTCTGGTCACCTCAGTATAGGAAGGATGTGGAAGCATTGGAAAGGGTACAGAGGAGATTTACCAGGATGCTGCCCGGTTTAGAGAGTATGGATTATGATCAGAGATTAAGGGAGCTAGGGCTTTACTCTTTGGAGAGAAGGAGGATGAGAGGAGACATGATATTAAGAGGTGTACAAGATATTAAGAGGAATAGACAGAGTGGACAGCCAGTGCCTCTTCCACAGGGCACCACTGCTCAATACAAGAGGACATGGCTTTAAGGTAAGGGGAGGGAAGTTCAAGGGGGATATTAGAGGAAGGTTTTTCGCTCAGAGAGTGGTTGGTGCATGGAATGCATTGCCTGAGTCAGTGGTGGAGGCAGATACACTAGTGAAGTTTAAGAGACTACTAGACAGGTATATGGAGGAATTTAAGGTGGGGGGTTATATGGGAGGCAGGGTTTGAGGGTTGGCACGACATTGTGGGCCGAAGGGCCTGTAATGTGCTGTACTATTCTATGTTCTACTTAGTTAATTTATTTTTATATATTTTTCTTGCTGTGATTTACAGTTTTTATTATTACGTATTGCAATGTACTGCTGCTGCAAAACAACCAACTTCACAACGTACGCCAGTGATATTAAACCTGATTCTGATTCTGAGGTAATAGACAGAAAGCTGGGGGTGCAGCTAGAATGGTTGATCAAATGAACTGCCTGGGGGCAGTTAATGTTCACAGTCAACATGACTTATGCATTTGCACTCAGCCAATTTGGCCTGACTTTGTGGTTCTCACACAGTCCGTGGGAGAGGAAAGAACATTAATGAACAATTCTTGGATTGTTTTAACACATTTGAAATCCTAAATTTCCAAAGGGAGTGGCAACTCCTCTTTTGTATATTTTAGACCAGTTTTCAAACATGTTAAAAGAAGCCTTTCTCCCACACAATTCAGAGATGGTAAACCAGATCCAGGTGTCAGTGAATTAAAAATCAATCATGCTGCACCTTTGAAAACAAAAACAGACTGAAAATGCTATTTAAGATTCAAGATTCATTTATTATCAGAGAATGTATATATTGTACAACCTTGAGATTTGCTTTTTCAGCCACCTGTATGAGCTATTCTTCAATTAACAAACTTTTCATTGGAATTTACCCTGAAAATTTCAACAGGCAGAAGATGTAAGACATAACGGGCATTGCAAGTCGATGGGGTTGTAAACAGACGTATTGGCACATTGGCCTTTATAAATCAGGGCACTGTGTACAAGACATGGGATGTTATATTGAATTGCTTTCCAGTCCTGATAAAGGGTCTTGGCCCAAACTATCGACTGATTATTTCTCTCCATAGATACTGCTTGACCTACAGCATTTTGTGTGTGTTATGTTCTGGACCCATCATATAAATCTAATTGTAAAGAAAGCACGACAGCGCCGTGACTTCCTCAGGAGTCTGCAGAGATTCAGCATGACATCAAAAACCTTGGTAAACTTCTATAGATGTGCGGTGGAAAGTGTGCTGACCGACTGCATCATGGCCTGGTATGGGAACACCAATGCCTTTGAATGTGAAATCTTACAAAAGGTAGTGGATTTGGCCCAGTACATCACGAGCAAAACCCTCCCAACCACTGAGCACATCTACATGAAACATTGTCATAGAAAAGCAGCATCCATTATCAAAGTTCCTCACCACCCAGGCCATGCTCTTTTCTCATTGCTACCATCAGGTAGAAGGTACAGGAACCTCAGGACTCACACCACCAGGTTCAAGAACCTTTACTACCCCTCAACCATCAGGTTTTTAAACAAAAGGAGACAGCTACACTCATTTAAGCACTCTGTTATCTTGTTATTTCATGTTCATTATTTATTGCTATTTATTTATACCTACATTTGCAGTTTGTTCACAGTTAACAGTTCCTGATGTTTACAGTTTACAACTACAGTTGCTAAGTTTTGCTAAGTATGCCTGCAAGAAAATGAATCTCAGGGTTGTATGTGGTGACATGTATGTACTCTGATAATAAATTTTACTTTGAACTTTGAATGTTGAAGTATGCCTCAGTATGATTTATTTATTATTATTATTATTATTTGATGTTTTGTTTGTCTTTTGCACATTAGTTGACTGTTGTCTTTGGTTGTATAGATTTTCATTAATTCTATTTTATTTCTCTGTTCTACTGTAAATACTTGCAAGAAAATTACTCTCAAGGTATTATGTAGTGACATATACATATTTGATGATAAATTTCAATGGGAAGGCACTACAATGGGTAGGCAAAACTGCCCAGCATCACCAGCACACGCCTATGTTACATCAAGGACATATATACAGAAAAGTGCCAGAAAAGTGTCAGTAACATCATGAAGGATCCCACCTATCCTGCTCATGGATTGTTTGTCCCACTCCATCAGTAATGAGGCTGCACAGCATCCACACCAGAACCATCAGATTCAAAAACAGGAGTTAAAAGTCAATAGAAACTACAAGCTAACAACCAAAGTTAGTAAAGTAATTTAATTATTTATTTAGCGACACAGCACAGAGTAGATCCATCCTCCCCTTCAAGCTGCAACGCCCGACAGCCCTGATTTAACCCTAACCTAATCACAGGACAATTTACAATGACCAATTAACCTATGCAGTACTTCTTTGGACTGTGGGAGGAAACTGGAGCATCCATGGGGAGGATCTACAGAGACTCCTTACAGACAGTGCCAGAATTGAATTTGGTGCATGCCTTTGATTACTATGTTTCAGTATGGCAAATGGTTCCAGTCCCCTGCTATGAAAGGAAAGCAATTTTCTTCAAAGGCCTTTCTTATCTGGGTTGTCTACATCCTATCTGTAACCTATCCTTGCCTGTACATAATCTAACCCTTGCCTTGCTACAACTTCCACAGTCCAAGTTGTTCTGACCCTGCTGTTTCTGAGAGAAAAGAAGATGGTGTCACATAGCTTAAATGGCAGGACTTTGAAAGCAAACATTAGCAATAAATTCACATTCGCTTGTCAGATGCACTGCACTTCAACTGACAGCTTGATATGCCAGCATTCCCTGAGAAAGATTGAGATTTGGTTCTACTGTGATCATCTGTGAACATCTTCAGTGTACTTCATAAATGATGTCTGTGTACAATTGAACTCCAGGAACAATATTATAATCAATATTGGCAGCGTCATGGAAACAATAGTTTGGCAACTTCTCCAGAAACAAAACTTTAAAATGTTCTCTTCTTTGTGATCTGTAAATAATAAAGCTCCATCTGCCCATAAATCTGAACTTAGGAGGGGTTTGTAATTTCAGTAGTGACAGTCACTGTGTATCAAATTTTTCAACACTTGTCATGAGCAATACTTTTAAGCTAGATTGCAGCAACACTTAAAGAATCCTCAGTTGCTCATAGGTCAGTGTGGATATGTGCGCGTGCGTGTGTGTGTGTGTGTGTGTGTGTGTGTGTGTGTGTGTGTGTGTGTGTGTGTGTGTGTGTGTGTGTGTGTGTGTGTGTGTGTGAGAGAGAGAGAGAGAGAGAGAGACTGGGTGCATGTAACTGAGTATTGGTGTGCGTGTGTGTATTTTTGTGGGTGTTTGTATTTCTGTAGGTGCATATGAATGTGTGAGGGTTAGTTTGAGTGAGTTTATGGTTGTGTGTGTGTGTGTGTGTGTGTGTGTGTGTGTGTGTGTGTGTGTGTGTGTGTGTGTGTGTGTGTGTGTGTGTGTGTGTGTGTGTGTGTGTGTGTGTGTGTGTGTGTGTGTATTTATTTATGATCCTCGGTGGCTGGGTTGGCATGGTGTCAGACAGACAACTACATATGTTATATTGAGGTTTTGGAATATCCATAGATCCAGTTTGTCTTCATATCTGCTGTGGAATTCCGATTCCCATCCGGGGAGTACAGTAACTAATGGACATGTGAAGAACAATTAGTCAGGAAATGAGAACTTTGTTCATCCACTTGGGGATTTTGAACCAGAAGAGATGACACAGGTAGAAACTGACAGTGTGTTTAAGGAACTGTTTTAACAGTGTGTGGTATCACCAATAGTTTGAAGGTAAGATTAGAGTTTGTCATCTTTGGTCAGCATGAGCACAATGGCCAAAATGGCTTGCCTCTGTGTCAGAAACCAACTGGCGGGAGTATTCAAGGACATTTTCAACCTCTCTCTGCTATAGTCAGAAGTTCCCACTTGCTTCTGAAAGGCAACAATTATATGGGTCCAAGTAAGATCAAGCAAAGACAGGGGATAACTTCAACATGGGGTGCCACAGTAGCATAGCAATTAGCACAATGATTCACAGCACCAGCGATCTGCAATCAGAATTCATTTCCTGCTGCTGTCTGTAAGGAGTTTGTACATTCTCCCTGTGACTGAATGGGTTTCCTCTGGGTGTTCTGGTTAACTCCCACATTCCAAAGACTTATGAGCTAGTAAGGCTTAGTAGGTTGTGGGCATTCGACATTGGCGACATGTGAGGGCTGTCCCCAGCGCAGCCTCAGGCTCAGTTGGTCGTTGAAATAAACAACGCATTTCATTGTATGTTTTGACATACAGAATCAGAATCAGGTTCACTGTCATTGGCATGTGACGTGAAATTTGTTAACTTAGCAGCAGCAGTTAAGTACAATACTGTACATGATAATATAGAAAGAAAAAATGCGTAAGTACATCAATTACAATAAGTATATATATGTATATTAAATAGATTTAAATAGCGCAAAAACAAAAACAATATGTATTTTTTTTAAATGAGGTCGTCTTCATGTCCACTTAGGAATCAGATGACAGAGGGGAAGAAGCTGTCCTGAATCGCTGAGTGTGTGTCTTCAGGCTCCTGTACCTCCTCCCTGATGGCAGAGGGAAAGAAGCTGTTCCTGAATCGCTGAGTGTGTGTCTTCAGGCTTCTGTATCTCCTCCCTGATGGCAGAGGGGAAGAAGCTGTTCCTGAATCGCTGAGTGTGTGCCTTCAGGCTCCTGTACCTCCTCCCTGATGGCAAAGGGGAAGAAGCTGTCCTGAATCGCTGAGTGTGTGCCTTCAGGCTCCTGTACCTCCTCCCTGATGGCAGAGGGGAAGAAGCTGTTCCTGAATCGCTGAGTGTGTGTCTTCAGGCTCCTGTACCTCCTCCCTGATGGCAGAGGGGAAGAAGCTGTTCCTGAATCGCTGAGTGTGTGCCTTCAGGCTCCTGTACCTCCTCCCTGATGGCAAAGGGGAAGAAGCTGTCCTGAATTGCTGAGTGTGTGCCTTCAGGCTTCTGTACCTCCTACCTGATAGTAACAGTGAGAAAATGGTGATGGGGGTCCTTAATAATGGACGCTGCCTTTCTGAGGTACCACTCCTTGAAGATGTCCTGGGTAATATGGAGGTTAACATCCAAGATGGAACTGACTAATTTTACAACTTTCTGTAGCTTCTTTCGATCCTGTGCAGTAGCAGCGCCACCTCCCCCCCCCCCCCCCCCCACCCCATACCGGAGAGTAATGCAGCCTGTCAGAATGCTCTCTGCGGTACATCTATAGAAATCTTCGAGTGTTTTTGGTGACAAACCAAATCTCTCCAAACTATGAATGAAATATAGCTGCCGTTTTGCTTTTTTTTTAACTACATCGATATGTTGGGACCAGGTTAGATCTTCAGAGAACTTGACATTCAGGAACCTGAAATTGCTCACTCTCTCCACTTCTGATCCCTCTATGAGGATTGGTATGTGTTCCTTCATCTTACCCTCCCTGAAGTCCACAATCAGCTCTTTGGTCTTACTGATGTTGAGTGCCAGGTTGTTGCTGCTGCACCACTTAACTAGTGGTGTATCCACAGCCCTGTATGCCCTCTCATCTCCAACTGAGATTCTACCAAAAATGATTGCATAATTAGCAAATTTATAGATGCCATTTGAGCTATACCTAGCCACACAGTCATGGGTATAGGGAGAGTCGAGCCGTGGGCTAATTACACACCCCTGGGGTGAGCCAGTGTTGATCGTCAGCAGGGAGGAGATATTATCACCAGTCCACACAGATTGTAGTCTTTCAGTTAGGAAGCCAAGGATCCAGTTGCAAAGGGAGGTACAGAGGCTCAGGTTCTATAGCTTATCGATCAGGACTGTGGGAATGTTGCGAAGCTATAGTCAACGAACAGCATCCTGACATAGCTGTTTGTATTGTCCAGGCAATCTAAGCCATTTCGATTACATCTGCCTATTGTGATGATAGGCAAATTGCAGTGGGTTCAGGCCCTTACTGAGGCAGGAGTTGATTCTAGTCATGACCAATCTCTCAAAGCATTTCACCATAGATGTGCGTGCTACTGGACAATAGTCATAAAGGCAGTTCACACTACTCTTGTAGGCACTGGAATAATTGTTGTCCTCTTGAAGCAGGTGAGAACTTCTGAGAGATTGAAAATGTCCTTGAATACTCCCACCAGTTAATTGGCAAAAGTTTTCTGAACCCTACCAGACTCCTTTGGGGCCTGCCACCTTGAGAGGATTCACCCTCCTTTAAGACAGCCTAACATGTGACAAAATGAAGCTAATCTTAAACTACTGACAGGTTGTTGTCACCTTCTGGAGCTAATGAGGATGGCTGTGGAATATTATAATTTTTCAGCTCTTTGAGACAGGAAATTACATGTTCCTGAACTTAAGAGCCTAATGTTTCATGAATTGTGGTCTGGGGGTTCATTAATTTGGGCTATGGCGGCTTCTTTAGTTTGTTTGGAAGATGAGAAGATGGTTAATTTCCATGGAAGTTACTGCATGAGGAGCATTCAGTGGGTCTGGGCCTGTACTCACTGGAGTTTGGAAGAATGAAGGGGGATCTCACTGAAACCAATTGAATATGAAAGGCCAAGACAGAGAGGACCTGCAGAGGATGTTTCCTATAGTGGAGGAGTCTCAGACCACAGGACACAGTCTCAGAATAGAAGGACATCACTTTGGAAGAGAGATGAGGAGCAATTTCTTTGACCAGAGTGTGGTGAATCTGTGGAATTCATTGCCACAGTTGGCTGTGGAAGCCAAGTCATTGGGTATATTCAAAGCGGAGTTTGATTGACTCTTGATTAGTCAGAGCATCAAGGTTTATGGGGAGAAGGCAAGAGAATGGGATTGAGGGGAAAGATAAATCCAGAGAGTTAATAGGGTGGTTAAGAAAGCATATGGCTTGCTTGCCTTTATTAGTCGAGGCATTGAGTTCAAAAGTCAGGAAGTTATGTTGCAGCTTTATAAAACTCTACTTAGGCCTCATCTGGAGTATTGCATATATGTAGTTCTGGTTGCCCCACTATAGGAAGGATGTCGAGGCTTTGGAGAGAGTGCACGTGAGGTTTACCAAGATGCTACGTGGATTAGAGGGCATGTACTATAATGAGAGGTTGGACAAACTTGGGTTGCTTTCTCTGGAGCAGTGGAGGCTGAGGGAAAGAGCTCACAGAGGTTTATAAGACAATGAGGCATAGGTGGAGTAGACAGACAATATCTTTTTCCCTGGGTTGAAATGTCGAGTTCCAGAGGGCATGCATTTAAGGTGAGAGGGGTTAGGTTCAAAGAAGATGTTAGGGGCAAGTTTTTTTTTAAAACAGCGAGTGCTGGGTGCCTGGAATGTGGTGCCCGGGTGTGTTGACAGAGACAGATATATAAGGGAAATTTAAGAGATGTTTAGATAGACACATGAATGTGAGGGAAATAGGAGGTTATGGGTATTGTTTAGGCAGAAGGAATTTGTTTAGTTGACCATTTGATGACTAATTTAATTGATTTGGCACAACCTTGTGGACGAATGGCCTGTAATGTTCTATGTTCTAAAATAGCCATGAGTAAACATCAGAGCAGACTCGATGGGCCAAATGCCCTAACTCTGCTCCTATCTCCTATGATCTTAAGGTTTTATTGTATCTTGCACATTCGCTGCCATTGAGTGCAAGATTCCTTCGGATATCAAGGTTCCACTGGAACACACACAAATCACTGGAGGAACTCAGCAGGCCAGGCAGCATCCATGGAAAAAAATAAAGAGTCGATGTTTCAGGCTGAGACCCTTCTTCATAACCCACCTCTTTTCCATGGATGCTGCCTGACCTACTGAGATCCTCCAGCGTTTTGTGTGTGTGCTTTGGATTTCCAGCATCGGCAGTCTTTCTTGTGTTTGAGCTCCACTGGCTTTGGCACTTCAGAGTGTTGACAGACATCTTGACCTTTTCTTATAAATGTCCTTACATCATTGACCTTTCAGCATTTGTGCCTCGAACTTACCGCTACTAATGGGTGTAGCAGCACATACTGATTTTCTCGGCATTATCACACACAATGATTTGAAGCTAACATTTGATTTTCAAGAGCTGAACTTCTGAGGCCCTCCAGAGAGTCAATTGTCATGGTTGTCATAGCAATCTCCAAGCAGCAGCATAAACATCATGTTAGGTGCTGGAAAAGATCTGCATCCACACATCAATCTGCCTTATCTAGTTTCAGCGTCGGGGAGTTTGAAAGCCCCAGATGACATATTGCATTGTGGATAGATTGCACAAAAAGGTGGAAGTTACTGATGTAAGTAACATTTATGATCTCTCATTATTTATTGCACAGGTGGCTCTCTAAAATCCAACTGTGATTTTTCTTCTTTAATGCCTTTTCTAAGGAATCATTGACAGAGGACTAAAGTTGTTGGGGATTTGGACTGAGTTCAGATGGAATCGGTAAAAGAAAATGATAGAAAAATCTGTGCACCCTTCAATCCCAGACTCTCCCTAAAGTTTCAACTGAATGAATCACATACAAAACATCAGGGCCTGTCCATTCTCTCTACAGCTGTTGGCTGGCCTGTTTCATAATACCAACGATTTACTGGATATTTATTTCAGATTTCCTGGTGATGGTTTTTAAGTCTTACTTCATATGTGGCAGAAAATTGTATTTGTTATCTCGTGATAACTTCACTCAACTTCACTTCATTTGAAATGTTCCCACAACTTATAGACTCACTTTCAAAGACTATTCACCGCATGTTCTCAATATTTATTGCCAATTTATTTATAATTATTATTTTTTTCTTTTTGTATTTGCACAGTTTGTTGTCTTTTGCACACTGGTTCAGCACGCAAGTTGGTGCAGTCTTTCATTATTTCTATTATAGTTATTATTCTATTATTAATTTATTGAGTAAGCCTGCAAGAGAATGAATCTCAGGGGTGTATATGGTGACATATATGTATTTTGATAACAAATTTTCTTTGAACTTTGTTTAACTTCTGCATTCAGAATCAGGTTTAACATCACCGGCATATGTCATGAAATTTGGTGTCTTTGTGCCACCGGTACATTGCAATACATAATAATGGGGAAAAATGAGAATTACAGTAAATATATATATATATATATATATATATATATATATAATAGTTGCATTAAATAAGTAGTCCAAAAGTAAAACATAAAAAAATAGTGAGGTAGTATTCATGAGTTCAATGTCCATCCCGAAATCAGATGGCAGAGGGGAAGAAGCTGTTTCCAAATCGTTGAATGTGTGCTTCAGGCTCCTGTAGCTCCTCCCTAATGATAGTACTGAGAAGAGGGCATGTCCTGGGTGATGGGGGTCCTGAATGATGGACTCAATGGACTCAACTTCTTGAGACACCGCTCCTTGAAGATGTCCTGGATACTATGGAGGCTACTGCCCATGATGGAACTGACTGAGTTTACAACTTTCTGCAGCTTTATCTGATCCTGTGCAGTACCCCCTCCCCCAATACCAGACGGTGACACAGCCAGTTAGAATGTTCTCCATGGTACATCAGCAGAAATTTATGAGTGCCTTTGGTAACATACCAAACCTCCTCAAACTTCTAATGAAATATAGATGCTATCATGTCTTCTTTGTAACTGCATCGATATGTTGGGCCCAGGATACAACCTATAACATAGGTAACTTCAACTGCATTTCTTTCAATAATTCAGTTCCATTCTAAAAGAAAAAAGAAAGGGAATCCGATCAGGAAGTTGGGGCAAGTACAACCTTAGAACTTACTATGGACATTTACAAAACTGAGAAGATAACAGCATCTGTTAATCATAAGCTGGAACAATTTGATTCATACTGGGAAAAATGGTTTAACTACATAATCCCTCATAGGCCTGATTTTATTCTCACAAATCAATGAATCTGTTGTAACAAAAAGATCACTCCCTACTTGTACATAGTTCTTTCCTTTTGCTTGTCTTTTCTTTCCACTCTTTTCTATAAGTGTGTACCTCAGATAAATACTTTGTGGAGATTTGTGATATATATGATTATATGATATATGTGTACAATGTCTGAAATACATCTTATGGAAATGTTTGTTTGATGATGAACTTCAATAAAAAAAATAACTTACAAAAAAAAAGAAATCTATACTTGATATAAGTTACCTGCACTCAGAGGCCACCTTATTAGATCTCTCCTAGACAAAATAAAGTGGTCACTGAGTGTATGTTTGTGATCTTCTGCTGCTGTAGCCCATCCATTTCAAGGTTCGATGTGTTCTGTGTTCAGAGCTGCTCCTCTGCACACCACTGTTGTAACATGTGGTTATTTGAGTTACTGTCGCCTTCCTGTCAGCTAGAACTAGTCTGGCCATTCTCATCTGACCTCTCTCATTGACAAGACATTTCACCCACAGAAGTGCCACTCACTGAATGCTTTTCTTTTTTTGTTTTCACACCATTCTCTGTAAATTCTAGAGACTGTTGTGCATGAAAATCCCTGGAGATTGTGAAGGAGATTTTTTTTTCCAATCTGAACTGACTGGGATCTGCAAGGGAGGAATTTCAGGCTCCAATTGAACAGATCTTGGAGTTTACTGATTAATACTGGGAGGATGATTGTATTAAATGCTAAGCTGTAATCGATAAAGAGCATCCTGATATATACATAGAAACATAGAAAATAGGTGCAGGAGTAGGCCATTCAGCCCTTCGAGCCTGCACCGCCATTCAGTATGATCATGACTGATCATCCAACTCAGAACCCTGTACCTGCTTTCTCTCCATACCCCCTGATCCCTTTAGCCACAAGGGCCATAGCTAACTTCCTCTTAAATATAGCCAATGAACTGGCCTCAACTGTTTCCTGTGGCAGAGAATTCCACAGATTCACCACTCTCTGTGTGAAGAAGTTTTTCCTCATCTCGGTCCTTAAAGGTTTCCCCTTTATCCTTAAACTGTGACCCCTCATTCTGGACTTCCCCAACATCGGAAACAATTTTCCTGCATCTAGCCTGTCCAATCCCTTTAGAATTTTATACGTTTCAATAAGATCCCCCCTCAATCTTCTAAATTCCAGTACGTATAAGCCTAGTCGATCCAGTCTTTCTTCATATGAAAGTCCTGCCATCCCAGGAATCAATCTGGTGAACCTTCTCTGTACTCCCTCTATGGCAAGAATGTCTTTCCTCAGATTAGGGGACCAAAACTGCACACAATATTCTAGGTGCGGTCTCACCAAGGCCTTGTAAAACTGCAGTAGAACCTCCCTGCTCCTGTACTCAAATTCTTTTGCTATGAAAGCCAACATACCATTTGCCTTTTTCACCACCTGCTGTACCTGCATGCCCACCTTCAATGACTGGTGTACAATGACACCCAGGTCTCGTTGCATCTCCCCTTTTCCTAATCGGCCACCGTTTAGATAATAATCTGTTTTCCTGTTCTTGCAACCAAAGTGGATAACCTCACATTTATCTACATTAAATTGCATCTGCCATGAATTTGCCCACTCACCTAACCTATTCAAGTCACCCCGCATCCTCTTAGCATCCTCCTCACAGCTAACACCGCCGCCCAGCTTCGTGTCATCCGCAAACTTGGAGATGCTGCATTTAATTCCCTTGTCTAAATCATTAATATATATTGTAAACAACTGGGGTCCCAGCACTGAGCCTTGCGGTGCCCCACTAGTCACTGCCTGCCATTCTGAAAAGGTGCCGTTTAATCCCACTCTTTGCTTCCTGTCTGCCAACCAATTCTCTATCCACATCAATACCATACCCCCAATACCGTATGCTTTAAGTTTGCACACTAATCTCCTGTGTGGGACCTTGTCAAAAGCCTTTTGAAAATCTAAATATACCACATCCACTGGCTCTCCCCTATCCACTCTACTAGTTACATCTTCAAAAAATTCTATAAGATTTGTCAGACATGATTTTCCTTTCACAAATCCATGCTAACTTTGTCCGATGATTTCACCTCTTTCCAAATGTGCTGTTA
The DNA here is from genome assembly GCF_048418815.1 of Hemitrygon akajei. Lineage (NCBI taxonomy): Eukaryota > Metazoa > Chordata > Chondrichthyes > Myliobatiformes > Dasyatidae > Hemitrygon > Hemitrygon akajei. Next base: position 11,700,531 of record NC_133149.1, on the reverse strand, counting down.
TCACATCTTTGATAACCTACTCTAGCATTTTCCCCACCACTGATGTCAGACTAACCGGTCTATAATTCCCCGGTTTCTCTCTCCCTCCTTTTTTAAAAAGTGGGGTTACATTAGCCACCCTCCAATCCTCAGGAACTAATCCAGAATCTAAGGAGTTTTGAAAAATTATCACTAATGCATTCACTATTTCTTGGGCTACTTCCTTAAGCACTCTGGGATGCAGACCATCTGGCCCTGGGGATTTATCTGCCTTTAATCCCTTCAATTTACCTAACACCACTTCCCTACTAACATGTATTTCCCTCAGTTCCTCCATCTCACTAGACCCTCGGTCCCTTACTATTTCCAGAAGATTATTTATGTCCTCCTTAGTGAAGACAGAACCAAAGTAGTTATTCAATTGGTCTGCCATGTCTTTGTTCCCTATGATCAATTCACCTGTTTCTGACTGTAAAGGACCTACATTTGCCTTGACCAATCTTTTTCTTTTCACGAATCTATAAAAGCTTTTACAGTCAGTTTTTATGTTCCCTGCCAGCTTTCTCTCATAATCTTTTTTCCCTTTCTTTCTTAAGCCCTTTGTCCTCCTCTGCCGGTCTCTGAATTTCTCCCAGTCCTCAGGTGTGCTGCTTTTATTTGCTAATTTATATGTTTCTTCTTTGGACTTGATACTATCCCTAATTTCCCTTGTCAGCCACAGGTGCACTACCTTCCCTGGTTTATTCTTTTGCCAAACATCTTTACTGTCTGGAAGTTCCAGGGTTGTGTGAAGAGCCAACATGATAGCATCTGCTGTGGACCTGTTGCTCTGGTAGGCAAATTGGAGTGGATTCAAGTCATCACTCAGATAGAAGCTAATATGTTTCAACATCAGCCTCTCAAAACACTTCATCACTGTAGATGTAAGTACCACTGGGTGATAGTCATTTAGACAGGATACCACTCTCTTCTTGGACACCAGTATGATTGACGCCTGCTTGAAACAGTTGGGTACCTGTACACACTGGGTACACACTGTCAAAACGAGAGGTTGAAGATATCCGTGAACACACCAGCCAGTTGGTGAGCACAGGTCTTCAGTACTCAGCCAGGTATTCTGTCCGGACCAGGTGCTTTCTTTGGATCCACTCTCTTGAATGCAGCCCCCACATCATCTTCAAATACTGAGTGGAGCTAAATAGTGGGAATCCCAGTCTCTAGACAGTGATGCCAATATGTAGGAATTTAAAAGTTAAAGGACTTAAAGACTAGCTCTTTATTTTGTCACATGTAGATCGATACACATAGTGAAATACATTGCTAGCATCAAAGATAAACACAGACCGAGACATGCTGGGGGGAGCCCACAAGTGTCACCACACTTCCGGCGCCAACGTAGCATGCCCACAACTTACTAACTCTAACCTGTATGTCCTTGGAATGTGGGAGGAAATCAGAACACCCGGAGGAAACCCACAGGTTCACAGGGAGAATGTACTAACTCCTTACAGACAGCAGCAGCAATTGAATCCTGATCACAGATGTTGTCAAGCCTTTCGCTAACCACTACACTACCATGCTACCCAGAGGTGTACTCAGTTCCAGGGCTTTTCTTCAAGATGCAGGTTATGAAATTCAATTTTATGGTATCTTCCAAGTTCTGCTATTTGATCAAATTTACATCCATAAGTTACCTTCTCTCGGTAGTGGTAGTTATAGTGCAAAATCATAGTTTATACAGCTATTTGGGAGTTTTTTTTCTGTTTCCACAGATACTGCAGTGCTGGTAATTCCTGAAGATCAGTCAAAAATTTGTGAAAGGGCGGGAAATTGTCTAACAAGCAGGAAGTGATATGTTTGTATTTAATGTTGCTTCGATTGCAGATGCTGGAAATCTAGAACTTTACACATGATATGCTGGAGGAGTTTAGCAGGCCGGGCAGCATCTGTGGCATCTGTGGATGGGAATAAACAGACGATGGTTTGGAGAAAGGGGAAGAAGTCAGAATGAGAAGGTGAGGGGAGGGGAGGTGAGGGGCGGCAGAAATACAAGGTGGCAGGTGATAGGTGAAACTGGGAGAGGAGGAGTGTTGAATAAAGAGCTAGGAAGTTGATTCATGAAAGAGACAAAGGGATGGAGAAGAGGGAATCTGATAGGAGAGGACAGAAGGCCATGGAAGAAAGGGAAGGGGGAGGAGCACCAGAGGGAGGTGATGGACAGGTAAGGAGATAAGGTGAGAGAGGGAAATGGGAATAGGGAATGGTGAAGGAGAGAAGTGGGAGGTTAACTACCAGAAGTTCGAGAAATCAATGTTCATGCCATCAGGTTGGAAGCTACCCAGACAGAATACTGTATAAGGTGTTGCTCCTCCAGCCTGAGTGTGGCCTCATCGAGTGGGGCCATGGACTGACATGGCAGAATGGGAATGGGCAGTAGAGTTGAAATGGATGGCCACCAGGAGATCTCGCTTTTTGTGGCAGATGGAGTGAAGGTGCTCAACAAAGTGGCCTCCCAATCTACGTTGGGTCTCACCAATATACAGGAGGCTGCACTGGGAGCACCAGATACAATAGATGACCCCAACAACATTGCTTGTTATACAGGCACTATGTTCAAACATTAATGCAACAACACATTTCTGGATTCTTTCCTCTTCCTTTCCAGTCCTGGTGAAGAGTCTCGGCCCCAAAATGGCGACTATTTATTCACCTCCATAGATACTTCCTGATATGCTAAGTTCCTCCAGCAATGTGTGTGTTTCTCTTAAAATCCCATGTTCTATTGATTCACTTTCAAGGATTCTTCAACTCATGTTCTTGATATTATTTATTGCTAATAATTCTTATTATTTGTTTTTTTGTATTTGCGCAGTTTATCTTCTTTTGCACATTGCTTGTTTGTCCATCTTTGTCTGTAGTTTTCCTTTAATTGCATTGTATTTCTTTGTATTTACTGTGGTAGTGTATGGTAACTGTGCAAAAGTCTTAGGCACCCTAAATTTTTTTATATGATTTCAGAAGATATGACCTCCACAGAGCCCTGATCTCAACATCATGGAGGCTGTCTGGGATTACTTGGAGAGACAGAAGCAAGCGAGACAGCCAAAGTCTGCAGAAGAACTGTGGCAAGTTCGCCAAGATGTTTGGAACAACCTTCCAGCCAATTTTCCACCTACCACTTCCCACTAACAGTGTACCAAAAAGAATTAATGCAATTTTAAAGGCAAAGAGTGGTCACACCAAATATTGATTTCATTTAGCATTTCTGCTGTTTACTGCTCTGTATGGTAAATTTTTTGATATTTAGAAACTTTTCATTTCATTATTTTTGAAAGCATATTCACTTTATGGAATTGTGTTAACATGTGTACAATACTGTGCACACTTTAATAAACTTATTTTGAACTTTCAACTTTGAAAATGGGAATGAATATTAACAATCATTAATAAAATATGTATTTCACATTTTTAGCATTGGCAGTCACTTAATTTTCATTGATGCCACAATTTAAGTTAAGGGCAAGTTTAAGACTATTTTAAAGAGGGTTTAATTACACATCATATGCATATATTAGATAGATAGATATTGAAGCGGAGGCATTCTGAAAACTTTATTGTTAAATTTCCTGGCCTGTGACTTCAAAGAAAAAGGTAGTACAATTATGGAATATATTACAAATAACAAACTTCAAAGAAACATGCAGATGTGTACTAGGTTTGGATAATATTGGTTTTCTTTTGAAGGAAATGTATAGATGCCTCCTGCTTGGTTTTGTGAAGGGCAGGTACTATTTGTTATGTCTGTGTATGGGATGCTTTCTGTTCTGCCTATGTTATTTGTCCTGACAAGGATGCATTACTCAACAGCTTATAATTAGCCATTCTTTTCAGGAACTTGTCTTTGCAAATGAGCGCGTCAGTTACCTAACCCCAGATGTTCATTCCACAGAGACCTCTGAATGATTGCTTTTCTGCTAAAAGCTAAGGAGTATATTATTCGAGCCATTGAAATTACTTGAACCGTCACAATTGTATGTTTTCTCCCTGCTGCAAGAGTCTGTAGTCTTAGTAGAATATTCTCATCATATTTTTTTGTGCAGATCATGTTTTAGCTCCCTTATGGAAAGCGCTATAGGGCTATTAAAACAAAAACTTCACGCCACCTTAAAAGTTTCTTCCCCCAGGTAGTTAAGCTGATGAACCACTTTAGTTAGCCATGCCTCATCCCCCATCCTCCTCTATCTGTTACCTCAGTCATTGCATTGCACTTTTGAACACTTTAAACCACTTATAACACTGCTGTTTACATTGCAAATGCATGCTGGTATTTATGTATTTAAGCACGTGTAATACCCTGGTTAAGAACTTTGTTTCTCAACTCCAGTTTGTCCCATTCCTGAGGGACAAACTAGAGGGACATTCCTAAGTGGAGTTGAGGAACAAAGTTCTCTGTATGAGGTTTGATTAAAGCAAAGTGCCAGTGTTCCACATTGGGAAAATCAGAGTCCCTCAGGACTGAAACAAACTGGAGGGACATTCCTAAGTGGAGTTGAGGAACAAAGTTCTCTGTATGAGGTTTGATTAAAGCAAAGTGCCAGTGTTCCACAGTGGGAAAATCAGAGTTCCTCAGGATTGAAACAAACTGGAGGGACATTCCTAAGTGGAGTTGAGGAATAAAGTTCTCTGTATGAGGTTTGATTAAAGCAAAGTGCCAGTGTTCCACAGTGGGAAAATCAGAGTTGCTTTTGAGAAGGTGACAAGTTCCTCCTAAGCAGAATGGTGAACATAATATGAGGAACTGTGTGTACACACAGTCCAGACATGGATATAGTGGGAAGGACAACCAGATGTGATATTAGAAAGGGGGGAGGACAAAGGTAGAAGAAGCCAAGGTATTTTAGTTGATGTCTGCTCGTGCTGTAGCTAAATGTGAAATGTCCTCTAAGAAACCAGTCCCACCTGTAAGAATGCTGCTGAACGGGATCTGTTTGCAGGAGTTCGGTGTCCACACTGGAGGAGCATGAGACAAGGCTACTGAAGATGTAGAACATTGTTCCTCAACTCCAGCTTCTTCCCTTCCCTTATCAGTAGAGAACAGGAAAAACTGGAGTTGAGGAACAAAGTTCTTAATGAGGTTATTACACACATTTCATTCCATATCTATACTTCTAATTTTATTTTTATATAATTCTTTATTCTGTGGAATTGTTGAATATTGTTGCTCTTAGCTATATATCACACCAACACACCACAGCAAGTTCCTAAAGCATGTAAAAGTACATAGTGAATAAAGTTGATCAACAGCAAAGTGTCAGCTTAATTCCTGGTTTTCCTGAATACGCGCCTGTTCCTTGGTGGTAGTTAAATTCCAGTAGTGTTCCACAGCCACTGGACATATTGGTGCAAAGCCACCATTTCTTGGTCATCTCTAATACAATAGCATTGCTGTATTGACACAAACTCAGTGGGCCTGCTTCTGTTCAATACATCTCTCAATTCCCAGTGAAGGATTTATTTATGCATTTATTTATTTAGAAATACAGTGTGGAACAGGCTCTTCCAGTCATTTGAGCACCCCCCCCCCCCCCGATTTAACCCGAGCCTAATCACGGGAAATCTACAATGACCAATTGACCTACCAACCAGTGTGTCTTTGGACTGTGGGAGGAAACCGGAGCACACAGACAAAACCCACACTTTCCACTGGGAGGACGTACAAATTCCTTAGAGAGGATGCCAGTATTGAGCTCCAACCTCTGATGCCCAAAATGTAACCACCACACACCATCGCGGTACTTTTACTGAGAAGGAAGTTTCCAGAATTAGACCTACGTTGATGAAGGGACAGCATGACAATTCAAGGCAAGATAGGATGGATTTTGAAGGAGGTTCTGCAGGCAGGAGTGTGTTCTCCTGCACCTGTTGCCTTTGTCCTTCTTGGAGACAGAGGTAGAAGGCTTAGGAAGTGCTGTTGTAGTAATTCAGTGCAGGAGGACTCAGCTGTAACTGAGCTTAAAAGTCCTCTGTAAAAGCAGAAAAGGGTGAAAATACTCAGCAGGACATACAGAATCCATGGACAGAGAGAAGGAGCTAACATTTCATTTTCTTGACAGTCCTGATGAAGGGTCTCAACCCAAAATATCGACAGTTTACTCTCATTCATATATACTGCCTGACCTGCTGAGTTTCTCTGGCATTTTGTGTGTTTTGCTCAAGATTTCCAGTATCTTGCATATTTGAAATTTAACTTTAATTTTGTTGATCTCTCTCTGCAGATGCTGAATGACCAGTTGAATAGTCAGAATATATTCTGTCCATATTTGAGTTGTGGTTAAAAGAATCTTTTTTTTTCAGTTTAGAAATAGTCTAGATTGACTGTACAGATTACAAATTGACATCTAGAAACATCATGTGAAAATAGAAGACTCATGGAAGATTAAAACTCAGTTGTTGATAAAATAAATCTGTCCATGTACAGAGACTTGCACACAGACGACTCAAAACAAAAGGCTTGAGAAGTTACAGTATCTCAGCCAAATGAACTCCAGAGCATGAGGCACAAAATCCAAACTGTCACTTCAATCTCACCCATCTCAATAAACCCTAAAAAGGTTTGGTGCTTTGCTCAGATGGAGTCAAGAAGCTGGAACGAACACCCTGATGAGATTGATTTTTCTAAACTGTCCTGACAAGTTAAATTATTTCAGTATTTATGCTGTCAACTTTCCACCAAAATCCACACTGGCTACTGAGTGAAGGAATGTGATCCGTCTTGCCAAGTATCAGAGACAGACAACAAAGTCATAGAACAGCACAGCACAGTACAGGCCATTCAGCCCATGATCAATCTACTGATGTGGTCCCTTTTTTTTTCCATTATGGACATTTCAGCAGCCCAGAAGACATTCATGGAGCTAAACTTGGGATGGGAGGTTTGTCCCAATACAACAAGTTGAAAGAGTTAGACCTGTGTTCTTTGGAGGTTAGGGGGAATGAGGGGTGATCTTATTGAAACATCTCAGTGCCTAAATGGTAAGACAAATGTTGAGATGTTTCCACCAGTGGAAATATGACATTTTCCTTCTTAAAATAATTAAGAATTAATTAAAGTAATATGCCTTATGAGTTCTTGGGCTTCCAGCATCTATGGTGTTTTGTTGTTATTTAACCTCTCATCACTTGATTGATGCACCTTTGACTTGATATTCATAATGTTTCCAGTTAGGAAGACTGCAGTATCACAGACATAGGAGATCTATAAGTTTCTCAGAAAGATCTACCTATTCTCTGTTAAGTTCTTCATTACTAGCTGGGGCACAGAATATGAAAGCAAGGAGTTTATTCTAGAACTGAATGCAACACTGGTTAAGACAAGCTTGAGTACTATATACAGTTCTGGTCACCACATTATAGGAAAGGAGTGTTTGCACTGGAGAGGTTGAAGAGAGAATTCATGAAGAAGCTGACAAGACTGGAAAACTTTGGTTCTACTGGATAGGTTGGGTTATTTCCTTAATTGACGTCTGTAGAATTCTCAGGGGTCTAGATAGATTTGTGTTCTTGATGTGTGTGTTAGATGTGTGTGTGTGTGTGTGTATGTGTATGTGTATGTGTGTATATGTATATGTATGTATCCAAGTGTGTGTGTGTGTGTGTGTATGTTAGGTGTGTGGATGTGTGTATATGTATATTTATGTGTGTGTACATATCTGTATGTATATGCCATTTTGTGTGTGTGTGTGCACGTGCGTGTGGATATCTACCTCCTGTTTATATATATGTGTACGTGTGTGTTTACTGTGACTATGCCTGCCATTTGTTATCCCATCAGGATCTGCTGTTCAAAACTCCTACTTTGCCCGATCCCGGAGGAATCCTCACTGCATTCACTGTGGGAACCACAAGCAGGATGACAGCTGGAAGCACATACTGTAATTTGGATTATTACACATTGAAAAGCAAACATCAGACAGAAGCAATGCCAAAAGTTAGTGTCATAGTTTAAAAGAAATGAAGTTTGTGCCATCTAATAAGGAAAAGAAACTAATTTTCTGCCCGAACATGCAGTATACTGGCCCTGCTCATCATTGGAAACTATTTCACATACTGATTGCTGCAGCCTTTGGAGATGGACTTGTTGCTTGGTGAGAAGGCACAGCAGCTGCTGTGAGTGTCAATTATACTGACGTACACACACCACTCAACATATTGGCGAACAACACATCTTCCAAAAAAACATTTTGTTTCCTGCTAAATGTGAAAGGCCTGAAAAAACAGGCAGAGAAAGGCATTCTTCAAAATGTCATGGGGTTTCTGGTTGGTGAGAGGGTCACTGAATGGAGAGTGAGGGAAGAGACTGGAGAATCGGGGCATTTAAACCCCATGGTTCTTTAGATGATTGGGATACTGACATTTTAGGCAATTGAGATGGTGTTAAAAAGGACTTCTGATGGTTTGGAGGTGGTTTCATTAGGTAAGGCTACAGATGTTAAGGCATAGAAGCAAAATTAGGACATTTGACCCACTAAGATATGTATGACCTTTACTGCACTGGGGTCATAGAATAAGAACATAACACATGCAGGTAGAAGCAGAATTAAGAGATTTGGCCCACTGAGTCTTCTCTACCATTTGATTATAGCTGATTTATTTTCCCTCTCAACACTATTCTTCTGCCTTCTTCTTGTAACCTTTGACACCCTTACTAATAAAGGAACTATCAATCTTGATTTTAAATATACCCAGTTCCACAGCTGTCTGAGGCGATGAATTCCACTGATTCACCACGGATGGCCCGAGCTTCACTTTCCTGCCTTATCCTCAGACTTTCATAAAGACTCCACAGTAAGTCTTTCCTGAATTTCCAACATAATGCGAAACATTATTTTGCAGGAAATTTAAAGGGCATCTGAAGAAGAATCGTCTCATCCAGAGGGTTGTTAGATTTTAAAACAGATGGCCTGAAGGAGTGCTAGAAGCAGACACTCTCACTACACTTCAGAGGTACCTAGGTGAGCACTTGAATACTCAAGGCAGTTCAAAGGTTCATTTAATAACAGAAAATATGTACAGTATACAACTTGAAATTCTTACTCTTCACTGACATCCATGAAACAAGAACCCCCATCGAATGAATGATAGAAATAACCAAACCCCAAAGCCCCACCCTTCACACCTTCCGTGTTGCTTCTCCAAGCCCCCTATCTCGAGGACCGACAGGCTCTCACTCTCCATTGAAAAGAGAGATGGGGGGGATTGCTCAAGTACACGGGCCTTCTTCTGACGACAGCCGGCGATTAGTAGACACACCACCTGCTGTCTCGATGTTTTTGTCTCCCACGACACTTCGGTTGGTGAAGTCAGCAGGGAACTGGGTCATCCATGTCGTCCACTAAGTGCTAGTAAATGAGATTTGAATAGGTATGTGCCCAGTGATTAGCATGAATATGATTAATCAGTTTTAATACCACAGACATAAATTGTGAAATTTGTTGATGCCACTGGTCAGAAGGCTCTCTATGGTACATCTGTAGAAATTTGCCCGAGTCTTTAGTGGCATACCAGATCTTCTCAAGCTCCTACTGAACTATAGCTACTGGAGTGCCTTCTACATCATTACATCAACATGTTTAGCCCAGGATGGACCTTCAGAGATGTTGACATTCAGGAACTTGAAGATGCTCACCCTTTTCACTACTGACCGTTTAATGAGGACTGGTGTGTTTTCCCTTGACCTCTCCTTCCTGAAGTCCATAATCAATCCCTTGGTCTTACTGATGTTGAGTGCAAGATTATTGTGACACCGCTCAACCAGCTGATCTATTTCACTTTGCACTCTCCCTCGTCCTGTTTGATACAATGAATCTGTGTTTCACTCTGCCTCAAGTACACTCACAAAAGGGTAGTACTGAAATAAACAGAGCCACATGTTCAAACTTGCTGTCCAATTATTGACCATATCAGGAGTTAGCTGCTCTTTACACAGACTGAGGTTATCCAATACAAATCCATTTTTTTCTTAACTTGCATAATATTAAGTTTAACTTAGAACAGTTGAAAGAGATTAGATTTATTTGTCATATGAAACATCAAAACATCGAGAGAAATGCACTGTTTAGTGTCAATGGCCAATACAGTCTGAGGATGTGCTGGGGGCAGCCTGCAAGTGTCACCACGCTTCCAGCGCCAACATAGCATGCCCACAACTTATTAACTCTTACTTAGCTTCTGCCCGTTATGCCACTAGCACTTAGGGCAGCAATGGAAGTTCTCTATTTTGTTCCCTATTTTGTTCCATAACAATTCGTTTTTTTTACTAGTCAGGGTTGTTAGCCCTGAGCTGAGCCATGGAGTCACAGAACACTACAGCACAGAAACAAGCCCTTTGACCAATCTAGTCCATGCCAAACTGTTATTACCAATCATTGGTCATGGACTGGCTATGATCCATGTGTAGCCTAGACCTGCACCTGGACCATAGCCCTCCATACTCCTCCCATCCATGTACCTATCCAAATTTCTCTTAAATGTTGAAATCGAAGCCACATCCATCATTTCCGCTGGCAGCTTGTTCCACACCCTCTGAGTGAAGAACTGAAGAAGTTCCCCCACATATTTACCTTAAATATTTCACCTTTCACCCTGAACCCATGCCCTCTAATTCTTGTCTCACCAACCTTGCTTGCATTTACCTTATCTATAACCCCTCATAATTTTGTATACCTCTGTCAAATTTCCATTCATTCTCATACACTCCAGGGGATAAAATACTAACCTACTCAAACTATCCCCATATCTCAGGTTCTCAAGTCCTGGCAACATCCTTGTAAATTTCTTTATATTTTCTTCAATTTGATTGATAACTTTCTTGTAGGTAGGTGACCAGAATTGCACACAATACTCCAAATTAGGCCTCACCGATGTTGTACACAACTTCACCATGTTGTAGAAGGAACATCTGGCTACCACTGACAATTTAGTGACATCAGCCCCTCTCCTTCTTGTCTAATTTTCTTGATGTATGAAGTTGTACAGGCCTGCATAATCTGATGAGAGATCAAGGCCCCGGTTTTGACAGTCCACCCTTGTGGGGAAGCAAACTTGAAGTCAAATATATCTGTGCCATCCCGAGGATTTAAAGACAACTCAGAGGTCAAAGACAAGTTGGCTTCAAATAATTTTGTGCTGTTTGATGACTCTTCATCAACGTGGCAGCTGCTTTAGCCTGACTTCCTATTACCTTCTTCTGTTCCCATTTTCCAAGTGGTTATCTTTCATTGAACACCTTTATAATGAGCCATGTCTCGTTCTCATTATAATCTGAGATAAATTACCTCTTACAAATAAGCTAGCAAGATGGAAGGTAAAGAACTGAAAGCAGACACCATGCAATTCCAGCAGCTCAAATATGGAACAGCCCCACCACTATGTTATGCCCATGGTTATTACAGCCAGCTGTTTATACAGGACAACTATTATTAGTCATTTATTATCCCCTCTGACAAAGGCATTGCTGGGGCTGGACTAAGCTCCAGCTGTTTTGAGCAGACTGAGCATTTTGATCAGTTGTTCATACCCTGTTGAGATGTGATGTGCTTGGCCACTTATCCCCACCCCTCTCGTTAGTGCTGTTATGTATGTTCGGAGCAAGAACGATAATGGAGCTGGAGGATTAAATTTTTTTACTGAGTTACATTAGCCATGGTACACGTTGGACAATTACAATGCAGGAATGATGAACCAGGTCCGCCGAGGCGAAAACCTGCGCACTCAAAAACTTGTGCAAAAATAAGAGCCGATTGGCTGCCCGCACACTTGCCACGTTCTCGCAACCGATCCGATAATAACACCAACCAGAGGCGAAGATGAGGCTGGAAGCAGAAATGTGATGTGCCTGAGTCTAATTATGGCCCAAATCTGAGTCCAAATCCAAATCCTGAACAGGAGAAGTTGATGAGCATCAGGCAACAGCTCAATGAAAGCCAGAGATGTTAACATGGACACAGGGAGGGGGAGTGCTGGAGGAGCTGTCATTGCTGATTAACTGGACTCTGATTGACTTGCACTCATTCCTCAACCACACTTCATTTATTTGTGAGCAAGCTGAACAGCCTGGCCCCTGTCACCACCCTCTTCTGAAGTTTGAACAAAGAAACACCATTTTAGAACACAGAACATAGAGGCTCTTCGGCTCACGATGTTGTTCAACTACTCTAAGATCAATCTAACCCTTCTCTCCCACATAGCCTTCCAATTTTATCAGCCATGTGCCTATATAAGAATTTTTTTTATATTTCTACTGCATCTGCTTCGACCACCACCAATGGTAGTGCATTTGATGCACCTACCACTCTCTATGTAAAAAAAACTTACCTCTGACATTCCCCCCAATACTTCCCTCTAATCTCCTTAAAATTATGCCCCGCTCATTTTAAGCATTTCTGCACTGGGAGAAATGTCAGGATAGTCTCTGGCTATCCTCTTTAAACAGAAATGGACTCATTTGGTACAGATGTTGAAAAATTGGAATCCTTGTCGATGTTCACATTCCTTATTTGCATAATCAATCACCGATCAGGATATTGGTATTAATAGCCAATAGAATCTACACATTAGAGCCCAATAAGACTTCAGAATGAAAGTAACTAGCTATTAGTAAATGTCACTTCATTTGCACCCTTATCTTCTCTCAGTCCAGCCTCATCCTGTGCAAAGAGTAACTATGTTCTTCAAAGATTTCTTTTGCCTGGGTTGACTGCACTCTTTGTGCAATCTGTCTCTGCCTGGACATTATCTTAACCCTTGCCACTGTCACAACTTCCAACAGAGCCAGCACACCAGGCCTGTTCTTATAATCCGGGCGGTACAGTAGCGTAACACGTTACCACAGCGAGCTGTAAGATCAGGGTTTATTTACTGCCATTGTGCTGTCTGTAAGGAGTTTGTACAAGCTCCAACTTCAGGCGGTATCTCAATGCATAAAAACATGCAGACACGGTCAAGAGGTTCAGTTGCTGTTCAGACCAAACATCAGAATGGGGAAGAAATGTGATCTCAGTGACTTTGACTGTGGAATGATTGTTGCTGCCAGATGGGGTAGTTTGACTATCTCAGAAACTACTGATCTCCTGGGATTTTCACATACAACAGTCTCTAGAGCTCACAGAAAATGGTGCGAGAAACAAAAAAAAAAAAATCCAGTGAGCAGTTCTGTGGGTGAAAACAGCGTGTTAATGAGAGAGGTCAGAGGAGAATAGCCAGACTGGTTCAAGCTGTCAGGAGGGTAACAGTAACTGAAATAAATATGTGTTACAACAATGGTGTGCAGAAGAGCATTTCTGAATGCACAACACGTCAAATGTTGAAGTAGCTGGGTTTCAGCAGCAGAAGACCATGAACATACACTCAGTGGCTGCCTTATTAGATACAGGAGGTACCCAATGAAGTGGCCACTGAGTGTATGTTTCCGATCAGAACCTGCACACCTTTTGAAGCTTCATGCTTCATTCAAAACACTACCATGTTTAAACTGCTTAATCCTTTAGCAATAAGTGTTGTAATGTCTGATTGATATCCTTTAGCCGACAAGGTGAAACTTTACAGATTACTCTCCTTGCAGAATAAAACCTGGCAAAGATCAAGTTACACATTGATTGTGCTTAAAACACCAGATCATGTGGAACCTGCCCAAATTCTCTCATTCCTGAGGGAGCTAAAAATACTGAGGAAAAAGATAAAAGGTTCTGTCTAAATGTACCAATGCATTTAAGTTAACATAATGAACTTCAAGGACATCGGCCTGACATAACAATCCATGTTACTCTAATCCAAGGAATTTTGGGGCCCTAGTCTTTAAGACTATTTATAAATATCTAATCTTACAACTTTTCAACCCATTTTCATCAAACTCTTCTTTAAAATGGGTTGCACAGCAAGCCATAATTTATTACATGGGAGTCAACAGCACACAGTTGTTCTTTTAACCGGTACAAGTCATTCCATTTGGCATTTCTCTTGTTTGAGTCATCCCCTCCTCTCAGTCTTTTAGTACTTTACAGAAAAAAACATTACATGATACTTTTTTTATAATTTGAAACTTTATATCCGTGAATCATTCTCACCAAAACCATAGCAAGAAAGAAAGATTTCTGCATCTCTGCCACACCTCTGCAAGGTTTGCGTTGTGTTGGCATTACAAGACAGACATGGCGGATATATTGTGCACAGCAAGCTCCCACAAATAACTGGGTGATAATACCACACATTAAATGCTGGAGGAACTCAGCAGGTCAGGCAGCATCTTTGGAGGGGAATACACAGTTGACATTTCAAGCCAAGACCATTCATCCGGACTGGAAAGGAAGAGTGAAGAAGCCAGAATACGAAGGTGCAGGGAGAGTAAGGAGTACACGATGGCAAGTGATAGATGAAGTCAGCTAAGGCGGAAAGGGGGTGGCAGGGATGAAGCAAGAAGGCAGGAGGCAATAGGTGGAAGAGGTAAAGGGCTCAAGAAGTGGGAATCTGATAGGAGAGTAGAGTGGATCATGGCAGAAAAGTGAGGATGAGAGGCAGGTGATGATGAAGAGAAGAGAAGGGGTAAGAGAGGAGACAGAATAGGGAAAAAGAGAGAAGCCGGAGACAGAAGCTAGAGAATTCGATGTTCATGGTGTGTGTGTGTGTGTGTGTGTGTGTGTGTGTGTGTGTGTGTGTGTGTGTGTGTGTGTGTGTGTGTGTGTGTGTGTGTGTGTGTGTGTGTGTGTGTGTGTGTGTGTGTGTGTGTGTGTGTGTGTGTGTGTGTGTGTGTGAGAGAGATAATAACACATGGCACTAAATCCGCTCAAATGTAGATACCAAATATGGAGTAGAACACACTAGAATTTTAGAACAATCAATGACCATTGACCTTTAGTGAGTACAGTGACTCTTGAAAAGGAAATCCAGTTAGATCAACCATCTTAGTCATTTCCCACATTGCTATAGGGTGGCCAGACAACAGAAGATCTCAGCAGAATTTGAAACACTTCATATAATGTTGCTCCCACAGGAAATGTGTCGGCAATGTACAAGACATCCACGTTGGCAGCTCTGGCAAAGGTCACGGTCTTGGACATCAGAGTGTGATTTGATTTTCTATCACTATTGAAAGGGAGTGTCAGAATCAGAATCAGAATTATTATTATTTATTAGAGGAAGGTTTTTCACTCAGAGAGTGGTTGGTGCGTGGAATGCACTGCCTGAGTCAGTGGTAGAGGCAGATACACTAGTGAAATTTAAGAGACCACTAGACAGATATATGGAGGAATTTAAGGTGGGGGTTATATGGGAGGCAGGGTTTGAGGGTCGGCACAACATTGTGAGCCGAAGGGCCTGTAATGTGCTGTACTATTCTATGTTCTATTATCACTGACATACTGTATATCATGAAATTTCTTGTTTTGTGGCAGCAGTACAGTGTAATACATATAAAATCATTGTAAGTTACAAGAAGAAATTTATATTACACACAAAGATAGCAAAATAGTGAGGTGGTGTACATGGGTTCGTGGACCATTCAGAAATCTGATGGTGGAGGGGAAGAAGCTGTTCCTAAACCCTTGAGTGTGTGATTTCAGGCTCCTGTCTCTCCTCCATGATGGTAGAAATGTGAAGAGGGGATGTCCTAGGTGGTGAGAGTCCTTAAGGATGGATGGCACCTTCTTGAGGCATTGTATTTTGAAGATGTCCTCGATAGTGGGGAGACTGGACCCATGATGCAGCTAACCAAGTTTACAACCCTCTCTCTGCAGCTTTTTCCAATCTTCCATAGCAGACAGTCATGTCACCAGTCAGAATGCTCTCCAGGGTACATCTGTAAAAATTTGCTGATGTACCGAATGTTCAAGCCATGTATCTTAGGCTAAAACAGAGAGATGGGTAACAACTTTCTTTCAAATTTCTGTCTTCAAGTTTTAACCTGACTCAACTGCAATTTAACAATTAAAAAGACACATTATCATAGCAGTTAGTGTAACACTTCACAATGCCAGCAATCAGAAAATCAGGTTATAATTCCCGTTGCTGTCTGTATAGACAATAGACAATAGGTGCAGAAGTAGACCATTCGGCCCTTCGAGCATGCACCGCCATTCTGAGATCATGGCTGATCATCTACTATCAATACCCGGTTCCTGCCTTGTCCCCATATCCCTTGATTCTCCTATCCATAAGATACCTATCTAGCTCCTTCTTGAAAGCATCCAGAGAATTAGCCTCCACTACCTTCCGAGACAGTGCATTCCAGACCCCCACAACTCTCTGGGAGAAGAAGTTTTTCCTTAACTCTGTCCTAAATGACCTACCCCTTATTCTCAAACCATGTCCTCTGGTACTGGACTCTCCCAGCATCTGGAACATATTTCTTGCCTCTATCTTGTCCAATCCCTTAATAATCTTATATGTTGCAATCAGATCCCCTCTCAATCTCCTTAATTCCAGCGTGTACAAGCCCAGTCTCTCTAACCTCTCTGCGTAAGACAGTCCAGACATCCCAGGAATTAACCTCGTGAATCTACGCTACACTTCCTCTACAGCCAGGATGTCCTTCCTTAACCCTGGAGACCAAAACTGTACACAATACTCCAGGTGTGGTCTCACCAGGGCCTTGTACAAATGCAAGAGGATTTCCTTGCTCTTGTACTCAATTCCCTTTGTAATAAAGGCCAACATTCCATTAGCCTTTTTCACTGCCTGCTGCACTTGCTCATTCATCTTCAGTGACTGATGAACAAGGACTCCTAGATCTCTTTGTATTTCTCCCTTACCTAACTCTACACCGTTCAGATAATAATCTGCCTTCCTGTTCTTACTCCCAAAGTGGATAACCTCACACTTATTCACATTAAACATCATCTGCCAAGTATCTGCCCACTCACTCAGCCTATCCAAGTCACCCTGAATTCTCCTAACATCCTCATCACATGTCACACTGCCACCCAGCTTAGTATCATCAGCAAACTTGCTGATGTTATTCTCAACGCCCTCATCTAAATCGTTGATGTAAATCGTAAACAGCTGTGGTCCCAATACCGAGCCCTGTGGCACCCCACTAGTCACCACCTGCCATTCCGAGAAACACCCATTCACTGCTACCCTTTGCTTTCTATCTGCCAACCAGTTTTCTATCCATGTCAATATCTTCCCCCAATGCCATGAGCTCTGATTTTACCCACCAATCTCCTATGTGGGACTTTATCAAATGCCTTCCGAAAATCGAGGTACACTACATCCACTGGATCTCCCTTGTCTAACTTCCTGGTTACATCCTCGAAAAACTCCAATAGATTAGTCAAGCATGATTTGCCCTTGGTAAATCCATGCTGGCTCAGCCCAATCCTATCACTGCTATCTAGATATGCCACTATTTCATCTTTAATAATGGACTCTAGCATCTTCCCCACTACTGATGTTAGGCTGACAGGATGATAGTTTTCTGTTTTCTCCCTCCCTCCTTTCTTAAAAAGTGGGATAACATTAGCCATTCTCCAATCCTCAGGAACTGATCCTGAATCTACGGAACATTGGAAAATGATTACCAATGCATCCGCAATTTCCAGGGCCACCTCCTTTAATACCCTAGGATGCAGACCATCTGGACCTGGGGATTTGTCAGCCTTCAGTCCCATCAGTCTACTCATCACCGTTTCCTTCCTAATGTCAATCAGTTTCATTTCCTCTGTTACCCTATGTCCTTGGCCCATCCATACATCTGGGAGATTGCTTGTGTCTTCCCTAGTGAAGACAGATCTAAAGTACTTATTAAATTCTTCTGCCATTTCTCTGTTCCCCATAACAATTTCACCCAATTCATTCTTCAAGGGCCCAACATTGTTCTTAACTATCTTCTTTCTCTTCACATACCTAAAAAAGCTTTTGCTATCCTCCTTTATATTCCTGGCTAGCTTGCGTTTGTACCTCATTTTTTCTCCCCATATTGCCTTTTTAGTTAAGTTCTGTTGTTCCTTAAAAATTTCCCAATCATCTGTCCTCACAATCACCTTAGCTCTGTCATATTTCCTTTCTTTTAATGCTATGCAATCTCTGACTTCCTTTGTCAACCACTGTGGCCCCTTTCCCCCCTTTGAATCCTTCCTTCTCCAGGGGATGAACTGATTTTACACCTTGTGCATTATTCCCAAGAATACCTGCCATTGCTGTTCCACTGTCTTTTCTGCTAGGATATCCGTCCAGTTAACTTTGGCCAGCCACACCCTCATGGCTCCATAGTTTCCCCTGTTCAACTGCAACACTGACACCTCCAAGCTGCCCTTATCCTTCTCAAATTGCAGATAAAAACTTATCATATTATGGTCACTACCTCCTAATGGCTCCTTTACTGCAAGATCGCTTATCAAATCCTGTTCATTATACAAGACTAAATCCAGAATAGCCTTGTCCCTGGTCGGCTCTCGTACAAGCTGTTCCAAGAATGCATCCCGTAGGCACTCTACAAACTCCCTATCCTGTGGTCCAGCACCAACCTGATTCTCCCAGTTCACCTGTATGTTGAAATCCCCCATAACTACTGCGACATTACCTTTGCCACATGCCAATGTTAACTCCCTATTCAACTTGCACCCAATATCCATGCTACTGTTTGGTGGCCTGTAGACAACACCCATTAGGGTCTTTTTGCCCTTACTGTTCCTCAGTTCTATCCACACAGACTCTACTTCTCCTGATTCTATGTCCCCCCTTGCAAAGGACTGAATCTCATTCCTCACCAACAGGGCCACCCCACCCCCTCTGCCCACATTTCTGTCCCTACAATAGCACGTATATCCTTGTACATTCATTTCCCAGGTCTGATCTCCCTGCAGCCATGTCTCCGTTATCCCAACAACATCATAGTTACCCATTCACACCTGAGCTTCAAGCTCATCTGCCTTATTTCTGACACTTCGTGCATTCAGATATAGAATTTTTAGCCCATTTCTCCTCTCTCTGTTTAAATCGCTGCCTATTGTGCTTAACCCAGCTCCCCGAAATCCCATCGGGCTATACGCCCCTAGAATTTTGTTGTCCTTCCTAAATTTACTTATCACATTTAACTCCATGTTCCATCAGACCATCCCTCTGTACATGTGCCCTCCTTATCACTTGTTCCGCCTCACCTTTCTCTACTACACACTTAATATTCCAGTATGGAGTTGTACATTTTCCCCATGACTGCCTGTTTCCTCCAAATGCTCCAGCTTCCTCTCACATTACAAAAAAGACATCCAGGTTAGGGTTAGTAAGTTTTGGGCATGCAATATTAGCACTGGAACTGTGTTGGCACATGCGGACTTGCCCGTAGTACATCCTCAGACTGCGTCAGTCATAAACAACGCATTTCACTGTGTGTTTAAATACATATCTGTCCAGCATAGCTAATCTTTAATATCTTTAAAAATCTGCATCCAAAATAGTATATCTGTGAAGAGGAAAATAGCCTAGGAAGACTCCTGCACGACCTGCCTTACCCTCCGGACAGTTATCCATGTGGATGAACCTGTGGTGTGAGAAACTCCCTGAAAGGTCTGTCTGTAACACTTCCTTCCTCCTGCCTGCTCCTCAGTGAGTCCAGCCTCTGTTCCATGCACTTTGTCAGGAGCTGCAGATGGACACAAGCTTATCAGTGATACCTTACCACTCCCTAATCTCCCACATGTCACAGTGAAGGGGAGGGGGCTTCCACTAACTGCCATTACAACCCCTCACATCTTAAAAGAAAGAAGAGGCAAGGCCTTATTCTGATTCACCTGGCCATCACCCACCCCCTCACTAAAGCCTCACTCATATTTTTTGTCTACCCATCCTTAGGAATAGTAGAGTGAAAACGAATAAAAACTAGATGAGAGATGAGGAGAGATGTGCAGTCTGAAAGTTGTCTGAAGGGTGAGTTGGAGGGAAGAAAGGGGTTTGTTTTGCTGTTGTTGTGTTGTTGCTTGTTGTGTTCTGTATTGTTCTGTCGAGCATTGTGGGCATGATATGTTGGTGTCGGAATATGTGACGACACTTTTGGGCTGCTTCCAGCAGACCATCGATTTTGTTGGTTGATAACACAAATGACATATTTCTCTGTGTGTTTCAATGTCATCATCATCATTATGTGCCGTGTTGTATGACATAGGAGATCATGGTCCCATGACCATGAATGTTCTTGGCAAATTGTTCTTCTTCTGGGCAGTGTCTTTACAAGACGGGTGACCCCAGCCATTATCAATACTCTTCAGAGATGGTCTGCCTGTGTTACTGGTTGCATAACCAGAATTTGTGATCTGCACCAGCTGCTCATACAACCATCCACCACCTACTACAATGGCTTCACATGACCTTGATCGGAGGGTAAGCAGGTACTACACCTTGCCCAGTGGTGACCTGCGGGCTAGAGGAGGGCCTTGCACCTCCATTGGTAGAGACGTATCTCCAACCCATCACCCGCATGTTTCAATGTACATGTGACAAATACATGAATCTGAATCTGAACTTGGCCAAAAGAAAATTTCAGTTCAAGTTCAAATTTATAGTCATCTGACTGTACATATATGCAACCAAATGAAACAATGTTCCACAATACATGTATCATAAAACAAAATATTGCCATAAATAAGTCAATAAAAATCAAAGGTTTCCAAGGTACATTTAACGTCAGAGAAATGCACACAATATACATCCTTAAAATGCTTTTTCTTCGCAAACATCCATGAAAACAGAGGAGTTCCCCAAAGAATGAATGACAGTTAAATGTTAGAACCTTCAGTAGAACCCTTCCGCGCGTAAGCAGCAGCAGGCAACTATCCCCCCCTCTCTCCACCGGCAAAAAAAGCATCGGCACCCACCACCGAGCATTCAAGTGTGAGCAAGGCAACAGCAAAGACACAAACTTGCAGTTACCCCAAAGACTACATTATTCACCTGGTATTCAACATACCACAGGTTTTCTCTCTCTCTCTCTCTCTCTCTCCCCCCCCCCCCCCCCGAATAAGGGAGAAAGAGATGTCTCCGTTTCACAGCGAGAGGGGAGACATAACAAACAACTCACTGGTTTACGATGTTAAAAGTCTGTTGTGTTGCTTTTTCCAAGCTCTGTGCCCAAAAAATCTCTGGTATCTGGGCACACAGCCAAAGATCTTCCAGCTCTCACGACACACCGGTCTGGAGCACCGACCTTCGATCTGCCCATCTCCAGAGCTCCGAGATCCTAGGCCTCTGAAGGTGAGCTGAACTCTTAGGCCGTTCCCTGAGCATGTCGGATAATGACCAGTCATGATACCCCGAGAGAGGATCCCATTCCCACAAAGAACCATAGTTAGCGTGTAACTCCAAGTCAGGGTCTTCAAAAGAACCCTGAAAGGGAAAAATAGAGATATTAAAGATGGAAGCAAAGGAGTTGCCATTTAGAGCCATCTTGACTAAGCTCCATAATCCAATTTTAAAATGCAGATGAAGTGACAACAAATGGTATAGTAAATAGTAAACTCACTATCCTAGAGACAAATGAAAGACCAACAGACTGAGGTGGGAGGTGAGTTGAGCTGAATGCTGAATGGTAAGGAAAAGACCATCATTAAAGGGAGAGCAGTTTGAGAGAGGGTTGATACTGCGGGGTGGCCAGGGGAAGGTTACCGTATTTACCTACAATTTGATGATAAGTTGCAGCACCAATATTTTCAACAGTTTACTGGCATACACAGGAAATGACAGTTCTATGGAAAACAAAAGATCAAAGATCACCTTTACTTATCAGATGTGCATCACAACATACATTGGAATTATGAGGCATTTGGAAAGGATAAATGCAAAAGGCTTTTCCAACTAAGGTTGGTTGAGATGAGAATTAAAAATAAATTGCTGAGTGTGAAAGGTGAAATATTTAATGGAATCATGAGAAGGAACTTCTTCAGTCAGAGAGTGGTACAAATGTGGAATGAACTGCCAGTGGAAGTGGTGGATATGGGTTCAATTTCAACATTTAAGGTACATGGATGGTAAGGGTATGGAGAGCCATGGTCTGGGTGCAGGCCGATAGCAGTAGGCAGAAAAATAGTTCAGCATGGATTAAATAGGATGAAAGGATATGGTCCGGGTGCAAGGCGATGGGATTGGAACGGACAATAGTACAGCATGGACTAGGTAGGATGAAGGACCATGGTCTGAGTGTAGGTTGATGGGACTGGGCATTATAATAGTTCAGAATGGACTAGATAGGGAGAAGGCCTTATTACTATGCTGTAGTGCTACCTGTTTCCATACAGTGAAATGCATCGCTTGCATCAGATCAAATCTGTGATCATTGTGCTGCGGGCAGCCATCAAGTTTCGTCAGGCTTCTGGGGACAACATACATTAGCATACCTTCTCCTTACTAATGCTAACTTGTACGTCTTTGGAATGTGGGAGGAAACCGGAGCACCCTGAGGGAATCTGCTCACTCAAGGGGAGAATATATAAACTTCTTATAGCTAAAAAACCTTCAATCACTGAAAGAGAGATCTGAAAGATGAGTCCATCAGCAATCTTTGATTATCAGGTTCACAACAGTTTAACTTTTGCAAATATTAAACAGACTTGAATGAATTCTTGGAAGCCCAGACATTTCGTTTGAAGCCTTCTTATGGTCAACTAAAACAAATACTGACATGTTGACATTAAATTTGTTTGATAACAGGTATTTTAAACAGGGACATTTCCCTGCAATGAACAGGAACACAGGGTATTGCGGTGTTTGTGTCTGCATGATTCTTGTTTAATCTCCCACTGATTCAAGGCCAATCTTGTTATAGAGCAACAGAGGAGCAGTGTGTGAGGCTTAGGTGATCTTCAGTGTAAATAGCACAGTGAGAATTCCCTTTCTCTGATGGTCCACTCTCCTCTCCTATCAGATTCTTTCTTCCTTCCCCTTCTCCATTCTTTTGTATTCTGGCTTCCTTTCCAGGTCTGAAGAAAGGTCTCGGTCCAAAATGTCGACTGTTTATTCATTTCCATTGATGCTGCCTGACCTGCTGAGTTCCTCCAGTGTTTTGTGTGAGTTGCTTTGGATCTCCAGCATCTGCAGACTATAATAAACCTAACTCTGATTCTGAAGCTGGTCGTGTAGCGATTAGTGTAACCCTTTACAGCAGCAGCTGTCAGATCAGGGTTCAATTCCCACCACAGTCTGTAACGAGTTGGTACATTCTCCCTCTGACCATGCAGGTTTTCTCCGGGTGCTTCTGTTTCCTCCCACATTCAAAAGATGTATGGGTAGTGTCAGTGAGTTGTGGGCCTGCTGTGTAGCATAGTGGTTAACACAAAGCGCCAGTGACCTGGGTTCAATTCTCACTGCTGTCTGTAAGGAGTTTGTACATTCTCCCTATGACTGCGTGGGTTTCCTGGTTTCCTCCCACAGTCCAAAGGCATAGCAATTGATAGGTTAATTGGTCATTATAAATGGCCCCATGATTAGGTTAGGGTTAAAATGGGGGATTGTACATGTGACAATAAAGTTAATCCTTAACAAAGATAATCCTTATCTATCTTCATCCAACATTCATTCCCTGCATTGCAAGCAATACATTCCTTATCGGAGAAAGCTTGTACTTGCCATTGGGGTTGTAAAGAAGGGTTAACTAGCTGGTTCCTGAGATAATGGGTTTGCAGTATGAGGAAGGCTGAAAAGACGAGACCTCTATTCTCTTGAGTTTAGAAAAAATGGAAGTCGATCTTCGTGAAACTTACAGCATAGTGTCAGAGTCATTAAGTCGACTACAGCACAGAAATAGGCCCTTCAGCCCATCTAGTCTGTGTGAATTATTAATCTGCCTACTCCCATCAATCTGCATCCAGACCATACCTCTCCATAACCCTTCCGTCCATGTACCTATCCAAAGTTCACTTAAATGTTGAAATCAAACCCACATCCACCACTTCAGCTGGCAGCTCATTCCGCACTTGCACTGCCCTCTGAGAGAAGTTGTTCCCCCATGCTCCCCTTAAACATTTCACCTTTCACCCTTAACCCATGACATCTAGTTCTAGTCTCACCTAATTTCAGTGGAAGAAACCTGCTTGCATTTATCCTATCTATATTCCTCATAAATTTGTATGCCCCTATCAAATTGTCACTCAGTCTCTTACGCTCCAGGAAATAAAGTTTTGAAATTCAAACTTTCCTTATAACTCAGAACCTCAACTCCAAGCAATATCCTTGTAAATTTTCTCCATACCCTTTCAATCTTATTGATATCTTTCATATAATCATGGTATGATGGGACAACATGGTGGAGTAGTGGTTAGCACAGTGCTTTACAATACCAGCAACCCGGCTTCATTTCCCACTGCTGCTTGTAAGAAGTTTGTACGTTCTCCCTGTGACTGCATGGGTTTCCTCTGAATGCTCCGGTTTCCTCCCACAGTCCATCAATGTACAGGTTGGTAGGTTAATTGGTCATTGTAAATTGTGATTAGGCTAGTGTTAAATCAGGGGATTGCTGGGTGACACGGCTCAAAGGGCCAAAAGGACCTATTCCGTACTGTAAATAAATAAATACATCTTACAAGAAATGACAAGCTGGGTAGCAAGAGCATCTTCTCCCAAACAGAGTCTGCAACCAGCTGCTACAGTCTTAAAATAACTAGCTACAAATAGAAGACTTTCTTCTGTCACTCAGTCAGCCTTTCCTTGTGATCTTTATCTGAAGGGGACATGTGACACAAGCACATGAATGACCAGAAGATGCAGTCAGAATGTTACTGTAAAGGAAAACTTAAAAAAACAACTGCAGACACTGAGAACCTAAAATAAGGACTATGTTGGTCTTTCATTTGAAAGGTGGTGAATATTTGGAACATTCCATCTCAGTGACCTGTGGTGACTCGGTTGCTGGGTTCATTCTGTATAGATATCAATAAGGGCTCTGAATATTAAAGGAATGTGTGGATAAGGCAAAGAAATGGTTTTAGGTATTAAGATCTACAAATCCTTGGACATTAACATCTCAGATGACCTGTCCTGGGCTTGGCACATAGATACAACCTTGAATAAGTCACTGCTTAAAAGCTTAAGAAGATTTGGCATGTTAACAAATACTCCAAGAAATTTCAATAATTGAGCTGAATGGTTGCATCATGGCCTGGGTCAGCAATTCCAACGGACAGGAATGCAAGAGGCAGCAGAGGGTTTTGGACACAGTGCATCCTCCCCAGCATTTACATTAGGCATTGCCTCAGGCAGACGATGTCTATCAGCAAGGCTCCCTGCCATCTGGCCGTGCCCTCTTCCTGCAACCAACAGATTCTTGAACTGACCATCACAACCCTAACCCTACCTCAGCAAGGGAACATTAGACCATCAGACCAAAAGCACTGGCATAGACTCAACTTTGGTGTCTCTTTGTTTTATTTTTGTGCTAAGATCTTGTAATTTTTGTGCGTAGTAACACTGTGCTAACTACTACACTACTGTGATACTCCTTTTATGTACAATTTCTGTATAATTTATTTTTACAGAAATAAAGCAGGTTGAGGCTTTTTAAAGCATTGGTTAGGCCTCACTTGGAGTATTATGAGCAGTTTTAGACCCCGTATCCAAGAAAGAGTGTGTTGGCATTGGAGATGGTTCACAAAAATGATTCCAGGATTGAAAGGCTTATCATATGAAGAGAGTTTGATGGCCCTCATCCTGTATTCATAGGAGTTCAGAAGAAAAAGGAGTGACCTCATTAAAACCTATCAAATGGTGAAAGGCCTTGATAGAGTGGAAGTGGAGAGGATGCTTCCTGTGGTGGGGGAGTCTCCCACCTGAGAGCACAGCCTCAGTATAGGGGAACTTCCCTTTAGAACGGAGATGGGGAGGAATTCCTTTAGCGAGAGGGTGGTGAATCTGTGGAATTTTTTGCCATAGGCAGCTGTGGAAGCCAATTCTTTATGTATATTTAAGATGGAGGTTGATAGGTTCTTGATTAGTCAGGGCATGAAGGGATATGGGGAGAAGGCAGGAGACTGGGGCTGAGAGATAAATGGATCAGCCATGATGAAATGGCGGAGTAGACTCAATGGACCAAGTGCCTAACTCTGCTCATATGCAGTACCTCATGGTCTTGTGGCTGTCTATACCTATGTGCCTGTGTTGCAGCTGGAAGCTACTTTTTTTCAAAGTACTGTACCCCACCGTACCTGTATACATGATAGTAAAATTAACATCACTTGACCAGTCCTGATCAGGCCCAATGAACCAAATGGGCTGCTCATCCCCTTATTTCTTGCAGTCTTCTGGTGTTAAAAGTATTTCATTGGCTACAAAATGCTTTGGGGCACCACAAGGGTGAACATTTCTCTGGTATGAAACAAATCCCCCTGAGTACAGCCAATCCGAAACTGAACTGGGTTGGTGGGCTTTTGCCGATGATACCTGACCCTAGCTCAACACATCTGGGCCCACTGGATTTGAGTTAGGGAGCCAGGTTATGTGCGACATGGTAGTGTAGTGGTTAGCATAATGCTATCACAGTACCAGCAATCAGCATTCGGGTTTCAATTCCCACAACTGTCTGTAAGGGCTTGGTATGTTCTCCCTGTGACTGCGTGGGTTTCTTCCAGGAGCTTCAGATTCCTCCCACATTCCAATAAAGATATATAAAGGCTTCCAATAAAGGCTGAATAAATTGTGGGCATACTGTATTAGTGCCAGAACAATTTGCACAGCAACAACTTAATGGCTTGCCCCTAGCACATATTTGGACTACGTTAGTCCGTTGACATAAATGACATGTTTCACTACATGTTTCGTAGTACATGTGACAAAGAAAGCTCATCTTAATCTTAAAATAATCTTATTCTATTTTACAAATCAGTTACGATTCTGCTATTTCATTGTATGGACGGGGATGGAGTAATTCAAAATGTTTTGCACAAAGCAGACATGTTTTTCTTTGAAAAAAAGATTAAGTTTATATGTTTAAAAGATACATGTCTTTCAGTATTGCTTTTGGAACAAAATGCATTTAGTCAGGCTAGCAGGAAATAAATTATTATCTTAAGCTGACATAATGATCCTGTATTATTCAGAAAACACCAGGAACCATGAAAGGCTGAGAACACAGTATAATATTCACTTGGCACACTGTGAACCAGACTGGAATATCATCGACATTAACCAAATCCACATTCTGTCCCACTCCCACTCATCTGGTATTTATAGGGATTGCCGGGTAATATATCCCAACTGTGTGCACAAAATGCTGAGGTTTTGAAATCTTTCCCTACAGATTCTACATAAAGAACTTCTTTCCCCACCCTAATTCCTATCACCATCGACCACTGAAGCTGCCTCAAACCTGCTTATGAAAGCAAATTGGGCAGTGGTTAGACTCTCTGCAATCTGTCATTCATCTGATTGAGATTCAAATTCATTTATTTCAAACTTCAGAGTTCAAAGTAAATTTGTCATCAAATTATGTCACCATATTCTACCCTGAGATCCCTCCCTGATGAGAAGAGAACGTATCCCGGAGGGTGAGGGGTAGATTCCATCTTCCTGAGGCGCCGCCTTTGAAAGATGTCCTCAAAGGCAGGGAGGCTACCATGGTGGAGCTGTCTGAGTTTACAACCTGATGCAGCTTTTTCCAATCCTGTGCAGTGGAGCTTCCACAGTTGCTTCTAACATCGAGTTCAAGAAGTTCAAAGTTCAAAGTAAATTTATTATCAAAGTACATATATGTCATCATATCCAACCCTGTGATTCATTTTCTTGCAGATAATAACAGTTAATACAAAGAAACACAATACAATCAATGAAAGACCGCGCCCGACAGGACAGTCACACAACCAATGTGCAAAGGACAACCAACTGTGTAAATACTAACAAAATAAATAAATAAATAGATAGATAGATAAATAAATAAGCAAGCGAGTCTACAGGTTGTGGGAACAGCTCAGTGTTGCGGTGAGTGCAATTGAGTGAAGTTATCCCCCTAGGTGCAAGAGCCTGATGTGGTTTCATCACATGTACATAAAACATAGAGAGAAATGTGTCCTTAACAACCAACACGACCTAAGGGTGTGTTGAGGGCAGCCAGCATCACCACAAATTATGGCCTCAACATAGCATGGCCACTAGGTTCAGCAGAACAATCCAGGCATCAGGAACAAAAATTCGGCCTTTCCTCCCTCTCACCTTCAATCTGAGACATGCAGCCAGAGAAACAATCCATTCTCTTCCCCACTCTCTCACTCTAGCATATGGTGAGCTGTGGCTCAGAGGGTAGCATGCATCCCTCGGAGCTGAAAGGTTGCTGATTCAAATGCAACGAAGAGTGTTGAGTGTTAGTCTGATACAACAGTGGAATGGAGTGTTGCAGTTTTAGAGGAGGTGTTATATTGAAGCTCGTTATAGAAAAGGTTTTGATGGTAAATCAGAAATCTTCATGGCATGTATTCCTTTCACAGCTTGAAGCATCGGAGTTCAGGGTTCAATTCCAGTATCCTCTGTAAGGAGTTTGTACATCCTCCCCATGACTGTGTGTGTTTCCTCCAGGTGCTCTGGTTTCCTCCCACTGTCCAAAGACATACCGGTTCATAGGTTAATTGGTCATTGTAAATTGTCTTGTGATTAGGCTAGGGTTAAATCAGTGGGTTGCTGGGCAGCATGGTTCGGAGGGCCAGAAGGACCTGTTCCACCCTGTGTCCCAATAAATAGATAAATCATGATCATCACTGAGACAGCCTGGCTGATTGTTATCTTGTTATTGTTTAAGCTGTGTAAAAATCAGCTATCATGTTTGTTACATTCCAGCTGTGGCTTCACTTCACTGGATGTAAAATGCTGAGAGAGATTGTGAACGCAGGGTGCCCCTGCCACATAAACACAACAGATGCTGGAAATCCAGAGCAACACACACAAGATGCTGGAGGAAATCAGCTGGACAAGCAGCATCTACGGACAGAAATAAACATCTGGTGCTTCAGTCTACTGAAGGGTCTTGACCTGAAATGTTAATTGCTTATTCCTTTCCACAGATGCTGCCTAACCTGCTGAGCTTCTCCAGTATTTTATGTTTGTCTCTTACACATGTAGAGTGTGCCAGCTTCTATTCCTGATGACTTCTGGAATCTTGGACACATTGAGGTGACTTATGCATTCAGTCCCAGTGTACTGAGGTTTAAAAGTTCAAAGCAAACTCATTGAACGTCGTCTTTTTTCCCCAAGGAATGAGTGAACCTTTCAATGAAAAATGGTAAACTCAAATATGTATCTGTTTTACTGCCTGAACTCAGACGAACTGCTTTAAAATAGAACAGTGATTCTTTGATCTGGGTATTCGTTTAAGTATTAAACCACATTGGATGGAAGTGTATTTTTTAATGCTGTCTGTGAGGAGACAATGTTCCCATAAAACTAAACCAATGGATTAATGGTTCAAAGGTTCAATTTGATAGCAGAGAATGTATACAATATACAGTCTAAAATCTTACACTCCGCAGACACCCACAAAACAGAGAGAAAAAAAGAATGAATGACAGAAAAATGTTAGAACCCCAAAACCACCCCTCTGCCCCACACACAAGCAACGGCAAATGCATCTCCCTCCCACTCTCCCCAATTGCTCCAGCAAAAGCATCAACACCCCCACTACCCATCCACCAAAGCCCCCAGAAACCACAATTCAGAGTCCATCAGAAACTACTGTCCATCCCAACATTTCATCATCTCAGGCAGCGAGGGAGAGAAAGATATCGCTCCTGCCACAGTGAGAGGGGAGACCAGCAGCTCACCGTTTCGATTTCACAATCTGCCACATCGTTTGTCTGCAATCCCCCCAACTCAAGGGCCAGAGTGCAGGGGCCTCCGACAGCTCACACTCCACTCTCCATCTCGATGTTTCAGTCTCCCGCGACACTTCAGTCGATGACACTGGCGAGGAATTGGGTCGCCCACTGGGCCGCACCCCAAAGACGCACGTCTTCCAGGCCGTACCTGAAGATATTGAATGCCAGGTCACTTGGCAAGTTCCGAGAGCGAGAACCCACTGCCCGTGAGTGGGCTGGTTATCATGGTCGATTAATGAACTCAAAGTAAATGTATTATTAAAGTACCGTATGTACATGTCACCACTACTACTTTCAGATTCATTTTCTTGCAGGCATTCACAGTAGAACAAAGAAAAGCAATAAAACTTTTGAAAAACTATACATAAATCCTGAACAACAACCAATGTTCAAAAGAAGATGAATTCCACAAATAAGCAAATAAATAATACTGAGAACATGAGTTGTAGGGTCCTTGAATGTGAGTCTGTAGTTTGTGGAATCAGTTCAGTGTTGGGGTGAGTGAAGAATCAGGGTTATCACACTGACAGATGTCATGAAACTTGCTGTTTTATGGCAACAGTACAGTGCAAGACATAAAAATTATAAATTACAAAAATAAATGCTATAAATGTTGTTTGGGCATCAACTTCAATGGTCACAATAGGAAGCTGTGTGGGAAAGATTTTAAAGTGAAAAAGCCATTGCACTGGGGCAGTTCCACTTTCTCTTCCTCAGAAGCCCTATTCCAGTGGTATGAATGATCCTCTCGACTGGAGACCTTCTTGTTTGCAGTGGATGGCCATGACATCTTCTGTGTCTTGCTCTGACCTTCACTCTCCATGGAGCATTGCAGAACCATCTTCCTGGCTGTTCGACCTCACCCGCCCAGTCCACCAGAGCTGAGTTCAAATGCTAGGACAGGCATGTCCCTATCTCACTGATGAAAACCGACTATCCTCACCTGGTTTAGCCCGCCTGTCACAGCTGTGTACCGGGGTGTGGCTGCTGTCACATGCAAACAGCTACTTGGAGCCACAGGTGAGAGCTGAGTGTCCAGTGAGGACTAAAGGTGGGTGAACTATCCTGAGCTGGACACAACAAGCCCTTTCACCACAAGTACTACCACTCCCTGGATATCCCAAACACCACACAAAAATAAATAAATAGCCAAGGAAGGAATAACAAGATAGTGTTTACTGGCTACACAGACTGTTCAGAAATTTGCGTATCAATGCAGCAGGACCTAGTTCCTTCATTGTGGGGGACGGCCCAACGTTTGGACAATTTAAACACTGGGCCATATGCACTGAAAAGGCAGGGTGCCAGGACCAGAGGCAAGGGTCAAGCCAGTTCCGCTCACTGCTCAGCAACATTTACTCCACTCTCCATGGCACTGAGGTGACGATCTGCCCCGCTTCATGTCTATGGACTCACTTTCATTCTGAATAGCTTTGCTCGCTTTTATTGCATGATTTGTGTTTTTTTTCTCTTTGCACATTGGATGTTGGTCTTTCTTTAATTGGGTTCTTTTGGTTTCTTGTTTTATGGTTCCCTGTAAGCAAACAAATCTCAAGGTTGTATAATTTATGTCTTCTTTGATGATAAATGTATTGTAACTTTGAACTTCGGTGAAACACAGTGTTGACTTACTGGCAGCAAACACAACTACTTTATTGATAGCACTTTTCTGGTAAACGATCACTGCAATCAATAACCTGTAACTTCCTTTTTGGAGTTGAGCTTTTGAACCGCAGGTACGATCAGGCATTTTTGCAATGTCAACTGATGTCTGAAAGGTACAGGACGGTTGTGTCGAGGCGCGTACTGGTCAAGTCGAGG
This sequence comes from Hemitrygon akajei, assembly GCF_048418815.1. Classification (NCBI taxonomy): domain Eukaryota; kingdom Metazoa; phylum Chordata; class Chondrichthyes; order Myliobatiformes; family Dasyatidae; genus Hemitrygon; species Hemitrygon akajei. The sequence goes on along the minus strand of NC_133149.1, from coordinate 11,668,909 downwards.
TAGAGGTGCCTGAGCCCAAGAGCAGGAAATGAGCCAATGCCGGAGCAGACTTGGAGGCGATTCAATGCAACAGAACCAATGCAAAGCTGATTTGAGGTGTCCAGGCCTGAGAGCGAGGAAAGATTCAAGATTTAATCAATTTAAGTGCGGGGCCAAATTGGAAAGGTCACGTACAAGCCAAGTCTGAGAGCGAGGAATGACTCAAGGTTTGGGCAATGTAAGTGCCGGGCCAGACCAAAAAGGTCACGGTGTCAGGGCTGGAGGCATAGTACAGCCCAATTCAGCTCACTGCTCCACAAGATTTACTTGTCTCTGCACTGAAATGAGGCTGTGGCCTGCAACTAATGGGTTCCTGGATTGGCTACAGTGATGACTGGCTTCGTGGCTGTGGACTCACTTCCGTGAACTTCAGTTCTGAATGTTATTTGCTTACTTTTATTGTTTGCATATTTTTGGATTTTCTCTGCACATTGTCTGCTTGATTATCTTTTTTGATGGGTTCCATTGGATTTCTTTGTTTTGTGGCTGCCTATAAAATCTCAAGGTTTTATACAGTATTCACATTTTGATAATAAATGTACTTCGAACTTTGAGGAAGACATGTCCCATATTCTGAAGGCCCTTAGTGATGTTTTCCGTGAAGAAAGTGATGCTGGTATACAGTGTAACCGCAGCTTGAGTGAATGTCTGTAAAGCTCTAGATCAGGGATTCCCAATCTTTCTTACACCATGGACCATTACCAAGGGGTCCATGGACCCGTTGGGAACCCCTGCTCTAGGTAAATAGATAGATGTGGATACTTTGATCCCAAGGAAATTACAGTGCCATAGTAGCATTAAGTGCACAGATATACAAATATTAGGAGAGAAGTAAGAAAGAATAAAAAATAAGTTACCACAAGCAGTCTAACAGGAGGGGGTCATCACTTCCCCGGCTATAGGATGACTCATTACAGAGCCCAATGGCCAAGAGTAAGAATGACCTTTTTGGAGCAGCACAGTTGTCTGAGTCTATTACTAAAAGTGCTCCTCTGTTCAGACAAGGTGGCATGCAGAGGGTGAGAAACATTGTCCAGAATTGCCAGGATTTTCCGTAGGGTCCTTTGTTCTACCACGGCCTCCAGTGTGTCCAGTTTGACTCTGAAAAAAGAGCCAGCCATTCTAATCAGTTTATTGAGCCTGTTGGCATCACCTGTGTTGATATCATTGCCCCAGCACACCACTGCATAGAAGATAGTACTGGCAACAACAGAGTGGTAGAACATGTGAAGGAGAGGCCTGCGTACTCCAAAGGACCTCAGTCTCCTCAGGAAGGGCACTGGCCCTTCTTGTACACAGACTCTGTGTTAGTGCTGCACTCAAGTCTGTCATCCAGGTGCACCCCCGGGTACTTGTAGGTCCTCACCATCAATAGTAACAGGGAGCAGTGTAGGCTTAGTCTTCCTAGAGTTAAACACTGTTTTGGGTAATTGTGGATTCAATTTATCACATAAACTGATCCATCTGTTTTTCAAACATATTTAACCTCTTTTAACATAACGTATTTTAGGTTAAAAAGAATGTACTTACTTACATTATGCCTGTTGGCATTTAGGGCAGCAATGAAAGTACTCCCTCTCTGTCTGTGCATGATCAGCCATGTTAGTCCTGGGTGGAGACTCAGGAATACCATCACACTCAGATGTAAAAGGATTCTTCATTGCTGTTTCCATAAGAGTTTTGTTTGACCAGTCAGTTGTTAACTCTGAGCTGAACCCAGAACCTGGAGGGCTGGTGGAACAGTTAGTCTGGCCTCTACCCTTTCACTTGTTTGGCATGGGTGACCCTACCAAGAGCCAAAGCATAAAGCCCTGACTCCAGCCAGCATAGCTCTCCAGGTCATTGAGACACGCAAGCCTCCAAACCCAATGACAAGGTCATGGTCCTCTTGGAGGAGGCAAAAGTATATTGAATGTTAATGTCATGGTCTATAAAAGCAAACACTGTGATCCAACTTAAGCTAGGAATTTTTAAACAACTCTGCTTGTAAAGGATTTACAACAACGTTCCTGGAAAACTCAGTTCCAAAAAGTCAGCAATGATCACACTTTAATTCAAAGCCCATTTCGCTTTCTTTTCATTTTGGGGACTTTTGCTTCCATTTAGTTCCAAACCAATTTTTGTAACACTTTTCTTGTAAAGAAAATTGTTTTGTCATCTCTTGGACCATCATAGTTTCAAACATTTAATTGGGCAACATGGGATGAATCACTGGGCTTGTGGTTTACAAATCCGGGTCTGAAGGGTATGGATTTTCAACTATATTTCAACCGTTTCCAATTTGTCTCCAGCTCATTGTTCACAATATCCCTCCCAGTTCTCAAACAACTAAGACAAGATAGTGAAAAGCAAGTCACTTCGTCCAGTTCAAGCTTATCCTTGTAACCTCAGTGTTTATCTTCAACATTTTAGGAACAGCTTCTTCCACTTTGCCAACAGATTTCTGAACAGATATTGAACCATGAGCACTACCTCACTATTTTGTTCTTTTTGTGCTACTTTATATATATATACTTTATACTTTATTAATTGCAGTGTGCTGCTGCTACAAAACAACAAATTTCATCATATATAATCCCATTCCTCAGGATATGTTTTTTATTAGCAGAGTAGGCCCTTGCGGCAGTTCAAGCTAGGCCACCCCAGCAACCCTCGACAAACCTGATTAACCCTAACCCAATCACGGGACAATTTACAATGACCAATTAACCTACCCAGTACATCTTTGGACTGTGGGAGGAAACCGGAGCACCCAGGGAAAACCTGTGCATTCCATAGGGAATGGCGTTGGTATTGAACCCCGAAGTCCGGAATGCCCTGAGTGTAATGGCATTGCACTTGCCGCTGCACTACCGTAAATTGTTATATAATGTTGAGTTTATTTCCATGATATATCAATGGTCTGCAATAGAAACATGAACTGCCCATTTAGCTCCTTGATCTATTTCCAATGTTAGAATAATTTGGGCATACAGAATTGAAACAGGCTTTTTGGCCTGTTGGTCCATGTCAAGATTTCCATCTAATCCAGTCCCATGTGCCAGCATCACTGAAGTCATGGCTGATCTGGGATCTGACTCCATGTATCTGCTTTCATGTCATTCAATATGTTGGGCTGCCACAAATTCATTAACTTCATGTTGAATCGATATCGACTTGAAACATCAATAATACCTCTCTGCCCAGAGATGCTGTTCAGTCTGCTGAGTTCCTCTAGTGGATTGCTGCTCAGCATCAATGTTGTTTGTCAGCTTCATTTTTACCTCCACTTGCTTCCCAACTTTGCTCCTGAAAGACCTGTATTTCCTTATTAGACCATATCCATTAGAACCTGACTCCTCAACCAACAGAAATTGCTTCTCTATATCTCCCTATCTATTCTACTGTGACAGCTTTAATCAAATTCTTCCCCAGCTTTCTAATTTTAAGAAAAACAACTCCAAATTTGGCAACCATGATTTCACTCTTGGAGTCCATGCCTCATTCTGGAAAATCTAGACTGCTTTCACTACTGTCGTTGGCTGAATCAAAGGAGATGATGAATCAGCATACAGGAGTGAGATGGAAAATCTGGCTGAGTGGTGCTATAACCATGACCTCTTACTCAATGTCAGCGAGACCAAGGAACTGATTATTGACTTCAGGAGGATGAAGCTGGAGTCCATGAGCCAGTCCTCATCAGGGGATCAGAGGTGGAGAGGGTCAACGACTTTAAATTCCTCCGAGTAATCATTTCAGAAAACTTGTCCTGGGTCCATCACGAAAAGCACAAAAAGCATGGCAGTGCCTCTACTTCTTTAGGAGTATGTGAAGATTTAGCATAACAGCTAAAACTTTGACAAATTTCTATAGATGTGTGGCAGAGAGTATATTGGCTGGCTGCATCACAGCCTGGTATGGAAACACCAATTCCCTTGAATGAAGAATCCTACAAAAGGTACTGGATACAGCCCTGTTCATCGCGGGCAAAGTCCTTCCCATCACAGAGCACATCTACATGGAGTGTTGTCACAGGAAAGCAGTATCCATCATCAGGGACCCCCGCCACTCAGTGTATGCTCTCTTCTCACTGCTGCCATCAGGAAGAAGGTTCAGGACTCACACCACCAGACTGAGGAACAATTATTTCCCGTTAACCATCAGGCTCTTGAACCAGAGGGGATAACTTTGACAATGATGTTAGGAACCTGTGCAGCAAAATTTATTTATTGATTAATTATTATCATTATTATTATTATTACCTACTTTCTCTTTTGTATTTGCTCAGTTTCTCATCTTTTGTACACAGGTTGTCGCCCTGTTGGATGTGGTCTTTCATTGATTCTATTATGGCTACTGGATTAATTGAGTATGCCCACAAAAAAAACTCAGGATTGTATATGCAAGGCAGTCTGCATGGGTTTTTGTTTAAGATTAGATTTATTGGTCACATATACATAGTAACATGTGAATTGAGTCATTTGCGTCAATGGCCAACACACTCTGTGGATGTACTGCGGGGCAACATGCAAGCATTGTCATGCTTCAAGCACCAACATAGCATGCTCACAACGTTCAGCAGAACAACACATAACACAGCATACATCAAGACAGACACAACAACAACAAAGCAAGCTCGTTCCTACTTCCCCACCCTCCCACATCAGTGATCACAGGCCCTCATCCCCAGGGTCCACTAACCATGGTCCTTGACCTCAGGGATCGCAGAGCTTCATTCTCAGCACTTACCAACCTGACCTCCATTTTTGGGGCTTGCTGGAGTTCGACATCCAGACTTGAGGACCGATTTCAGTCCTCTGAATCTGCCAACAGTCCTCAGATGTCCACAGGTCTGCCAACCTTAATTCCTGACCACAAACTTTGCAAACATGTGTATTCCCACTACTCCCTTGTACCCTAGAACTCCAGAAATAAAGGGTGGAATCACAATTGTCTTTTACATTATTTACTGCTCCAGGCCTTAATATTTCAAAGATCTATCAATAGGGACTTCTAAATCTCTTTGGTTTCCCCACATCAATCAACACAATCTCATTTCCCACTTCTAACAACCTTCAACCAATGCGACCTCACCCTGACACCTATCACTGCCTCAAACTTTTCACCATTAAGAATGTTCTCTGTTCTATCTTTCTTGGTCCAAGATGCATAATCTCTCATAAGGCTATAATTCGAAGCATCATAAGGCTAGAAGACCGTAAGATATAGGAGCAGAATATAGCTTTTTGGCCCATCCAGTGTGTTCTGCCATTTGAACATGACTGATTTATTATCCCTCTCAATCCCATTCCCCTGCCGACTCCCCGTAACTTTTGATGACCATACGAATCAAGAGCCTTTCAACCTCCGCTTTAAATATACCCAATGACTTGTCTGCCGCAGTCATCGGTGATAATGAATTCCACAGATTTGCCAACCTCTGGCTAAGGAAATTCCTTCTTATCTCTGGTCTACTTCATTACCTTTTATTTCTGTTATTTTGCACTACTTATTTTAACTTAACTATTTAATAGACGTATATATACTCAATGTAACTCAGTTTTTTCTCACTATATATATTTATCATGCATTACATTGTACTGCTGTCGTAAAGTTAACAAATTTCACGTCACATGCCGGTGATAATAAACTTGATTCTGAATTCAGGACTGATGTACCCATAGAAGACAGAGTGTGGTAGTAGATGGAACATATTCTGCCTGGAAGTCGGTGACCAATGATGTTCCGCAGGAATCTGTTCTGGGACCCGTGCTGTTTGTGGTTTTCATAAATGACCTGGATGAGGAAGTAGAAGGGTGGGCTAGTAAGTTTGCAGATGACACAAAGGTTAGTGGTGCTATGGAGAGTGTAGAAGGCTGTCATAGGTTACAAGGAACATTGGCAGGTTGCAGTGCTGGGCTGAGAAGTAACAGACAGAGTTTGATCAGAAGTGTGAATGTGAAATTTGAAGGCAGAGTACAGGATTAATAGGATTCTTGGCTGTGTGGAGGAACAGAGGGTTCTGGGGTCCATGTCCATCGATCCCTTAAAGTTTCTGCAAAAGTTGATAGGGTGCTTAAGAAGGTGTATGGTGTGTTAGCCTACATAAATTGGGGGATTGAGTTCAAATGCTGTGAGGTAATCCTGCAGCTCTATAAAGCTCTGGTTAGACCACACTTGGGAGTATTGTGTTCAGTTCTGGTCGCCTCATTATAGGAGTGATGTAGAAGTTGCAGAGGGTGCAGAGGAAATTTATCAGGATGCTGCCTAGATTAAAGAGCTTGTCTCATGAGGATAGTTTGAGAGAGCTAGGGCTTTTCTCTTCAGTGTGAAGGAGGATGAGATGTGACTTGATAGAGGTGTACAAGATAAGAGGCGTAGATTGAATGGATAGCCAGAAACTTTTTACCCAGGGCTGAAATGGTTAATACCAGGGGACATAATTTTCAATTAATTGGAAGAAAATAGAAAGGGGATTCTGGAGGTAAGTTCCTTACACAGAGGGAGATTGTGCATGGATCACCCTGCCAAGAGTGGTGGTAGAGGCAGATACATTAGGGGATTTTAAGAAACTCCTTAAAACCGAATCTTCATCAAAAGAAGGACAAACTATTGAAATTAAATAATTTATGCTTCGTGGCAGTAAAGTGCACTGTGTAAATACAATAAACAAAATTATCTTGAGAACACGACAGCACTTTAATATTTTCACAACACTACCATCGTGTACAAGAATCATACAGGAATCCTCCAGGAGCTAGATGGCTCATTAGAAATGATTTTTGCAGTAGGAATCAGTGGGTTCAAGAGAAATACAGCTTCAGTATTTATCAGTCACCTTGTAATAATTTGTAGCATGTCACTCAGTAATACCTGCATCATTATAATCAAATTGAGTATTATTTCTTTCTGCTGTTTCTAGAACATGGAACAAAATCACAGCATGTCTTGGAGCCATTGAGTAATACAGCACAGATACAGACCCTTCAGCCCAACGAGTCCATGCTAACCATTCTGCCAACCACACTAATCCCAATTTCCTGTGTTCAGCCTATATACCTGTAAAGCCCACCCCTCCATGTACCCATCCAAGGGCTTATTAAATGATACTATTTTACTTACCACTTCCTTAAGGTTGTTATAACTGGGGGTGCTAATGGAGAGAAGCTCCCTCTGCCTCTTAAATGATACTATTTTACTTACCACTTCCTTAAGGTTGTTATAACTGGGGGTGCTAATGGAGAGAAGCTCCCTCTGCCTCTTAAATGATACTATTTTACTTACCATTTCCTAAACATTATTATAGCTGGGGGTGGTAATCAGCATAAACTCTTTTAAATGCTCCCAATGACATGCAACTCAAATAGCTTCTGACAACCAAGTCCAACTCCTGGCCTTAACGTGTGGGGACCAACTAAGCTCAGCTGAACCATTTCTACTGACAGGAGAAGGAGCAAAGGAAGGTTAAAGGTCAAATCAATCCCTTCAGACAGATGGGACTCATCAGCCATGGTTGGCGGCTCATCTAAAAGAAGGAAAACTCTGATCTCAAGCCTCCACTGCCTTACAGCTATACCCACTCATGGGGAAGGCTTTGGAATAAACCCCAAGGGAAACATCTGGAGCTGGAGTCCCTAAGGCAGTCCTATGTTGAGTTCAACAATGACTGGCAACTCCTGCGACATTGCTGGTACCAAACTGTATCAGTCTCTGCCATTCCTTTGGGTTCATCAGATGCGTGGACAGGGAAAGACTGCTACATGGGCAACAGCTTGCTCTACATATTGTACTGCCCTGACTTGTGTATCTAGACAGCTGGATGCAACATCCATGGTCGACCTCAGAATTTACTTATCTCAACCATCTCCTTTGACAGCTCATTCCACTGCGTGACAAAAGTTGCCCATCAGGTCCCACTTAAATCATTCCCCTTTCTCATTAAATCAATAACCGCTGGATTTGGACTCCTCTACCCTGAGGAAATGACTAATACTATCCACCTGATCTCTCCCTCTCACAATTTTAAACATCTCTATATGTCACCCCTCATAAATTGGGCTACGTTTGAAGTTACGAATTGTGTAACATCACAAGAGCACAAACATTTCTCTGACAGCATAGTGTGGGATATGATGTAATCTAACTAATAATGAGCACTACAGATCACCACACATGCGTGATGGGGACAAAAATATATTGGATCTGGATGTCATAAACACAAGAGATTCTGCAGATGGTGGAAACACAAAGTAACACACACAAAATGCCAGAGGAACTGAGCAGGTAAGGCAAAGGAATAAACAGTCAATGTTTTGAGTCTGGATATAATTTATTTTACCGAGAAATCCTGGTGCTGAAAATCAGAGAATCACATGTAGAATCACAGTAAAACTGGTCTTTAATATAAGGAGACAAGCCTGACAAAGTGAATAAGAAACACACTCAGAGCCTGTGATCCAGCCTGTTGCTATAGCTACCTTAGAGTACCTGCAAATAAAGCAGGCTGTCATTTAAATGTCATGTTTCATCATATCCACTCAGTGGTGTACAGCTGTGCCTAATAAGGTGGTCACTGAGTGTACATTGGATGGGCACCCTTGCTAAAGTGTGCCCATGATACTCAATGCTTTTGTTCACTCTTCCCCTGGAAATACTGATAGAGATTCAGATTTATTAATCATGTGTACATTCATGCTCCATGTGTCCCCGGAGTCTGGTTACTTGGTTTGTGTTTGGGGTGATCATTGCAGACTGGGGTGCTTCGGTGAAGAATGCAGTGACTAGCGGTGTGGCGCTGAACTGAACTAAATGGAATACTGCTGATTTGATGTCTGATATTCCATGTGTTGCTCGCTCACTTTTTGCTGTTGGCGGAATTTATTCTTTTCTCGTGCATTGGGTGTTTGACGTTTTTCTAGGAACGGGTTCCATGGTGTTTCTTTGTTTTGTGGCTGTCTGTGGGAGGACGGATCTTAGAGTTGTATACCGCACACATACTTTGATAGTAAATGTACTTAGAATGTTGAATCTGTGAAACATGCAGTGAAATGTCTATGACATCAGTAAGACAAAAGAGCTGATTGTGAACTTAAGGAAGGGTAAGATGAAGGATGAAACTTCTATAGTTGTACTGTGAAGAGCATTCTGACAGGCTGCATCACTGTCTGGTATGGAGGGGCTACTGCACAGGACCGGAAGAAGCTGCAGAAGTTTGTAACTCTAGACAGCTCCATCTTGGGTACTAGCCTACAGTACTTTGTACTTTGTACAGTACTGGACATCTTTAGGAAGTGGTGTCTCAGGAAGGCAGCGTCCATTATTAAGGACCCCCATCACCATTTTCTCACTGTTACCATCAGGGAGGAGGTACAGAAGCCTGAAGGCACACACTCAGCGATTCGGGAACAGCTTCTTCCCCTCTGCCATCAGATTCCTAAATGGACATTGAAGCTTTGGACACTACCTCACTTTTTTTAAAATTTACAGTATTTCTCTTTTTACACTTTTTTTAATCTATTCAATATATGTAATTGATTTATTTGTTTATTTATTATTATGCTGCTTTATTTTATTTTATTTATTATTTTTTCTCTCTTCTTGATTATGTATTGCATTGAACTGCTGCTGCTAAGTTAACAAATTTCACGTCACATGCCAGTGATAATAAACCTGATTCTGATTCTGAAATGAGTTATTTGCATTAACAACTAACATAACCTCGTGATGTTTTTGAGGCAGTCCATAAGTGCTGATGATACACTGTTATGTTTAAGGAATTGGTGTTATTGCAAAGCTTTTCTGGGGCAGGAAGATAGATGGTGTACCTGGTATGTTCTAAGTGGTATGCAGTGCAGAAAAAGAGCTTTGATTCTGACCTACACACACCTTTTTTGCCTACCAGTACAACTGGTCCACAGTGGATGCAACCACACTGACCTTGGACCTCCTGAACAACAGCAATACCTACATCAGGCTGCTGTTTATTGATAACACTATCACTCCTCAGAACTAATGAACAAGCTTCAAAATCTGGGCCTCCGTACTTCCCTCTGCAACAGGATACTTGACATCCTCATCCGAGACCAAGGTCATAGCGGATCTCAGAAATAACATCTCTTCTTCACTAACAATTAACACTGACATACCTCAAGGGGGTGGGTGTGTGTGTGTGTGTGTGTGTGTGTGTGTGTGTGTGTGTGTGTGTGTGTGTGTGTGTGTGTGTGTGTGTGTGTGTGTGTGTGTGTGTGTGTGTGTGTGTGTGTGTGTGTGTGTGTGTGTGTGTATATATATATATTTGTAATTTTTAGTAGCTTCAATGTATTACACTGTATGTTGCTGCAAAGCAACAAATTTCACACATTTGTCAATATTAAATGTGATGCTGATTCTATCAACACCATTCCCGTTCACTAGTACTTGGTCTATTGCCCTCTATAACAAGCTGGCAGGTGATAGGTGAGGGGAAAGCTGGGTGGGGGGGGGGCAAGGCAGATGAAGTAAAGAGCTGGGAGGTGATAGGTGGAAAAGGTGAAGGGCTGAAGGAGAAGCTGTCATGAGTTCTGCGGGCCTGTGCACCTGTATTTGTTAATTGTTGTCTTATCTAGAGTCATTAAGCCATTGTGCTTTCTGTTTTATCTTGTCAAGTTTATTCTGACTGGCCCGGGTTTTCAGCATACTGTGGTTATTTAAAGCAGACTCCCGATTAGTACTGATCGTGGGGTCCTTAAGTTTGGAGAATGACTCTTCTCACAATGTTCTCCAATGAATAAATTCTTGTTTCAGTCTCTACTTGTGAGTCAATCATTCCTTCACACCTGGGTTCAGTTGTCTGCCAGCGCACACTGTGACAAAAGGAATCTGATTGGACAGAACAATGGACTATGAAAGAAGGGAATGGAGGAGGGGAACCAAAGGGAGGTGATGAGCAGGTGAGGAGAAGAGAAGGGGTGGGATGGTAACCAGAATGGGGAATTGAAAAAGAGACAAAGAAGGAGGGGAGGAGTCTCTCTTAAATATCAGAATCAGAATCAGGTTTAATACGAGGAAATCTGCAGATGCTGGAAATTCAAAGAACACACACAAAATGCTGGTGGAACACAGCAGGCCAGGCAGCATCTATAAGGAGAAGCACTGTCGACATTTCCGGCTGTGACCCTTCGTCAGGATGGGGTCTGTGTTCCACCAGCATTTTGTGTGTGTTGTTCAGGTTTAATACCACTGGCATATGTTATGAAATTTGTTAACTTAGTGGCAGCAGAACAATGCAAGACATGATAAAAGTATAAAATAAAAATAAAATAAAATATTTTTAAAATAAAATAAAAAAGATTTACAGTAAGCATATGTAGGTATATTAAATAGTTAAATTAAAATAAGTAATGCAAAAACTGAAATTTAAAAAAATAGTGAGGTAATGTTCATGGGTTCAATGCCCATTCGGAAATTGGATGTCAGAGGGGAAGAAGCTGTTCCTGAATCTCTGAGTGTGTGCCTTTATATTCCTGTACCTCCTTCCTGACGGTAACAATGAGAAGAGAGCATGTCCTGGGAATATCCCTAATGTATCTGCGTTTTCCACAACTCGCGGCAACATGTTCCACACACCCACCACTACTGCAATGGGTCAAATAGCCTCTTTCTATATTACAAGGGAACATAAATATAGTAAGAAATCAAAGTAATTTATCTAAACTTCTATTCACTTATGTAACAGACAGTTGCTAAAGACCCATCCAAGATAATACAAGACTAAAGTTAAACAGAACACTGACTTTTCCACTGACTCAGTCTCAGCACTGAACAGGGAGGGACTCCTACATCATTACTGTACTCACCACAAGCCTCCTCCTCTCTCCCTCTTTCCAGCTCCAGCACAAAATGTTCCCGGTGAATGTTGGCTGCGTTTTGTGATGATGCAGCAAAACCTTTATCAGCAGTTCTGTAAATCTGCAAGCTTCAAGTTATTCCATCATTCGGGAGAATGGTCCAGTTCTGATTTTCTTCATTATTTTATTTTTTATTTATTTAGACATATAGCATAATAACAGGCCCTTCAGTCTCAATGAGCCCCAACTGCCCAATTACACTCATGTGACCAATTTATGGAGGATATACCGGTACTAACTCCTTACAGACGGTAGCAGGAATTGAACCCCAATCTCTGGTGCTGTAATAGTGTTACACTAACCATTACACTACTGTGCCACCTGAAGTTGTATATCAATACCTCTGTGACCCAAAGGTCCTTTGGAAGTCAAGAATGAGACACAAAACTTGTCGCTTATGGCCGTTTTGTTAAAAGTTATGAAGAACAAGCAAGAGGGAGTTGAGAGAAAGACAAAGGAAAAAGCAGGTGGAGTTGTCTCAGAGATAACAAAAACTCCAGTGATAACATGTAACCTATAAAATAACCAGATTCAAGCAACGTGACACCTGCTACAGAAAATTATACTGTCTCTAGAAAACTACAGAAGCAACTGTACCATAATTGCTGGAAAATTCACTGAACAATTACATGATGCAAGTACAAAGAAGGCACATCATAGGCTATATTTCATTAGGATTTTGAGGACACATGGTATGTCACAGCAAATTTCTACAGATGTACCGTGGAGAGCATGCTAACTGGTTGCATCACTGTCTGGTATGGAGGGGCCACTGCACAGGATTAGATCAAGCTACGGGGGGGGGGGGGGTTAAAAACTCAGCCAGTTCCATCATTGACACTAGCCTCCCCACCATGGAAAACATCTTCAAAAGACAATGCCTCAAAATGGTGACATCTATCATTAAGAACCCCTACCACGCAGGACATACCCCCTTTGCATTACTACAAACAGTGAGGAGGTTATTTATTTATCTATCCATCTATTTATTTATTTAGCCCCGGCATGATGGTGGCACGACTGGTCGCAGCAACTTCTACGGGGTCAACAAAAGGTGCTACCATTATATTTAAAAGTACGCCTAATGATCACAGGATCCTGCTATATATTAAGAACTCAAAGTACTGCAGGTCTATACCTTCTGCGAGTAGCTCGCTGGCACAGATAATGAAGGAGCTGTGCAATGTGCTGTTGCTTGAGTCGATGGAGGCTTATAGTCAAATAGTGAGTGGCCATCATAGTTGCTTTTCTTGTGATAGCAAGACACCTTCGGACATTGTTAAGCTGGTACGCTGCAAGTTCGATTCACTGATTTATGGATGCGAGCAGGGGCGGATGGAGGGGGCCTAATACTTGGCCATAGTCAGTATTAGGCCTGAAACCACAGTGTCAGCTGCTGAAGCCGCCTGGAGTGAGGGGACGAAGCCATTGCAGTTCACTGGGAACGGTGTAGCACAATGCCCAGAACGGTGTTGGAGCTGCCCTCTGAAGGCTTCGCTTGTTGTGGCTGACTGAAGAATTTTTAGCGGCACTCAATGGACTCAGGCTTCAAACTGCGGGGTAGCTTGTTTGTCAGCCGTCCGAGCCACTGCACTCTACTGAGGTGGCATAGCACAGTTGTAGCGACTGAAGATTTAAAATGGACTGATGCGTCTGAACAATACGTGTGTGTGTGTGTGTGTGTGTGTGTGTGTGTGTGTGTGTGTGTGTGTGTGTGTGTGTGTGTGTGTGTGTGTGTGTGTGTGTGTGTGTGTGTGTGTGTATATATATATACACACACATACATACATACATCTGGGTGTGTTTTGACTAATATTCTCTATGTGCATGTATGTGTGAGGACTGGGCCTCAAAGCCATGGATTCAGCTCGCAGGAGTTGGGGGCCAGTTGACAGATGATATCAGTGGGCTGGGGGGGATAGTAGGGTTCTTGACTATATATACACACACACGTATTCTGCGTCATTATATTTTTACTGATATTCTCTGTGGGTTTGCTGACGTGGGGGGTGGGCCTCGGGACTCTTATTATGTGATTACGATCTTGTGTGTGCTTACTGTGTGTGACTGTCAGTATTGTGTTTTGCACCTTGACTGCACAGGAGGGCTGTCTTGTTTAGCTGAATTCATGAGTATTCATGTATGGTTAAATGACAATTAAACTGGAATTGAATTGAATTATTTATTTATTTGTTTGTTGATCTATTTATTTATTGCCTATTTATTTATTTATTTATTTATTTATTGATACAACATGGATTAGGCTCTTTCAGCCCTTCAAATGCGCTGCCAGCAATCCCCTGATTTAACCCTAGCCTAATTAAAAGACAATTTGCAATGACCAATTAACCTACTAAACAGCACATCTTTGGACTGTGGGAGGAAACTGGAGGAAACCCATGCATTCACAGGGAGAACATGCATACAAACCTCTTACAGATGATGTTGGAATTGAACTACCATGGCACCCCACAATCAACATTTTGGGAACAGTTTCTTCCCCTTTGCCATCAGATTTCTGAATGACCTCACCATTTCAAACAACTTAAATAGATATATTTTCATGGAAAACCACAGGTTCCCAACACAGTGCTGCCACACATCCCTCATTCTATTCCTTATATATGCTGTCTATGATTTTTTTATACCTCCCGCCCTTGGTACTCCTTCTCTGTCACCTGTCCCACACCCCCCGTGGTACTCCAACTTCACCATCCCCAACATCCTTTGTTCATGCCAGATTTACAAACTTGCTCTCCGCTCCACATTGACGAATACAGTACTGTGCAGCACCCTAGCTATATACTATATGTGCGCCTAAGACTTCTGCATGGTTCTGTACATAATAATGCATCAGCATTTTGAACAACTTTAATAGCGCCATTTTTATGGAAAACCACAGGCTCTGACATCCTACCTACCTCCCTCATTCTATCTTTTAGATAGACTGTAATTTATTTTTCTCACCCCTTATATGTGTATTTTTCCCTCACTCTCTGGTCCTCTACCAGAGGTCTGGGAGCTTGAGGGTTCAGCACAGTAGCCTTGCTGTTCCTAGTAGAGCGCTATTCTGGACCAAAATCTCAGATATTGTTCCTGTGATTTGTTGGAGCCACTCTCCCAGTCCAGGTATCACAGCTCCAAGTGCTCCTATCACCACCGGGATTACTCTTACTTGAACTGTCCACATCCTTTCTATCTGCTCTATTAAGCCCTGGTATTTCTCCAGCTTCTCATATTCTTTCTTCCTGATGTTACTGTAATTTGGGATTGTCACATCTATGACTATTGCTATATATACAGTGTATATATGTGTGTGTGTGATGTATATTTTATATATATATATTTCTTTGTGTAATTTATAGTTTATTTAATATACTACAATGTACTGCTTCCACAAAACAAAAAATTTCATGACGTGCTCTATGTCAGTGATAATAAACCTGATTGTGATGACACCCCACTCCCTGACTAGATGTGATTATATAAAAATACAAGCAAGCATAGGAAGGTTAAACTACAAGAAAAATAATAATTCTACACCCTAATCCAAAATTTAATCTAGATCAAATCTATCTTTTTCAAAAGCAGAAAACTGGTGCTACAAATTCCATTATTGTTGCTCTGACTTGGTCAGTCCTTTTTAAGCGCTACAATATATTCTTGCTTTCATCTACACTTTGTTACATTCCTAAAATTCTCTGCAAGAACTCCCCCAGCTTTTGAACTTAAAGCATTGAACAAGGGAGTCGGGCTATTGGCAAAGAGCAGACATAGATTACTTCTGTCCTTGAAGCTGTCTGTAATTTTTCAGACATAGGCTTCAGTGAGTTTATCCATCTTATAGTATCCATGGTTAAAAAAGTTTCACAGAAGCAAAACATATCAAAACATTCTGATTCCATGTCGCAGAGAAGACAGAGAGCAGCTCTCCACAAAGGGAAATTGGGGTCAGATCTAATTAGAAACAGTGGGTGTCTATTCAATTTTTTTTCACAACAAATATATTAAAGATCTCTCTCTTAAACCAAGCCTTAAGCGCACAACAGCCTGTTTTATTGTATCGGAGATGACAGGACATGCATTGATCTCCTCGTGGGCTTTAGCATATCAGTATTCGGAACAACTTTAATAGTGACATTGTCATGAAACACCACAGGCTCCGACAACCTGCTGGCTTGCCTCCCTCGTTTTATCCTTTGTACAAAGTGAGGTCACCCAGAATTCTCCTGCCTGTGCTTCAAGTGCCAATATTCCATTCCCTCATCACCGGGGCTCACTGTTTTAGTCAGGTTTATTGTCAAATCCATAAGTGCATGCATGCATCGGGGAGGTGTGAAGCTCTCTTGCAACAGTATGACAGGCAGATCACATCAGATACACGATAGTTGCAGAATGGTGGGCTAATGGGTCCAATCTAGCAAGTGCTTTCAGTGAAATTAGGCCGAATGGAAAGTTTTTACTCATCTTTTCCAGGGCCAGTGGGACCTCTACAAGATGGACAGATTGCACATAAAGTCAAAGCTGAGTTTATTGTCATAAGCACATGTATGCACAGGTGCAATGAAAAACTTTACTTGCAGCACCATTACAGACACATGGCATTGGATACACAACTGTTATGGTTATTATTCTGTAGATTTATTGAGTATGCCCACAAGAAAATCAATCTCAGGGTTGTACATGGTGACATATATGTACTTGGGTAATAAATTTACTCTGAACTTTTTCTACCATTTCCACATTCTATCTCTCATTTACAGACTAGGTTCAGTTTACAGCGGCCAAACAATCTGCCAGCCTGCATGTCTTCCAGATGTGGGTCACAGGGAGAATGTGCAAACTCCACCCAGATTGCTTCTGAGGTCAGGATTGAACCCAAATCATTGATGTTTTGAGCTCAGAGCTGGGGAGCCATTTAATATCTTGTTTCTCCTGGTGCCCAACACAGTCTGGTAGTGAGAGTGAGCTACACCAGGGTACAGTAATGAATTTTGTCACAGTTAGACTGAAACCAGTTTCAATGCAGGCAATATAAATGATTATATTCTCCTGACAGGGCAGCATGGTGGTGTAGTGGTTAACACAACACTTTACAGTACAGGCACCTGGGTTCATTTCCCGACGCTGCCTGTAAGGAGTTTGTACTTCCTCACCGTGATGCATGGGTTTCCTGCAGATGCTCCAGTTTTCCTTCACATCAAGCCGCGCCGGTTGGCAGGTTAATGAATCATTGCAAATTGTCCTATGATTATGCTAGGATTAAATTGGAAGATTGCTGGGTGGTGTGACTCTGTATCCCAATAAGTAAATAAATAGACAGCGCGAGTAAATAGTTATAGATGTATTCTGTGGCAAAAGCAGAATTTCTTGCACATTATTGTTGTTGGTTCTGATAGATGTAACAATGACCAAAATTTCAATTAGAATGCTGAATGTATCTTGCCATTTACACTTTTAATTTAAACTGATGCTAAGTGGTTCCAGAGGAGCACTGAGGCTGCCAAACCTCTGACTATTTCTGAGCTGGCGACTGTACAAAACGGTCATCATCGAGTGAAGATTTGAAAGTTACAGAATACTTTATACAGCAGATGGATCTCGGTTATCTTCTTTAATGCAAGCAATACTGTTTTACAGCAAATCATAAACACAGGAGATTCTGCTGATGCTGGAAATCCAGAACAACACACATAGAATGGTGGAGGGACTCAGTAGGTCAGGCAGCTTTGGGCCAAGACTCTTCATCAGGACTGGAAAAGGAAGTGGAAGGAAAGCAGTGTCTTGTGTCTCTCTTGCTTCCAGTTCTACTCCTTCGACTCTATGGTAATAGAATATAAATTCTGAGTTTGAAAGTCTGAATGGTCTCCATCTATCAGCCAGTCTGGTACCTGCTGCACTTGTCCTCCTGATAATTGTTCAAAATGGGACTTTACTTACCCCACAGACAACTGGTGGAGACTCATATCCTTCTGCAGGTGCATAGCAGAGAGCATCCTAACAAGATGCAGCACTGCACTGCAGCAGACAGGAAGGCTCTACGATGGGTAGTCAAACTGCCGACTGCAACAGCAGCAGAGCCCACCCACCATCAAGGACACATATGCAGAAAGATGCCGCAAAAAGGCCAGCAATATCATGTGACGGATTCCACCTACCCTGCTCATGGCTATTTGTCCCACTCCCATCAGTGAAGAGATTGTGCCAGGACCACCAGACTCAAAAAGTTACTTCCTTCAAGCAGCAAGGCTGATCAACACCTCCACCCACTAACCCACCCCTCCACACCCCCAACCACCACTACTTCATCAATTCCTGTCAGTCACCTTATGTACAGACACTCCTATGTCTAGCATCACTTTATGGACATACAACCAATCTATGTAATAAGCAATCTTTTGTATTTGTATTTAATGTTCTTTTTCAAAATTATTCTTTATCTTATTGTGTTTTTCTTTTGCTGCATCGGATATGGAGTAACAATTATTTCATTCAACTTCTTCGAGGGATCGGTAGTGGAAATAATGATCAGCTTCAAGTTCCCGGATGTCAACATCTCTGCAGATCTATCCTAGGCCCAACATATTGATGCAATTACAAAGGCATGGCAGTGGCTATATTTCATTAGGAGTTTGAGGAAACGGTATGTTATCAAAGACTCTAGCAAATATCTACAGGTGTACCATCACAGTATACTATATAATACAACTACTATATAAATATCCACAGCATAGAAAAATTTAAGTTGTCATATGCAAGCCCGAAAATTTAATCGCTGTGAAGGAATTCTTACTCTTGTGGGATAATGTCTTTATTGACAAGATGGGTCACTCTACTTGGCAGGTGAGGTTTGTGGCTGTGAAACTGAAATGGTCTCCTATGTAGTGAGGAAATGTGAAAAGGTAATTCTTACCCTGCCTCCATGTACCAAAACTTGCAGCAGAGTTACTAAATTTGATGTGGTTGAATGACATGCACTCCAAAAAAAACTCTAACCCTCACTAGGATTTGTTAACATTTAATGCTCCAACAGTGGAGTGTTCTGCTGTTCCTGAAACAACAGACTCCTCACTATTAGGAAGGAATTTTTGGTTCACACAGAAACACAATCCCCAAGGCAGAATTACTTGTGCTGAGTTTGGTCAGAAATGCCCACCACAATCTCAGACCAATTAGCACAACTCCAAATAGTTACTCTGGTCTAGAACAGGCTGTCTGAAAGTGTAGTGGGAGCCAATTCACTAATAACAGTGGACAACAAAGATTTTGCTTCCTGAATACATTTGGGTGTATCTTATGGAGTTTGGGCTGTTGATCATGAAAATCACCATGAAAATTCCCTATCACGCACCTATGTAACCTATGTTTTAATTTCAATTCATAACTCAAGTCAGAATAACTGATCCCAAGATTAAGGAAGACATTTTTGTTGACCCGCAAATCGAATCACAGGCAATTCGAAGAACTTCTAGTGGGACCAGAGAAAATTTCTTGGCAACTACAGAGCATCAAACTATGTGTAGCTTTTTGACAACATGCTTCAAGCATACAAAACCATCAAGTGCAACATGTCACTAAAGATTAATTTTCTACATTCCCATTTAGACTTCTTCACTGCAAATCTTGGCGCTGTCAGTGACGAGCGTGGTGAAAGGTTTCACCAGGACATTACAGTCATGGAGAAACGGTAACAGGGCAACTGGAATCTATCAATGCTGGCTGATTATTGTTGGACACTTAAGCGAGAAGCCTCAGACACTGAGTACAAATAAAAATGATCAACAGAACATTTTTAGCTCAGTTGAACCATTGCAAAGCATCAGCACTGTTATTTAATCAAACGCATTATATTCAATAAAAGTTAAATACTTGCTTCTCCAAATTCCTTGTGATACAAGTAGTCTAAAATTGTATTTGTGTTCAGCTTCAAATGGTCTATCATAAACAAAAAATATCTAAGGAAGCAACACTTTTGAAAAAAAATTGTCGTCCAGTGTAACCTTGAAAAGAGGAGTGAAGAATGAGGCTAGGGGAGAAAAAAAAACCAGACGACATGGGTTAAGGGCAAAGGGGGAAAAGTTTAAAGGGAACATTGGGGGGGGGGTACTTCTTCAGACAGAGAGTGGTTGGAGTGTGGGATGAGTTTTAAGAAAAACTTGGACAGGTACATGGATGAGAGATGTATGGAGGGATATGGGCCAGGTGTAGGTCAGTGGGACTAGGCAGAAAAATGGTTTGGCACAGCCAAGAAGGGCCACAAAGGCCTGTTTCTGTGCTGTAATGTTCTATGGTTCTATGGTAAGAATCTTGAACTTATTCTAATGTGACAGGAATGTGTCACACTGGATCAATTTTTCAAAGGACCATCTCTGGTCTGATGGGCTGAATGGCCTTTAACTTTCTGCAATGCATTCCAATCTCATGAAGAGATTAGAATAAAAAATAATAAAACATTTAAAATATTATTTATAGACATATATAAATGTTGAATATAAATGTTTAAATATCAATATAAATATTAATATTCTATTAAAACTTTAAGAATATTGTCCATTTGAGAGCAATTATCTTTTGGCAATTCATCCACAACAGGATCACAGCAAGATCTTGCAAAGAATCTTGATGTCTAACTAAACATAGCACCGCTCAGGGTTTGAATTCAGTGGAGCAGCTTATTAAAACACAAGCATAATAGCAAGGCGTTTGCAGTGCAATGACCCCAGTGATCCAGTATCACAGTGGGGAAACTCTTCCGATTCAGCAGTAATGACATTGCTCCTCTTTATTTCAGATTAACTCAAACCTGCAACATTTACTGACTCCATTGGACTGTATGGCTTCTGCGGTTAGCCTGACAGTCTAAGGTTCAGCCAGACAGGATTTGAAGTTTAATGTTTTCAAGGGAATTATAAAGGAAATGGTTTACCTTGGATAAGTATTTTCTACTGGATTGATATATTTAGACAATTGAAATGAAAATATTTTATTTTATTTTGCAATACAGCATGGAGTAGACCATTCCAGCCCCATAAGCCAAGCTGCCCCAGCAATCCCAGAAACCCGATTAACTCCAATCTACTCACAGGACAAATTACAACAATCAGTTCACTTAACTGGCACATCTTTGGACTGTGGGAGAAAACTGGAGCACCCAGGAAGAACCCACACATTCCATGGGGAGGACATACAGAGACTCCTTACAGAATAGCGCCAGAATTGAACTTCGAAATGCCACAAGCTGTAATAGCATCGTGCTATCCACTGTGCTATCATGGTACCCAACGTTCTCTCTCTCATTTGTAATGACCAGTGTGTGCAAAAACCTTGTGCTCTGCAACAACGTGACAACATGTTCACATTGAATTTTTAAATGGAAATAAACTGAAGCTATTCTAAGGATAATTCATTGGTCATTGGGTTCATTGTTAATTTGTTGTTCATTGTTTAAAAGAAATAAAATAATACACATCAATGAGTCTTATTTCTCATATACTATATGACAGCATGTAATAATATCAGTCTTTTCACATGTTATTAAAGCCCTTTGCTTCTTTGGAATTCAACATTGTGAATTAATAATTTATTCAATAAAAACAGTATAAATAAGCCAGTTCTAAAATCTGCAGACAAATCATCGCAAACTCCACTTTGTCAACAACGTCCACATCAGAAACCAGAAAAGGAAATGATCGTGTACAATTGTGAAATATACTTAACATGCCAATGAGGTAGAGGGTGACAACTTTTTGTGTGCAGTTTAAATTCCTTTGTATGTTAGTAGCAAAAGATGTGTGTGCATGTGCAACCTTAGAGGGAACATTGATGCCCTCCATATACATAACAATGCAAAAATAATTTACATTTTTTCCTTTATTCAAAATATTTTCTTATTTAAGTAATATAGTCAAAGATTTTTGGATTTTTCTGGAGGTTATCCAGTGCTGACTCATTTATACAATTTGCTATGGTGTATTTTGTTTCCCTGACCACCTCTGTAGGATTCCAGCAATGCACTGATTAGAATTTGGTTTTCTTGGTGATCACCCAATAAACTGTCAGTACAATAGAATACGGAAATGTAGTAAGGGAATGCAGGGATACCAGGACTGGCTGAGAAAGCATTAAGACAGCACAGTAGCGCAATGGTTAGCAAATGCTTTACAGCACCAGCAACCCGGGGGTTAAATTCCCACCACTGTCTATAAGGAGTCTGTACGTTTTCCCTATGACCATGTGAGATTCCGCAGGGTGCTCAGTTTTCCTCCATTTCCCAAAGATGAACAGGCTAGGGTTAGAAAGTTGTGGGCATGCTATGTTGGCACCAGAAGCATGGTGACACTTATAGGCTGTCCTTAACAAATCTTTGGGCTGTATTGGTAGTTAACACATTTCTCTGAAAGTTTCTACATACAAAATATGCATAAAAGGACTTAAAGGACAGATGATCAACCCATCATGCTATTGAAAAATGGAGCAGACTCAACTGGCTGACTCACCTATTCCTCCTCCAAAATCGTATGAAGTCTTCCCAAAAAAAAAGTTACCCTGTTGGAAAATCAAAATCAGCACAAAAGTGATTCATTTACTGTTTAATAGGCATGTTTACACTGGCGAGCTGACTAAATTTTTAAAAAATTGTTATTCCTTATAAAACAGCCATAATGAACACATGGTGAAGAGTTCATTAGTCAGTAGATATTATCTATACCTTAGAGATTCTGCAGATACTGGAAATCTTGTGTGACACACACTAAATCAGAATCAGGTTTAAGCCCATAAGACATTGGAGTAGAATTAGGCCATTTGTCCCATTGATTCTCCTCCGTTTAATATCACCGGCATTGATCATGAAATTTATTGTTTTGTACATTGCAAAACATAGTAATTAAAAGAATAAATTACTGGAAATAATTCAGAAGATGTGTAGCTCAGGTGATTGATGGTTGGGTTGAGTTGTTCTCCAATTTTGGCAATTTACTTGCAAACATTTTGTCACCATCATCAGTGCACTGTTAATTGTGGTGTCCTTTGAATGCTTGGCCTTGAAATGAATACTAACATGGCATTTGCCTTCCTTACCACCAACTCAACCTGCAAGTTAACCTTCAGGGTGTTCTGCACAAGGACTCCCAAGTCGTTCTGTATCTTAGATTCCTGGATTTTCTCCCCATTTAGAAAATATTTCCGCACATTCATTTCTACTACCAAAGAGCATGATGATGCATTTTCCAACATTGTATTTCATTTCCCACTCTCTTGCCCATTCTCTAATCTGTCCAAGTCCTTCTGCATCCTACCCGTTTCCTCAACACTAACTGCCCCCCACCAATCTACGTATCATCTGCAAACCTTCATATCATCTGGTCCTTAATGATGGATGTCACTTTTTTGAGACATTGCCTTTTGAAAGTTCTTGGATGTTGGGGAGGCTAGTGCCCATGATGGAGCTGGCTGAGTTTACAACTTTCTGCAGCTTTTTCTCATCCTGTGCAGGGCCGCCTCCATACCAGACAGTGATGTATCTAGTTAGGATACACTCCATGGTACATCTGTAGAACTTTGCAAGTGTCTTTGGTGACATACACAATCTCCTCAAACCCCTAATGAAGTACAGCTGCTGTCGTGCCTTGTGTGTATGGTACAGGAACTCAGCAAATCAGGCAGCGTCTAAAGAGGGGAATAACCAGTCGACATTTTGGGCCAAGACCTTTCATCGGGACTGGAAAGGAAGGGGGAAGAATCCAGAATAAGGCGGCAGGGGAGGGGAAGAAATGCAATCTGGTAGGTGAGAGGTGAGATCAGGTGAGGTAGAAGGTGGATGGGTGGGGAGGGAATGAAGTGAAAATCTGGGAAGTAATAGGTCAAAGAGGTAAACAGATGAAGAAGGAGGATTCCAATAGGAGAGGAAAGTGTACCCTGGGAGAAAGGGAAGGTGAAGGGGCACCAGAGGGAGGTGATGGACAGGTGAGCAGAAGAGAGAAAGTGAGAAGGGATTCAGAATGGGGAATGGTAAAAGAGAGGAAGGGAAACTGGAGGGAAATAAACTGATGAAGTCCATCATAGGCACTAGTCTCTGTAGTATCCAGGGCATCTTTAAGAAGCGATGCCTCAAAAAGGTGGCATCCATCATTAAGGACCCCATTGTCCAGGTCATCCCTTGTTCTTGTTGCTACCATCAAGGAAGCACTACCACTCAACGATTCAGGAACAGCTTCTTTCTCTCTGCCGTCAGACTTCCAGACATTAAACCCATGAACACTACCCTCAGTAATTTTTATTTTTGCACTACTTATTTAATTTAACTATTTAATATTTATATACTTTCTGTAATTCAACTTTTTTCTATTATTATGTATTACATTGTACTGCTGTCAGAAAGACGACAGATTGTATGACATACGCTAGTTTTTTTATGCGGAGGAGGTGTAATGTATGGATCTATTTCTTTTAGAGCAAAGACGCCACCCCCCCCCCCCCCCTTAGCACTACATACTGATCTGTTGTCCACACATGTGCATTGTTCCCTTTCTCCCTCTCAGTGCAATGTTAAAGAAATCCCCGTGTGTGTTTTTATTTAATTGATATTTAGTTGTGCACAAACGCAATAACTTGATGGCGAATACAAACCTGAATGCCAGAAAATATCACAGACTGCACCAACACTTATGAGACAAAACAGCAAGAGTCAAACAGCACAAGAAAGCCATCACGGACACTAACAAAGAAACACATGAGTAACAGTGAAAGACATGCTGAATTTAATGTGAAAATAATGTGGTGATGGCTTCAATCGGGAAAGTTGATAAATCTGATAGTGCTAATGTAGGCTGGGAGTCTTATATTGAGAGGGTTGAACAGTATTGTAACATGAACAACATGGAGGAGCAAAAGGAAGTCCCTGCACTTCTTAGCTTAATGGACACAAGTATTTACTGTCTCTTATTTAACCTAGTATCTGCTGAAAAGCCAACAAGCAAGACGTTCGACAAAATTGTTGCAATTTTACAAAATCACTTGAGCCTTAAATCACTAGCAATAGCAGAGAGATTTAGATTTTATAAAAGGAACCAGTCAAAAGATGAAAGCCTTTCTGAATACATTGCAGAACTGTGCAAACTTTCCTAGTACTGTGACTTTAGAGATGAACTTCCTGATGCATTAAGGGACAGACTTGTATGTGGCATGCATAGTCAAAGCACTCGATAGAGGTTACTGTCAGAAAGAGACCGAACAGGCATTGACCATTGCAATATTGTTAGAGTCTGCAGCAAAGGATGCAGCAGAACTACAGAAAAGGAGACTAGAATATGAAATGCACAAAATATCCCTGAATGGTGCAAAAAGCCAAAGATGTTATCAATGTGGCAAATCCTCCCATGATGCAAACGACTGTTGGCTCAAAGAAAAGGTCTTCAAGTGTCACATACAAGGTCATATAGAGAGAGTGTGCAAGGCAGACAAAAAGCACAACTGAGTGAAAAGTTTCCAACACAAAACTAAGCAAATGCATAACATTACTGAATGTAAAACAGAATCAGGCAACAGAGTTTGAGAAAGGTGAACTGCATAGCATAACTGAAGCAGATCACAAAATCATCTGGATCACAATAGACGTGTCCAATGTAAAACTGCAAATAGAGCTGGATATAAGGTCAGCTTTGTCCATAATTCCAGAGGCTGACTACAACAGACTGTTTTCTAAGATATCATTACAGAAGACCTCTGTGATGCTAAAGACGTTATCAAAAGTCTATGAAATCACCATGCAAGCATGGCCAGATCATGGTAACCTGTTGGTTCCAGAGTTCTCAGCGAGACAGGACCAACTGTTGGTATGTCAAAGAACTCTGATGCGTGAATCTCGAGTTGTGGTTCCCTCTAAACTGCACACCAGAGTGTTAGCAAATTTGCAAGAAGGGCACCTGTTCAATTAGAGTAGGGGGCTAGCCAGTTCAGCAATTCACACAGTTGACCTGATTAATCTTGAGGGGGCAATAATTAGGTCAGCTGCAAGCTCAGAACGATCAATACACCCAGAATAATTGCAGCCCAACTCCAGCCATAGACCTTCACTACAAAGGAGCAGTGGAGTCAGTTGTTGCGAAATGCAACATTATCCACTACCAAAAGAATGTTTGCACAATTGCTCTCTGTAATACTATCTTTGCATAAGTGTTATTAGGGCTGATCAGTGGTAGGAAGATAGACCCTACTCCAACTAAACTCTGGGATTTTGAGTTAATGTAAATTTGACTGTAACAAATACGAGTCCAAACGTATGTTCATTTATATTAACTTGTTTAGTCGGTAAGTGTCTTCTTAATAACAGTTGATTCACATCCTAAATTTTATTGCGGAGAGTAACATGCACAAAATAATGAGGGAACTCAACAGGTCAGGTAACATCAATGGAGAGAAATAAAGAGTTACATTTTGTGTCTGTTACTCTGGATTAAGTCACTAAATTCCTGTAGATGGCTCTCTGCTCTTGGTGCCTGATAAATATTGCAATAATCATAATTAAGCTTTTATTTAATTCAAACTAAATATCACATACAGTCAGTGGCTAGTTTATTAGGTACAGAAAGTACCTAATAAAGTAACCACTGAGTGTATTTCTGTACGTTCATGGTTATCTGCTGCTGTAGCTCATCCAATTCAAGGTTTGACGTGTCACATGTTCAGAGATGCTCTTCTGTACACCACTGATGTAACACGTGGTTATTTGAGTTACTGTCACCTTCCTGTCAGATTGAACCTGTCTGGCCATTCTCTTCTGACCTCTTTCATTATTGAGGTATTTTCACCCACAGAACTGCCACTCATGTGATACTTTTTGTTTCTCCCATCATTCTCTGTAAAACCTAGAGCAGGAGTTCTCAATTTTTCTTTTGCTATGAAGCCTTAACATTATCCAAGGACCCCAGGTTGGGAACCCCTGCTCTGGAGACTGCTGTATTTGAAAATCCCAGGAGATCAGCAGTTTCTGAGATACTCAAACCACCCCATCTGGCACCAACAATCATTCCATGATCAAAGTCACTTTGACCACATTTATTCCTCATTCTCAATGAACCTCAAGCTGAACCTCTTGACCATGTCTGCATGTTTTTATGCATTGAGATGTTGCAACATGATTGGCTGATTAGATATTTGCATTAATGAGCTGGTGTACATCTGTACTTAATAAAGTGGCCACTGAGTGTATGGTACAATTAGATCCAATAAAGCATGGAAGATGGAAAGATCTGAAATAAAGTTAGAGACACAAGGGTGGAATCTGAAGCAAGAGAAAACAAACTAGGAGGAAGCTAGCAAATAAGGATCAGAATCAGAATCAAATTATTATTAATGACACAAGATGTGCTCCAGACATTGGAAATCCAGAGCAACACACACTAATGACTTTGTGTTCTAAATGGAACTTCATTAGATGGGGCACCTTGGTCAGCAAGGACCTGTTTCCTTGCTGTATGACCTTATGATGCTGTGAAAATGCTGCGGGAGCTCAGCAAGTTGGGTAGAGTCTATGAAGGGGAATAACCATTTGATGTTTATCCCCCTCCATATGGTCCACGGCCTCCTCTTGTGCCAAGATGAAGCCACCTTCTGGGTGGAGGAGCAACAGATATTCCATTTGGGTGGCCTCTAACATGATGGTTTGAATATCGATTTCTCCTTCCGGTAATTTTTCCCTCCCCTCCCCTTTGATTCCCCTCTCTGACCTCTTACTTCCCCGAGTCCCCTCCTCCTTCCCTTTCTCCTGTGGCCCACTCTCCTCTCCTATCAGACTCCTTCCCTCTTTCCTTCCCTACCCACCTGACTTCACCTGTCACCTTTTAGCTATCCTCCTTCCTCTCCACCACCTTTTTATTCTAACATCATTTCCCCCCCCCCACCTCATTTTCAATCCCGAGGAAAAGTCTTGGCCCGAAACGTCAACTGTTTATTCATTTCCACAGATGCCGCCTGACCTGTTGAGTTCCTCCTGCATCGTAAGACCATAAGACAAAGGAGCAGAAGTCGGCCATTCGGCCCATTGAGTCTGCTCCGCCTTTTTATCATGAGCTGATCCAATCTCCCCTTTAGTCCCATTCCCCCGCCTTCTCACCATAACCTTTGATGCCCTGACTACTCAGATACCCATCAATCTCTGCCTTAAATACACCCAATGACTTGGACTCCACTGCAGCCCGTGGCAACAAATTCCACAGATTCACCACCCTCTGGCTAAAAAAAAATCTTTGCATCTCTGTTCTGATTGGGCGCCCTTCAATCCTCAAGTCATGTCCTCTCGTACTAGACTCCCCCACCATGGGAAACAACTTTGCCACATCCACTCTGTCCATGCCTTTCAACATTCGAAATGTTTCTATGAGGTCCCCCCTCATTCTTCTAAACTCCAAGGAGTACAGTCCAAGAGCGGTCAAACGTTCCTCATATGTTAGCCCTCTCATTCCCGGAATCATTCTAGTGAATCTTCTCTGAACCCTCTCTAATGTCAGCACATCCTTTCTTAAATAAGGAGCCCAAAACTGCACACAGTATTCCAAGTGAGGTCTTACCAGTGCCTTATAGAGCCTCAACATCACATCCCTGCTCCTATACTCTATTCCTCTAGAAATGAATGGCAACATTGCATTCGTCTTCTTCACCACCAACTCAACCTGGAGGTTAACCTTAAGGGTATCCTGCACAAGGACTCCCAAGTCCCGTTGCATCTCAGAATTTTGAATTCTCTCCCCATTTAAATAATAGTTTGCCCATTTATTTCTTCTACCAAAGTGCATGACCACTTTCCAACATTGAATTTCATTTGCCACTTCTTTGCCCATTCTCCCAAACTATCCAAGTCTCTCCGCAGACTCTGTTTCCTCAGCACTACTGGCCCCTCCACCTATCTTTGTAACATCAGCAAACTTAGCCACAAAACCATCTATTCCATAATCCAAATCATTGATATACAACGTAAAAAGAAGCAGCCCCAACACAGACCCCTGTGGAACACCACTGGTATCCGGCAGCCAACCAGAATAGGATCCATTTATTCCCACTCTCTGTTTCCTGCTAATCAACCAACGTTTGTAACTTACCCGTAATTCCATGGGCTCTTACCTTGTTTAGCAGCCTCATGTGCGGCACCTTGTCAAAGGCCTTCTGAAAATCCAAATACACAACATCCACTGCATCTCCCTTGTCTAGCCTACTTGAAATTTCCTCAAAAAATTGCACTAGATTTGTCAGGCAGGATTTTCCTTTAAGGAAACCATGCTGAGTTCTGCCTATCTTGTCATATGCCTCCAAGTACTCCGTAACCTCATCCTTGACAATCGACTCCAACAACTTCCCAACCACTGATGTCATGCTAACAGGTCTATAGTTTCCTTTTTTCTTTAAATAGCAGAGTGACATTTGCAATTTTTCAGTCCTCTGGAACCAGGCCTGAATCTATCGACTTTTGAAAGATCATTGCTAATGCCTCCTCAATCTCCACTGCTACTTCCTTCAGAACACGAGGGTGTATTCCATCTGGTCCGGGAGATTTATCTACCCTTAGACTATTCAGCTTCCCGAGTACTTTCTCTGTCATAATTGTGACTGCGCACACTTCTCTTCCCTGACACCTTTGAATGTCTGGTATATTGCTGATGTCTTCCTCAGTGAAGACTGATGCAAAATACTTGTTCAGTTCCTCGGCCATCTCCTTATCTCCCATTACAATTTCTCCAGCATCATTTTCTATCGGTCCTATATCTATTCTCACCTGTCTTTTACTCTTTATATACTTGAAAAAGCTTTTAGTATCCTCTTTGATATTATTTGCTAGCTTCCTTTCATAGTTCATCTTTTCCCTCTTAATGACCTTCTTAGTTTCCTTTCGTAAGTTTTTAAAAACTTCCCAATCTTCTGTCTTCCCACTAATTTTTGCTTCCTTGTATGCCCTCTCCTTTGCTTTTACTTTGGCTTTGACTTCTCGTCAGCCACGGTTGCATCCTTTTTCCATTCGAAAATTTCTTCCCTTTTGGAATATATCTGTCTTGCACCTTCCTCACTTCTCGCATAAACTCCAGCCACTGCTGCTCTGCCGTCCTTCCCGCTATTGTCCCTTTCCAGTCAACCTTGGCCAGTTCCTCTCTCATGCCACTGTAATTTCCTTTACTTCACTGAAATACCGACACATCGGATTTCGGCTTCTCTTTCTCAAATTTCACAGAGAACTCAATCATGTTGTGATCACTACCTCCTAAGGGTTCCTTCACCTCAATCTCTCTAATCACCTCTGGTTCATTACACAATACCCAATCCAGTACAGCCGATTCCCTAGTGGGCTCAACAACAAGCTGTTCTAAAAAGCCATCTCGTAGACATTCTACAAATTCTCTCTCTTGAGATCCAGTGCCAACCTGATTTTCCCAATCCACTCGCATGTTAAAATCCCCCACAATTATCATAACACTGCCCTTCTGGCAAGCCTTTTCTATTTCCTGTTGTAATTTGTAGTCCACATCACTGCAGCTGTTTGGAAGCCTGTAGATAACTGCCATCAGGGTCCTTTTACCCCTGCGATTTCTTAGCTCAATCCATTAAGATTCTGTACCTTCCGATCCTATGTCAACTCTTTCTAATGATTTAATATCATTTCTTACCATTAAAGCCACGCCACCCCCTCTGCCTATCCTTCCGATACACCGTGTATCCTTGGACGTTCAGCTCCCAGAGACATGCATCCTTTAGACACGTCTCAGTGATGGCCACAACATCATACCTGCCAATGTGTAACTGTACGACAATATCATCCACCTTATTCCTTATGCTGTGTGCATTTAAGTATAACACCTTAAGTCCAGTATTTGGTACTTTTTGCTTTGACTGCACTGCAACTCATTCCAATGGCTGCAAATTTGCCCCATCACCTGCCTGTCCTTCCTGACATCTTTACTGCTCACTATCTTAGATTTATTTCTGTTTTCCCCCTCCTCCACTCTGTCATTCTGGTTCCCATCCCCCTGCCAACTTAGTTTAAACCCTCCCTAATAGCTCTATTAAACCTTCCAGCCAGGATATTGGTCCCCTTCAGGTTCAGGTGTAACCTGTCCTTTTTGAACAGGTCATACTTCCCCCAGAAGAGATCCCAATGATCCAATAATCTGAAGCCCTGCCCCCTGCACCAGTCTCTCAGCCACTCATACACCTGCCTGATCCTTCTATTCTTGCCCTCACTAGCACGTGGCACAGGTAGCAATCCTGAGATTACTACCCTGGAGGTCCTGTTTCTCAGCTTCCTTCCTAACTCCAGGAAATCTCTCTTCAGCACCTCCTCCCTTTTCCTGTCTATCTCATTGGTACCAACATGTACCAAGACAGCTGGCTGCTCGCCCTCTCCCTTCAGAATATCCTGGACCCGATCCGAGACATCCCATATCCTGGCACCTGGGAGGCAACACACTATGTGGGTATCTCTATCAGGCTCACAGAATCTCCTGTCTGTTCCCCTGACTATGGAATCCCCTATGACTACCACATTCCTCTTCTCCCTCCTTCCCTCCTACACAACAGCGCCAGGCTCAGTGCCAGAGATCCGGTCACCGTGGCCGTCCCCTGTCAGGTCATCCCCCTCAACAGCATCCAAAACGATATACTTGTTGCTGAGGGGGCAGCCACAGGGGTGCTCTCCACTATCTGGACATTTCCCTTCCCTCTCCTGACAGTCACCCAGTTTTCTGACCCCTGTAGCCTAGGGATGACTACCTCCCTGTAGCTCCTGTCTATCACCTCTTCACTTTCTTTAACAAGCAGTAGGTCATCAAGCTGCAGCTCCAGATCCCTAACACGGTCTGAGGAGCTGCATCTCGGTGCACCTGGTGCAGATGTGGCTATCAGGGAGGCTGGAAATCTCCCTGGATTCCCACATCTGACACCCTGAACAAAGCACTAACCCTGCAGATATGCTACCTAATTCTACAGGAATGAAACAAGGGAAAATAAGTTACCTCACCAAACACACGAACTTTTTAAACCGTTAGCTTGTACCATTAGCTGTGTGAGCCCTGCTGTTCCTCCGTCTGTCCGGGCCGATTCGCCACGGGGAAAAAAGACCTACTTCGAAGTTAATTAGATTGATTTAAAGGAGCTGACCGGCCTTACCTGACTTGGGAGCAAGTTCATCCTCAGCCTCCTAAACCAAAGCCTTCCTACTCTGTCTCCCACTACTTCGTCGCCCGCTCCGTTAATCTGCTCGCTTTTTAAACTCTCCCGCTGTCTCACAGGCTGACCTTCACGCGCTTGCGCAGAGTCGTGCCCCGTTCAAACTGCCGAAGAAATGACCTTGTGTGTGTTGATGCCTCAGGCTGTGACCCTCTCCAGGATTGGTAAGGAAGTGGGGAGAGGCCAGAATAAGAAGATGGAAGGAGGGGAAGGAGAAAGGAGGGAACACCAAAGGGTCTGTTTCTGTACTGTATAACTCTTTGATTCTATGAAGAGAATTGGTCAGTTTCTTAATAGAAGATGAAGAATAGAAATTCCCCACTGTCAAAAGCAGCCATTCACTAGATCAGGACATGACTCACTATTAAAGTACACAGTTTCAGATGCAATCATGTTTTAAAGTGCTGTGTCTTCTTCCTTTTCCATAATGATCTCCACCTTCTTGCTAAATCTATCATTGAGAAGTCATATATTCAGAAAAGCCACTGCTATGAGCTGCATAAGGTTGAACCAATATGTAGAATTAATTCAGCAGTAAGTTAAGTCATTTTAAGAAATAATAACTAAGGAGTAACATCAATAAAAGAAATACATTGCTTTTCTCCTAATTACAGGCTGTGAATCTTCTACTTAAACGTGCAAGTGAGAATTCTGCTGGTGCGAAGTGAGCTTATATAAACTGCATTCTATAAACCAGGGGTGTCAAACTACTGGCCCGCGGGATGATTTAGGGGAAAAAAAGTATATTCATGACCATTTCAGTACGGCAGCCGTACAATAAGCGGCAGTTAACCACCCGCTGTGCATAAGCACCAACCACCCTGCACTGAAGACCACCAGAGCCCCACTTACGTAGTCAGACACAATATAAACACACAGAGTACTCGGGTCAGTAACACCTGTAGCAAGGCTGAGACTGTTTGCTGCTGTGGTTCAAAATGCTTTCCAAGAAAAGAAATGTTGACATCGAAGGTCGGATATTCAAGGATAATTGGAAAGATTTTTTTTCCTTCTCTGAGGTCAACGGCAAACCCGTGTGTCTGATATGCTCGCAACAAGTGGCTGTGGCAAAAGCGTACAATATCAAACGACACTATGAGACGTCACACGGAGAAAAATATGACAAATACAGAGGACCACTCAGAACGCAAAAGGTAAACGAACTTGAAGCAGCTCTGCAAAAACAGCAATCAGTGTTCACCAAAAGTTGACAGACTCATGATGGAGCTGTCAGGCCAGCTATATTATTGCCAACAAAATAGGTGCTGCGTCGAAGCCATACTCAGAGGGGAAATTCATCAAAGCATGCTTGCCGACGGCGGCTGAGCTGTTGTGCCCTGAGAAGAGACAGGTTTTTGGTAATATCAGCTTGGCAAGGAATACTGTGGCAGAGAGAATCAGGGACTTTGCAGGAGATTCGAACAGTCAACTAAAAGACAAAGTAAAGGCATTTATTGCCTTCTCTATTGCAATTGATGAGAGCACCGACGTGACTGATGTAGCTCAGTTGGGAATATTTATTCGTGGTGTCTTTGACCGTCACTGAGGAGTTTGTGGAGATGGTGCCCATGACAAACACCACAACGGCGAACGACGTTTTCTCCGGCCTCGTTGAGGTCTTGGACAGAGTGGGGGTTGACTGGAGTCATGCTGTCAGCATGGCAACAGATGGCGCACCGTCCATGGTCGGGAAAAAGGCAGGTGTTGTTGTGAAACTCAGAGAGAAAGTTCAGACAGATAATCCAGAGCAGGAATTCTGGAATTTTCATTGTATTATACACCAAGAGGCTTTATGTAGCAGGAGTCTGAAAATGGACAATGTCATGGATGTAGTAATCAAAACGGTTAATTTTATTAGAGCTAAGGAACTCAACCACCAGCAATTTGACACTCTTTCGTCCGAAAGTAACATTGGACACAGCCTACCCTACCACACTGAGTTCCGCTGGTTAAGCAGAGGGGTTGTGCTCATACGCTTTTTTCAATTACGTGCGGAAATTGGACTATTCATGAACGAGAAAGGGAAGTCGGTGGCAGAGTTGGATGACCCAGACTGGCTTCATGATCTTGCATTTTTGGTGGATATAACAGAGCACTTAAACGTGCTTAATGTTAACATGCAAGGCCGCAACAAACTCGTTACGGAATACTACGACAACATTCGTGCCTTTCAAATTAAATTAGGCCTGTTGGAGATGCAACTATCCCGGAGCAACCCAGCTCATTTCCCCTCTTTACAGTCTGTGTGTGTCGCTCCTGGGAATAATGACAACATGGACAGGTACAAGGACAAAATATCACGGCTGAAAAGTAAGTTTCAGAATCATTTTCAAGTCTTCAGTCAGCTCGAGAAGGAATTCTCACTATTTTGCTCGGCGTTTGCCGTCACCGCAGCATCGGATGTGCCGGAGGAACTCCAAATGGAACTGATTGAAATTCAGTGTAACTCGGCTTTGAAATATAAATTTGAGACTGTGGGTGTGGACTCATTCTATCAATACCTGGGACCGATGTACCCCAAGATGACAGACTTTGCCTCAAAGATCCTTTGTATGTTCGAGATAACATATCTCTGTGAGCAGGCGTTCTCCATAATGAACATTAACAAATCCAAACTGCACTCGCAGCTGACACACAGACATCTAAATGACATTATGAAAATCGGAACTGCCCAGAAACTGGTCCCTGATGTTGACAGGCTGGTTAAAGCCAAGAGATGTCAGGTGTCTGGAAGCAGCAGGTGTAACATGAGTGACACTGTTCCATGCACTGCAAAATGCATTATGAAATATTGAGTGTCATAATATTGTAATTCATTCATTTCCTGACTATTCTATTATTGTAAATGTGATCACTTCAATAAAAATTAGAGGCTGACTGTGTTCATTGTCTGAGTTTGATTGCTGGAAGCAAGCTATTAAAATTAGGTGCAGTTGTGCAGCCTACATTTACAATTTGTTTCATTAGGTCTACATTTGTGTCTGCTAATGTGCGATTTCAAATGGTTTATTAATGGGAAGGGTGTGGCTCCCAAAACAATCTTAGCCAAAATAACATCGTTTTCTCTGTCTCTCATCACAACTTACTTATAGCCTACGACTGTAAGTTAATACCAATGGTAAAAATAACGCTTGCTCGGCAATCTTCTTCATAAGAAACGGAATTTGTAAAGAGAAACACTTTGTAGTTATAGCAGAGACCGAGACACATGAGAGCAGGCTGAAAAAATGGAGGCAACGAAAGCTGTGGGAGCACGTGCGCGTCCACAACTGACCCAGACCGCATGAAGTCGCATTTTGCCCAATCCAGCCTGTGACCTAAAATGAGTTTGACACCTCTGCACGGTAAAGCTGCAGTGTCTGTGTTCAATCATCCAATCTTCCTTCAATCAGAGTAAATTAATGGAACAATTAATGAAGTCAAATTCCGTTTTCAAGGAAATTGGCTTATTTTATGCAAAGCCATTTCAACATTTAGTTGAAAGTGAAGGATTCAATCAGTGCCTCAACTTGTACCATCATCACCGCAGTCAGAAAGTTGTGGGTTAAAGTTGCAGCAAGTTATACCGAGATGTCGCTGGCAATAAGGATGTGCTGTTAAATTAAGATCCTAGTTTGCAGTTCAGCTGGATTTTAAACATTCCCAACACATTTCAAAACACAGCTCTCAGTGCTCGAGACAACGTTCTTCCACTGAAATATTCTCATAAAAGCATAAGTTCCATCGTCTTATAGAATTTAAAATGTTAGTGAAAAGCACACAGTTAAGGGAAGAGCACTTAACAGTACTGAAATACAGCAGGGTCTTAGGGTCCAAATCATTAGCTCCTGGAACTGGCCACACAAGTAGACAGGGTGGTAAAGAAGGCAAAGTCAAGTATAAAGTAAATTTATCATCAAAGTAGGTATGCATCACCATATACAGCCCTGAGATTCATTTTCGTGCAGGTATTCACAGGAAAGCAAAGAAATACAATAGATTCGATGAAAAATTGCATACAAAGACAGTCAAACAACCAACGTGCAAAGGACAACATGCACAAAGATAGATGGGTAGATGGATAGATAGATAATACTGAGTTGTCGAGTCCCTTAGCTGTGCCTTTATCAGTCAGGGTGTTGAGTATAAGAGTCAGCGAGTCATGTTGCAGCCAGATTAAAGGCTGATGAGAGCACACTTGGAGTATTGTGTACAATTCTTCCCATCCTATTACAGGAAGGATGTGAAGTCTACGGGAAAGGTATGAAGAAGTTTACCGGGATGGGATGCCTGAATTAGGGGTTGGACAAACTTGGAAACAAGAGAGAATCTGCAGATGCTGTTAAATCAAGCAACACACATGAAAATGCTGGAGGAACTCAGCAGGCCAGGCAACGTCTATGGAAAAGAGTATAGTTGATGTTTCAGGCTGAGACCCTTCGGCAGGACAAACTTGGGTTGTTTTCTCTGGAGCATAAGAGGCTGAGGAACCTGATGGAAGTTTATAAAATTATGCAAGACACAGACATGTAGAGAGTAGCAGCCAGGGTCTTTCTTCCCTGGGTAGAAATGTCAAAAACTAGAGGACATTGCTTCAAGGTGCAAGAGGACAAGTTTAAAGGAGATGTGGGGGCAAGTTTTATTTCACACAGACAGTGGTTGGTGCTCAGAGTGGGTTTCCAGGTTCTAGATTCAAGATTGTTTAATGTCATTTCCATACATTAGTGTAAAGGAGAACAAAAAAATTGTTACTCCTGATCCGATGCAGCACAAAATATAATAAAAAGAACATAATAATAAAAAACACAATAAATACAGTGCTGTGCAAAAGCCTTAGACAGATGTATATACATATATCTAGGGTGCTTAAGACTTTTGCACAGTACTGTATTTGTCAGGTTTGTAAATCTGGAGGGAGCAAACGTTGTTGGGAATGGTGGGGGTGGAGTGCCACGGGAGGGGTGTGGAACAGGAGGCAGAGAAGGAGTGCCAGGGTGGGGGTTGGTAGAGCGGGTACAGACACACCCAGCCCTGAGACTCCAGACAAGGTCATTTAATTCCAAACAATTAGTTTATTGATCATTACAGAACGTCTCTCTGATGCTCTCTGCTCCTTCAGGTTTATCATCACTCACACATGTCATGATTTTTTGTGGCAGCAGTACAGTGCAATACATAAAATTACTACAGTACTGTGCAAAAGTCTTAAGCATCTTAGCTACTGTATATATAAATGCCTAAGATTCTTTCACAGAATAAAAATAAATACAGTACATAAGATGGCTTATATACATAGATCAATTGTATGTCCATAAAGTGACACTAGGCACAGGAGTGTCTGTACATGAGGTGACCCTGACAGGAAATGATAAAGTAGTGGTGGTTGGGGGTGTGGAGAACTGGTTTAGTGGGTGGAGGTGTTGATCGGCCTTACTGCTTGTGGAAAGTACTGCAACTGTTTTTGAGTCTGGTGTTCCTGGCATGGATGCAACATAGCTTCCTCCCTGATGGGAGAGGGACAAACAGTCCATGGGCAGGGTGGGTGGGATCGTTCATGATGTTACTGGCCCATTTCCAGCACTTTTCTCTATATATGTGAGAGGTAGTGGAAGCAGCTACGATACTAATGCTTTAGACTGATACGTGAATATGCTGGAAATGGGAGGGATATGGGTCATGTGCAGGCCGAAGAGGTTTAGTTTAATTCAGCATCGTGTTTGGGAGAGACATTCTGAATTGAAGGGATTGTTCCTATGCTGGGCTGGTCTATGAATTTTGTGTGCAAGTTGATTACTAAGTTTGCCCACCCAGCCGTAATTTATGATATGGGAGATATTTTCGGTTAGATGGCAAATCAGGGAGCTGACGCATACAATATGTTGAACGGACTCAGCAGGTCAGGCAGCAGCTATGGAAATGAACAAACAGTCACTGTTTTGGCTCAAGAACCTTCTTCATGACTGAAAAGGAAGGGAGAAGATGCCAGAATAAAACGGTGGGGAGAGGGGAAGGAGGATAGTTAGAAGGTGCTAGGTGAATCCGGGTGGTTAGGAAAGGTAAAGGGTTGGAGAGGATGGTATCTGATAGGAGATGAGAATGGACAATAGGAGAAAAGGAAGAGGAAGGGGACCCAGGTATAATACACAGGTGAGAAGAGGTAAAAGGCCAGAGTGGAAGAGTAAAAGAGGGGAGGGGGATGGGATTATTTTCAATGTAATAGGCAGCTAATGTAATTCACCAGTTCAAGGTGAAGGTGAAAATTAATCAATGAAAGGGTGTAGAACCTAGAACAGGATCAGAAAGAGCAAACAGGCTACTGTTGACTTGCTAAAAAATGCATAAGATTCAGATTCTGATGTATTTATCACATGTACTTTGAAACTTACAGTGAAATGTGTCAATTTTCTTTACAACCAACACACCCAAGTCTGTGCTGGGCCAGAGCAGGATCTGCGCCAACATTCCACATACATTATGCTCAGCAGAACAACACAGACCACAACAAACTCCATTCCCCTCTCCCAGCCACGCCAATCCACAGTCCTCTAACACCAGGACAGGATATCTTTGGCCTCCAGCAGACCTGTGAATTCGCAGACAATAGGCATAAGTATAATTGTGGATGATGGAATTGATGGCTTTGTGGCAAAGTTTGCAGATGATACAAAGATAGGTGGAGGGACAGATACTGTTGAGGAAGCAGGGAGAATGCAGAAAGGAATTTTTTTTAAAGTTGTTTTTATAAATAGCCAAGGTTTGTAATTGTGGACCAAGCAATAGTATGTAAGCTTTAGATGATTCTGATTTATTTACATATGTACGCACAATGAAATATGTCCTTTGCGTTAACAATCAACACATCCAAGGATGTGCTGGGAGCAGCCCGCAAGTGTTGTCACACATTACCACACAAGCATAGCATGCCCATCACTTTCAACAGAACAATACAAGTGTAAGGGATTTCCTCTCTATGTTACTGCGTATGTTAATCAAAATGGCTTCTTTGTTTTGTTAAAAGTAAGAATGCTTCTTTGTTATGGTAACTGGTGAGAGAGTGCTTTCTCTCGCAGCTTGTTTGGGTTATAATTACTGATAATGAGAATTGTATTCACTTGTTGACCAATTGGGATAGATGTTATTCTTTCTTGTGGGTCTGTAAGCTAGTGTTGCGCAAACTTTTGGGGAGTTGGAGGAGGAGATTGCGAGGACAGGAGGACGTGCTGGATGTGCTCTGGTTGACCACCAAGGTTGGTCCCAGGCGGCAGGTCGAGGAAGTTGGAGAAGATCGAATAGTGGACCGAAGACTTCGATAGTTGAGCTCCAATGGTTGTGCACAAATTGACTGAACTCTGATAAGTTTTGGCGCCTTTTCTTTCTTTTCTTTCATATATATTGTATTGCTATTAATTACCTAGTTCTAGTAAGATTTATAAAGTGTAATTTGTAAAAGGTACATTGTGTGCTGGCTGATGATTGATGTTTGAGGCCGTATCAGGTGGCATTGCACAGCAACCGACACAACCGTGAGACAAGGTTGGGCGGGGGACGGGGTCTCCCCTAGATACGTACGAGCCGATATAGCTGAGCGTTACACAAGCAACAACAACAACAGAACAAAACAAGACAACAGCAGAACAAACCCCTTTCCCACCCAACCCCACTCACCCACACAGATGGAATCTCAGATTCGCAGACACTGGCCATCCAACCTCCAGTCCCTGGCCTGGAGTCGCAGACTTGACCTTTGGGCCTCTACCTCTGGGCTTGCCAAGTTTGGTGTTTGGCTTTTCGGGCTTTCTACTGCTGGAGTTACTGAGCTCTCGGCTTCAACCTTCGGTTTTGTCCTCTGGGAATCGACTCCAGGACTCACTGCTTACTGGTTTGACCTTCAAGCCTCAACCCCTGGACTCACCAATCACAGGTTAGAATAGGTACACAACGCTGGAAGAACTCAGCAGGTCAGGCAGCATCCGTGAGAAAAGAGTAGTCAACGTTTCGGGCCAAGACCCTTCATCAGAAAGGTCAGGATAGGCTAGGAGTTGGAGGATGGTTGAGAAGGATCGATGGTGAAGAGTAAGGCAAGTGTTTGGAGGGGGAGTAAGATGAGCAGTGCTTCAGAATGTGACCAGGATTCCACTGATCTGCTCTCTCTAATTATTATTTTCCTTTTCAATTAAAAATGGCCACAAATCACTATGGTTTCCAAAACAGGTGACTGTGAAAATGACTACTTCCTGGAGCTGTCTGTGCACTGAGCATTTAATCTTTAAATTGTGTTCTGCTTGCCTAATGCAGCATGTAATCACTCAGTGTGTAGAAACCTTCAAAATTATTTCATTTCCACAAAATATCATCTGACAGTTGTGAGGATTGCTGGAATTTTGTTGGTTCATCATGATGCTCTACCTGTACTGAGGCTGGAACAAGAGACTTTTCTTTGGAGTTTGAACTTACATTTAGTCCACACTGTTGACAGAGCAATAAGTTCAGAATGAAATACTGGTGAATAATTCAGGGACGCTAGTTGCTGCCAATATCCCTAATAGGGCTGTTTGCAAACATCAAATAGGCAGCCCCTCTCAAGAAGGGGGACATTTAAAATAAAATACATTTATGGATACATAATGAAAAATGTATCAGTCACACCAGAATCAGATTTATTATCATTGACATATATTGTGAAATTTGTGTCCGGTCTCAGACCAAAATGTTGACTCTTTATTCCTCTACATAGACACTCCCTGACCAGCT
Organism: Hemitrygon akajei; assembly: GCF_048418815.1. Taxonomy (NCBI): domain Eukaryota; kingdom Metazoa; phylum Chordata; class Chondrichthyes; order Myliobatiformes; family Dasyatidae; genus Hemitrygon; species Hemitrygon akajei. The sequence continues at coordinate 11,628,071 of NC_133149.1, read as the reverse complement.
GAGTTCCTCCAGCATTTTGTGTGTGTTGTTCTGGATTTCCAGCATCTGCAAAACCTCTTGTGTTTATATTGTGAAACTTGTGGAAGAAATATAAAAAATATAAATTAAAATATGAAATATATAAAATAAATAAGCAGTGCAAAATATGAGCAAAAAGTGAGGTAGTGTTAATGAGTTCATGGTTCATTCAGAAATCTGATGGTGAAGGACAAGAAGCTATTCCTAAGATGTTGAGTGTGTCTTTAGGATCCTGTACCTCTTCCATGATGGTAATAACATCCTGGATGGCGAGGGACAATTTACATTCCTTCACCAGCCAGTAGCAGTTATTTATTTGTATAATTTTATTGAACAATACTGGATGGAGTAGGCCCTTCAAGCCACACTGCCCCAATTAACCCTAACCTAATCACGGACAATTTGTACTGACTAATGAACCTACCCGGTACATCTTTGGATTGTGGAAGGAAACCGGAGCATGCGGGTAAAACCCTAGCATTCCGTAGGGAGGATGTACAGAATAGCAGCAGAATTGGACTCCAAACTCCGGTACGCTCTGAGCTGTGGGGGTGTCACACTAACGGGTACGCGACCGTGGCGCATAATCACGGATGTTGTTTCCAATTTAAATGAAAATTGATGTGCGTAGCATCACAGATCACTGGATCTGTGACGCTACCTCCCTCATGTGCCGTAATGGAATGCTGTGCTTCACCCTTTTCCCTTCTGACCCGATGCATCAATTCCAATCAACGTGGCATCCACCCTAAAATATTGCAGTTGCATAAGCAGTAACAGTAGCTGAATTGCATTCAATTACCATATTTTCCTATGATTAATTTGGCTCATTTGGTCTTAATTGGTTTCCACAGAATGTAATTCAGGAAATAGCCTCAGGCTAGACCATATGACTTGCAAAGGAATTCTTGGCTACTTCATAACTATAGTGTCAAACCAGGTAGTTAATTTTGCACATAGATTTTAACCTCTACAATTTCAGGCAGAATAAATTAAGTAAGCAGACATGTAATGAATCTAAATGCTAACAGGAGACATAGTCCTTCATTTCAGCTTGACTGTGCCTCTTGAAATAAATGTTCCTTGCTCAAATTTCTTCAAATTCCTTGCGGCATGGTAGCACAACACTTTACAGTACAGGTGATCCAAGTTCAATTCCTGCTGCTGCCTCTTTGGAGTTTATACATTCTTCCCGTGACCTTCGGGTGCTCCAGTTTCCTCCCACTGTCCAAAGACATATCAGTTGGTAGGTTAATTGATCACTGTAAATTGTCCCATGATTAGGGTAGGATTAAATCATGCTGAGCGGCATGGCTCAAAGAGTCTGAAGGACCTATTCTGTGCTGTATCTCAATAAATAAATATATTTAACCACTGAACATCAGAAGCACAAAATTCAGTCATCAAAATTGAGCACATCTACAAGGAGCACTGCTACAAACAAGCAGCATCCATCATCAAAGACCCCTACCATCCAGGCCATTCTTTCTTCCCACTGCTGCCATCTGGAAGGAGGTACAGGAGCCTTAGATCCCACACCATCAGGTTCAGGAACAGTTATTACCCCTCAACCATCAGACTCCTGAACTAGCATGGATAACTTCGCTCACCACAACATTGAACTGATTAACAGTACTTATGGATTCACTTTCAAGGACTCAACAACTAATGATCTGAGTATTATTTGTTTGTTTATTTATTTATTTATTATAACTGTTTAGTTTTATTGTATTTACATGTTTGTTTGTTTGCACAATTGTTGTTTGTCCATCTTTGTGTGCAGTTTTTCAGTGATTCTATTGTGTTTATTTGTTCTACTGTAACTGCCCGCAGGAAAATGAATCTCCGGGTAGTATATGGTGACATATATGCATTTTGATAATAAGTATATTTTGAACTTTGTGGTTGCAAATACCAAGTCTGTTATCATGGGATGTGTTCTGTTCTTATTTATATTAGGAGCCTTAATCAAAGCACCGGGGAGGTTGAGTTCATCATTAGCAACTGCCTGAACTGAACAAAGACAGTTCAAGGAGGTTTCCGTCCTCCTATATTCCAAAGATGTATGCATTACAGTTCAAAAATTTTGGGCATGCTCTGTTGTGCTGGAAGCTTGGCCCCAGCACAATCCTTGTTGATTTGATTTGACATATTTCACTGTATGTTTCAATGTACTCGTGACCAATAAAGCTAATCTTACCTTGAGACACCAGACACTGCAGATATTGGAATCTGGAGTGACACAGAGTCACATGGGCCCAAGAGTATCTATGGAGGATCTAGAATTGGAATTAGCATTGGTTTAGGATTGTCATATGTATTGAGATACAGTGTAAACCTTGTCTTACATACTGTTCATGCAGATTATTTCATTACACAGTGCATGGAGGTAGAACAAGCTAAAACAATAACAATGCAGAATAAAGTGTCACAGCTACAGAGAAAGTGTAAAGCAGCTAAAGTTGCAAGCTCATAATAACATTCAGTACTGTCTTAGACACGTGCAAAAATCTGTAAAGTGAAGATACTTCCAAAAATAATGGAATGAAAAATTCAAAGTACGAAGTTCAAAGTTCAAAGTAAATTTTATTATCAGCACATACAACCCTCAGATGCTTTTTCCTGTAGGCATACTGAATAAATCTATAGAACAGTAAGTATAAACAGGATCAAAGAACAAACAACTGTGCAAATGCAAATATAAGTAAATAGCAATAAATAACGAGAGCATGAAATATCAAGATAAAGAGTCATTAAAGTAGTTTGCATACATCTCAATAGATGAGCGTAGCTATCTCCTTTTGTTCAAGAGCCTGAGGGTTGAGGGGTAGTAACTGTTCTTGAACCTGGTGGTGTGAGTCCTGAGGCTCGTGTACCTTCTACCTGATGGCAACAGCGAGAAAAGAGTTTGGCCTGGGTAGTGAGGATCTTTGATGATGGATGCTGCTTTCCTATGACAATATTTCTTATAGATGTGTTCAATGGTTGGGAGGGCTTTACCCGTGATTTACTGGGCAGGATCCACTACCTTTTGTAGGATTTTCCTCTCAAAGGCAATGGTGTTCCCATACCAGGCCATAATGCAACCAATCAGTACACTTTCAACTACACATCTATAGAATATTAAGGTTTTTCATGTCATGCTGAAGATCCACAGACTTCTCAGGAAATAGTTTCTAAATACTGAAGAAATTTCTATAAAGAGCATGTCATGGTCCAGTCCGTGAAATCCGCATTCCGGTCCATATGCCTTATTCCAGGTTTTCTGGGTTTCCCCAGTTTCTGTTGAGGCAGCTGATTCTCGTTTGGTCTGGCTTCATAAATAGCTTTAGGATTCAGCCTCTGGCTGCTGGATTGTTCCTGTCCAAACCCCCTGCCTGTATCCCTTCCCTTCACCTTGTCCTGCCTCTGCCTGGAGCCTTGCCCTGTTTGGAACTGTCTGTTTGTGTCCATGCTGTTTTGCCGCTACCTAGCATTGGGAACTGCCTCTCTGTGTCCATGCCTTTGCTAGGTAGGTCTGCCTGTTTTGCTGCTACCTAGTGTTGGGAACTATCTCATCATGTTTAGCGTTCTGTATAATGAGTCCTGGCCCTACGTCCTGTACCCAAGGAGGGGTCCCGGCTTGGTGTTCCATGTTCCTGTTCTCCCTCGACCCAGGCTCTATGTTCTCGTCTTGTTGATATGCCTCACTCAGCCCAGTGCTGGGATTCCCTCATCTTGTGCTGGGGTTCCCTTGTCCTGTCCAGGAGTCTCACGTCCTGACCTGTGCCTCTCCTCGTCCTGTAGCCACGTCTTGTCCTCGCCTGGTTCTGGAGTCCGAGCCCGAGTCAAGACCCAGGTTCTGGGTCCTTGTCCAGTCCCTGGCTCGGAGTCCAAGCCCAGGCTCATAGTTCCCAGTTCCATGTCCTGGTTCCACTGTCCTTGTCAAGTCCTAGACTGGGCATGGAATCCTTGTCTTGTCTGGGGCCTGTGTCATGTCAAGCGTCCTTTTCCTCACTTCCCTTGCTTCCTTCTCATGCCTAATCCTGTTCCTGGTAGTTTAGTGTCTGTGTCTTACATTTGGGTCCACTCCCAATGCCCACCTTATGACAGAGCAGTAAAGAGTAACAAAATAAATCAAATCAATATTTGGTGTGACCACCATTTGCCTTTAAAACTGCATCAGTTCTCTTTGGCACACTGTCATGTAGTTTTATAAGAAAATTGGCTGGTAAATTGTTCCAAGCATCTTGGAGAACTTGCCACAGTTCTTTAGTAGACATTGGCCATCTTGCTTGCTGCTGTCTCTCCAATTAATCCCAGACTGCCCCAGTGATTTGAGATCAGGGATCTCTGGCGGCCATACAGTCTGAAACCAAATGAAAAGTCTAGAGTGTCTAAGACTTTTTTGCAGTATTGTAGATTGTGAAGTCATGTGTCCATCTTATTGTATCAGGGAACTACAGTCTTATGACAATGGGATAGAAGTTGTCCTTCAACCTGGCAGTACTGCATTCAGGCTTTTCTATGTTCTTCTCAATGAAAGAAGGGAAACAAGAGAATCTCATAAAATGCTGGAGGAATTCAGCAGGTCAGCCAGGCAGCATCTACGGAAAAGAGTCAACATTTTGGGCTGATACCTTTCATCAAGTCCTCAAAAACTGATTTTTGAGATATCTGATCAGCAGCAATAAAGTTTCCAGTAACAGATTATAGTTATTCAGACTCAATGAATAATGCACAGTAGATCTTGTTTGGATTATATAAAGGTGATGTTCAGCCTTTTTTAATTTAGGAACATAGAAACATAGGAAAACTACAGCACAATACAGGCCCTTTGTCCCACAAAGCTGTGCCAAACATGTCCTTACTTTAGAAATCACCTATGGTTACCCATAGTCCTCTATTCTTCCAAGCTCCATGTACCTGTCCAGGAGTCTCTTAAAAAAAAAAAAAACCCTATCGTATCCGCCTCCACCACCATCGCTGGCAGTCCATTCCATGCACTCACCACTCTCTACGTAAAAAAAACTTACCCCTGTAATCTCCTCTGTACCTACTTCCAAGCACCTTAAAACTGTGCTCTCTCGTGCTAGCCATTTCAGCCCTGGGAAAAAGCCACTGACTATACACACGATCAATGATAGAGGTCTTATATACCTCTATCAGTGCGTGGCCAAGTGGTTAAGGCATTTGTCTAGTAATCTGAAGGTCGCTAGTTCGAGCCTTGGCTGGGGCTTGCGTGTGTGGCCTCGAGCAAGGCACTAAACCACACATTGCTCTGCGACCACACCGGTGTATGGTTCCTAATGCCCTCCCTTTGGACAACATTGGTGGCATGGAGAGGGGAGACTTGCAGCTTAGGCAACTGCCGGTCTTCCATTTAAAAAAAAAACCTTGCCCAGAAACTTTCCAAGGCGCAAATCCATGGTCTATCGAGACTAACGGAGGCCTACACTACACTCACATACCTCTATTAGGTCACCTCTCATGCTCCATCGCTCAAAGGAGAAAAGGCCGAGTTCACTCAACCTATTCTCATAAGGCATGCTCCCCAATCCAGGCAACATCCTTGTAAATCTCCTCTGCACCCTTTCTATGGTTTCCACATCCTTCCTGTAGTGAGGCAATCAGAACTGAGCACAGTACTCCAAGTGGGGTCTGACCAGGGTCCTATATAGCTGCAACATTACCTCTCAGCTCTTAAACTCAATTCCACGATTGATCAAGGCCAATACACCATATGCCTTCTTAACCACAGAGTCAACCTGCGTAGCATGTCCCATGGACTCGGACCCCAAGATCCCTCTGATCCTCCACACTACCAAGAGTCTTATCAGTAATACTATATTCTGCCATCATATTTGACCTACAAAATGAACCACCTCACACTTACCTGGGTTGAATTTAATTTAATTTATTTTATTTTATTTAGGGATGCAGTGACGAACAGGCCTTGCTGACTCACAGCCTCAGTACCTAGCAAACTACTTATTTAACCCTAGCTTAATCACAGGACAATTTACAATGTGCAATTAACCTACTAACCAGTATGTTTGGGAGAAAACCTGAACACCCATAAGAACCCCATGTGGTTCAAGAGAATGCAGAAATTCTTTATGGGTGCCACCGGAAGTAAACTCTGATCTCCAGAACATCCTGAGCTGTGAGAGTCGTGCTAACTGCTTTCCTACCATGCCACCACAGTTAATTGAAATTAATTATGTGAATTGAGATTGGAGACTGACAGAAATTTTGTTTTATTGGAGTGTCCAGACCTTCACAATCTTTCATTAATTTCTTTTTGAATTAAATGAGGGGACTACAGAATGGGGAATGTCTTGCTGACAGCGTTAGCTCAGAGGTGTAGCTACATCAGAATAGCATCAGAGTAGACCAGAGTTCAGAAGTTTAAACATTGTATAATTATAGTAATTTAGCTCATAAACACTTCAATTCTAAAAATTCAATCAGCCATGAAAAATAAAATTATCATTTAAAAATACTCCAGCTTTATTTGGAAAACATTCATTACGATCTCAGCATACAATAGCACTTGTTCACAGTGCCATTTATGGTTCTCTCCACCAGGGTAACTGAACACTTCAGAATTGGGACTGAGAATGCTGCAGAGCAAGTTGTACATTTGATTGCACATTGGGTCACTTCCCTCACTTTTCCACAGTGGTCTGGATGATCTGGCACTTAGAAATAATTTTTACAATCAGATGCGACTTCATTTTCTGATTGCAGGGAAGATGAAAAGATAGTTAACTGAGGAAGAGACGCTAAGAAACGTTACTCTCAGATAAAATAGGGCCAAACACAAGGCTGAAGTGTTGGCAACCATCAGGTGGGAAAGGACACACCAACTTTCCTCTATAAAGTTCACCACCCCATATGTTAATTATATACACTTGTAGTATATAGAACATTACAGGCCTTTTAGTCCATGATGTTGTCCTAACCTACACTAAGATCAATCTAACCCTTCCCTCCAATATAAACCTCTATTTTTCTATCATTCATGTGCCTATCTCAGAGTCTTTTAAATGTCCCTAATATATCTGCCTCTACCACCACCAAGCAGCACATTCCAGACATCCATCACTTTGTTCATAAGACCATAAGACAAAGGAGTAGAATTAGGCCATTAAGCCCATCGAGTCTGATCCACCATTCCATCATGGCTCATCCTGGATCGCACTCAATCACAAACACCTGCCTTCTCACTATATCTTTGATACCTTGATTAATCAGGAAACAATCAACTTCCACCTTAACGATACACACGGACTTGGCTACCACAATCTATGGCAGAACATTCCACAGATTCACTACTTTCTGGCCAAAAAAAATCCTCCCTACCTCTGTTCCAAAAGGTTGCCCCTCAATTTAGAGGTGGTGCCCTCTAGTTCTAGATACCCCCACCATAGGTAACACCCTATCCACATCCACCCTATCTGGTCCTTTCAACATTCGGTAGATTTCAATGAAATCCCCACACATTCTTCTAAACTCCAGTGAGTACAGGCCCAAAGCTGCCAAATGTTCCTCATATGTTAACCCTTTCATTCCCAGAATAATTCTCGTGAACCTCCTCTGGACACTTTCAAATGACAACACATCCTTTCTGAGATATGGGATCCAAAGCTGTTGGCAAGACTCCAAGTGTGGCCTGACTAGTGTCTTATAAAGCCTCAGCATTATCTCCTTGTTTTTATATTCCATTCCCCTTGAAATAAATGCCAAAGTTGCATTTGCCTCCTTTGCCACAGACTCAACCTGTAAATTAACCTTCTGGGAGTCTTGCACAAGGACTCCTTCAGTCACTCTGTACCTCTGATGTTTGAACCATTTAGATATTAAGTCATGATGCTCCCACATGATATGTGTATGCCTCGCTTATAGTAATCACAAAGTTAGACTCACGTTTCAGACTCCCCTGTCTTCCTTTGAAATAATTTAGTGTTTTGAAGCTACAAATCTTAACATTGCAGAAATGACTAACTAACACATTTCGTTGGGGTAGTCTCTAGGTTTTGTTCTATGTGAGCCGTGTTCAGTTGAGACAACGATAGTGATGACACATCATCTTCAATCTCTCCGGGCCAGGGAGATGTCATTAAAAAATGAGATTTATGTGCTGCTGCTCTCTGCCCCGACACTAAAAGTACAAATGAGGGAAACATTGAAAATGTCTGTGTTGCATTCCACTAATACTCAGCCAATTGACTCTCACAGTCTAGACTTGACAAAAAAAGAGGGCAAATTTGGACAAAATACCAAAGCCTCAAAGATAAGCTTTCTTTATTTCACACATGTACATCGAAACATCATGAAATGCATTGAATTGGCTTCATTTTCTTACAAAAGTGGAGCTTAGGAGGGTTACTGGCGCCTTTGCTTGCATCTTCGGAAACAACTCTATTTCTAACTTTAATATCTCTGTTTTTCCCTTTCAGGGTTCTTTTGAAGACCCTGACCTGGAGTTACACGCTGACTTTGGTTCTTCACAGGAATGGCCACTATTCGATATGCCAAGTACGCAGCCTAGAAGACCAGCTCGCCTTTGGAATTCCGGGATTTCGTGGTTCTGGAGGCGGGTGGACTCGAGGTCGGTGCCTCTGCAGGAAATTGGTGTGTCATGGGAGTTCACAGAAAATCAAAAGCAGCAAACTGGCTGTGTGCCCAGAGACCCGAGTTCTTTGGACACAGAGCTAGGAAGAAACGACGCAACGGACTTTTAACATCATAAATCAGCGAGTTGTTTCTTATGTCTCCCCTCTTGCTGTGAAACAGGGACACCTCTTTTTCCCTTATTAGTGAGAGAGAGCCTGTGGTATGTCGAATACCAGCTGAACGAGTCATCTTAGGGGTACTGCATGTCTGTGTCTTTATTGATGCTTTGCTGCATGCTTGAGTGCTCGGTGGGGGGCGCTGATGCTTTTCTTGATGGTGGGGGAGGGTTGCTTTGCTGTTGTTTACGCATGGGGGGAGCTGGGAGGCTTTAGGGTTCTAAAATTTAACTGCCATTCATTCTTTGGGGGCACTCCTCTGTTTTCATAGATGGTTGCAAAGAAATTTCAGGATGTATATTGTATATATTTCTCTAACATTAAACTTACCTTTGAAACCTTTGAAACATCCTTCACATACACAAGTAGTAAAAATCTTTACATTACATCTACATCTAAATGTGCAATGTACAATCATAGTAATTTATAATAAATAGAACAGTCAACGTAACATAGAAATACACTCAGATCAGCATGAGTTAATCAGTCTGATGGCCGGGTGGAAGAAGCTGTCCTGGAGCCTGTTGGTCCTGGCTTTTAGGCTGCGGTATCATTTCCCGGATGGCATCAGCTGGAATAGATTGTGGTTGGGGTGACTTGGGTTCCCAATGATCCTTCAGACCCTTTTTACACACCTGTCCTTGTAAATGTCCTAAATCATGGGAAGTTCACAACTACAGATGTACTGGGCTGTCCACACCACTCTGCAGAATCCTGCGATTAAAGGAGGTACAGTTCCCATGCCAGGCAGTGATGCTCTCAATTGTGCCCCTGTAGAAAGTTCTTAGAATTTGGGGGCTCATACCAAACTTGCTCAACCGTCTGAGGTGAAAGAGTTGCTGTTGTGCCTTTTTCACCACACCGCTGTTGTGTACAGACCACGTGAGGTCCTCGGTGATGTGGATGCTAAAGCTGCTTACCCTCTCAACACCAGATCTATTGATGTCAGTAGGGGTTAGCCTATTGTACTATCAACTATATGTTTTAATGTTTCAAACATCGATCTTTCAATGTCCTGAGTTGATTGGGTCCGTGAGCCCATGGACACCATCTCATAATTCCTTTATCAAGCTATTCATTTACTTCAGTATTTCCAGTAACTTTACATCTTTGCACTATACTGCTGCCATATAACAGCAACAGTCAGTGATAATGAATCTGATTCTTTTTCAGATTAGTCTCTTCAGGGTTGGCACGGTCGTGTATCGGCCAGCACAATGCTTTACAGCACCAGCTGTAAGATCCAGGTTCGATTCCTGCTACTGTCTGTAAGCAGGTGTAAGGAGAATTCCCCATGACCATGTGGAATTCCTCCAGGTGCTCCGGTTTCCACACACATTTCAAGGAAGTACGGGTTAGGATTAGTAAGCTGTGGGCATGCTTGGGCGTGCAGAAGCATGGCAACACTTGAAAGCTGCCCCTAGCACATCCTTCTTGATTTAATTTGATGCAAATGATGCATTTCACTGTATGGTTCAATGTACATATAACAAATAAAATCAATCTATCTTTATCTTATGTCCTTGCATTGTACTGCTGCTGCAAAACAACAAATTTCATAAACTCTGAGTGAGTGATAATGAATGTGATTCACTATCTTCAGAAAAAGAGAAATTGTTGATACATTGGAACAAAATTGAAAAGAGTTGCAAGAGGAACGAGCAGTACCTCTGATGAGTGCTGGCTTTTATATTCAAAGTTCAGTTGGTAACTATTTCAAAGATGGACATTAACTTTCCTTACATGAGTAGGAATTATTTATTTATTGAGATACAGTGCAGAATAGGCCCTTCCAACCCTTCAAGACACACTTCCCAGCAATCCCCTGATTTAACCCTCGCCTAATGACAGGACCAATTAGCCTACCAACCAGTAGGTCTTTGGAGGAAACCCACACAGCCATGGGGAGAACAAGCAATCTCATTACAGGCAGCAGTGGGAGTTAAACCCAGGTTGCTGGTACTGTTGTGCACACCACTAAGTTACCGTGCCACCCATCATGAATACAGCTACCAAACAATTGGAATATTTGTCTTTCAAACTAAAGTTTCTAATCAGTCTTCAAAGTTCAAAGTTAATTTTTTGCAAAGTACGTATATGTCACCAGATACTACTCTGAGATTCATTTTCTTGCAGGCATTTACAGGAAAATATAGAAATACAATAGAATCGATGAAAAACTACACATAAACAAAGACTAACAAACAACCTATGTGCAAAAGACACATAAAAAGGCTGACAATCTATCAATGTGAAAAAGAAAAGAAAATGCCTTAAAGATCACTGCATTTTCTTTCTTCAAACATACTTTTCATGATGTTTAAATTGTACCTAAACAACTCAAACAAAAGAAGAAGTCAGCACAATTTCGACAATGTTTTTCAATGATGATTGCTAAGAATGGAAATGTTTCGGCAAACTCACTCAGGCAAAGAGAGAGCCAAATGGAAGTTTTTGTTGAGGTGGCAATGAAGGAAGCAGATGAGCTGAGAGTCAGAACGGCGATTAGGGATCAAGTGTCACAACACCATCAAACATGAAGGAATTCCCTTCGGATCCAGGAGGTTCATCAGGCCAACTTGGAGCATGAAACATGATTATAAGCCGGTGCCATTACCCACACTGTTAACCAACATGTTCTTAAAGATGAAGGAACAACTGCCGCTTTGTCTGACAATGATTAATCACCTAAAACAAACCTTGAAAAAGAAACAGTTCGTAACAGCATTATGAAAAGTGGCAGGATGGTGAGGTCACTGCACAAGATTAGAAAAAGTTGCAGAAATGTTGTAAACTTAGCCTCCCCACCATCGAGAACATCTTCTAAAGGCGATGCCTCAGAAAGGTGGCATCCATCATTAAGGACCCCTGTCACTCTGGACATACCCTCTTCTCATTGCTACCATCAGGGAGGAGCTACAGGAGCCTGAAGTCACACACTCAACATTATAGAAGCAGCTACTTGCCCACTGCCATCAGATTTCTGAATGGACTGTGGACACAAGTACACTGCCTCACTGTACATATGTCTCCTTTTTTGCTCTCTTTTTCCACTACTTATTTAATTTAAACTATATATGTCTTATTGTAATTAATTGTTATTATTATATATTGCTATCTGCTGCAAAACAAAATATTTTATTACATATGCCAGTGCTTAAACCTGATTCTGAGAATCAATAGTAAAGACTTAATGGACAGATTAATCGTAACAAATTATAATTAAGTATCCAGAGCTTAATAACAGTGGCATCACTGAAGTCGAGTATGATGGTCTCCTAAGAGGTTATTCCCTTAATGGAGAACGTCTGTGCGTGACTTTGTTTAACGTGGGGAGACAGATGCACGATCAGGTCGGGCTCAGGATCCAGTGGCGTGGAATGCAAAGCAACTGGGAACCCTTCACTGCTGCAGCCTTCCTCTGGCTTCACTGCCATTGTGATGTGTCAGCATCATCATCTGCCAGTTCCACTGTTAAGGTCTTGATTGGATCGATCTTTGAACCTCCCCCTTGACCTTACTTCCATGGGTGACGCTGCCAGGAGCTAAGCTCCAGACAGCATCGCTCTTGGGATCTCAGAAACTCACAAACTTCTCCACCATAAAACGTGACGATCCTTGGAGAAGAGGGCTTAATGGCACTACTTATACAGATAATGTTTATTTTGTAAGATTATTCTGTTAACACTAGTTGGATGCCAAAGTTCGTGCAGTCCTTCTCTGACTCTATTATGGTTATTATTGTATTATGGATTGGCTGAGTCTGCCCACAAGAAAATGAGTCTCTGGGTTGAATATGGTGACATATATAGCATGTACTTTGATAATAAATTTAGTCTGAACTTTGAAATGCTGTAATCTGTGGAGGAGCTACTTTTATACAGAATACACACAATCGTATGTAATGAAGCCAGGAATAGTTATCAGATACCAAAGTTTTATGTACAAGTTGATCCACCTCAGTATATTCATTGTCTCTTTAACGTCAGACATCTCCATAATCATGCCATCAGCATGCATAGTGCTCATTTCTGCATGACTTGTCAGTAAATCGGAAAGGGTGCAGAAAAAAGGCATGACTGTCTTAGAATCAGAATGGAGTGTTAAGACCATAAAACAATCTGCGTCGGGTCTCGCCGATGTACAGGAGGCCGCACCAGGAGCACCGGATACAATAGATGACCCCAACAGACTCACAAGTGTTGCCTCACTTGGAAGGACCGTTCGGGGCCCTGAATGGTGGTAAGAGATGAGGTGTAGGGACAGGTGTAGCACTTACGCTTGCAGGGATAAGTGCCAGGTGGGTGATCCATGTGACGGAACCCGACGCAGATTGGGGGACCGCTTCATCGAGCACCTCCGCTCCATCCACCACAACAGAGTGGATCTCCCGGTTGCCACCCACTTCAACTCTGCTTCACATTCCCATTCAGATATGTCCATACATGGCCTCCTCTACTGTAATGATGAGGCCAAACTCAGGTTGGAGGATCAACACCTCATATACTGTCTAGGTAGTCTCCAGCCCCTTGGCATGAGCATTGAATTCTCCAACTTCCGGTAATTCCCTCCACCTCCCTTCCCCCATCCCACTTTCACTCTGCCTCCTTCTCCAGCTGCCTATCACTTCCCTCATGGTTCTGCCTTCTTCTACTACACATAGTGCTTTCCCCTTACATTCCTTCTTCACCTCTTCTGCCTATCCCCTCCCCCACCCCTTGATCTTTCCCCTTACTGGCTTTTCACCTGGCACCTTCCAGCCTTCTCCTTTCCACCCTCCCCTCACCTTCTTTATAGGGCCCCTGCCCCTCCCTCTTCAGTCCTGACGAAGGGTCTCAGCCCGAAACATTGACTGCTCATTTCCACGGATGCTGCCCAACCTGTTGAGTTCCTCCAGCGTGTTTGTATGTGTTGATTTGACCCCGGTATCTGCAGTGTATTTTGTGATTGCCTTCTTGATGGACTGCTGCAGCTGCAAACCAACCTTTTGTGATTCATGCACAGGAACTCTCAAGCCCTTCTACACATTTAAATAATAATCTGCTCTTTCATTTCTTCCTTCCAAAGTGACAACCTCATGTGTGGCACCTTATCAAATGTCTTCTGAAAATCCAAGTAAATGACATCCACTGCCTCTCTTTTGTCCACCCTACTTGTTACTTCCTCAAAGGACTCTAACAGATTTGTCAGGCAAGATTTCCGTATCATTAGTCTCCAAGTACCTGAAACCTTATCCTTAATAATAGACTCCAACACTTTCCCAACTACTGACATTAGGCTAACTGGCTTATAACTTCCTTTCTTTTGTCATCCTCTCTTCTTAAAAAGTGGAGTGACATTTGCAATCTTCCAGTCCTCCAGGACCCTGCCAGAATCAAGTGATTCCTGAAATATCGTGACCAATGCATCTATTATCTCTTCAGCAAACCTCTTTCAGGACTCTGGGATGTAGTCCATCTGGTCCAGGTAACTTACCCACATTAAGACCTTGGAGTTTGCCTTACACATTTTCCTCTGTAATAGCAATGGCACTCACTCCTGCTCCCTAACACTCACAGACCTCTGGCACACTGCTAGTGTCTTCCACAGTGAAGACTGATGCAAAGTACTCATTAAGTTCAACTGACATTTCTTTGTCCTCCATTGCTACCTCACCAGCATCATTTTGCAGTGGTCCAATATCAACTGTCACCTCCCTTTTACTTTTCATATAACTGAAAAAACTTTTGGTATCTTGCTTTATATTAATGGCTAATTTGCCCTCATATTTCATATTTTTACTTCTTATAGTTTTTTCAGTTGCCTTTTGTTGGATTTTAAAGACTTTCCTAACCATCCTACTTCACACTCAATTTTGCTATCTTATATGCTCTTCCCTTGGCTTTTATGCAGTCCTTAACTTCCTTTGTCAGCCAAAGTGCCTACCCTGGCCATTCAAGAATTTCTTCCTCTGAGGGACATATCTATCCTACTCCTTGTGAACTATTCCCCAAAACTTCAGCCACCTCTGCTCTGCCGGCATCCCCACCAGTATCCTCCTCCAATCCACCTGGGCAAGCTCCTCTCTCATACCTCTGTAATTCCCTCCATTCCATTGCGACATTGATACATGTGACTTATGCTTCTCCCTCTCAAACTGCATAGAAACATAGAAAACCCACAGCACAATACAGGCCCTTCGGCCCACAAAGTTGTGCCAAACATGTCCCTACCTCAGAAATTACTAGGCTTACCCATAGCCCTTTATTTTACGAAGCTCCATGTACCTATCCAAAAGTCTCTTAAAAGACCCTATCATATCCGCCTCCACCACTGTTGCCGGCAGCCCATTCCACGCACTCACCACTCTCTGAGTAAAAAACTTACCCCTGACATCTCCTCTGTACCTACTCCCCAGCACCTTAAACCTGTGTCCTCTTGTGGCAAACATTTCAGCCTTGGGAAAAAGCCTCTGACTATCCACACGATCAATGCCTCTCATCATCTTGTACACCTCTATCAGGTCACTTCTCATCCTCTGTCGCTCCAAGGAGAAAAGGTCGAGTTCACTCAATCTATTCTCATAAGGCATGCTCCCCAATCCAGGCAACATCCTTGTAAATCTCCTCTGCACCCTTTCTATGTCTTCCACATCCTTCCTGTAGTGAGGCGACCAGAACTGAGCACAGTACTCCAAGTGGAGTCTGACCAGGGTCCTATATAGCTGCAACATTACCTCTCGGCTCTTAAACTCAAACCCACAATTGATGAAAGCCAATACACTGTATGCCTTCTTAACCACAGAGTCAACCTGCGTAGCTGCTTTGAGTGTCCTATGGACTCAGACCCCAAGATCCCTCTGATCCTCCACACTGCCAAGAGTCTTATCATTAATACTATATTCTGCCATCATATTTGACCTACCAAAATGAACCACCTCACAGTTATCTGGGTTGAACTCCATCTGTCACTTCTCAGCCCAGTTTTGTATCCTATCAATGTCCCGCTGTAACCTTTGACAGCCTTCCACACTATCCACAACACCTCCAACCTTTGTGTCATCAGCAAATTTACTAACCCATCCCTCCACTTTCTCATCCAGGTCATTTATAAAAATCATGAAGAGTAAGGGTCTCAGAACAGATCCCTGAGGCACTCCACTGGTGACCGACATCCATGCAGAATATGACCCGTCTACAACCACTCTTTGCCTTCTGTGGACAAGCCAGTTCTGGATCCACAAAGCAATGTCCCCTTGGATCGCATGCCTCTTTACTTTCTCAATAAGCCTTGTAAGGGGTACTTTATCAAATGCCTTGCTGAAGTCCATATACATTACATCTACTACTCTTCCTTCATCAGTGTGTTTAGTCACATCCTCAAAAAATTCAATCAGGCTCATAAGGCCCGACCTGTCTTTCACAAAGCCATGCTGACTACTCCTAAACATATTATACCTGTCCAAATGCTCATAAATCCTGCCTCTCAGGATCTTCTCCATCAACTTACCAACCACTGAGGTAAGACTCACTGGTCTATAATTTCCTGGACTATCTCCACTCCCTTTCTTGAATAAAGGAATAATATTCGCAACCCTCCAATTCTTCAATTGCAGTATGAATTCTATCATATTATGATCACTGTCTCCTAAGGGTTCCTTTACATTAAACTCCCTAATAAGATTTGGGTTATTACACAGCACGCAATCCAAGATAGCTTTTCCCCGAGTAGGCTCAAGCACAAGCTGCTCTAAAAAGCCATCTCACTTGTATTCAACAAATTCCCTCTCTTGCGATCTGACATCAACCTGGTTTTCCCAATCCCCTTGCATATTGAATTACAATAATGTCATTCCCCTTGTTCCATGCCTTTTCCAACTCCCTTTGTGATCTTAACCCCACATCTTGTCTACTATGTGAAGGCCTATATACGAGTCCCATAATAGATTTTTACCCTTCCACTTTCTTAACTCCAGCTACAAAAATTCAACATTCTCTGACCCTATGTCACCTCTTTTTAAGGATGTAATTCCATCTCTTACCAGTAGAGCCACACCAATGCCTATACCTTCCTGCCTGTCCTTTCAATACAAAGTATATCCTTTGATGTTAAGCTCCCAACTATGGCCTTCTTTCAGCCACAACTCAGTGATGCCCACAACATCATACTGACCAATCTGCAGTTGCACCATGAGTTCACCCACTTTATTCCGAATGCTACTTGCATTTAAATGCAGCATCTTCAGTCCTGCATTCTTGGCCCTTTTGAATTTTGCCTTTGTGGTACAATTTAACTCTTTGCACTGTCTGTATTTGTACCCAATTATTGACTTGTCTCTCCTTACATTCATATTATACCCATCATCTAGTTGTAAACCAGGGCTGAAATGGTTGCCACAAAAGGACACAGATTTAAGGTGCTGGGGAGTAGGTACAGAGGAGATGTCAGGGGTAAGTTTTTTACTCGGAGAGTAGTGAGTGCATGGAATGGGCTGCTGGCAATGGTGGTGGAGGCGGATACCATAGGGTCTTTTAAGAGACTTTTAGATAGGTACATGGAGCCTAGTGAAATAGAGGGCTATAGGTAAGCCTAGTAGGGACACGTTCGGCACAACTTTGTGGGCCGAAGGGCCTGTATTGTGCTGTAGGTTTTCTATGTATTCTATGTTTTCTAAACCTGCTGGCTCTATTATACTGGTTCTCAACTCCCTGCCATATTAGTTTAAACCACTCCTAGTAGCTCTCATAAATCTGCCCGCAGGAATATTGGGTTCATGGGTTCAATGTTCATTCACAAACCAGAGGGGAAGAAGCTGTTCTTGAATCATTGAGTATGTGCCTTCAGGCTTCTGTACCTCCTTCCCAATGGTGGCAATGAGAATAAGGCATGACCTGGGTGATGGGGGTCCTTAATAATTGATGCCGCCTTTTTGAGGCATCACTCCATGAAGATGTCCAGTATACTACGAAGGCTAGTGCTCATGATGGAGCTGATGGTAAGTTTACAACTCACTGCAGCTTACTTTAATCCTGTGCAGTAGCGCACCCCCCACCATACCAGATGGCGATGAAGCCAGTTAAAATGCTCTCCACAGTAGATCTGTAGAAAATTTCAAGTGTTTTTTGTGACATTCTAAATCTTTTCAAATTCTTAATGAAATTTAGCCGCTGTCATGTCTTCTTTGTAGCTGCATCGATATGTTGGGACCAGGTTAGATCCTCAGAGATATTGACACCCAGGAACTTGAAATTGCTCACTCTTTCCACTTCAGATCCCTCTATGAGGACTGGTGTGTGTTCCTTCATCCTTCCTTTCTGAAGTCCACAGTTAGTTCCTTAGTCTTTTTGATGTTGAGTGCAAGGTTACTGCTATGAAACCACCCAACTACATGATATATTTTGCTTTTCTACGCCCTCTTGTCACCATCTGAAGTTCTGCCAACAATGGTTATATCGTCAACAAATTTATAGATGGCACTTGAGCTGTGCCTGGTGTAAAGAGAGTAGAGCAGTGGGCTAAGCACATTCCTGATGTGTACCAATGTTAATTGACAGTATGTTGGAGATGTTGTTTCTGATCTGCACAGATTGTGATTGACTGGTGAGGAAGTCGAAGATTCAGTTACAGAGGGAATTATAAGGACCCGGGTTCTGGAGTTTTTTTATCAGAATGTAGGAATGATGGTGTTAAGTGCTGAGTTATTATCGATAAACAGCATCCTGACATATGTACTTGTATTGTTTAGGTGATCCAAGGCCGTGTGAAGGGCCATTGAGATCATGTCTGCCATAGTCCTTTGTGGCAATAGGCAAATTGCAGTGGGTTATAAGGAGTTATATTGGAGTTACAAGGAGAGGCTGGACAGGCTGGGACTGTTTTCCCTGGAGTGAAGGTGGTTGAAGAATGACCTTATAGAGTTTTGGAAATGATCAGAGGCATAGATAAAGTGGAGAGTTACAATCTTACATTTGAGGCTTTATAAAGCATTGGTCAGACAGCACTTGGAGTATTGTGAACAGTTTTGTGCCCCTTATCTAAAAAAGTTGTGATGGCATTGAAGAGGTTCCAGAGGCAGTTCACCGGAAAGAAAGGGTGGGTTAATGCATGAGGAGTATTTGATAGCTCTGGGCCTGTACTCTCTGGAATTTAGAAGAATGAGGGGGGAATCTCATTGAAACCTATTGAAAATTGAAAGGCCTAGATAGAGTGGATTTGGAGTTGTTGGTTCCTGTAGCGAGGGAGTGTATGACCAGAGGACACAGCCTCAGAATGCAAAGTCATCCTTTAAAACAGAGATGAGGAAGAATTTCTTAAGCCAGAGGGTGATGAACTGTGGAATTCATTGCCAAGATGGCTGTGCAGCTGTGAAGGCCAAGTCATTCGATATATTTAAGGTGTAAGTTCATAAGTTATTGATTAGTAAGGGTGTCAAAGGTTACAGGAGTAAAACAAAGAGAATGGGATTGAGAGGGATAATAAATCAGCTGTGATAAAATGGCAGAGTAGACTCAATGGGCTGAACAGCCTAATTTTGCTCCTATATCAAATGGTCTTAAAGTCTAATGTTTTTTTTCTGAGGATGAAGGCATGTAAGACTAGAGGACATAGATTTAAGGTGAGAGGAGACAGGTTTAAAGGGGATATGAAGAGCAAATTTAACACACAGAAGGTGGTGGGTTGATGGAACAAGCTGCAAGAGGCAACTGTGAAGATGGGTATGAACGTAATGCACATGAATGGAAAATTCTTAAAGGGATCAGGGCCAAATTCAGGCAAATAAGACTAGCTTGAATAATCAGAATCAGGTTTACCGTCATTCAAGATTCAAATTGCTTGACATTATTGTGTGTGTGTGTGTGTGTGTGTGGGGCCTCCGTACCATGGGTACTGCGCCTCTGGTAATCACTGGTTTGTTGAGTCGCGCTTGCAGAGGTCCTTGAAGCAAAGCTGGGGCCTACCAACAATTCCTCTTGCCTGTTACTAGTTCACAAGTATAAAAATAATAATAAATACTTTATTGATCCTGAGTGGGAAATTCTTTTGTTACAGCAGCAACATTTAAAAACACACTTAGCAGACCTAACTAATAATAAAGATTCCCTAATAATAGAAATTTACCAATGTGCAAAAATGTGCAATAGTAATGTACAAAATAATAAAACAGAGACTATGATGTGTGTTCTCCTGTTGCACAGAGATGAACTGTTGTATATGGTTATTACATTTGGTGGGGAAGATTTTCTGTAACGATCCTTGTGACAGCGGAGCTGAATGAGTCTGTTTGAAAGGGGGCTCCGCTGCTTATTCAGTAGCTCATGGAGAGGATGTGTCTGATTGACCATGATGGATAACAGTTTGTTTAGTGACCTCCTCTCCACCACTAGCTCAAAAGAGTCCGGGTTGTAGCCAAGGACGGATCCAGCCTTTTTGATGAGTTTATGTAGTCTTTTTGCATCATCGGCACCGATGCTGCTCCACCAACATAAAGCCACAAAGAAGACTGCACTCACTACAACAGACTAGTAAAAGATCTCCAGCGTCCTGCTGCACACGTTGAAGGATCTCAGCTTCCTTAGAAAATAGAGTCTGCTCACCCCCTTCTTGTAAACAGCCTTGGTGTTATTTTTCTAGTCAAGTCTGTTGTCAAGCTGAACACCCAAGTACTTGTACCCCTCCACCACCGCAATTTCTTCTTCCAGAATGTATTCAGATTCAGATTCAGATTATTGTCATTTGGAAACCACAAATGCAATGCAGTTAAAAAATGAGACAATGTTCCTCCAGAATGATATCACAAAAGCATATGACAAAACAGACTACACTAGAAAATCCACATAACGTTTGGCAATCCCCAATCCTCTCTCAGATAATCTCAGATAAGGAGAACAAAATGATTGTTTCTCCAGATCCGATGCAGCCCAAAAAAAACACACAAAGATAAAGCACACAATAATTTAAAAAGACACAACAAATATAAATACATAAGATAACTTATATACATAGATTGATTATATGTCCATAAAGTGATGCTAGGACAGGAGTGTCTATATCTACATTATCACGCAAAAGACTTAGGCACATATATATAGATAGGGAATCAAAGACTTTTGCACAGTGCTGTAGTAATTTTATGTCTTGCACTGTACTGCTGCAAAAAGAACAAATTTCATGATATATGTGAGAGATGATAAATCTGAGCAACACACACAAAATGCTGGTGGAACACAGCAGGCCAGGCAGCATCTATAGGAAACAAACACAAAGTGTACTGCAGATGCTGTTGTCAAATCAAGATGTACAAAAAAGCTGGATGAACTCAGCAGGTCAGGCAGCATCTATAGGAAGAAGTACAGTTGATGTTTCAGGCCGAGACCCTTCATCAGGACTAACTGAAAGAAGAGATAGCAAGAGATTTGAAAGAGGGAGAGGGAGGGGGAAATCTGAAATGATAGGAGAAGACAGAAGTCCTTCCAGGTGAGGCGACACTTCACCTGTGAGTTGGCTGGTGTGGTATACTGCGTCCGGTGCTCCCAGTGTGGCCTTTTATATATTGGTGAGACCCGACACAGAGTGGGAGACCGTTTCGCTGAACACCTACGCTCGGACCGCCAGAGAAAGCAGGATCTCCCAGTGGCCACACATTTTAATTCCACGTCCCACTCCCATTCTGATATGTCTTTCCATGACCTCCTCTACTGTCAAGATGAAACCACACTCAGGTTGGAGGAAGAACACGTAGCCTCCAACCTGATGGCATGAATATTGATTTCTCTAACTTCCGTTAATGCATCTCCTCCCTTTCTTACACCCATCCTTTATTTATTTATTTATTATCCCCCCCCCCCCTTTTCTCACCTATTTTTTCTCTCTCTGTCCCTCTCACAATCACTCCTTGCCTGTTCTCCATCTCCCTCTGGTGCTCCCCTCCCCCTTTCTTTCCCCCAGGCCTCCCGTCCCATGATCCTTTCCCTTCTCCAGCTCTGTATCCCTTTTGCCAATCACCTTTCCAGCTCTCAGCTTCACCCCACCCCCCTCCAGTCTTCTATCATTTCGGATTTCCCCCTCCCCCTCCCTCTTTCAAATCTCTTACTATCTCTTCTTTCAGTTAGTCCTGACGAAGGGTCTCGAGCCGAAACGTCGACTGTACTTCTTCCTATAGAAGCTGCCTGGCCTGCTGCATTCCACCAGCATTTTGTGTGTGTTGCTTGAATTTCCAGCGTTTGCAGTTTTCCTCGTGTTTGCGATGATAAATCTGATTCTGATATGGGTATTGTGGACTGAGAATGGGAAGGGGGCAGGGAGAGGAGAATCATGGTTGGAAAAAGGAAAAGGGAGAGGGCAGGGTCAGGAAGCACCGGAGAGACATCCTGTAATGATCAATAAACCAATTGTTTGGAATCTAATGACCTTACCTAGTGTCTCAAGGCTGGCTGTGTCTGTACGCATTCTACCTACCCCTCCCCTGCAACTCCTTATCTGCCACCTGTCCCATACCCCTCCCTCAGTGCTCTACCCTTTCCATTCCCAACATTTTTGCAGATTTAAAAACTCGATCTCTGCTCCACATTGACAAATACAGTACTGTGCAAAAGTCTTAGGCATCTTAGCTGTATGTATGGGCCTAAGACCTTTGCACACTACTGTACCAAAATGAAAGATAAGTAAACAGAGCTGTATGTAAGGTGATTCTGACCGGAGAAGATAAAGTAGTGGTGGTGTGGGATGTGATGGGGTGGATGAAATTACCTCAATCAGCTAGAACAGGTTGGATCAAAAGGCTTGTTTCTCTGCCGTATAACTCATTAATTCTAAATATCATGACTTGTGACTGTGTGTATTACAGCAGTGTTGTGGGAGCAAGGATCTTACTGTTAAATCCCAATATAACTTAGCCCAGGGACAGGAATAAAAGGAATGGAGCAACCCTCACAAAATTAGCTGTCCAGAGAAACTCTTCTTCATCTCACATCTGCTACAAGATGGCATACAAACTGTAACCTCACCCAAATGGTCCACAACCGTCCCAATCTAGAGAACCTCAGTGTTGAATAATGTCAAACTAGTCTGAGTTATTAGTCCTGCTTGGTGGCGCAATAATATCAGCACCGGATTCCGGAGCGAAGGTTCCCGAGTTCGAATCCAAGTTGGGTTGAGCATCGAGCTAGCAACTCGGCCTCGTAAAAACAAGAATAGCTTGCTACGGAAGCACCATCATGACGGTGCCCCAATAACTCCACTGCCAAGTTAAGGGCTATTCTTCTTCTTCTAGTCCAAGTTATTACCCCAAACTGGTGTTTCCTGGTGTTTCTCACCTATAACATTGAAAGATAAAAAATAGTTTTATTTGTGACATTCACATCTAAACTTTGAAATATTCAAAACATAGAGTGAAATGCGCCAACACAGTCCAAGGAAATGCTAGGGGCAGCCTGCAGGAACCAACATAGCATGCCAATAACTTACTAACACTAACTCATACATCGTTGGAATGTGGGAGGAAACTGGAGCACCTGGAGGAAACCCACGCTGTCACGGGGAAAACATACAAACTCTTTACAGACAGCAGTGGGAATTGAACCCAAATGTGATTGCTGGCACTTTAATGTTCTGCTAACCACACTGCTACTGTGCCAGCCCTTGTCCTCCACAACCTGACTTTGCTGCATATACTGCTTCTTGTCCTTCTACTGCAGTCTGGTACTTTGTCTGTGATGTCTAATGTTGCGGATCTTCCCCTTTATATTGTCTTTAAAATTCATCACACACAAAAGATTAAACCATTTCCCAGCATTATATCTTTCTGAAAATAACTTGCAACCTCAGTCAATGGTTGTCTATCACGAATACCAGTTTTTCCAAACACCATAATTACTAAATTATTGAATATTGAATGGCTTAGATAGAGTGGAGATGGAAAGGATATTTCCTATAGTGGGGTAGTCTTGGACCAGAGGGCACAGCCTCAGAATAGAAGGACGTCGCTCTAAAACAGAGAAGAAGAGGAATTTCTTCAGCCAGAGGGTGGTGAATCTGTGGAATTCATTGCCACAAAACAGCTGTATATTTAAAATGAGGGTTGAGAGATTTTTGATTAGTAAGGACGTCAAAGGTGTCCGAGAGAAAGCAGGAGAATGGGGTTGAGAGGGATAGTAGATGATCCAGCTGGACCTCCTCCAGAAGTCCCCAGCATCCCAGATGTCAATATACAGCCAATCCAATTCACTCCACGTGATATCAAGAAATGGCTGAAAGCACTGGACACTGTGAAGGCCATGGGCCCAGACAAAATCCCGGCAACAGTCCTGAAGACTTGTGTGCTATTAGTCAAGCTGTTCCAGTACAGCTACTACACAGGCATCTACCTGGCAATGTGGAAAATTGCCCAGGTATGTCCTGGACACAAGAAACAGGACAAGTCCAACCCAGCCAATTACCGCCTTTTCAGCCTTCTCTCAATCATCAGCAAAATAATGGAAGGGGTCATCAACAGTGCTATCATGTAGCACCTACTCGGCAATAGCCTGCTTACGGATGCCCAGTTTGAGTTCTGTCAAGGCCTCTCAGCTCCTGACCTCATCACCTCCTTGGTCCAAACATGGGCCAAAGAGCTAAATGCCAGAGGTGAGATGAGAATGATAGCCCTCAACATCAAGGCGGCATTTGACTGAGTATGGTATCAAGGTGCCCTTGCTAAAATGGAGTCAATGGGAATTAGGGGAAAACCCTCTGCTGGTTGGAATCATACCTGACACAAAGGAAGATGGTTGTGTTGGTTGGAGGTCAATCACCTCAGGACATCACTATTGAAGTTCCTCAGGGAAGTACCCTAGGATCAACCATCTTCAGCTGCTTCATCAATGACCTTCCTTCTGTCATAAGGTCAGAAGTGGGGATGTTCGCTGGTGACCGCACAATGTTCTGCACCATTTGTGACTCCTGGCTTGGAAACACCGTTCCTTCATTGTCACTGGGTCAAAATCATGGAATTCCCTCCTTAACAACACTGTTTGTGTACCTACACCTCAGGGATTGCAGTGGTGCAAGAAGGCAGCTCATCACCACCTTCTCAAGGGCAACTAGGGATGGGCAATAAATGCTGGCTTAGCTGGCGACGCCCACATCCCGTAAATTAATAAATAAATAAAAATCAGCAATGAATGAGAGGCACAGCTGAATTAACGGGCTGAGTGGTCTAATTCTGCTCCTATGTCTTATGGTTTTAGATTCAATCTGTGATCTAAAGGTAGTTGGCAGAATTTTTTCATAGTTTTTGGACTGTTTCCCACTGCTTTATATCTACTGAAATATCAAAGAAAATTCATGTGTACTAGCTAGGCAGCATTCAGGAGTCATTGAGTACCATGACATGTTATTTGCTGCTTGAATTTTCAATGTGAAAAAAAGTCTAGCTGAACATAATAGACAGGTTAATTTAGTCTTCCAGTTAACACCTGGAAGTGGTCTTGCCTGAATCTTTCATTGTTAGACAATAGATCATTAAGGAATGATAAGTGGTTTGTCACGTTGCATTTCTAAATAATTACTGGGAAAATGACAACAATTACTCTCAGCTGAAAGAAAGTATGAGCAGTTATAAAAATCTTTTCACATCCTCAGGATAAGGCTTCATGCACAATGGAACTCTAACCAGTTCACTCTACTGGGAGTTCTGTCAAACACTCCAGCCCCAAGCAGAGCCAATAAGTAACGTAACTATTTTTGACAACTTCTGACATGAGTTAACTCTTTACCTGGACAATAAGGACTATAGGGGACTCAGCAATGAATGCGAGCAAGATTAGATCAGACTATGAGAGGCATAGATAGAGTAGATATTCAAAATAATTTTCCCATAGGAGGGACACTCTTTGTTCATCAGTGGTCCACGTGGAATGAGGTGTTTCAGGGAAGAGGATCTTCACTGATGGGCATATTGTATCTCCCAAAATGATATCTCTAGCCCACCCCGAGAGAGCATCAATCCTGCAATAATGGAATAGAGTCATAAAAAAGTACAGCTCAGAAACAGGCCTTTCAGCTCATTAGTCCATGCTGAACCATGTAAACTGCCTACTCCCATTGACCTGCACCAGGACCACAGCCTTCCATATCCCTACTGTCTATGTACCTATCCAAACTTCTCTTAAACATTGAAATCGAGCTCACGTGCACCACTTGTGTTAGCAGCTCATACCATACACCCACAACCCTTTGAGTAAAGAAGTTCCAAGTTAAGTCAAGTCAAGTTTATTGTCATTTAACTATATACATGTATATAATGTATATAACCATATAATGTTTATAGAAATGAGACAACGTTTTTCTGAACCAGGATGTAAAGCACAGTAGTACACATAACACATGAAACTTATGAAGGTAAGGATAAAATCTACAGATGAATCATAAATAACTAACTAAGGTGCATTAATATTAAATATTGTACTGGAACAGATTAACCATTGACACTTCGAATATAATAAAGCCAGGAGTTCAAACGCCTAATGGCCTGGGGGAGAAAAACTGTTTCTCATTCTGACCGTTCTTGTTTTTATGCATCATAGTCTCCTACTTGATGATAGAAAATCAAAGAGGATGCTGGATGGATGGGTGGGATGCTTAATAATACTAAGGGCCCTGCGTTCACAGCACTCCTGATAAATATCCCTGATGGATGGTAGGGAGACCCCTATGATCCTCTCAGTTGTTCTCACAGTCCTTCTGGTCCAATGCTCGGCTGCTCCCATACCAGATAGAGATGCAACTTGTCAGGACACTCTCAATGCTGTTCCTGTAAAACACAGTTAAGATGGGGAGTGGGAGCCTTGCTTGCCTCAATCGTCTTAGGAAGTGGAGGTGCTGTTGTTCCTTCTTGTTCAGGGGGATGATATTAAGGGACCAGGTGAGATCATCCATCATGTGAACTCCCAGGAACTTGGTGCACTTAACTCTCTCTATGGAGGAGCCATGTATTTGCAGAGGAGAATAGTTCTCCTGCAACTTCCTGAGGTCCACAATGATTTCCTTTGTTTTCTGCTTCGGTTGCTCTCCTCACACCAATCCACCAGTCGCTCCACTTCCTCTCTATGCTCTGCCTCGTCACTGCTCTTGTTAAGGCCAGCCACTGTTGTTTCATCCACAAACTTGATGGCACGGTTTGAGCTGCATCCCGTGATGCAGTCATGGGTCAGCAGTGTGAACAGCAGCGGGCTGAGCATATAGCCTTGGGGAGTATCAGTGCTCACCGTAATGGGACTAAAGATATTACTGTCCATGTGGACTTACTGTTAAGAAGTCCAGTATTGAATTGCAGAGGAAGGTGTTGAAATCCAGCGAGAACAGTTTCCCCATCAGTTTCTGGGGTACAATGGTGCTAACCACCCAACTGAAGTCTATAAACAGCAGTCTAGCATATGAGACCCCATTTTCCAGTTGGGACAGGACAGAGTGAATGGCAGAGTCTGCTGCATCACTGTGGATCGATTTGAGCGATAAGCAAACTAGAAAGGGTCCAGTGTAACCAGAAGTAAGGCTTTAATGTGCTCCATGACCAGCCGCTCAAAGCATTTCATAATGGTTGATGTTAATGCCATCGGACAATAGTCATTTAAGCAGGATACTGTCACCTTCTTTGGCACTGGAATGATGGTTACCCCCTTGAAAACCAAGGGGACAATGGGTTGTCCCAGAGAGATGTTGAATATATCCCTCAGCTGGGCTGCACAGTCTTTCTGAACCAGACCTGGTATATTATCGGGCCCTGCAGCTTTGCATGGGTTGACTCTGGCCAGGGCCTTCCTCACCTTAGGTTCAGCCAGACAGGGTTCCCTGCTCCCCTGGGGGGGAGGGGTGCCTTTGGAAAGATTAGCTCCTGCTCACCTGCTTCTCGTTTCACAACATTTTGGAACAGCTCTCAAACATTGTGGGCATGCTATGTTGGTGCCGGAATGTGTGGCAACACTTGCGGGCTGCCCCCAGCCCATCTTTAGGTGTGTTGGTTGTTAACACACATGATGCATTTCATTGTTCCTTTCAATGTCAATGTGATCAATAAATCTGAATATGAATCTGAATCTGAGTCTGTTGCATATCCTTTTTCCCAGTAATTGCATCTTAAAAGAATCCTGACACAATGCATCACATGTGCCTCGTAGCTTTGAGGAAACTTTAATCAAGTGAAAATCACTCTTGCACAGAAACCACAATGACGTATTCATGTCTGTGAAAGAACTTTAACATCAATAAAATCCCTGCTGCGTATACTGAAAACTAAGCAATGTTAAGTTGAGTTCAAGAGCTGCGAGGTAATATTGCAGCTCTATTAAACTCTGGTTAGACCACACTTGGAATACTGTGTTCAGTTCTGGTTGTCTTATCATGTGGAAGCTGTAGAGTGGGTGCAGAGGAGGTTTAACAGGATGCTGCCTGGACTCTTGAGGTTCAGTGAGCTAGGTCTTCTCTCTTTGAAGTGAAAGAGGATAAAAGTTAACTTGATAGGTGTGTGCAAGATGATAAGAAGCATTGATTGAGTGAATAGCCAGAGACTTTTTCCCAGGGCTGAAATGGCTAATATGAAGGGGCATAACTTCAATGTAATTAAAGGAATATATAGAGGGAATATCAGAGGCAAGTGCTTACACAGACAGTAGTGGGAGTGTAGAATGCCCTACCAGTGGAGGTGATAGAGACAGATACGTTAGGAGAATTTCAGAAACTCTTAGATAGGCACATAAATTATAGAAAAATGGAGGTCTATGTAGGAAGAAAAGGTTAAATTCATCTTCGAGTAGGTTAAAGAGTCTTCACAACCTCATGGACTGAAGGGCCTATACTGTACTGTAATACGCTATGCTCCATTTTCGAATTTCAGTGCTCTGTGTTCTATTTTCTACATTATTTTTTGTGCCTTCACCTAGATGATCTGTGAAATACAATTGAATTTCTATGCAAACCAAACAAAGCAGAGATATTGATTCCAACACAATCCCTTTTTCGTCGAAAACGAGGATGAGGTGGAATGAGGTAAGTTTTAATCTGTAAATACGTCCTGAATTCTCTTAAATTTTTGCCTTTGATTTTTGCTTGTACTCAGATCAACAGGAAGGATGCCATTAAAATAAAAGATTGCAGAGGAGATTTATGAGGATATTGCTGAATTTGAGGGACTAAGTTATGGAGAGAGTTTGAGCAGAATGGGACTTTTTCTCATTGGAGCATTGATAAATGTGATTTTACAGGGGTGTATAAAATTATGAGAGGAATAGATAGGGTGTCTGTGCAGTCTTTTACCTGAGGATGGGGAATTAAGATGGGCAGAAGTTTAAGATGAGAAAAGAGAAATTTATTATTTTTTTGTAATTTATTTTTTTATTGAAGTTCATCATCAAATATTTCCTTAAGATGTATTTCAGACATTGTACATATATATCATATAATCATATATATCACAAATCTCCACAAAGTATTTATCTGAGGTACACACTTATAGAAAAGAGTGGAAAGA
Source organism: Hemitrygon akajei (assembly GCF_048418815.1). Classification (NCBI taxonomy): domain Eukaryota; kingdom Metazoa; phylum Chordata; class Chondrichthyes; order Myliobatiformes; family Dasyatidae; genus Hemitrygon; species Hemitrygon akajei. Next base: position 11,598,797 of record NC_133149.1, on the reverse strand, counting down.
AAAAACAAACAAAAGGAAAGAACTATGTATAAGTAGGGAGTGATTTTTTTTTTTACAACAGATTCATTGATTTGTGAGAATAAAATCAGGCCTATGAGGGATTATGTAGTTAAACCATTTTTCCCAGTATGAATCAAATTGTTCCAGCTTATGATTAACAGATGCTGTTATCTTCTCCATTTTGTAAATGTCCATTGTAATTTCCATCCATGTATTTAAAGTTGGGCTCTCCTGTGATAACCATTTCCTAGTAAGAGTCTTTTTACCAGCCACCAACAGTATGTTCATTAAATATTTATCTCTTTTCAACCATTCTTGAGGTATATATCCAAAATATATGGTCTTACTCGAGAAGAGAGAAATTTAATAGGATCCTAGGAGACAACTTTTTCACCCAGAGAGTGGTCAGTGTATGGAATGAGCTCTAAAAAGTTGAGGCACGTATATTAACGACAATTAAATGATATTTATAACTTCAAAACATTATACAAATTCAAAAGAAGACACAGGTGTCGGGAATTCAGGTCTAACTACGTGTTTACTTTAAACAAGGTGCACACTGATGTGGTAGCATGATGGCATATGCAATTAACGTATTTATAATACAACCCATAATGAATTATTGAAACAGACAAGAATTTTCAATCAAACCATATTATTTTCAAGATTATTCAAATATTACTTAAATATTAAATACACAACAGGAAGCTTGGTTAATTGGCTCTGGGCCTGTACTCACTGGAGTTTAGAAGAATGAGGGAGGATCTCAGTAAAATCTATTAAATATTGAAAAGCAAAGATAGAGTGGACATGCAGAGGATGTTTCATTGTCACAGACAACTGTGGAGGCCAAGTCATTGGGTATATTTAAAATGGAGGTTGATAGGTTCCTGCTCCACTGAACCTTGACACAGTTATGTACCTCCTACCCAAGATTCACAAACTTGCCTGTCCAGGTAGACCCATTATTTCTGATTGTTCCTACCCTACTGAACTCATATCTGCATACCTCAACTTAGTTATTGATCGTTTCAATAATTACAAGTTACCTGGCCCTGAGCCACTGATATCCAGTCCCTATACACCTCCATTCCCACCAAGAAGGCTTCAAAGCTCTTCATTTCTTACTAGACACCAGACCCAACCAGTTCCCCTCCACCACCACTCTCCTACATCTGGCAGAATTTGTCCTCACTCTCAATAATTTCTCCTTTGGGTCTTCCCATTTCCCACAACCAACAGGCGTAGCCATGGGAACTTGCATGGGTCCCAGCTATGCCTTCCTTTTTGTCAGCTACATGGAACAGTCTATGTTCCAAGCCTACTCCCCCACTTCTGCTATGCTACATCGACAACTGCATTGGTGATGCTTCCTGCACCCATGCCGAGCTCAACAACTTCATCAACTTTGCCTCCAACTTCCACCCCGCCCTCAAATTTACCTGGTCCATTTCCGACACCTCCCTCCCCTTTCTCAATCTCACTGTCTCTGTCTCTGGAGAGAGCTTATCCACTGATGTCTATATTAGACCCACTCATTCTCATGCTACCTGCACTATGCCTCGTTCCACCCTGGTACTTGCAAAAATGCCATTCCCTTCTCTCAATTCCTCTGTCTCCATTGTATCTGGTCTCAGGATGAGGCTTTTCATTCTAAAATGAAGGAGATGTGTTCCTTTTTCAAAGAAAGGGGCTCCTCTTCCTCTACCATCAATGCTACCCTCAACCACATCTCTTCCATTTTGCATGTCTGCCCTCAGCCCATCATCCCACCACCCCACCAGAGATAGGGTTCCTTTTGTCTGCACCTACCACCCCACCAGCCACTCCATAATTCTCCATAATTTCCTCCATCTCCAATGGTATCCCACCACCAAGCACATTTTCCCCTTCCCCTCACTTTCTGCTTTCCACAGGGATCGCTCCCTATGCAACTCTCTTGTCCGTTCGTCCCTCATCACTGACACTTACCCTTGCAAGTGGAACAAATGCTACACCTCCTCTCTCACTGCCATTCAGGGCCCCAAACAGTCCTTCCAGGTGAGGCAAAACTTCACCTGTGAGTCTATTGACATCATTTATTATGTTTGGTGCTCCTGGTGTGGCTTTCTGTATTTCAGTGAGACCCGACCTAGATCGGAAGACTGGTTCGCCGAGCACCTATGCTCCATCTGCTAGAAAAAGCAGAATCTCCCAGTGGCCACCAATTTTAATTCCAATTCCCATTCCAAAATGTCAGTCCATGGCCTCCTCTATTGTTGTGATGAGGCCACACTCACTCAGGTTGAAAGAGCAACAGCTTATATTCTGTTTGGGAAGCCTTGAACCTGATAGCTTGAACATCGATTTCTCGAACATCTGGTAATGCCCCCCTCTTCACCATTCCCATTTCCCTCTCTCACCTTATCTCCTTACCTGCCCATTACTTCCCTCTGGTGCTTCTCCCCCTTTTCTTTCTTCCATGGCCTTCTGTCCTCTCCTATCAAATTCCCCCTTCTCCAGCTCTGTATCTCTCTCACCAATCAACTTCACATCTCTTTACTTCACCCGTCCCCTCCCAGTTTCACCTATCACCTTGTGTTTCTCTCTCCCTTCCTTCCATTTCTTATTCTGACCTCATCTTTTTACCTTCAGTCATGATGAAGGGTCTCAGCCTGAAATGTTGACTATACTCTTTTCCATAGATACCGCCTGGCCTGCTGAGTTCCTCCAGCACTTTGTGTGTTGCTCGGATTTACAGCACCTGCAGATTCCTCGTGTTTGTTGATAGTTTCTTGATTAGTAAGGACATCAGAGGTTACCGGGCAGAAAGAAGGAGAACGAGTTTGAGAAGGATAACAAATCAGCCATGATGGAATGGCAGAGCAGACCCAATGGGCTAAATGGCTTAATTCTGCTCCAGTGTCTTATGGTCTTATGGACGACAGTAGTTGCTCCAAAGGCCCTGTCTCTATGTTGTGTAACTCACTGACACTAACCTCTTCTTGTTTCTTTCAATGCAACAGCTCTCTATGTTTATTTTCCACATGTGTCTGGCAGACTGACTGAAGTACATCTGAGATAAACAGGCTCTTCCACTTTTGTCATGGAAACCTGTGTTTGCCCTTCCTAAATATGCACCTACTTGGCTTCTAGATTAAGCTGTTGGAATCTACAACTGTTCATCGATAGTTCTATAAAGAATCTTCATGAATTAGAGTCTGTATTGAACAAAGGACAGGTGAGAACCCTTGTAGCAAAATAGCTTCTTCAATTATCGACTCTCTCTAAAAGAGAATCTCCTTCATTTTCTGCAGAGGACAACTTAGACAACGCATTTAAAAACACATCTGGTGTGCGTTGTTCTACAGAATACAGCTGGAACAATAAATCTACAACTGTTTTTATGTTGCTGTGCTGTGATCTGGAGCCATTTTTGATACTTTCTGATTATTAAAATAATATTGAATAACAGTGAAACCTGCCACATGAAACTCACACAACAGGAAGCACATGGGCTGGCAGGGGATATCTGAGCTGCATCACGCCCAATGTTATTTCGGCCAGAGTGAATTAAATCGGGTGTGAAATCAATGTTATGTCTCATCTCATCCATTTCATGATGTGGGGGTTAAATTTTAAAATTGGGTGTGAATTCCAAAATCTGTCTCATGCCTCATCATTGGTGTGTGTTCCCCGATGTATGGAGGAACATATTTCATCTGGGAGCTGAAATCCAACTCAGAGTTTGACAGATTGTGATTTTACTTTAAGTTTTGAGCCAAGCTCAGTCCACACACCCTGCTGTACTTAAACACCAGCTGACTGACACTATGTAGAGGGAGAGGTCCAGTAACTGCTTACAGGATACCAGAGCCAATGTGATATTGTACTGTAAATACCTGAAGAAGAAAAATATGTATAAAATAGTGTGATGCGGTGTTCGGACACCCAAGGTGGCCAAGCATATCTCAATTTAGCTCTTGGAATTGACCATTAGCCCTTGAGGGTCCAATGACTCAGAATCAGATTTATTATCATTGAATTAGACATTCATTGGATATTTTTTGTTTTTTGCACCATCCTCTGACCTTCTCATTAACAAGACATTTTTCCCATAGAACTGCAGCTCACTGGATGTGTTTTTGTTTTTCACACAGTCCTCTGTAAACTCTGGAGACTGTTTTGTGTGGAAATCCCAGCAGTTTCTGAGATATTCAAACCACCCCATCTGGCACCAACAATCATTCCATGGTCAAAGTCACTTAGATCACATTTCTTCCCCATTCTGATGTTTGGTCTGAACAACAACTAAACTTTATGAACATGTCTGCATCCTTTCGTGCATTGAGTTGCTGTCACATGATTGGCTGATTAGAAGAGGCCTTTGTTGGTCAGATTTGATCATGCATGTTGCATCCTACCTGCCTAGATAAGCAAGCCAGGACAGTATGATATGGAGAGCAAGGTGTTGCTTATGTAACAAGCTTTCCCTTTCCTTGCATCTGATAAATCCAAAGGAACTGATACATTTTGGTACAGGCAGCATTGCAGGGAGTTGCCAATCAGTGTTGAACTCAATGTAGGACTGCCATAGGGATTCCAGCTCCAAACATTTCCTCGGAGTTTACTCCAGAAGCCTTCCCCATGAGTGAGTATAGCCGCAAGGCAGCGGAGATTTGAGATCAGAGTTTTCCTTCTTCTTGGTGAGTTGGCTGACAAGCCCCATCTGCCTGACACAACTGATTTTATGGTGTCAGTAACCCGCCTTTGTCCCTTCTCCTGTCAGTAGAAACAGTTCTGCCGGGCTTAGTTGCTAAGCCACACGTGAAGGCTGGGAGATGGATCTGGTTGTCAGAGCCTATTTGAGATGCACGCTATTGGAAACATTTAATAGGTAGTGGGAGCTTGTCCCCATTACTATCCCTGGCAAAACAACCTTGAGGAACCAATGATTAGCTGATTAGATATTTCCATTAATAGAGAGGCGTGCAGGTGTGCCTAATAAAGTGGTCTCTGAGTGTATGACGTGAAATTTGTTGCATCGTGGCAGAAGTGCAGTGCAAAACCCCAGAAAGAATGAAGGTAGTGTTCATGGGTTGATGGACCATTCAGAAATCTGATGGCAGACGGGAAGAAGTGCTTTCTGAATCATCTGCTGTGGTTTTTCAGGCTGCTGTTCATCCTCTCCAATGGTAGTAATGAGAACTTACTTCAAAGATTGATGTTGAGTTGCATGAGTTACAAAGACCACAACCCTGATTCAGATCTATTCTGAATCTAAACAGCACAAAACAGATCTACGGGGATGAAAATTGTCTGACAGACTGACTTATTTCAGTTACTGTTACAGCATTTGCCTCACCCGTCTTCATGAAGCTTTCATTGTGAATCTCACCACAGTTAGCATGATGCAATTACAGCTCAAGGTGTTGGAGTCCTGAGCAACCTTCTGTCTAATTTATTTACAGCTGCATCACCCAGCCAATGCTTTGATCAGGAACTTTTTATACAACCTGAAAACTACGCGGCACTTTAAATGTTTTTTTTTCGCAATTTGCATACTATGAATATTTAGAATGAAAATTGAAAGATCACATACTATTGATTTCAGTATACTATTGAAATACAGTACAACTAAGAAAATCTTTCACAGTTCATAAACTTTTTCTAGGTGCGTCCAATTGCAGCTGCACAGTAAAGATGTACCAGTGAGGAGGTTAATCGGCCATTGTAAATTGTCCTGTAGTTAGGATAGGGTTAAACGGGTGGGTCACTCACTGCACTATATCATAAGTAAATAAAAATAAAATGTTACAATCAGAATCAAAATCAGGTTTAATATCATTGGCAGACATCTTGAAAGCTGTTGTTATCTGTACAATGCAATACATAATAATAGAAAAAACTGAATTCCAGTAAATATTATATATAAAATTGTTAAATTAAGTAAATAGTGCAAAAAAGGAAATAAAAAGTAGTGAGGTAGTGTTCATGGGTTCAATGTCTATTCAGAAATTGGATGGCAGAGGGGAAGAAGCTGTTTCTGAATCATTGAATGTGTACCTTCAGGCTCCTGTACCTCCCTCCTGATAGGAGCAAAGAGAAAAGGGCTTGTCCTGTGTAATGGGGGTCCTTAATGATGGACACCGCCTTTTTGAGGCATGTCTTGGATACCACGGAGGCTAGTTCCCATGATGGAGCTGGCTAAGTTTATAAATCTACTGCATCTTGTGCAGTACACCCCCCCCCCCACCCCATACCATACCATACTAGAAATTTGCGTGTGTCTTTGGCGACATAGCAAATCTTCTCAAATTCCTAATAAAATATAACTGCTGTAAATGTATGTTGGGACCAGAACAATGCACACTGCAGAATTAACACTATGTACAAGTATGTTTGCTGAGACTATGTTTGGAATATATATTCGAATCAGGTATTTTTACAGATGCTGGAAATCTAGAGCAACATACACAAAATGGTGGAGGAACTCAGCAGGTCAGGCAGCCTTTCTATTTTTATTTCATGTTGAATCATTTCACTCTGTTGCTGACCAGAGTTTGAAGGCAATATACTTCAGAGTCATAAAGTCATAGAGAGATACACCATGAAAACAGGCCTTTAAACCCACTGAATCCATGTTGAACATCAACCCCCATTTACACAAATCTTATATTGATCATATCCTTTATTTTACCCACATTTTCACTTTCTTTCCCCCACTTCTATAACTAACCTACATACAAGAGCAATTAACCCATCAAAACATGCAACTTTGGGATGTACAGTGCTGTGCAAATGTCTTACACACACATATATAGATATATACTGTATAAAGCTAGGGTGCCAAAGACTTTTGCATAGTACTGTATTTGTCAATGTGGATAGGAGAGCGAGTTTGTAAATCAGGCAGGAGCAAAGGATGTTGGGAATGGTGGGGGTGGAGTGCCGTGGGAGGGGTGTGGGACAGGTGGCAGAGAAGGAGTGCCAGGGTGGGGGCTGGTGCAGGTGCAGACACACACAGCTCCGAGACACCAGGCAAGGTCATTTGATTCCAAACAACTGCTTTATTGATCATTACAAAATGTCACTCTGGTGACATCTTCCTGCTCCCTCATCTCTCTCTTCCCCTTTTCCCAACCATGACTCCCCTCCCTCTGCCCCCTTCCCACTCTCAGTCCACAATAGGGACTCATATCAGAATCAGGATTATCATCGCTCCACATATGTCATGAAACTTGTTTTTTTTAGTGGCAACAGGACGGTGCAATACATACAACTACTATGTGCCTGAGGCTTTGTCACAGTACCTTAGGAGGAAACCAAAGCACCAGGAAGAAATCCATGCAGTGACAGAAAGATCATGCAAACTCCAAATCGACAGCAACCTAGGTCAAGATGGGTCGTTGGCATTGTGAAGTTGCAATTGTACTAGTAGAATCAATTGTTGCCTATTGGGCACATCTGTAACTCAGTGATTAAAATTTAACTCAACTATGTATTAGATTCCATCTGAAACTCATAATGAGGAAACAGAGTAAATGTGTCCTGAAGGACTTGGGCTTCTGAGCAATGGGATCTTTGTTACAATGATGGTTTGAGAAGTCAAACCCACATAAACTTGGCAAGTTCAGTCACACTGGGCTACATCTGGGCTTAAATCACCACAGTTTGGGAGAACTGTAGTCCATAAAAATTGGCGCAAATAGATTTTTATTTGTGCCATAATTTTACCTGTGTGATCAGTTTTGAGCTAAATATTGGCTTGATGTTGATCTAAGTTTGGGTTGGATCAAGGCTGGTTTACTCATTGGACTTGTTTGTTTAATGCTGAGACAAAGAATGTATTATATTGTTAGAAAATCCCATAGCAACATCTTCTGCTTAAACTGGAAACAAATACCCTTTTTCTTGAATTCATATGCAATATTCCCATAAATGGATTAGATATCAACAATGATAAATAATGTGCAAGTGTTCAAAAATATAAGTACCTTGCTTCTCAACACTATAATAGACATTAGAGGAAGGAGCATCAGTAGGAGATTGTAAAAAAGTGTGGCTTCATTCAAGATAACTACAACCTTGCCGTAGGGTTTGGTTGTTGCTGTGCCTTAATGACCCAGAGAGCTATGCTGCCTGGAGTCAGGGCCTTGTGCTTTGACTCTTAGTAGGGTCACCCATGCGAAACAGGTCAAAGGGTAGAGGCCAGACTAAGAGTGGGCCACTGGTTCTCGAGATTCGGGGGTTGCTCAAGGCTAACAACTCTAAATGGTAAAAAAAAACAAATTGTTGCGAAAATTGCAATGAGGAATCCTTTTACATCTGAGTGTGACAGTATTCTTGGCCAAGGGAATTCATTGCTGTCCTAAGTACCAATGGTTTAATGGTCTGTAAGCAAGTGTAAAGCCCTGGTTTAGATTTTTACTGTCATGCTGTAGGTATTTTATTTTAGTCATTCAGTAAGAGCAGTCTGTTCTGCTTTTAGCATGTTCGGGTTTGAGCTAAGGGGCATTGTTGTTCAACTTAGGAATGTTCAGTCAGCCAGTCAGGGTGGTAGAATTAGGAGAAGGTTCTAGAGAATGCTGGGCAAAGAGGTTTTGGTTACAGACACCAGTGTGGGTCGAGATCTTTTTGGCAGGAGCTTGCAGAAGACAGGAGGAAAGGTGGCTGAGGATGCCATCCCTGTTGCACAAGGTGCTTTGTGCAGATTAATGGTTTCAAGGAAGAAGGGCCAATACTCCTGTGGGAGAGTCCATTTGTTCAAGATGGCTTGCAAGCAACATTCAGAAGGTGGTGTGTGATTTCACACAGACCAAAGGTCCAGCGCGTTAAAGACAACTTCAAGATGAGCTCCAATCTATGTGCACATTTGGACTGGGTTAACTGTAATGGGCCCTTTTTACTTTTTTCTTTTCTTTTCCCTACTAACTGTTCAATAAAGATGACATTTGTAAATATACTTATTTTATAATTGTATGCAGTGTATGATCTGTTATTTCTTGCTGACAGCTAATTAAATACAGGCTGTATTTACACTTACTCCCCCAGAAAAGATCCCAATGATCCATAAATCTAAACCCCTGTACCAGTTCCTCAGCCACACATACATCTTCCAGATCATTCTATTCTTACCCTCGCCGGCATGTGGCACAGGCAGCATTCCAGAGATTACTACCCCAGAAATCCTGTTTCTCAGCTTTCTACCTAGCTCCCTAATATCTCTCTTCAGGACTTCCTCACTTGGTCTACCCATATTATTGGTGTCAATATCTGTCAAGACTTCTGACTACTCACTCTCACCCTTGAGAATGCCATGGACCTGATCCAAATCACCCCTGATCCTGTCACCAGGGAGGCAACATACCATCCAGGTGTCTCTATCACACCCACAGAACCTCATCTCTGTTCCTCTGAACAACGAATTTGTCAACACTACAGTCATCTTCACCTCTCTGGTTTTCTGATCCTCAGCACCAGAGCCCAGTCACTATGGCTTCCCCACGGATAGGTCATTCTCTCAATAGTACTGAAAGTTGTATATTTATTATTGCGGGGAATGGCCACAGGTGTGCTCTGCATTGACTGTGCATTTTCCCCTCCTTCTCCTGACAGTCACCCAGTTACCTGTCTCCTGCAATCTAGGGGTGACTACCTCCCTGTAACTCCTCTCTATCACCTCTTTATTCTCCCGTATAAGTTAAAGGTCATCGAGGTGAAGCTCCAGTTCTTTAATACGTTCTCTCAGGACCCTCAGACTTCCCGCATCCCACACATAGTACAAAACAAAGCTCCTGTGCCCTAACAAATGGAGAATGATCAAATAAGGACAGCGAGAGTAACTTACTTTTTTTTAATTAAACAAAATATACTTTATTCAAAAATAAAATTATGTACAATAAACCATTCAATGACTCTCAGTCCTTTACAAATGATTCCATTACAGTCTTTACATTCCCACACTTTGCCACCCAGGTGGCACTCTGTTACTTCATATTTGCATACACTTGCACACAATCCACACGATCAATGCCTCTCATCATCTTGTACACCTCTATCAGATCACCGCTCATCCTCCGTCGCTCCAAGGAGAAAAGGCCAAGTTCACTCAACCTATTCTCATAAGGCATGCTCCCCAATCCAGGCAACATACTTGTAAATTTCCTCTGCACCCTTTCTATGGTTTCCACATCCTTCCTGTAGTGAGGTGACCAGAACTGAGCACAGTACTCCAAGTGGGGTCTGACCAGCGTCCTATATAGCTACAACATTACCTCTCGTCTCCTAAATTCAATTCCACGATTGATGAAGGCCAATACACTGTATTCCTTCTTAACCACAGAGTCAATCTGTGCAGCTGCTTTGAGCATCCTATGGACTCGGACCCCAAGATCCCTCTGATCCTCCACACTGCCAAGAGTCTTACCATTAATACTATATTCTGCCATCATATTTGACCTACCAAAATGAACCACTTCACACTTCTCTGGGTTGAAATCTATCTGCCACTTCTCAGCCCAGTTTTGCATCCTATCAATGCCCCACTATCCACAACACCTCCAACCTTTGAGTCATCAGCAAACTTACTAACCCATCCCTCCACTTCCTCATCCAGGTCATTTATAAAAATCATGAAGAGTAAGGGTCTCTGAACAGATCCCTGAGGCACTCCACTGGTGACCAACCTCCATGCAGAATATGACCCGTCTACACCCACTCTTTGCCTTGTGTGGGCAAGCCATTTCTGGAACCACAAAGCAATGTCCCCATGGATCCCATGCCTCTTTACTTTCTCAATGAGCCTTGTATGGGGTACCTTATCAAATGCCTTGCTGAAATCCATATACACTACATCTACTGCTCTTCCTTCATCAATGTGTTTAGTCACAGCCTCAACAAATTCAATCAGGCTCATAAGGCATGACCTGCCCTTGACAAAGCCATGCTGACTATTCCTAATCATATTATACCTGTCCAAATGTTAATAAATCCTGCCTCTCAGGATCTTCTCCATCAACTTACCAACCACTGAGCTAAGACTCACTGGACTATAATTTCCTGGGCTATCTCTACTCCCTTTCTTGAATAAAGGAACAACATTCGCAACCCTCCAATCCTCCGGAACCTCTCCCATCCCCATTGATGATGCAAAGATCATCGCCAGAGGCTCAGCAATCTCATCCCTTGCTCCCACAGTAGCCTGGGGTACAACTCATCCAGTCCCGGCGACTTATCCAACTTGATGCTTTCCAAAAGCTCCAGCACATCCTCTTTCTTAATATCTACATGCTCAAGCTTTCAGTCTGCTGAAAGTCATCACAACAATCACCAAGATCCTTTTCTATAGTGAATACTGAAGTAATGTATTCATTAAGTACCTCTGCTATTTCCTCCGGTTCCATACAAACTTTTCCACTGTCACACTTGATAGATCCTATTTTTTCATGTCTTATTCTCTTGCTCTTCACATACTTGTAGAATGCCTTGGGGTTTTCCTTAATCCTGCCCACCAAGGCCTTCTCATGGCCCCTTCTGGCTCTCCCAATTTCATTCTTAAGCTTCTTCCTGTTAGCCTTATAATCATCTAGATCTCTAACATTATCTAGCTCCCTGAACCTTTTGTAAGCTTTTCTTTTCTTCTTGACTAGATTTATTACAGGATTTGTACACCATGGTTCCTGTACCCTATCATAACTTCCCTGTCTCATTGGAACATACCTATGCAGAACTTCACACAAATATTCCCTGAACATTTGCTACATTTCTTCCGTACTTTTCCCTGAGAACATCTGTTTCCAATTTAAGCTTCCAATTTTCTGCCTGATAGCCTCATAATTCCCCTTACTCCAATTAAACACTTTTCTAACTTGTCTGTTCCTATCTCTCTCCAATGCTATGGCAAAGGGGATAGAATTATGATCACTATCTCCAAAATGCTCTCCCACTGACTGATCTGACACCTGACCAGGTTCATTTCCCAATACCAAATCAAGTACAGCCTCTCCTCTTGTAGGCTTATCTACATATTGTGTCAAGAAACCTTTCTGAACACACCTAACAATCTCCACCCCATCTAAACCTCTTGCTCTAGGGAGATGTCAATCGATATGTGGAAAATTAAAATCTCCCATCACGACAACTCTGTTATTATTACACCATTCCAGGATGTGTTTCCCTATCTGCTCCTCAATGTCCCTGTTACTATTGGGCGGCCTATAAAAAACACCCAGTAAAGTTATTGACCCCTTCCTGTTCCTAACCTCCACCCACAGAGTCTCTGTAGACAATCCCTCCATGGCGTCCACCTTTTCTGCAGCTGTGACACTATGTCTGATCAACAGTGCCACGCCCCCACCTCTTTTGCCTCCCTCCCTGTCCTTTCTGAAACATCTAAAACCCGGCACTCGAAGTAACCATTCCTGTCCCTGAGCCATTCAAGTCTCTGTAATGGCCACCACATCATATCTCCAAGTACTGATTCACACTCTAAGCTCATCTGCTTTGTTCACAACACTCCTTACATTAAAGTAGACACATCTCAAACCTTCGGTCTGAGCGTGTCCCTTCTCTATCACCTGACTATCCTCCCTCACACACCGTCTCCTAGTTTTCTCTATTTGTGAGCCAGCCACCTCTTCCCCAGTCTCCTCAGTTTGGTTCTCACCCCCCAACAATTCTAATTTAAACTCTCCCCAGTAGCCTTAGCAAACTTCCCCGCCAGGATACTTGTCCTCCTGGAATTCAAGTGCAACTGGTCCTTTTTGTACAGGTCACACCTGCCCCAAAAGAGGTCCCAATGATCCAGAGATCTGAATCCCTGCCCCCTGTTCCAATCCCTCAGCCACGCATTTATCCTCCACCTCATCCTATTCCTATACTCACTGTCATGTGACACAAGCAGTAACCCCGAGATTACTACCTTTGAGGTCCTGCTTCTCAACTTCCTTTTTAACTCCCTTTGGTCTTTTATCAGGACCTCTTCCCTTTTCCTACCTATATCATTGGTACCAATATGTACCACAACCTGTTCTCTCTCGCACTGCCGGATATCTTTGATGCAATCTGAAACATCCCTGACCCTGGCACCTGTGAGGCAAACTACCATCTGAGTTTCTTTCCTGTGTCCACAGAATTGCTTGTCTGACCCCCTGACTACAGAGTCCTCTATCACTACTGACTTTCTCTTCCTTTCCCTACCCTTCTGAGCCACAGGGCCAGACTCTGTGCCAGAGGCGCGGCCACTGTCGCTTCCCCCAGGTAGGCTGTCCCCCCCCCAACAGTACTCAAACAGGAGTATTCATTGATAAGGGGTACAGCCACAGGGGTACTCTCTAGTACCTGACTCTTCCCCTTTCCCTCCTGACTGTGACCCACTTGTCTGTCTCCCATGGCCCCAGTGTGACCTATAACTCCTTTCTATCACCTCCTCACTCTCCCTGACCAGGCAAAGGTCAGTTCAATGCTGACTGGTAACTCCTACATCACTACTGGTGCCAAACTGTATTGGTCTCTGCCGTTCCTTTAAGTTCATCAGATTCATGGAAAGGGGGTGCTTGCTATATGGGCATATCATACTGCCCAGGCTTGCGAATCTAGACAGCTCAAATCTAATACCATGGTTGACCCTGATCAGTGGAGACCTCATAATAATATTATATATATATATTTCTTATTGTAAGTTATAGTTTGTTATGTATTGCACAGTACTGCTGTTGCAAAATAACAAATTACATGACATATGTCAGTGATATTAAACCTGACTCTGATTCTGATTCTGTCCCTTTAAATGATTTTTTTCATGAGATTCTGGGAGTTAAAAAATAACTGAAGTTCTCTAAGGGAAGTTTTATATACATAGGGAGTCAATACCCATATCCCTCAGTGCTGGGCTGTGGATTTGTTTCAGCATCAGTTCACACTAATCATTCCCACAGTTATAATGAACATTTCCACTGTAGGTCAGGGCACTTCTCTTTATAGCACCTCACTCATGAGATACTATTGCTTTCCCATGACATGGTTTCTATATACTTCCCTGTAGCCAAGCTGAGAACATGGCTTACAAAAGTATTTGCCTCATCACTGGAGTGATAGGAATGTACGGATAAACCAGCCTGTTATCTCATCACTTGTGGATTTCCATCAGACTATGTCCTGCTCAGAAGCCTGCTGCAGAGCTCTCTGCTACCATGGGGCAGGAGGTACAGGAGCCTTTAAGTCCCACACCACCAGGTTCAGAAACAATTATTAACATTCAACCATCAGGCTCCTGGACCAGTGTGGTCACCTCAAAACTGAACTGACTCACTTTCAGGATCCATAACTCATGTTTTCAGTATTATTTATTTTTATTTGTACAGTTTGTCTTCTTTCGCACATTGGTCATTTGTCAGTCTTTGTTTAGGTATAGTTTTTTATAAATTCTATTGCATTTCTTTATTTCCTTTTAGTTGACCAAAAGAAAATGAATCTCAGGGTATGGTGACATATACATTCTTTGACAATTAGTTTACTTTGAGCCCAGTGGAGCAGTGGGCTGATGAAGCACCACTCCCATGTGTACTGCAGAAGGACTTGCAGCAGATCATTCCACACACAGTTAATTTTCCATTTCAACAAGGAATTTCCTGTCATTAGGAATGAGAAACATTAGACATCCCAGAGCACTAGTTCATACTTCCTAGTGACTGATTGGATGACACCTGTGGGAGCCGAGGAGAAAATCACTATGAGTACATGAAAAAATCATTCTTAAGGAGACAGCCATGGTACTGAATATTTGATAAGCTAGTTAGAATATCTTGGAAATCATTCTTATATCCATATTCAACATGCCAGGCCGCATCTAAAGAGGGGAAATGTCTCCCCAAAACCACAACTGTTAATTTGTCTCCTTAGATTAGGGGTTCCCCAAATTTTTACATGCTGTGGACCCCAGGTGGGAAGCTTTGCCTTAGATGCTGCCTGACCTGCTGAGTTTCTCCAGAATTTTGTGTGTGTTACTCTGGATTTCCAGCATCTGCAGAATCTCTTGTCATTGGATCCACATTCCACTATTTGCCTTCCTTCCCATTGTAAGTAACAGAGCCTTTCTTTATCAGGAGAATAGCTTTTTTTTTGCTTTCAAAGAAATGCTGTAAGATTCTACAAAATTATCTGTATTTTTTTATTCTGAAATCCCAAATTTAGGTTTCTAGAAAATTAGGCTATACAGGCTTTTGCTCGTACTGATTATAATTTTGGGAGAAATTGTTAATGCCACTTTGAGTGACTGGAACCCAACCAAAGTATTAGTCCCGAGTAACTTCAGAGTGGAAAGAGCTCTTGTAATAAGGCAAAATGTGAACAAACATGGTTTTTCCATGACCATGATTGCTTTTGGCAATTTTTTCTACAGAAATAATTCGCCATTGCCTTTTTCTGGGTAGAATCTTTACATTACATTTTGGCATTTTTTTAACTGCATTGCATTTGTGGTTTTTAAATGACAATAAACTGAATCTGAATATGTGTAACCCCATCCATTATCAGTACTCTTCAGAGTTTGTCTGCCTGGCATCAGTGGTCACATAACCAGGATTTGTGATAGGCACTAACGACTCATACGACCATCCACCACCAGCTCCCATGGCTTCACATGATCCTGATCAGGGGGCTAAGCAGGTGTTACACCCTGCCCAAGGGTGACCTGCAGGCTAGTGGAGGGAAGGAGCACCTTACACCTCCTTTGGTAAAGACATATCTCCACCCTGTCACACAACAAAATAATTAGTCTAATATTTGTGTTTGAAATAAAGATAAAAATAAAGATTAGCTTTATTTATCACGCGTGCATTGAAGCACAGTGAAATGAGCCATTTGCATCCAATCAAATCAGTGAAGATTGTGCTGGGGACAGCCCACAAGTGTCACCATGCTTCTGGCAACATAGCATGCCCACAACCTTACATCTTTTGGAATGTGTGAGGAAATTGGAACACCCTAAGGAAGCCCACACAGTCAAGCGGAGAACGCATAAACTCCTTACAGAGAGCAGAGTGAATCAAACCCTAACCTTACTACTGACACTGTAAAGCTATGTGCTAACCACTATGCTACTATACTGCCCTACAAGAGCAGCTGAGCATTGCTTTGTGAATATTTGTCTACTAATATCAACGACTGTAGCATCAGTCCTTTATCCTTTGACTCTATCAGCTCTGTGATACTTTGATTGCCGTCACCCTTAACCTTTGACTTTGATTGCCCATTAACAAATAGTTATTACTTTCTCTTTTAACTTACTTCTCTATAACTAAGTTTCCAGAGTTGCAAATTGAAGAGGAGATAGCCAGTATGAAAAGGCGAAGTGAAGGGATGGAGAAAGAACTAACAGGTGAGTCCAGGTGAGGGGTTGCTCGGAAGATGGAGAAGGGGAGAGACTGGGAATGGTGTTGGGAGCTGGGAGGTGATCAGTGGAAATACCAAAGAGCTGAAGATGAATCCTTCATGGATATATAAAACCCTTAACAAAGACAAAATGCAGGTTCACTGGTTTTGAGGGAGAACATCTGATAATAGCTGTGAGAAGATAGTCCAGAGGGTTGGGATCTTTGATGATGAATGTTGCCTGTCCAATCAAATCAAATGAATGGTAGGGGTATGGAGGGCTATGGACTGGCTGCGGGTTGATGAGAGTAGATTGTTTAAATGGACAGCACGGACTCAATGGGTCGAAGGGCCTGTTACTGTGCTGTACTTTTCTATGACTCTATGACTCCAAATTGAGTCAATCAAATAAAAATGTTGGAAATCAAAAAAAAATCTGAAGATGATGAAAATCTGCAAAGACAACATCTGGAAACACTCAGCAACATCTGTGGAAAAAGAAAGTGGTTTAACACCATGGTAGTGTAGTGGTAAGCACGATGCTATTACAGCTTGGGGCATCCTGGAGTTCAGAGTTCAATTCTGGCTCCGTCTATAAGGAGTTTGTATGTTCTCCCCAATGACCACCTGAGTTTCACCCAGGTGTTCCAGTTTTCTCCCACTGTCCAAAGACGTAGCAGTAAGTATATTGATTGGTCATTGTAAATTGTCCTTTGATTAGGCTAGTGTTAGATAGGTGGGTTGCAGGGCAGTGCAGTTCTTTGGGCTGGAAGGGCCTGTTCTCTAAATAAATAAAATTAACATTACAAGTCAGAGTTCCAACAAAAGGCTTTTCACCTGAAATATGAATTTTGATCTTCTTTCCACAGAAACTGCCTAATATGCCATATTAGTAGAATTTTCTACTTTTTCTTTTATTCCAAGTTTCTCCCAGCAGCAGAAATTTTGCTGTTCACTTCAATAGGTTAAGCTGGGACATGTTCAGAGGACACAGTTAAGAAATCTGCAGAAGTTGGAGCTGAGTTGGTGGATAGATACCGGCAGATGATTTTTAAAGTCCATTTTCAATAACAAACCATCACCTTTGAATATATGTTGCATCTGTGGCAGTTTGGTATGCTAATGTAATTTTGATATGCTGAGATTTCCTGTCGAATTTCTGAGAAGAATTCAGGGTCAAGTTGGCTTCTCACTAATGTACAAAGGTGATAGGATTCGGAACTTTGCAGCTGTAGTCTCAGCAGCTTAATCTGAGTCCCATGGTAATCGAACTCTGTAGAGTTCACAATAGAAAAGCAGTAACTTTCACATCTTCAGGGCCCCTGATTATTAACAGGTGTGGAGCTGCCTTTTACCAAAAAAAAATCCTGCTGTCAAGAAGATAAAGTTGTTCCAAATATCTTACCAAGTATAAAAATAAGTTAGTAGGCTGATCTTTTCCAAGTTGATAAGGTCCCTAATACATTTGATATCACTTAATCTTCCACATCCATACTTTGTTAAGATCTTGACATTATTTGGTAAGATTATTTGAAGAAGATTTGGTTCCAAATGTTTAGTAATTAAAATCTTTCTTACATACTTAAAGCACTACCAGAACCAGTGATGAAACGATGATGCTTCTAAAGCATATGGGAGTAATCTCTGCTACCACAAATTTTGACCTTATATCAGATGCCTACGTGAAACTGAGTGGAGCAGTAACATCCTGGAATAGTTAGAAGCAGTCTGCTGCAGAAACCCAGCTGGACACTGACAAACCTGATGGTTGGGGAAGTCTGTCCTGGAGTAATTACTGTGCCTGAGACAAGACAGTCAATTTTAAAGCACCTTAGATGTTCCTTCAACCAGCAACCTCATAAACACAAGAAATTCTGCAGATGCTGGAAATGTTGAGCAACACACACAAACTGTTGGAGCAACTCTGCAGGTCAGGCAGCATCTATGGAGAGGAATAAAGAGTTGATGTTTCAGGCAGAAACCCTTCATTAGGAACTGGAGAGGAAGGTAGAAGAAGTCAGAATAAGAAGATGGAGGGAGGGGAAGGAAGCGTGTTGTACAAGATGGTGGAGGAGACAAGTTCCCAGGAAGGAATTGTGGCTGAGTTAGTGAGTCTGGTTGAGCACATAGGCAACAACAGAGAGGTGGGAGGGGGATGCAGTGAGTGAGGGTCTCACTGAACTCCCATCAAAGTGGAAATAGCAGACATCTTCAGAGTAGACATCCCTCAAAGAGACTTTGCAGTGGAGCAGCAAATCATAAACACAAGTGATTCTGCAGATGCTGGAAATTCGGATCAACGCACACAAAATGCTGGAAGAACTCAGCAGGTCAGGCAGCATCTATGGAGGAGAATAAACAATCAATATTTTGGACTGAGACATTTCATCAGGACTAAAAAGGAAGTGGGAAGAAGCCAGATTAAGAAGATGAGTAGATGGGAAAGAAGCCATGGAAAACAAGATGGTGACAAAGACAAGTTCAGAGAAATAAATGGCATAAACATACTGTAACACACACGAAATACTAGTGGAACGCAGCAGGCCAGGCAGCATCTATAGGGAGAATCGCTGTCGACGTTTCGGGCCGAGACCCTTCGTCAGGACTAACTGAAAGGGAAGATAATAAGAGATTTTAAAGTAGGAGGGGGAGGGGAAAATGCGAAACGATAGGAGAAGACCGGAGGGGGTGGGGTGAAGCTGAGAGCCGGAAAGGTGATTGGCAAAAGGGATACAGAGCTAGGGAAGGGAAAGGATCATGGGACGGGAGGCCTAGGGAGAAAGAAAGGGGGAGGGGAGCACCAGAGGGAGATGGAGAACAGGCAGAGTGATGGGCAAAAAGAGAGAAAAAAAGAGGGGGGGAAAAAACTAAATATATCAGGGATGGGGTAAGAAGGGGAGGAGGGGCATTAACAGAAGTTAGAGAAGTCAATGTTCATGCCATCAGGTTGGAGGCTACCCAGCCGGTATATAAGGTGTTGTTCCTTCAACCTGAATGTGGCTTCATCTTGACAGTAGAGGAGGCCATGGATAGACATATCAGAATGAAAATGGGACGTGGAATTAAAATGTGTGGCCACTGGGAGATCCTGCTTTCTCTGGCGGACCGAGCGTAGGTGTTCAGCAAAATGGTCTCCCAGTCTGCGTCGGTTCTCACCAATATATAAAAGGCCACACCGGGAGCACCGGACGCAGTATACCACACCAGCCGACTCACAGGTGAAGTGTCGCCTCACCTGGAAGGACTGTCTGGGGCCCTGAATGGTGGTGAGGGAGGAAGTGTAAGGGCAGGTGTAGCACTTGTTCCGTTTACAAGGTTAAGTGCCAGGAGGGAGATCAGTAGGAAGGGATGGGGGATGAGTGGACAAGGGAGTCGCGTAGGGAGCGATCCCTGCGGAAAGCAGAAAGGGGGGGAAGGGAAAGATGTGCTTGGTAGTGGGATCCCATTGGAGGTGGCGGAAGTTACGGAGAATTATACGTTGGACCGGAGGCTGGTGGGGTGGTAGGTGAGGACAAGGGGGACCCTACCCCGAGTGGGGTGGTGGGTGGATGGGGTGAGGACAGATGTGCGGGAAATGGGAGAGATGCGTTTGAGAGCAGAGTTGATGGTGGAAGAAGGGAAGCCCCTTTGTTTAAAAAAGGAAGACATCTCCTTCGTCCTGGAATGAAAAGCCTCATCCTGAGAGCAGATGTGGTGGAGACAGAGGAATTGCGAGAAGGGGGTGGCATTTTTTCAAGAGACAGGGTGGGAAGAGGAATAGTCCAGGTAGCTGTGAGAGTCTGTAGGCTTATAATAGATATCAGTAGATAGGCCGTCCCCAGAGATGGAAACAGAAAGATCAAGAAAGGGGAGGGAGGTGTCAGAAATAGACCAGGTAAATTTGAGGGAGGGGTGAAAGTTGGAGGCAAAGTTAATGAAGTCAACGAGCTCAGCACACGTGCAAGAGGCAGCGCCAATGCAGTCGTTGATGTAGCGAAGGAAAAGAGGGGGATGGATACCCATATAGGCTTGGAACATGGACTGTTCCACAAAGCCAACAAAAAGACAGGCATAACTGGGACCCATATGGGTGCCCATGGCTACACCCTTGATTTGGAGGAAGTGGGAGGAGTCAAAGGAGAAGTTATTGAGAGTAAGAACTAATTTCGCTAGACGGAGGAGAGTGGTGGTAGAGGGGAATTGGTTAGGTCTGGAATCCAAAAAGAAGCGGAGAGCTTTGAGACTGTCCAGGTGAGGGATGGAGGCATATAGGGACTGGACGTCTATGGTGAAAATAAGGTGGTGGGGGCCAGGGAACTTAAAATCATTGAAAAAATTCAAAGCATGAGAAGTGTCCCAAACATAGGTGGGAAGAGATTGAACAAGGGGGGATAAGACAGTGTCAAGGTATGCAGAAATGAGTTCAGTGGGGCAGGAGCAAGCTGAGACAATAGGTCTACCTGGACAGGCAGGTTTGTGGATCTCGGGTAGGAGGTAGAAACGGGAAGTGCGGGGTGTGGGAACTATGAGTTTGGTGGCAGTGGATGGGAGATCCCCAGAGCTGATAAGGTTGGTGATGGTATAGGAGACAGTGGGGTCATGATCAAGGGGTAAATAAGAGGAAGTATCAGAGAGTTGTTGCTGTGCCTTGGCCAGGTAGAGGTCAGTATGCCAAACTACAACAGCTCCCTCCTTATCAGCGGGTTTTATAGTTATCCTCACCTACCACCCCACCAGCCTCCGGTCCAACATATAATTCTCTGTAACTTCTGCCACCTCCAACGGGATCCCACTACCAAGCACATCTTTCCCTCCCCCCTCTTTCTGCTTTCCACAGGGATCGCTCCCTACATGACTCCCTTGTCCACTCGTCCCCCCATCCCTTCCCACCGATCTCCCTCCTGGCACTTATCCTTGCAAGCAGAACAAGTGCTACACCTGCCCTTACACTTCCTCCCTCACCACCATTCAGGGCCCCAGACAGTCCTTCCAGGTGAGGCGACACTTCACCTGTGAGTCGGCTGGTGTGGTATACTGCGTCCGGTGCTCCCGGTGTGGTCATTTATATATTGGTGAGACCCAACGCAGACTGGGAGACCATTTCGCTGAACACCAACACTTGGTCTGCCAGAAAAAGCAGGATCTCCCAGTGGCCACACATTTTAATTCCACATCCCATTCCCATTCTGATATGTCTATCCATGGCCTCCTCTTCTGTCAAGATGAAGCCACACTCAGGTTGGAGGAACAACACCTTATATACTGGCTGGGTAGCTTCCAACCTGATGGCATGAAGATTGATTTCTCTAACTTCCGTTAATGCCCCTCCTCCTCTTCTTACCCCATCCCTGATATATTTAGTTTTTTTTTCCCCTCCCTTTTTTTTCTTTCTCTCTCTGCCCATCACTCTGCCTGTTCTCCATCTCCCTCTGGTGCTCCCCTCCCCCTTTCTTTCTCCCTAGGCCTCCCATCCAATGATCCTTTCCCTTCTCTAGCTCTGTATCCCTTTTGCCAATCTCCTTTCTGACTCTCAGCTTCACCCCACTCCCTCTGGTCTTCTCCTATCATTTCGCATTTTCCCCTCCCCCTCCTACTTTCAAATCTCTTACTATCTTGGTTAGTCCTGACGAAGGGTCTCGGCCCGAAACATCGAAAACGATTCTCCCTATAGATGCTGCCTGGCCTGCTGTGTTCCACCAGCATTTTGTGTGTGTTGTTTGAATTTCCAGCATCTGCAGATTCCCTCGTGTAAACATACCATAGTTACTTTCATTTGACCCACTCACTGCTCTTTTGGAATTAACCTATTTTCCTTCTGTGTTGATCCATTTTGTTTTGATAAAGACAAATATTATCTTTATTTATCATATGTACAGTAGAGTACCGTACAAAAGTCTTAGGTGTATGTGTGTGTGTATATATGTATATATATATATATATATATATATATATATATATATATATATACATACACACACACATATAGATAGCTAAGGTGCCTACGATTTTTGCACAGTACTGTATCCGTCAATGTGGAGCAAAGAGCGAGTTTGTAAATCTGCTGGGAGCAAAGAATGCTGGGAATGGTGAGGGTGCACAAGTGGGTGTGTGAGACAGGTGGCAGAAAAGGAGAACCAAAGGCCATGAGTGGCGTGGGTGCAGCCACACCCATTCCTGAGACACCAGACAAGGTTATTGGATTCTAAACAATTGGTTTATCGATCATGACAGAATGTCTCTCTGGTGCTTCCTGCTCCCTCCTCTCTCCCTTCCCCTTTTTCCAACCATGATTCCCCTCTCCCTGCCCCCTTCCCACTTTCAGTCCACAGTAGAGACCCATATCAGAATCAGGTTTATCATCACTCACATATATCACGAGCTCACATGATCACAGGGAGGACATACAAATTCCTTACTGACAGTGGTGGGTATCGAACCCCGATCTTACAACTGGTGCTGTAAAGTGTTGCACTGACCACTAAACTACAGTTGCACCAAAGGAAGATAATAATGGTGTTAAGTCAGCGAAATTAGAAAAAAATTCCACTTGGATGTGTTGGTCATGTAATAATCTCCTACTGATATTAGTCCACTGTGGCTGCCTGGATCTCCTGGTTGCCAGACATTTTAATACTCCTTCCTATTGGTTACCAGCCAGTTTAATTCTCTTCCACTGATTTGTCCATCATATACTGGGGTCTTCCTTCATCGCAGTGGATGATCACAACTTCTTCTATGCCTCATCATCCAATTCATTTCCCAGAGAGCATTGCAGAACCGCCTTCCTGGCCTTGGGATCTCATTGTAGATCTCATCCATTCAGTCTTCCAGAGCTGACATCACATGCTAGGACAGCATGGTCCTATCTCACTAGGTATGAAGCCTGCCACCTGCCCACATCTGGTTTAGACCACCTGTCGAGTGCTGTATCAGGGTGTGTCTACTTGGAACCACAGGTGAGAGCTGAGTGTCTGTCCAGTGGGGACCAAAGGAGAGTGAGCTGCCTGAGACTGGACATGACAAGTCCGTTCACCAGAGGTGCTACTCCACTCTGGACACTCCATACACCCCATGTCATTAGGTGCTGTCAAAACATCTTTAATGGCATTGCATTGCTTCTTTGTAGATGGTGCAGATAGACCTTGACTCATTAAACAATATCTCTTGATATTGTACAGTGGGTGCAGTTAAGATGGCGGCAAGTGGCTGCCTCTTCGAGCTCATCTGCAGAAACAGCTAAAATTCCTCTCTCTAGTGTCGCTTTTCTCCCATTTCAAGGTGGTTGGGGTTCTACTGAGGTCCTGATATGCAACGGCACTCAAACTGTGTTTTTTTTTTGTGTTGGATAAGTTCCCATTCCTGGAGCTCGCCGGCTGACTGTTTTCCGACATTCTCCAGGCGTAACTTGGAAGATTAGACCTCCAGGGTGTTGCCCTGTGGACAACCAATTTCAGGCCAGTGCTGCCAACTGAGGCGTCGCAGGAGAAGGATCATCAGGATTTTTCTGTGGCAGATGTGTGGGCGGAGGTCTCTGTAGTCAAGTGATCGCTCCCTCTCTCCCTTTCTCTCGATGGTGGCAAGAGTTTGCTGCTGATACTTGAGTCAGAGAGTCTCAGAATAAAGAGCATCATGGCAGACTGTAACAGCAACTGTTAGTCTCCCCTTTCACTGAGAAATGGGTGACATCTCTCTGTCCCTTGTTAGTGAGAGAGAGAGAGAGAGAGAGCCTGAGCCATGTTGAACTGTCGGGTAAACAACAGTCTGCATTGACTGCAGATCGTGGTGCTTTGCTGTTGGTGGTGGGCTCTGATGCTATTTGATGAAACGGGCAGTGGGGAGGGTTGATGCCGCTCCCTCGAGCGGGGGAGGTGGGAGAGGGGGCTTAGGGGTTCTAATCTTTTCCTGTTGTTCATTCTTTTGGGGTTCTTCTAATTTTTGTGGATGTCTGTGAAAAGTAAGTATTTCAGGTTGTATGTTGTATACATTCTCGGTAATATATAGAACTACTTGAACCATTTGATTTGATTTATTTGACTTAAATCCAGCCTTATGGATAATATCAATATGGAACTGTAGAATCAGAGATCCATACAACTCAGAAAGAAGCTTTATTAAGTCTGCACTGAAAACCAACCATCCATTTACACCAGTCTTACACTCAATCCATTTTATTCTCCCCAATTACCATCAGATCCCCCAAATTCAACCACTCACCTACACACAATGGCCAATTAACCTAGCAATCAACACATCTATGGGATGTGGAGGCGGCGGAGGGGAGTGTGGAATGGAGTCCTCAGGAAAATCCATGGGGTCATAGGGAGAACATGCATTGAAACTCTGGAGATTTGGTATATCACCAAAGACTCTTACAAACTTCTATATAGATATACAGTGTAAAACATTCTAACTGGTTGCATCAAGGACATCCTCAAGAGGCAGCGCCTCTAGAAGGCAGTGGACCATGGAAGAAAGGGAAAGAGGAGAAGTGCCAAAAGGGGGTAATGGGCAGGTGAAGAGAAGAAATACTATTTCTTTATTTTTGTAATTTACAGTAATTTTATGTCTGGGACTGTACTGCTGCCACAAAACATATTTCACTCCATCTAAATGAGTAATAATAACTCAGATTTTGATCTGGATTCTGATTCTGATCACTGGACATATGAATCACCAGCATCACTAGATGTGCCATTGAACCACGCTAAAACTATTGATACCAAACATGTATATTTCTATATTTTGGAAGCAAGGCCCAAAATAAAATAACATTAGAGAAGTCCATTAATTGTTTCTATCCCTTATTTTTTACAGGAGGGTATATGGTTTCAGTCCATGCAGAAAGATAAAAAATAAAACTTGCTCCAGTACTTAGCAATGTCGCAATTTGAGACATATTTTGACAAATGCCTCTCCAGTAGATTTCCCAGGAATTTGTGAATCCGTGCTGCCTCCTTGCAGTGCGATGCCAATGTCAGAACTTCACAAGGTCCGCAATGCTCCTTCATAATTCAAAATGAATTTTGTTGGAATTGCAATTGCTCTATTATTGTCACATGTACTGAGACACAGTGAGGGTCTTGCACACTGTTCATACAGATCAAATCATTACACAGTGCATTGAGGTAGAACAAGGGAAAACAATAACAATGCAGAATAAAGTGTAAAAACTATTGAAAAAGTGAAGGTTAACAATATAACACTGCACTAACATGGCACAGTTCTCTTGTATATTCATGCAGCAGAGTTGGACCAAACACTAGAAGATAAAGGTATCTATATTTTGTTAGCTATTACAAAATGTAAGATAGATGAATAGAGGTGTATATCGAGTGGATGGCCAAAGACTTTTTCCCAGAGCTTAAATGACTAATATAAGGGTCATAATTTTAACATCTCCTCCACAATCTCCATCAGCACAAGTGTACCACAAGGACATGTGCTTAGCCCCCTGCTTTACTTGCTTAGCCACACTTACTGGAGATCAGCTCCAATACTGTATTCAAGTGTGCTGATGAGACCACTGTTGTAGACAAAATCAATGGTGGTGATTAATCAGCGTATAGGAGGGAGATTGGAAATCTCACTGAGTGGTGCCATAACAACCTCTTACTCAATGTCAGCAAACCCAAGGAGCTGATTAGTGACTTCAGGAGAAGGAAACCAAAGGTCCATGAGCCAGTCCTCATTGGGGGATCAGAGGTGGAGAGGGTTGACAACTTTAAATTCCTCAGTGTTATTATTTCAGAGGACCTGTCCTGGTCCCAGCACATAAGTGCAATTATGAAGAAAGCACAGCATTTAAAACTTTGACAAACTTCTTTAGATATAGTGGAGAGTATATTGACTGGCTGCATCAAGCCTGGGTTGGAAATACCAATGCCCTTGAAGGGAACTCCTACAAAAAGCAGTGGATACTGCCCAAACACCAGGAAATCTGCAGATGCTGGAAATTCGAACAACACACACAAAATGCTGGTGGAACACAGCAGGCCAGGCAGCATCTATAGGGAGAAGCATTGTCGACGTTTCGGGCCGAGACCCTTCGTCAGGACTAACCGAAAAGAAAGATAGTAAGAGATTTGAAAGTAGCGGGGGGAGGGGGAATTGCGAAATGATAGAAGACCGGAGGGGGTGGGATGAAGCTAAGAGCTGGAAAGGTGATTGGCAAAAGTGATACAGAGCTGGAGAAGGGAAAGGATCATGGGACGGGAGGCCTCGGGAGAAAGAAACTTCCGTTAATGCTCCTCCTCCCCTTCTTACCCCATCCCTGACATATTTAGTTGTTTGCTTTTTTTCTCTCTCTCTGCCCATCACCCTGCCTGTTCTCCATCTCCCTCTGATGCTCCCCCCCTCCCCCTTTCTTTATCCCGAGTTAGTCCTGACGAAGGGTCTCGGCCCAAAATGTCGACAGTGCTTCTCCTTATAGATGCTGCCTGGGATACTGCCCAGTCCATTACTGGCAAAGATCACTCCACCATTGAGAACATTTACATAAAACTCTGACACGGGAAAGCAGCATCCAATATTAGGGACCTCCACCACCCAGGACATGCTTTCTTCTCACTACTGTCATCCGGAAGAAGGTACAGGAGACTTATGACTCACACCACTAAGTTCAGGAACAGTTCCTACCACTCAAAAATCAGGCTCTTGAACCAGAGGGGATAACTTCACTCAACTGCACATGCCCCAACAGTGAAATATTCCTAAAACCAATGGATTAACTTTCAATGACTTTTCTTCTCATGTTCTCGATATTTATTGCTTATTTATTTATTATTATTATTTCTTTTTTTTTGTATTTGCACAGTTTGTTGTTTTCTGCATATTGGTTAAACATTCAAGTTGGTGCAGTCTTTCATTAATGAGATTCTGTTATGATTATTATTCTCTAGATTTATTGAGTATGACCACAAGAAAATGAATCGCAGGTTATATATATAGAAACATATAGGTACTTTGATAATAAATTACTTTGGACTTTGGAAATATAGGAGGGATATGAGAGATAAGTTTTTTTAATAGAGAGTGATAGGCACATGGAACAACCTGCCAGGGTCTGATGATAGAGCCAAATACATTAACAGCATTTAAGTAACCCTTAGATAGGCACAAGTATGATAGAAAGATGAAGGTTTATATAGGAAGGAAGGTTTAGATTGATATTTGAGTAGGTTAAAATGTTAGTACAACATCGTAAGCTGAAAGGCCTGTACAGTGCTAGAGTCATAGAGTCAAACAGTACAACCCATCTAGTTCATGCCAAGCCATTAATCTGTTTAGTCCCATAGACCTATCCCTGGAAAATAGTCCTTCATACCACTCCCATCCATGTACCCATCCAAAATTTTTGTTAATGCTGAAATTGAACCAGCTTCTACCACTTGCACTGGCAGCTCATTCCACACCCTCACCACCCTCTGAGTGAAGAAATTCCCACTCATTTTCACTCTTAACCCATGACTTATCGTTGTTGTCTCACCCAACCTCAGTGAAAAAAAGCCAGCTTGCATTTACATTGTATATACAGTATCTCTCGAATCTCCCTTCAATCTCCTACATTCTTGGGAATAAAACCATAATTTATTCAACCTTTCCTGAAAACTTAGGTCCTCAAATCTCAGCAACAACCTTCCTAAATTTTGTCTGCATGCTTTCAATGTTATTTACGACTTTCCTGTATGTAGATGACCAAAACTGCACACAATACTCTAAATTAGACCACACCAACATCTTATACAACTTTCACATAACACCCCAACTCAATGCATTGATTTACAAAGGCCAGTGTGCCAAAAGCTGTCCTTGCAATTCTATCCACCTGTGACACCACTTTCAAGGAATTATGGACCTGTATTCTCAGATCCCTTTGTTCGACCACACTCCTCAGTGCCCTACTGCTCACCGTGTAAGACCTACCTTGGTTGGTCCTACCAAAGTGCAACACCTTGTACTGGTCTGCATTTAATTCCACCTGCCATTTTACAGCCTATTTTTCCAGCTGATGCAGATCCCTCTGCAAGCCATGATAGCCTTCCTCACTGTCCACTACACACCCAATCTTGCCATCATCTGCTATTATGCTGGTTAAGTTAACCACATTATCATCCAGATCATTGATATAGATGACAAACAACAAAGGATCTAGCACTGACCCCTGTGGCACACCATTAGTCACAGGTCTCCAGTCAGAGAAGGGATTGCTACCACTCTCTGGCTTCTCCCACAAAACCGATGTCTAATCCAATTTACTACCTCATCCTGAATGCTGAGGGACTGAACCTTCTTGACCAGCCTCTCATGCAGGACCCTGTCAAATCCTTGCTAAAGTCCATGTAGACAACTTCCACTGCCTTGCCTTCATACACTTTCCTGATAACTTCCTCAAAAATCTCTATAAGATTGTTTAGACGTGACCTACCACACGAGGCCATGCTGATTATCCTTAATCAGTCCATGTCTATCCAAATACTTATATAACCAATCCCTTAAAATACCTTCCAATAACTTTCCCACTACTGATGTCAGACTCACCGGCCTATAATTTCCTGGTTTCTGTTCAGAGCTTTTTTTTTAAACAGCAGAACAATATTAGTTATCCTTCAATCCTCTGGTACCTCACCTGTCACTAAGGATGATTTAAATATCTCTGCTAGGGCCCAAGCAATTTCTGTACTTGCTTTCCATAGGGTTCAAGGAAGCACCTCATCAGGTCCTGGGGATTTATCCACCCTGATTTGCCTCAGGGCAGCAAACACCCCCTACTCTGTAATCTGTACAGTGTCCATGAAGTTGATGCTACTTTGCCTCACTTCTATAGACTTTGTATCAATCTCCCAAGTAAATAGTTAAAACCATAATCCATGGGAGCAGAATTCAGCCAATCAGCTCATTGAGTCTGCTCCACCATTCAATCATGGCTGATCCTGTCTCTCCCTCTTCAGCCCCATGCCCTGGTCTTCTCCCCATAACCTTTGATGCCGTGTCCAATCAAGAACCTATCAAGCTCTGCCTTAACTATGCCCAACGACCTTCCCTACATAGCAACCTGTGGTAACAAATTCCACAAATTCACACCCTCTGGCTAAAGGAATTTCTCTGCAACTCTGTTTAAATAGACGCCCCTCTAACCTGAGGCTATTCCCTCTTATCCTAGACTCCCCCACCATGGGAAACATCCTTTCCACATCTACTCTGTCTGGGCGTTTCAACATTCAAAAGGTTTCAATGAGATCCCCCCTCATCCTTCAAAGTTCCAGCAAGTTCAGACCCAGAGTTATCAAAGGTTCCTCGTATGATAACCCTTTCATTCCTGGAATCATCCTCGTGAACCTCCTCTGAACACTCTCCAATGCCAGCACATCTTTTCTTAAATAAAGAGCCCAAAACCATAGGGTGATGTCTTTCTGAAGTCAATAATGGACTCTAGTTTTGCTGGCATTGAGAGAAAAGTTGTTGACATGTGACCATGTTATTAAGCTCTCTATCTAGGACTGAGACTGACTTCTGATCATGTGTCAGTTCAATACAATGATGAAAGATATTCGTATTTGTATATTTTTATACCATGTTTACCATCTTTCATTTCAACACTCATTTTGGAATCCTCCTGACCTCACAGCTTTCTATGGATTGACAATGTAAAACAAAACTCTGTGCTACCTTTAAGGAGTTTGTATGTTCTCCCCGTGACCACATGGGTTTCCTCTGGGTGCTCTGGATTCCTCCCACAGTCCAAAGAGACACCAATTAGTGGGTAAATTGGTCATTTTAGATTGTCTTGTGATTAGGCTAGGGTTAAACCAGGGGATTGCTGGGTGGCATGGCTCAAAGGGCTGGAAGGACCTACTCCGTGTTGTATCTCAATAAGTAAATAAATAAGATTGCTACACTGACTGAAGCCACTTCAGTCATCTGGGGATCAGTAATTTCACATAAGCGTAGGATTATTTGCTTGGTCACCACAGGACGTTTTCCAAAACAAACACTGCACATCAACTTTATTCTTGGCTGCTTGTAACATCATGTCCTCCCCACCTTTTGTTCATTTCACCACGGATATCTTCTTAGAAAGTAAAATGGAAAAAAAAAGTAGGCCATTCCTTTCCAAAGAAAACCAATGACCAGCAACGCTCATCATTGTCAGTTAACCTACAATGCTCCACTGTGGTTTAAGATTATTAGGTAATTGAGTAGGGCTTTACTCTTTGGAGAGAAGGAGGATGAGAGGACACATGATAGAGGTGTACAAGATATTAAGAAGAATAGACAGAGTGGACAGCCAGTGTCTCTTCCCCAGGGCACCACTGCTCAGTACAAGAGGACATAGCTTTAAGGTAAGGGGAGGGAAGTTCAAGGGGGATATTAGAGGAAGGTTTTTCACTCAGAGAGTGGTTGGTGTGTGGAATGCACTGCCTGAGTCAGTGGTGGAGGCAGATACACTAGTGAAGTTTAAGAGACTACTAGACAGGTATATGGAGGAATTTAAGGTGGAGGGTTATATGGGAGGCAGGGTTTGAAGGTCGGCACAACATTGTGGGCCGAAGGGCCCGTAATGTGCTGTACCATTCTATGTTCTAATTTGTCTTTATCTAGATCATGGCCGTGTCTAGTTCTTGCATCAGTATTTCACTGAGCTTTAAAAACCAGCTTTATTTGTCACATGTATATCAAAACATAGAATGAAATGCAGACAGTGTAATGAGTCCAGATGAAGGGTCTTGACCCAAACTGTCAACTGTTTACATCTGTTTCCACAGATGCTGTCCGACCTGCTGAGTTCCTCCACCATTTTGTGTGTCTTACTCTAGATTTCCAGCATCTGCAGAATCTCTTGTGTTTGTGAAGTGAATTGTTTGCATCAACGACCAATAGAGTCTGAGAATGTGCTGGGGGCAGCCTGCAAGTGTCACCATTCTTCCGCCACCAAGGATGACCGCAACTTTCTGACTGTAACCTGTCTGTCTTAGGAAACCAGAGCATCCGAAAGAAACACACACAATCATGGGGAGAACTTACAAACTCCTTGACAGTGGAAGGAACTGCACCCCAATCGCTGCCACTGTAAAGCATTGCATTAAAAGCTACACTACTGTGCTACCCATGGTAGCCAGAGATGAAATTACCTTCGACTGCTGTAAGAATATGAGGTCATTGAACAATCCTTCCTGGCAGTTTCCTTGTCAATATCAATGTACTCATCAGTCCCTGCGTAAATCCTACATACAGTACTGTGCAAATGGCTTAGGCACATATATACTGTATAGTGAGGGTGCCTCAGAACTTTGCACAGTACTGTAGCACAGAGAATGAGTTTGTAAATCTGGTGGGAGCAAAAGATGTTGGGAATGTCAAGGGTGAAGTGCCACAAGAGGGGTGTGAGGTGGCAAAGGAGGAGTGCCAGGTTCAGGGGTTTGTGCAGGTGCAGACACACACCCAGCCCCGAGACACCAGGCAAGGTCATTTGATTCCAAACAATTGGTTTATTGATCATTACAGAATGTCTCTCTGATGCTTCCCACTCCCGCCCCTCTCCCTGCCCCTTCCCACTCTCAGTCCATAGTGGAGACCCATATCAGAATCAGATATATTATCACTCACATATGTCATGAAATTTGTTTTTTGTTTGGCAGCAGTGCAGTGAAATACATAAGATTACTACAGTGCTGTGCAAAAGTCTTAGGCACCCTTGGTATATCTATGTGTGTCTAAGACTTTTGCATAGTACTATACCTCTAACATCCCCCTTTCTCACAGAGTCTGTGAGAAAATACGTTGAAGGTGACATCCCTGTATACTCAGTATCTTCAATTAGGAAGAGAAAGATCATGGAAGCTGAAACTGA
This sequence comes from Hemitrygon akajei, assembly GCF_048418815.1. Taxonomy (NCBI): domain Eukaryota; kingdom Metazoa; phylum Chordata; class Chondrichthyes; order Myliobatiformes; family Dasyatidae; genus Hemitrygon; species Hemitrygon akajei. The sequence goes on along the minus strand of NC_133149.1, from coordinate 11,566,621 downwards.
TCAACAAAGAAGCTTTGGGGAAACTGAGATCTCATTGAAACCATTGTCGAGTGCATAGGACGTATAACGTAGAACATAGAACAGTACAGAACAGGTACAGGCCCAACAGCCCACAATGTTATGCTGAACCAATTAAATTACTGATCAAATGGCTAACTAAACTAATCTCTTCTCAAGTCAAGTCAAGTCACTTTTATTGTCATTTCGACCATAACTGCTGGTACAGTACATAGTAAAAATGAGACAACGTTTTTTCAGGACCATGGTGCTACATGACACAGTACAAAAACTAGACTGAACTACGTTAAAAACAACACAGAAAAAAACTACACTAGACTACAGACCTACCCAGGACTGCATTAAGTGCACAAAACAGTGCAGGCATTACAATAAATAATAAACAGGACAATAGGGCAGTAAGGTGTCAATCCAAGCTCTGGGTATTGAGGAGTCTGATAGCTTGGGGGAAGAAACTGTTACATTCTGGTCATGAGAGCCCGAATGCTTCGCTGCCTACACAATGTCCATATCCTTCCATTTTCTTCACGTCCATGTGCCTATCTAAACATCTCTAATATTTCTGCCTCCACCACCAGTCCAGGCAGCGCTTTCCAGGTACCCACTACTCTCTGAGTAAAAAAATTGCTCCCCCATCTCCTTTGAAATATCCCCTTCTCACCTTAAATGCATGCTATCAGGTATTAGATATTGCAACCCTTGGAAAAAGATACTGTCTGCCAATCGATCTATGCCTCTCATAATCTTATAAACATCTCCCCTCAGCCTTTACCACTCCAGAGAAAACAACTTATGTTTGTCCAACCTCTCATTATAGCACATGCCCTCTAAACCAGGCAACATCTTGAAAAATCCCTTCTATGCCCTCACTATAGCCTCAGCATCCTTCCTATAATGGGGTGATGAGATCTGCATGCAATACTCCAGATGCATCCCAGCTAGAGTTTTACAGAGCTGCAACATACTGTAGCTGTGGAGAGTTCAGGCAGGAAGCAAGCCATACTGAGGTTACAGACTTCTACAAAGGCATCGCCTTGTAGGGTTGCAAAACAACTGGAGCTGCTGCAAGGAAAACAGACGGCGAACAGTAGGCAAGTTGTATATTCAGCAGTAGCAAGTCAAATATCCAACAGCCAAGAAATATAAATCAAAGCATGTCACAACTGTACCAAAATGGAAAGCAGAAGTGAGGATGAATCAACAGGGGGACCACACAGACAGCTGAGTTACAGGAGACAGTTGATAAGGAGAAATTGAGCAAAGAAGCAGCTACAGGGTGAAGTAGGCAGCACTAACGCAGCTGGGAATGAGAGCAGAGGATGGGAGGATCAGCGTGATTACATTGCAAAGGCAATGTCAGGTTTCATTTCCAGATGACTAGAATATAAAATCAAAGATGTAATACTTTATAAGGCATTGGTCAGACTGCACTTGGAATACCGTGAGCAGCTTTAGGCCCTATATCAAATAACAGATGCATAGGATTGCATAGGATCCAGAGGAGGTTCACAAGAATGATTCTGTGAATGAAAGGGTTCACATACGAGGAATAGTTGATGGCTTTGGGGCTGTAGTCACTGGAATTTAGAAGGATGAGGAGAGATCTCATAGAAATGTATTGAATATTGACCAACCTACATAGAGTGGACGAGGAGAGGATGTTTCCAATAGAGGGGGAGTCTAAGACCAAAGGACACAACCTCAGAATACAAGGATGTCCTTTTATATAAAAGGAGAGAAGGAATTACTTAAGCCAAGAGGGTGGTGAATCTGTGGAATTCATTACCACAGACAGCTGTGGAGGCCAAGTCATTGGATATACAAAGCAGAGGTTGATAGGTTCTTGATTAGTAAGGGTGTCAAAGGTTACAGTGAGAAGGCAGGAGAATAGGATTGAGAAGGATAATAAATCAGCCATGAATGAATTGTGAAGCAGACCCAAATCACCTAATTCTGTTTCAATATTTTATGGTTCAACAGCAGCACCATCGTGTCTGCCTCAGAAAGTGAGGGGCAGAGAAGATAAGGAGCTCAGAAAATTAAAGACAGCAAAGCCAAGAGGCAACACTTGCTGAAGGATGAAGGCCAAATGCAACGGGAAGAGCGAGAAGTTGGAAGGGTTGTTTCAGACAAATAGAAGTGAACTTTATTGTACCACATAAAGCAAGGTCATATTTAACTGAAATATCCTGATAATAACGCTATCAGTCTCTTTAGTATTGAGTTGTACTTAGAAATACAAGAGCCTTTCCTTTAGATTGTTCCTGGTCACATCAGTGGGTCTAACAATAAAATTTCACATCATGATCTGTTCAAACCTAGAAGCTAACTACAGCAAAATATCCTCCAAAAAGTCTATACAAACCCATAAGTGATAGATAATTCCTTTAGGCAATACCAGAGCAGGCTGCTTCTTAATGTTCTGACCTAAACTCCTCTGTATGTCCCACACTGTGTTTTAGTTCTGTGTTTCTGATCAACAATTGCTGACAGTATAAAGATACATGTTTTATGAATGTTTTTATGTGTGCATTTACTAAACCAATATACAATCAAAGTTAAAGTCAAGTTTATTGTCATATATATAGTACAAATACACGTATGCACAGGTGCAATGAAAAATTCTCAACACCCCCACCCCATTGAGTGAAGAAGTTTCCTCTCATGTTTCCCTTAAACATTTCACCATTCATCCTTAACCCATCACATCTAATTGTAATCCCACCCAACCTCAGAGGAAAAAGCCTACTTGCGTTTATCCTACCTATACCTCATATAATTTTGTATACTCTGTCAAATCTCCCCTCATTCTCCTACACTCTAGGGAATAAAGTCCTAACCTATTCAACCTTTCCCTATAGCTCAGGTCCTCGTCCCAGCAATATGCTTGTAAATTTTCTCTGCACTCTTTCAAACTTATTTACATTTTCCCTGTAGGCAATTGACCAAAACTACACACAATACTCCAAATTAGGCCTCACCAACGTCTTATACATCTTCAACAAAACATCCCAAGTCCTGTACTCAGTACATTGTCTTATGAAGGTCAATGAGCCAACATTTTCCTTTACACCACTGTCAAGGAATTATTGATCTGTAGTCACAGACTCCTCTGTTCTACTGCACTCCTCAATGTCATACTGCACACCATGTAAGACCTACCCTGACCGGTCATTCCAAAATGCAGCACCTCACACTTAACTGCATTAGATTCCATCTGCCATTTTTCCAGCTTTTCTAGATCCCACTACAAGCTTTGATAGTCTCCCTTGCTATCCACTGCACCCCTATCTTGGTGTCAACTGCAAATTTGCTGACCCAGTTGACCACATTTCAACTTAAAAAGCAGTTTGGTTAGGTATATGGATAGTAGGGATTTGGACGGTTATGGTCTCAGTGCAGGTTGATGGGAGTAGGTAGTTTAAATAGTTTTGGCATGGACTAGATGGACCAAAGGGTCTGTTTCTATGCTGTACTTCTCTATAACTCTATGACATTATCATACAGATTGTTGATATACGTAGATGGCAAACAACAATAGACTCTTCGTCTCAAGTTCTCAATATTTATTGCATATTTATTTATTGTTTTTATTTTGTATTTGCACATTGCTTTATTGTCAGCCCTGTTGGGTGTGGTTTTTCATTGATTCCATTGTTTCTTGGATTTACTGTGTATGCCCACAAGAAAACAGATTTCAGGGTTGTTTATGGTGGCATGTACTTCGACAATAAATTTACTTAGAAATTTGAACCTCCTACCCTCCAACTCCTACACCCCTAGGTGAGTCTTAGGTTGTGGAATCAGATCAGAGTTCAAGTCAAGTCAAGTCACTTTTTATTGTCATTTCGACCATAACTGCTGGTACAGTACACAGTAAAAATGAAACAACTTTTTTCAGGACCATGGTGTTACATGAAACAGTACAAAAACTAGACTGAACTATGTGAAAACAACACAGAAAAAATACTACACTAGACTACAGACCTACCCAGGACTGCATAAAGTGCACAAAACAGTGCAGGCATTACAATAAATAATAAACAAGACAATAGGCACAGTAGATCACCAAGGAGATGGTGGTGGACTTTAGGAGATCTAGGCCTCATATGGAGCCAGTGATCATTAATGGAAAATGTGTGGAGCAGGTTAAGACCTACAAGTATCTGGGAGTACAGTTAGATGAGAAGCTAGACAGGACTGCCAACACAAATGCCTTGTGCAGGAAGGCACAGAGTCGACTGTACTTCCTTAGAAGGTTGGCGTCATTCAATGTTTGTAGTGAGATGCTGAAGATGTTCTATAGGTCAGTTGTGGAAAGCGCCCTCTTCTTTGTGGTGGCGTGTTGGGGAGGAAGCATTAAGAAGAGGGACGCCTCACGTCTTAATAAGCTGGTAAGGAAGGCAGGCTCTGTCGTGGGCAAAGTACTGGAGAGTATAACATCGGTAGCAGAGCGAAGGGCGCTGAGTAGGCTACGGTCAATTATGGAAAACCCTGAACATCCTCTGCACAGCACCATCCAGAGACAGAGAAGCAGTTTCAGCGACAGGTTGCTATCAATGCAATGGTCGTCAGACAGGATGAAGAGATCAATACTCCCCAATGCCATTCGGCTTTACAATTCAACCGCCAGGAGTAAGATACGTTAAAGTGCCGGGGTTAGGACTCAATGTATTTAAGTAAACTACTTAAGAACTTTTTAAAAGCTATTATTAATGCTTTTTGAGAGGGTGATTTTAGATGCATATCATATTTTTACTGAGTTAAGTATTGTATGTAATTAGTTTTGCCACAATAAGTGTGTGGGACATTGGAAAAAATGTTGAATTTCCCCATGGGGATGAATAAAGTATCTATCTATCTATCTAGAGGGCAGTAAGTTGGTGTCAGTCCAGACTGGGTATTGAGGAGTCTGATGGCTTGGAGGAAGAAACTGTTACATAGTCTGGTCGTGAGAGCCCAAATGCTTCAGTGCCTTTTCCCAGATGGCAGGAGGGAGAAGAGTTTGTATGAGGGGTGTGTGGGGTCCTTCATAATGCTGTTTGCTTTGCGGATGCAGCATGTAGTGTAAATGTCCGTAATGGCAGGAAGAGAGACCCCGATGATCTTCTCAGCTGACCTCACTATCTGCTGCAGGGTCTTGTGATCTGAGATGGTGCAGTTTCCGAACCAGGCAGTGATGCAGCTGCTCAGGATGCTCTCAATACAACCCCTGTAGAATGTGATGACGATGGGGGGTGGGAGATGGACTTCCCTCAGCCTTTGCAAAAAGTAGAGATGCTGCTGGGCTTTCTTTGCTATGGAGCTGGTGTTTAGGGACCAGGTGAGATTCTCCGTCAGGTGAACACCAAGAAATTTGGTGCTCTTAACGATCTCTACCGAGGAGCCGTCGATGTTCAGCGGGGAGTGGTCGGGGAGCTGAGGTGAATGAAGTTATTCCCATCAGTTCAGCAGCCTGATGGTTGTAGGGTGATAACTAATTTGCACTATGGCCTGATAAGGAAACACCAATGCCCAGGAACAGAAAAGTGTACAGAAAGTGGTGGATAACAGCCTAGTCTAGCACAGGTTGCATCCAAGAAGGCACCATACATCATCAAGGTTCACCACTGTCCAGGCCATGCTCCCTTCTCAGAACTTCCATCGGGGAGGTGTTACAGGAAGGAGCCTTAAGTACCACATTGCCCATTTCATGAACAGTTTTTACCCTTCAACCATTAGGGTAATAACTTCATGCACCTCATCTTTGAACTGATTTCACAACCTACAGGATCACTTCCACAATTCATGCTCCTAGTATACAGTTGTGCTAGAAAGTTTGTGAACCCTGTAGAATTTTCTCTATTTCTGCATATGACCTAAAATGTGATCAGATCTTCACACAAGTCCTAACACTTTATCTAGCGAACTCAATTAAATAAATAAGACAAAAATATTATACTTGTTCATTTATTTGTTGAGAAAAATGATCTAACATTACATGCATTTGTTGGAAAAAGTATGTGACCTCTGGGGTAATGCTATTTGGAGTCAGGTGTTCCAATCAATGAGATGAGATTGGAAATGTGGGTTGTAGAGGTGCCCTGCCCTATAAAAAATGACACACAATGTCAGGTTACTGACAGAGCCTGGTCTTCTCAAGAAAGATCTGTTTATGTGCATCATGTCTTGATCAAGACGACTTTCAGAGGACCTTAGAAGATGAATTGTAGAGATGCATGAAGCTGGAAAAGCCTACAAAAGCATTTCTAAAGACCCGAGTGTTCATCAGTCCACAGTATGAGCAATTGTCTACAAATGGAGGAAACACAGTACTGTTGCTACTCTCCCTAGGAGTGGGCATCCTGCAAAGATCACACCAAGAGCACAACAAGCAAAGCTGAAGGAGGTGAAAAAGAACCCAAGGGTAACAGCAAGAGACCCTCAGAAATCTCTAGAGCTTGCTAAAGTCTCTGTTCATGTGTCCACTTGACAGAAATGCGGCCGGATGGACCCAAACACAGGACGCAGACACTGAAGTACTAGGGGGAGGACAGAATGGGGATGACATGGCACTTAAGGGTAGAGCTGGGGTTCAGGTAGATAGAGTCCAGGCAGGCAGAGCGGAGCGGCTCCCGGAGTTCAGGCGGGCAGAGCGGAGCGGGCTCCCTGAGTTCCAGTTCAGGTAGACAGGCTCCCGGGGTTCAGGCAGGCAGGCAGGCAGGTCTAGGTGGCTAGATAGGCTGGCGGAGAGCCCTCCCTGGGCGGGCCGCATATGTCCCGGGTAGGGCCGCCTCCCAGGCGGAAACACCGGAGGCCTGGGCATGACGCGGACCCCTAGGCGGGTGCGGGGCATAATCCCAGGGTTCGGGCGGAAGAGGAGGACGGGGCAGAACCCCTGCCGGGCAGCGGCAGACTGGCCAGGCCTGCCCGACGGAGGCAAGGGATAGGAACGGGCAGAACCACAGCCAGGCAGCAGCAGGTCGGCCGGACCCGCCCGACGGAGGCAAAGGGTAGGAACGGGCATAGGTCCAGGGTGACCAACACAACAGCCATGATAACGGGAAAATCGGGAAAGGCCGGCAGACAGCGCGACCGCGCGAACAAAACAAACGAGCGGAGAAGCGGGACCAGCGCATGGGAAGAAAGGTGGGGGAGCAGACCAACCTGGCAGTACTGGTACTGGGCAGAGAAGCATGATGAGGAGTAGATCTGAGCCCGGGCAGGATAACAGAATGCAGAGAAGAGTTCGGAGCCAGCGGGGAAACAGAACAAAACAACCACCCGCCTGGTCCCAGTCCCAAGGCCCCTTATAAACACCTGCAGCTCAATGAGTTACAGGTGTGCCTCCTTGAACCAGGAGGGTCCTAACTAGATCACGGGTGACGGGAGGGACAACTGCAGGACCTGGAGTCCGGAGCCCTCGGACCGGATCAAAACCCAGAACGCAGATTCCGGACCGAACCCTGACACCACTATAAGAAAAACACTGAACAAGAATGGTGTTCATGGAAAGACATCACAGAGGAAACTACTGCTCTCCAAAAAAAAACTGTTGCACGTCTCAAGCTTGCAAAACAGCACCTGAATGTTCTACAATGCTTCTGGGACAATGTTCTGTGGATAGATGAGACAAAAGTTGAACAATTTGGCCAAAATGCACATTGCTATGTTTGGAGGAAAAAGGGCACCGCACACCAACACCAAAACCTCATCCCAACTGGAAGCATGGTGGAAGGAGCATCATGGTTTGGGGCTGCTTTGTTGCCTCAGGGCCTGGACAGCTTACAATTGTTGAAGGAACAATGAATTCAAAATTGTATCAAGACATTTTACAGAAGAATATCAGGGTAGCAGCCCATCACCTGAACCTTAATAGAAGTTGGATAATGCAACAAGACAATGATCCCAAAGACAACAGTAAATCAACAACAGTAAAGTTTAAATAGAAGAAAATTCATGTTTTGGAATGGCCGAGTCAAAATCCTGAACTTAATCCATTGTGGAAGGACCTGAAGCAAGCTGTTCAGGAAAGAAAGCCCACCAACATCCCAAAGTTTTATAAGGGTGAATGGCCAAAATTCCTCCAAGCTGATGTGCAGGACTGATCAAAAGTCACCGGAAACATTTGGTTGAAGCTATTGTTGTGCAAGGGAGTAACACCAGTTACTGAAAGCAAAGGTTCACATACATTTTCCAACAAATACATGTAATATTGGATCATTTTTCTCAATAAATAAAAGAACAAGCATAATGTCTTTTTTGTGTTATTTATTTAATCGAGTTCTCTTTATCTAGTTTTAGGATGCGTGAAGATCTGATCACATTTTAGGTCATATTTATGCAGAAATAGAGAAAATTTTACAGGCTTCACAAACTTTCTAGCACCACTGCACATGAAAATCAATGGATTCCTGTCACCTGTAAGTTGAAGACACCACCAAAATCAAAGTAAAATAAATGTACCATCAAAGTATGTATATGTCACCACATGCTACCTTGAGATTCATTTTCTTGCAGGCATTTAAAAGGAATTAAAGAAATACAATAGAATTTATTTAAAAACTATACATAAATAAATACTAACAACAGACCAATGTGTAAAAGAAGACATGGTGTAAATACAGAACTGTGCAAATGTTTTAGGCACATATAGCAAGGGTACATAAGACTGTAAATAACTGAACAAGTAATACTGAGAACATGTGTTAGAGCCTTGAAAGGTGGGTGTCCTTGATGATGGATGCTGCCTTCTTGTGGCACTCTGTGTAATAAAGCTGCCTCAGATGGATTGAGGTGTGGGGAGGAAGTGGAGGGTGAAGGTTGGAGACAGCTGCTGGAGGAGGATAAGCAGGAACACAAAGAGCCTCCTGTGCTGGAGATTCTGAGGTAAGAATAGGAGAGATGAAGGGCGGTTGGAACTAGATGTTGAGGGGAGGAGGAAGCCAGCCTGTGAAGTGGGTGGATAGTACCTGGATATTTCTTCCAAAATCTTTTCTCTCTATGCACAATATTGTGCAAAAATCTTAGGTATATATATATATATCTAGGGTGCCTCAGATTTTTGCCCAGTACTGTACCTATCCAAATATCTTTCAAATGTTGTTATTGCACCTGCCTCAATACCCTTAAATGTATTCAGTGACTTAGCCTCCAGAGCATTCTGTGGTACAGAATTTGACATTCACCTTCCTCTGAGTGAAGGAATTTTTTCCTCATCTGCCTAAAGACACACACTCAATAATTCAGGAACAGCTTCTTCCCCTCTGCCATCCAATTTCTGAATGGACATCAAACCCATTAACACTACCTCACTACTCTTTTATTTCTGTTTATTTATTGTGCTACTTATTTAATTTAATGATTTAATACATATATATTTATACGTAATTCACAGTTTTTTTCCTCTTAATTATTAAGTATTGCATTGTACTGCTGCTGCAAAGTTAAGAAATTTCAGAATACAGAAGCCTTCAATTGCAGAATTGTTAGAAACAGACTCAAATTAAAGTATTAGGGTTAATATCATTTGTCAGGCCCAGCATGAAATTTTACATCTCACAATGCCCTCCATTGGTTGGGGTCGACCTTGGATGTTGCATCCTGGCTGTCTAAATGATTCACAAGCCTGGGCAGTACAACATGGAGAGCAAGCTGTTGTCCTTGCAGCAAGCTCCCCCTCTCCGCGCAGCTAATGAACCCAAAGGAACAGCAGAATCCAGTACAGTATGGCACCCACCAATGGGGGCACAGGAGTTACCATTCAGTGTTGGACTCAACATAGGACTGTCTTAGGGACTCCAGCTCCAGATTTCTCCCTTAGGGTTAGTCCTGAAGCCTTCCAGCCTTCCTCAAGAGTGGGTATAGCTGCAAGGCAGCAGAGTTTTGAGATTAGAGTTTTCCTTCTCCTAGATTAGCTGCCATCCATGGTTGATGAGCCCCATCTGCCCAGAGTGACTGGTTTTAAGGCACTAGTAACCCGCCTTTGCTCCTTTTCCCGTCATTAGAAACAGTTCCGCTGGGCTTAGTTGCTAAGCCACACGTGAAGATTGGAAGCTGGATTTAGATGTCAGAGGCTATTTCAGGTGCATGCTATTGGGAGCTTATCCCCACTACCACCCCCGGCAATGACAACATAAAGGAACCTATAAACCTTTAGCTAATGCATCTTTTAAAAACAGACTTTAAATTGACTTTAAATAGTGAAAAATAAGTATCGTGTAAACTTGCTACATTATCGGAGATAATCATTGCATGAATGTATCTAAGAACAACTGTTTAAGCAGAACAAGCTTTTGGTATTCAAGAGAACCTATTTACCATGTCTATGGTCCATTTGTTGGGAATTTAAATGGATTCATTTCAACATCAGATGAACTCAAATGTAGGGAGAATCATTTTTTATATTAAACGCTGCAGTTTTCTAACGTTCAATTCAATGCCAGAGAAGATTTTTCCTGGACAAGTTAATGGAGCTGAGAGACACTGTTCCCTCTAAGCTGCATGGTATGTGCTGTGCAGTAACTGAAGTGCTCCTGCTCTGTTGCCAGGCAGCAGGAATTTGCTGTTACAATATAAATATAATTTTGAAATCAATGTTAATATAATTGTGTAATACTCTGTAATTATGTGTTAATGAATATAATCCATAAATATTCTAAATAATAAATGTACTACAAATTTTACTTTGAAACATTTTAGGCTTCAATGTATTTATATTGTCAGTATTTCAAGTTACAACACTGTTACAAATTGTAACAATAAAGACAGTATGGAAGTCAATAGCTCTTTGTTAATAAACCAGCTGAATGCCGACTCCATGTAGTCAAAATTGTGCCTGCCAGTCGTTTTGACTACCTGACAGCATTTACTGGTGTTGTAAATTGTGGTTTGCATTTGTTTGATATGCATATTACTAAAATAACCATTTAAAGTACCACACAGTTTTCAGGCCATGTAAAAATTTCCTGCTCAGATGCACAGCTGTAAAAAAACTAGAGGGAACATTGTTGAGTAGCATTACTTAAATTGTAGTCATTAGAATTGTCCAAGTCCAGATCAGGTAACTCAACTTGTTGCTGCTTCGCTGCATTTATACTTCTGATCCAAGTTTCATTCCAGTAAAAATTGAGCCACAATTTAGCCATTAAGATTCTTTTATTAAAAAGGAATTTACTTTGATGGCAGAAGAATGCAGGAAGGCAACACAGTGTGAGAAAGAGCTGTGAGTGATAGTTAGTGAGAGGTAACTTGATAGAGGTATACAAGATGATAAGAGGCAAAGATCGAGTGGACAAATTTTCCTACACTTGAAATTACTAACACGAGGGAGCAAAACTTCAATGTATTTGGAGGAAAGTGTGGGGGAGATGGGTTCAGAGGTAGTTATTTTATGGAGGGAGTAGTGGGTGAGTGGAATGTGCTGCTAGGGGTGGTGGCAGAGGCAATGAAAACAAGCACCAAATGTAAATGGAGCTGTGTGCAGAAAAAGTGCAAGGAAAATGCTCCAAAAATACAGGAAAGTAAATAACAGAAATCTGATTAAGGATGTGGGAACCTGACAGGACATGTACTTATACTGGAATAACATCATCCAAATATTCTGGAGCAACTGCGAGAACTAGCATTGCAAGTAACTTTTATGAAATAAAATTATTTTATTTTAAATTTTATAATATTTTAATTGAAAATTCAGTTTTTAATCACTGCTAATATTCATCTATCGATAAACTGTTGTTTTAGCATTTTCTAAATGATTTTGTGTACATCATGGATGAGATCAAAAGTGGAATCTCCCTCAGTTACAATCCATTATCAGCCGCCATTAAAAGCTTACACAGGCACTTTAAGATTAATAATTACCTCAAGGATGTATGCTCTGCCCACTGTTCTACACTCTCTCCACCCATGACTGTGTGGGCACTACTTATTTAATCATTACTAATTTTCGCACTACTTATTGAATTTAAATTTTATAAACATATTTCTTGTTTGTGTGGTGCATGGCCAAGTGGTTAAGGCATTGGCCTAGTGATCTGAAGGTCGTTAGTTCGAGCCTCAGCCAAGGCAGCGTGTTGTGTCTTTGAGCAAGGAACTTAACCACACATTGCTCTGCGACGACACCGGTCCCAAAGCTAAATCAGCCCTTGCCCTTCCCTTGGACAACATCGGTGGCGTGGAAAGGGGAGACTTGCAGCTTGGGCAACTGCCGGTCTCCCATACAACCCTGCCCAGGCCTGTGCTCTGGAAACTTTCCAAGGCGCAAATCCATGGTCTGTTGAGACTAGCGGATGCCTATTAAATATATTTCTTATTATAGACAATAGACAATAGGTGCAGAAGTAGACCATTTGGCCCTTCGAGCCTGCACCGCCATTTTGAGATCATGGCTGATCAACTACTATCAATACCCGGTTCCTGCCTTGTCCCCATATCCCTTGATTCCCCTATCCATAAGATACCTATCTAGCTCCTTCTTGAAAGCATCCAGAGAATTGGCCTTCTCTACCTTCCGAGGCAGTGCATTCCAGACCCCCACAACTCTCTGGGAGAAGAAGTTTTTCTTTAACTCTGTCCTAAATGACCTACCCCTTATTCTCAAACCATGCCCTCTGGTACTGGACTCTCCCAGCATCTGGAACATATTTCCTGCCTCTATCTTGTCCAATCCCTTAATAATCTTATATGTTGCAATCAGATCCCCTCTCAATCTCCTCAATTCCAGCGTGTACAAGCCCAGTCTCTCTAACCTCTCTGCGTAAGACAGTCCAGACATCCCAGGAATTAACCTTGTGAATCTACGCTGCACTTCCTCTACAGCCAGGATGTCCTTCCTTAACCCTGGAGACCAAAACTGTACACAATATTCCAGGTGTGGTCTCACCAGGGCTCTGTACAAATGTAAGAGGATTTCCTTGCTCTTGTACTCAATTCCCTTTGTAATAAAGGCCAACATTCCATTATAATTTATAGTTTTCTATTATATATTGCATTGTACAGTTGCTGCAAAACAACAAATTTCATGACATATGCCAGTGATATTAAACCTGATTCTGATAAAGAAATATAGAAATCATTTTTATGTAAGAAGATACATTGGGTAATGAAGAATGTTTGTTTCCTGAAGCCATTCAAATAGGTCTCAAGCTGCTAAAGGAAACTTTTTAAAGGCCAGTGAGGGACTAAGAGTGGATGAGTGCCAGTCTCAACACTAGACAGGAGTAAGCAGGGACTCTGAGTGGATGTATGCCAGTCTCAACACTAAACAGCAGTTAGCAAGCAGAAAGACAGCCAGCAACTGTAAGGCAAACCTCTCTCTGCATTTAACCAAGGATCATCAATAATTAGTTGATCCTTAAACTCCAGTCTTCACAATGTTACTTCATGGATCCTCTCTGCTCTCTCCACTTCAAGTCAGGCTACACGAGGTGTCTTCAGCCCCCTTAAATATGACTAGAAGGGAGTTCCTGCCATTTGGCTATTACTGAGCCACAGTTGCCCTGGAACATCTCCAGCTCTGGAATATGCAGGTTCTCGTGTCTCCACCCTCTGGGTCTCAGATTACTCCCATCGCACTCCTTAATTTTTATTTTTCTTGTGTCTCTAATGCCATATGCCTGTGATGTTGCTGCAAGTAAGTTTTTCACTGCACCTGTGCATGCCTGTACTTATGCATATGGCAGTAGGATAGAACAGTACAGCACAGTGAAAAATCAGAATCAGGTTTAATAGCACCAGCATATGTCATGAAATTTGTTGATTTTACAGCACATTGCAAAACATAACAATAAAAACTATTAATTACAGTAAGGATATGTATTAAATAGCTAAATTAAATAAGTAGTGCAAAAAAAGTAGTAAGGGAGTGTTCATGGGTTCAATGTCCATTCAGAAATCTGAGGCAGAGGGGAAGAAGCTATTCCTGGATTGTTGAGTGTGTATCTTCGGGCTCCTGTACCTCCTCCCTGATGGTAGCAATGAGAAGAGGGCATGTCCTGGTTGGTGGGGGTCCTTAATGAAGGATGCCGCCTTTTTGAGGCACCACTCCTTGAAGTTGTCCTGGAACTACAGAGGCTAGTGCTCATGATGGAGCTAAATGAGTTTACAGCTTTCTGCAGCCTCTTTCAATCCTGTGCAGTAGCCCCCTCCCCCTTACCAGATGGTGATGCAACCAGTTAGAATACATGGTACACCTGTATAAATTTGCAGGTGTCTTTGGTGACGTACCAAATCTCCTCATGAAATGTTGTTCTTTCTTTGTAACTGCATCCATATGATGGACCAAGGATAGATCCTCAGAATATTGACAAACATTGGCCTGTGATGTTGTGCCCACCTTTAACTTACTCCAGGATCAATCTAACCCTTCTGTCCCACATGGCCCTCTATTTTTATTTATCTTTCCTTTAATAGACTTGACTTTGACTGTAACTAAGTACATGCTATGCCAATGGTGACAATGCAAAGTTGGTCCAAGAAGAATCTTGCTGTTAAGATCAGCAGGGCAGAATCAGAATCAGGATCAGGTTTATTATCATTAACAGATGTCATGAAATTTGTACAACACACACAAAATGCTGGTGGAACACAGCAGGCCAGGCAGCATCTATAAAGAGAAACGCTGTCTACATTTCGGGCTGAGACCCTCCATCAGGAATTTGTTTTGTGGCAGCAGTACAGTGCAAGACATCAAAATTACAATAAGTTATTGTATACGTAAATACATATGGTGATAGATATATACTGTACATAATTAATGCAAAAGAGGAATAGGAGGTGTAGTTTATGGGTTCCTGAACTGTTCAGAAATCTGATGACAGAGGTGAAGAAGCTGTTCTGAAACATTGAGTGTGGGTCTTCAGGCTCTTGTATCCTCCTCCCGATGACAGCAATGAGAAGAGAGCAAGAACCAGTGAATTCTAAACCCAAAGCCTCTTCCTGTGCTCCTTATTCACACGAAAGTTTGGGCTTCAGTTTTGTCAACCTATAGACTCACTTTCAAGGACACTTCATCTTAGGGTCTCAATATTACTTGTTTATTTAATTATTACTTTATTATTATTTCTTTTATTTGGTTTTCTTTTTGTATCTGCACAGTTTGTTGTTTTATTTTTGCACATTGGTTGTTATCCGTCCTGTTGGGTGCAATCTTTCATTGATTCTATTGTGTTTCTTGTATTTACTGTGAATGCCTGTGAGAAAATGAACCTTAGGTTTGCATATGTACTTTGATAATAAACTCACTTTGAACTTCGAACTTTCTAATGCATTTTTACATGTTACTTTTCAAAACAGTAAAAGCTATTACATTTTTTTCTTTGTATTTTGCTTCTAAGAAGAGGAAACAGAGGGATAATCTAGCAGTTGCATGCAATATTCATTGGCCAATAACGCTGGCAAGAAAATAAAGCCAATGACAACTTTAATTGCAAGGGAACTAAAATGAATCACGTACTTTATCTTGCCGCAGTCTATCCAAGTTATTCAAGAGCAAAGGAGTAAGTGTTTTGTCTAATAAATTCTGGATAATACCGAGAAACAAATATAATTGCCAGAATTCACATGGTTAGTACAGTAATGGTTGCAGTGGGGATAATGCTGCTTTCATTATTTATTACTTGTTTCATATAAAAGAACTCCAGTTCCCTGAGTCACAGTCCAATTGCTGAAAGGCAGATTGGGAGAATGAATTAACTTGTACCATACTTATGTAGGGGATGAACTTATTTTATTTATTTCTTGTTATTTATTTAGAGATACAGCATGGAATAGGCTCTTCGAGTTGCATTACTCAGCATCCCACCAATTTAACTCTAACCTAATCTCAGGATAATTTACAATGAGCAATTCACCTACTAACCAGTACAGTGTACATCTTTGGACTCTGGGAGGAAACCAGTGTGCTCACAGGAGGGACACACAAACTCCTTACAGGCAGTTTTGGGAATTGAACCCTGGTCGCTGGCACTGTAAAGTGTTGCGCTAACCACTAGGGTACCGTGCCAGCCCATTTCAAAAGGTCTTTGGACTGTGGAGGAAACCAGAGGTCCCAGAGGAAACCCATGCGCTCACAAGGAGGACGTAAAAAACTCCTTACAGGGGACGCCAGAACTGAACTTGGAACTCCCAGTACTATATTAGCCAAATACACAACTGAACTAAGTGGTTTGCAACTACTGTGTTCTACGCAAGCCACGCTAAATTGCGGGGGCCTTAACAGAGTTATTTAAAACATCCTTATCCACTTGTGAGGTGCCAGAGAATCAGAGGATAGATAACATTGTTCCATTATTTAAGAAAGGCTCTAAGAATAAGACTGGAAATTATAGGCCTGTGAGCCAGATATCAATTGTGGGAAAGTTATTGGAAGGCATTCTAATGGATTGGATTTACAAATATTTGGGTAGACAGGGACTGATTAGGGATCGTCAACATAGCTTTATGTCTGGTAAGTCATGTCCAACCATCTTTTTTCAAGGAAGTTACCAGGAAAGTTGATAAGGCAAGGTAATGGATGTTGTCTACATGGATTTTAGCAAGGCCTTTGACATGGTCTAACATGGAAGGTTTGTCAAGAAGGTTCAGTCGCTTGGCATTCAAAATGAGGTGGTAAATTGGATTAGACATTGGTTGTGTGGGAGAAACCAGAGAGTGGTTATAGATGGCTGCTTCTCAGACTGGAGCCTGTAACTAGTAGATTGCAAGCAGGGGCCCTGTACCTTCTCTCTGATGGCAACAGCAAGAAGAGAGCACGACCTGGGTGGTGGGAGTCTTTGATGATGAATGTTGCTTCCCTGCATGTAGATGCTCTCAGTGGCGGAGAGAGCTTTACTCGTGATGGACTAGACCATATCCACTACTTTTTGACGGCTTGTCCTTACAAGTGCATTTGGTGTTTCGTAACGAGCCATGATACAAATAATCAATATACTCTCCACCACATATCTACGTAAGTTTGTCAAAGTTTTAGATGGCATGCTGAATCTTTGCATACTTTTTAGGAAGGAGAGGCACTGCTGTGTTTTCTTCACATTGGCACTTGCATGAAAAGAGCGACCTTTTACTCAGAGCGGCAATCGAGATTTGAAGGCAGTTTCGCGGCATTTTTTCCTGAGTTGGGGAGTGACCAATCAGCAAGCGGCAGTGCGTAAAAAGCGCTCCCTTTCAGTCAGGTCTGAGTTCAAGATTTAAAAAGCAGAGTTTCGAGCCAGTTTCTTTCCCCGAGTTGTACAATCAACGTCAGGGGTGCGTAAAAATCAAGCCGGCGATCAAGGTTTCAAAGGCAGAGTTTTGCGGCCGTTTTTCTGAGTTGAGGAGAGACCAATCAGCAAACAAGAGTCATTAGCAAGGGCCAATTAAAAAGCACAGGTGCAAGGGGCCCAGATCTTCCTTTTGAGTGTGCTAGTGTTTATGGCTCATCAGGCTTGGGTGAGGTAAATTGTCTTGTAAGTTACTCTCGCTGTCCTTATTTGATCATTCTCCATTTGTTAGGGCACAGGAGCTTTGTTTTGTACTATGTGTGGGATGCGGGAAGTCTGAGGGTCCTGAGAGAACGTATTAAAGAACTGGAGCTTCACCTCGATGACCTTTAACTTATACGTGAGAATAAAGAGGTGATAGAGAGGAGTTACAGGGAGGTAGTCACCCCTAGATTGCAGGAGACAGGTAACTGGGTGACTGTCAGGAGAAGGAGGGGAAAATGCACAGTCAATGCAGAGCACACCTGTGGCCATTCCCCGCAATAATAAATATACAACTTTCAGTACTATTGAGAGAATGACCTATCCGTGGGGAAGCCATAGTGACTGGGCTCTGGTGCTGAGGATCAGAAAACCAGAGAGGTGAAGATGACTGTAGTGTTGACAAATTCGTTGTTCAGAGGAACAGAGATGAGGTTCTGTGGGTGTGATAGAGACACTTGGATGGTATGTTGCCTCCCTGGTGACAGGATCAGGTCCATGGCATTCTCAAGGGTGAGAGTGAGTAGTCAGAAGTCTTGACACATATTGACACCAATAACATGGGTAGACCAAGTGAGGAGGTCCTGAAGAGAGATATTAGGGAGCTAGGTAGAAAGCTGAGAAACAGGATTTCTGGGGTAGTAATCTCTGGAATGCTGCCTGTGCCACATGCCAGCGAGGGTAAGAATAGAATGATCTGGAAGATGTATGTATGGCTGAGGAACTGGTACAGGGGTTTAGATTTATGGATCATTGGGATCTCTACTGGGGAAGTAATGACCTGAGCAAAATGGATGGCTTACACATCTAAGGGGTCCAATATCCTTATGGGCAGGTGAGCTAGAGTTGTTCGGGAGGGTTTGAACTAATTTGGCAGGTGGATGGGAACTGGAGTCATAGTGCTGAAGATGAGGTAGTTGGTTTACAAACAGAGGCAATGTGAACTGAGGCTCCTGGCAAGGAGAGGCCGATGATGGGGCAAAATTGCAGTCAATGGCGCGAGATGCAACATAACAGGTGGACAAAATTGAAGCGGGTGAATACAGGACTGAAGATATTATATTTGAATGTATGAGTATCTGGAATGAGGTAGATGAGCTTGTAGCACAGTTACAGATCGGCAGGTATGATGTTGTAGGCATCACTGAACAGAGGCATGAGAGATTCATTGGAAAGGAACATTGGCAGGGATGATGGTAGAGCAGCAATGGCTGGAATTTCTGGAAGCAATTCAGAAGGCACGGGATATATACTGTACATCCTAAAGAGAAAGACTTATTCTAAAGGCAAGATGACACAACCGTGTCTAACAAGAGGTCAAAGCCAACATTAAAGCCAAAGAGAGGGCATATAATATATCAAAAATTAGTGAATTGTTATAGTTAGAGAATTGAGAAGCTTAAAGTCATTAAGAAGGCAAGCTAGCCAATAATAAAAAGGATGCCAAAAGTTTCTTCAGATACATAAAAGAGGGGTGAGAGTGAGATATCGGACCACTGGAAAATGATGCTGGAAAGGCAGTAATAGGGGAACAAGGAAATGGTGGATGAACTGAATATGTATTTTGCATCACAGTGGAAGACACTAGCAGTATGGTGGAAGTTCCAGGGGTCATGAAGTGTGTGAAGGTTCTTGGGGAAACTGAAAGGTCTGAAGGTAGATTGTGTACACCTCAGGGTTTTGAAGGAGATGGCTGTAGAGAACATGGAGGCATTGGTAATGATCTTTCAAGAATGCTGGAAATGTTTCTAGAAGACTGGAAAATTGCAAGTATCGCTTCACTCTTCAAGAACAGAGAGAAACAGAAGAAAGGAAATTGTAAGCCAGTTAGTCTCACCTCAGTGGTTGGGAAGATGTTGGAGTCGATTATCAAGGATGAGGTCTCTTGCCTGACAAATTTGTTGGAATTTTTTGAAGAAATAACCAGTAGGATAGACAAAAGAGAATTGTTTGATGTTGTGTACTTGGATTTTCAGAAGGCAAGGTGTCGCACATGAGGCTACTTAAGCTGAGTCCATGGTATTACAGGGTAGATTCTAGCATAATTAAAGTAGTGGCTGACTGGCAGGAGGCAAAGAGTGGGAATAAAGGGAGCATTTTCTGGTTGGCTGCCGGTGACTAGTGGTGTTCCACAGGGGTCGGTAATGGGACCGATCCTTTTTTTTACATTATATGTTAATGATTTGGATGATGGAATTGACAGCTTTGTTGCAAAGTTTGCAGATTTTGCCTAAGATGGGTGGAGGGGCTGGTTGTTTAGTGGAAACAGAGGCTACAGAAGGACCAAAACAGGTTAGGATGATGAGCAAAGAAGTGGTAGATGGAATACAGGGTCAGGAAGTGTATGGTCATGCATTTTGAAGCAATGAAAGGGTTGGCTATTTTCTAAATGGACAGAAAATGCGAAAAACTGAGAGGCAAATGGATTTGGGAGTCTGTACAGGATTCCCTACAAGTTCATTTGCAGATTGAGTCTGTGGTGAGGAAAGCAAATGCAATATTAGCATTCACTTCAAGAGGACTAGAATATAAAAGCAAAGATATAATGTTGAGAGTTTATAAAGCACTGGTGAGGCCTCACTTGCAGTATTGTGAGCAGTTTTGGACCCCTTACCTTCAAAAGGATGTGCTGAAACTGGAGAGGGCTCAAAGGAGATTCATGAAATAATTCCTGGATTGAAAGGATTGCCATATGAAGAGCATTTGATGGCTCTGGGCCTGTATTCACTCGCATTCATAAGGATGAGGGATGACCTTATTGAAACATATCAAGTGGTTAAAGGCACTGAAAGTGTATGTGGAGAGGATGTTTCCTATGGTGGGACCAGAGGATACGGCCTCAGAATAGAGGGGTGTCCTTTTAGAACAGAAATGAGGATGAATTTCTTTTGCTGGAGAATGGTGAATCTGTGGAATTCATTGCCACAGGCAGCTGTGGAGGCCAACCAGTGTGCAAAAGACAACAACTGCAAATGCAAAATAAAAGTAATAATAAATAAGCTTTAAATATTAAGAATATGAGATGAAGAAAGTCCATAGGTAGTGGGAACAGTTATTATTCTTAGTTATTTGTGTACTTGCATTTTTTACATTGTCAGTCTGTTTATGTATAGTTTGCATAAGTTCTATTGTATCTTATTTTCCTGTAAATGTCTGCATGCCAGTGGGTACCTGTCAGTATTAACCTCATGATCTACTCGTGCATTACCTTCTCTGCCACAGATACAATGATTTCTCTTTCCCATTTCTGATAGTGTCCCAGACCTGAAATATTAACTGTTTCTCTCTCCATGAATGCTGCCTGACTACTGAGCTTTTCTGACATCTCTTCCACAGCTGGGTAACATCAGATGGTCATTCATTTTACAATTCAGACACAGGTTAAACAAGGTACTAATCTAAAATTTGTTTTTTTTTAGTTTCTTGATACAACCCATGTGCCTCTGTTTATGATTCACATTACATGCCTCATAGCTGGCCAATGCTTAGTGGCATCAGCACCAGACTTCAAGGCAAATGGTCCTGAGTTCAAATCCAGCCAGCCCTTGCATGCTTTCCTTCTGTGCTGGGTTGAGGATTTATATATTGAGCCTCGTTTTTATATATATTTTTAATGCTGCCTGATGTGCCATAAGCCGTGAAAAGGAACAACACATGCCTCATAGAATCACTGAGTCACAGAGGGGGGAGAAAGCACGGAAGTAGGCCTTTCATCTGATTAGGTTCATGCTGACCATCAATTTCATGCTGTAGTTTCTCCACATTCTCATTCAGGTTCTCCCACCTCCTACATACTTAGGCAATTTACAGTGGGCCAATTAACCTACCAACTGTACACCTTTCTGTTGAGGGTGAAACCAGAGTATTCAAAGGGGCATAATTTTAAGGTGGCATAGTGGCATCTTCACTGGACTTCGAAGTGAGTGGTTCCGAGTTCGAATTTGGCTGGCTCCTTGCATACTTTCCATCCATGCTGGGTTTTGCATTGAGCTAGCAACTTGGCCGTGGTTTTTTTTAAAAGAAACACACAAACAAATGCTAAAGAATCAGCAGGATTGCCACCTGATGATGTGGAAAAGAACAACAGCACAAAATGCTGGGGGAACTCAACAGATCTGGCAGCATCTATGAACATGAATAAATAGTCGATGTTTTGGGCTGAGATCCATCTTTTTAAGGTGTTTGAAGGAAAGTGTATGGGGGATGTCAGAGGTGTGAGTCTCTTAGACAGGCACATAGATGATAGAAAAATGGAGAGCTATGTGGGAGGAAAGGGTTAGATTGATCTTGGAGTAGGTTTTAAGAAGTCAGCATAACTTCGTTGGCCAAAGGTTCTGTACAATACTGTAGTGTTCTATGAAACACATGTAGCCACGAGGGTGGCAGAGTCTTCTGTGCAGACTCCACAGAAACAGCATCAGAGGTCAAGATCAAATTGAGGTCACTGGAGACGTAAGATTGTGGTTGCACCAAATGCTCACTCTGCTCACTTGAGGGTTGCTGAGAGACCCAGCACATTAATACAAGGCCATCAAACAGGTGTAGTTATCTTCTGAATTGAAATTAATTGTTCAACATCTATACAAGCGTGCTGCCTGTGGTAATGATGGGAAAATAATGATGCAGTAGCAGACAGCACAACATTACTGTGTGGGTTCCCTCTGGGTGTTCTGGTTTCCAAAGATGTATAGGTTTGGGTTGGTTAGTTTTAGGCATGCTGTGTTGCTGATGGAAGCATGGCAGCACTTGAAGATTACCCAGCACAGTTCTTGTTGATTTGATTTGGCACAAAATGATGTATTTCACTATATGCTTTGATACTTTGAAAGAATAGATTCCAGGTGGTATATCAAAGCTGAGAGAGTAGAGCTTGGTTATGTAAGTACATTGTGTTAATACACATGATGCATTTCACCATGTTACAATGTACACATGATAATAAACCTGAGCAGCACAAATCCTCATCCAATTTGTGCACTCATTCAATCTTTCTGCTTTGGAGAAGGTATTTGAAATTCATTAGAAATTTGAGTTTTGAAAGTTCCTTTTGCAGATGTTCTGTGAAATGAGGGGTATTGTGAACGACTTGACATTATTTTAGGAGTTGCCTCATAACACAAAACAATGGCGTGGGTTGTTAACACAATAATGTCAATCTAATTAGCCGATCATGTGGGAGCAACTCAATGCATAAAAGCATGCAGACATGGTCAAGAGGTTTAGTTGTTTAGATCAAGCATCAGAATGTGGAAGGAATGTGATCTAAGTGACTGTGGAATGATCATTGGCATAAGACATGGTGGTTTGTATATCTTAGAAACTGCTGATATCCTGGGATTTTCACGCACAACACAGTTTACAGTGAATGGTACAAAAAACATCTATTGAGTGTCAATTTTGGTGGGGGGGGGGGGAAATGCATTGTTAATGAGAGTGGTCAGAGGAGAATAGCCAGATGGGTTTGGGCTGATACGAAGGTGACAGTAACTCAGATAATCACACATTACAACAGTGGCATACAGAAGATCATCTCTGAATGCACAGCATGTTGAACCTTGAAGTGGCTGGGCTTTGCCAGCAGAAGACCACAGGCATACACTCAGTGACCACTTTACTAGGTGCAGGAGGTACCTAATAAAGTGCCCACTGAGTGTATTCTGTGTGATAACAGACACTGTGAGTTAATCCACTTGGCATTATTGGATGAGATGTCTTTAAATAATTTAGTGGCAAAATTCCCATTCACTCTTGGCACTAATTGCATGTCAGATCATCCAGCTGGACACAAATCCCCCACATTTTGTTTTATGAAGCTAACCCAAAGCTTAAACACAAGAGATTTCTGCAGATGTTGAGAATCCAGAGTAACACACACAAAATGCTGGAGGAATGCAGCAGGTCAGGTGGCATCTGAGGGAAATAAACAGTTGATGTTTCGGGCCGAGACTCCTTATTAGGATAAACCTTTCTATATGTCACTATCAATAATATGACCAGCAGTTCATAGATAGTTATGGTTTTATTGTGCACAATTAAACAGATGTATACATGGTATACGTAACAGCCAATAAACACTATTTATGCCCTTCGCAATTAAAAAAATGCAAAAGAGTAATATAAACCCCAATAACATATGAACCATCTTTTAGATGGAAGAGCAGTAACTGCAGTCCCTCCCAACCAGAACACAAGTGAAAGGGTTACAGAGTCTGGTATAAATGATATTTTCTTTAAAAAAAAAGTACTGCACAATACAAAGAGAAGATTTAACAACCATCGATGCAAGTGGCTTTCAACTTTAGTGAAATACTAAGAATTTGAAACTTTTCTTGGATGAAACAATTGTATGACTGGTTTCTTCATGTAACAGACATATTTGTAAAATTATCACAAATGTTTGCAGGCAAGGTATAAAATGTGCAAACATGGACAAAGCGTATAGCTCCATAGTTATAATCTAACCACACAAAAAATGACTTAAATTGTCAGTTTGGTTTTACATTGATGGTTTTTGGAACCCAATACACATAATAAATAATGTTGCCAGCATACAGAAAATGATTGATGCACCATGTAATATTGTCCCTATCAGAATAAATTATTATATATAAAACATAGTTTACTAAGAGATTATTAGAAGAGATCATATTGCAAACAGGTTCAGCTACCAAATACTATAATGCTCACCTCAGACATAACGTCTGAAGTGTTTAACCTGACTTTAGCAAAAGCCTAACACCTTTTTTAAAAAATAGAGTTAGGATCTAGTGTAAAATGTTGCAACGGTGACATCAGTTAAACCTGACCAAATGTCACGTTACATGTCACACAATAGTATTACTGGATAAAATATTCTATTGGTTTCACAAACAATTTTTATCTTCCTAATATATTTTATTTTAAAAAAGCACATTAAATTCCCTGTTTACAAATGAACTCACTTCCACATCTCTGAAGTTAAGAATGGTCACCTATTACCATTGACCTATTAATATATCACATTAGGACATAGCTGCATTATATTGCAGTTGCACCTACACTGGTCCCTGTATTATTGTTTAACGCTCAATGGTGAAAAAAAACATCATCAAACCATAGAAATCTTTGACTGCTTCTAACTTGGTGTCAAACTGCATTGTGTAAGTGTCCAATAGGCAGTCATCACTTCTTACATTAGTACAAGGTCAATGAAGTCACCAAATCAGTTTAACGCAACATACAAATGCCAGAGGTAGACTTCAACATGTAAATTTTAGGTAATTTCATTCCTAATTATACATCACAGATCTCCATGTTTTCCAATGTGAAGCAGTTGTTGGTTTTAATATTCCATTTGGGTTCAGGCGTAACAGATATAGCCATCATTTTAAATCACTGATCACCTGCCATTGCTAAAGACTACGCTATCTGAAATAATATCCACTGAGGGTTTTCAGCAAGGTCTAACAGTGCAAAAGTCCAGCTCTTGTGGCTTCTTCCTTATACTGCAGTGTTCCCTGGGTAATGCATGGCCAGTATCAGCCTTACATTTGATTAAACGTCTCTTGAATCCTCTGCCGCAGGTCTTTGAGCATGGTGACCAGCCACCAATCTCCCACACCGGGCAAGGATCTCCACATTGCCGGATGACTTCTGGTTTCTGGGTGGTGTCACAGTCAAATGCTATTTTTCCGAGATTGTCTTCACACTCAACAGATCTGTGCTGCAACCCATTTCCACATGAAACGGAACACTCAGACCAGTTTCTCACTACCCATTTATAAATAGGCCTCTTATAGTCTGGTTGCCGCGAGTTTATTTTATTGAATTTGCTTAAACTTTCATTGTTCAATGAGACTCCTTTTGTGTCCTTTTTATGAGGACTATGCAAAGATTTATCTTCCCTATTGTCCTTGGGTAGGTAGAAGGAATAGCGGACTCGAGGAGGAGTCATTTTTCCAACTGACAGGACTTCAATGACCAGTGGTTCTTGGATGGGTCTAAAGGCTTGAAGGCTTTCAACAGAAGTTGCTGTCCCACTATACCTCAGCAGGCTTCCCTTTATGACAATGTCCCGTTCGACCGCAGAAACAATATAGTGACCATTGAGTATGTACTTCCCATGTTCATTCCTAACAGCCAGATAGTTGTCATCATTAGTCATGCCTCGGTATCCTCTTTGCTTGATATCTATACTGGTGGCTCCGACTGGAATTGTCACAATATAATTATATCCATGTCTGTTGAAAGAAAACAGCTTTAATACTGTAATTACGGTAAATGCTAAAATATTATTTGAGAATCTCTCTTCTTCATGAATTCTTTATTCCACCTTTCATAATCCCAGACCTTCCTTTTCTCTTTAGAGAGAAAGAGGATGAGAGGTGACTTGATAGAGGTGTGCAATATGATAACAGGCATACATTGAGTAGATAGCCATAGACTTTTCCCAAGGTGGAAATGGCTAGTACGAGGGGCATAACTTAATGTCTCAAAGACCCTTTCAAACAATTGATTTCTTAAAGTATGGTCACTGTTATAAGACCATAAGATATAGGAGCAGAATTGGACCAGTTGGCCCACTGAGTCTGCTCTGCTGTTTCATCATGGCTGATTCATTTTTCTCTCAGCCCCAACTCCTACTTTCTCCCTGTATCCCTTCATTTTCTGACCAATCAAGAACCTATCAACATCTGCCTTAAACATTCCCAATGACTTGGCCTCCACAGCTGCCTTTGGCAACAAATTCCACAGATTCACCACTCTCTGACTAAAGAAATTGCTCCTCATCTCTGTTTTCTTAATGGAAATGCCTCTAGGCTGTGTCCTCTGGTTCTAGACCACTCCCCCACCATAGGAAGCATCTTTATACGAGGGAGAATAATTTTAAAGTGATTGGAAGAAAGTAGAGCGGGGACATCAGAGTTAAGTTCTTTACACAGAGAGTGGTTGAAGAATAGAAATTCCCGCCAGGGGTGATGGTAGAGCCAGACACATTAGGGATATTTAAAAAACATGGATGATAGAAAAAAGGAGTGTTATGGAGGAGGGAAGGGTTAGATTGATCTCAGAGTAGGTTAAAAGGTCAGCAGAACATTGTTGATTGAAGGGCCTGTACTGAGCTGTAATGTTCTATGTTACAAGCCTGAGCTTTCTATATCCCGATCGATGCAATTTTTCAAAAGTGGTCCATTGTTTTCTGAATTGTGAGGCTCTGCAGCTTAATTTTGTTTCCAGCTTTGATCATGTGACCTGGCTAAATGAGCAAATTGCTCACAGTCCCTCAACTCCTACTCTGTGTTGACCAGAGTAAGTGAACACAGCTCTCAATCTTCCCCCCCTCCTTGTTTCAAAACTTTGATTTCATTCAGTGTTTTTCCCAGAGTACTCTAACTATTCATCAGTGCTATAACAATGGACACATCTACATTGTCTACATGAATAGGTGATTATTTGAATAGCTAAAGTCTCTACAGAGCTGCACTGACATTGCTCCATTTTCACTGTTCATTTGTTCTAGTCTAGTTCATCTTCAGAGAAGTTTCATTTATTGGGTATTTTCTTAAGGGTCTATAGGCATTTTCACTATGAAAATGTAATGGTGTTGACTTTATGATCCCTCTTATGACTCCCTCTCCTTGTTTCAGCTCTTTGTTCCCATTCAGTGTTTACTCCAGAGTAGCCTAACTGTACATGGTGCTATAACAATGGAACCCTCTATGTTATCTACAACATAACGGGGTGATTGCTTGAACATCTTGTGTCTCCACAAAGCTGCACTAATTTTTCTCCATTTACAAAAGAGTTTCACTTATTGGGTGTTTTCTTAAAGATTAAAAGGCATTTTGTCACTATTAAAATTAATGGTGTTGACATTATGTTTCTGCTTATGTATGAAAATGAGAAATTATCTTTGAACTTGTATCATAGTCATAGGGTCAAACACTACAGACACAGGACCTTTGACCCCACCGTGTCCTTGACACAAAAATACCTATCTAACCTAATCCAATTTATCAGCATGTAGTGTTAATGAATTCTCAAATTATAATTGTCTTTAATGGTATTAAAGAGACATAATATTATATTAATAACAATTAAGTATAAATGAAAGGAAAAAGGAGAAACATACATGGGCTTTGTGAATAAGCCTGAAACTTTCTTGCAGCTTTTGTGATCACCTCCACATACTCCACACTTGTCAAATTTCTTCTTGGAGCCCAGTCTTCCATCACAACCAGCTTTTATACATTTGCCTTGGACACACACGGCTGAAGTGTCTGGCATGCATGGAGTTCCATCCACTACCTGGAAGTTCAAGATCAAGATTGTTTAATGTCATCTCCAGTACACCAGTATAAAGGAGAACAAAATAATTGTTACTCCAGATCCCATGCAACACAAAATAAATAGAAGATAAAGAACACAATAGCAATAATGAAACACAATAAAAATAAATACTTAAGATAGCTAATATACATTGATTGTATGTTCATAAAGTAACACAAGGCTGTGCATGAGGTGACTGACAGGAAATAATAAAATATTAGGTGGAGATGTTGATCAGCCTTGCTGTTTGAGGAAAGTAGCTGTTTTTCAGTCTGGTGGTCCTGGCACGGACACTATGTAGCCTCCTCCCTAACGGGAGTGACAAACAGTTTGGAAGGACATAATAATTTAGGATGCTGTTTCATCCTCTCAATTCTGCTTAACATTTTGTAAAACTTCTCTGCCATGATTCAGTATCCCTTTTGATGTAGGGAACCAGAACTCACATCAATCTCTGTGTGCAGTGCAGTCAAAGTTCAGCACTCCATTCTGAAACATTCCACTGTGTGGAAGGAGCAGATAATGGAACAGATTTACACCAGGGACGGCAGAAAAGTGGGATGTTTTAAAGTAAGGATGGTGTGTATTTCCACTGTAAAGGAAAATGAAAATCAAACCCCTGCAGACGCTGGAAACATGAACTAAACGTTCCAGACCATTGAGTCACACCCACAGAATATGGATTGAGATAGGACTGAGATGAGGAGAAATGCCTTTACTCAAAGAAGATGAATGCCAGATTCTCTACCACAGAGTGCTCTGGAGGCTAAGGCGTTGAATATATTTAAGGAGATAGAGGCAGAAACAAAATGACATTTAAAAGATAATTGGACAGCTATATCTGTTCTCGGGTGATGGGGTGTAGATATGTCTCTACCAAATGAGGTGCAAAGTGCTCCTTCCCTCTGCTAGCCTTGGTAAGGTGTAGCACCTGCTGAGCCCCTGATCATGGTCATGTGAAGCTATGGGAACAGGTGGTGAATGGTTGTGTGAGTAGCTTGTGTATATCACAAGTCCTGGTTATGTGATCACTGACGCCAGGCAGACAATCTCTGAAGAGTATTGATAATAGCTGTGGTCACCTGTCTTGTAAAGACACTGCCCAGAAGAAGGCAATGACAAACTATTCTTGTAGAAAAATTTCCCAAGAGCAATCATGGTCATACAAGCAATAAACTTAAGTTTAAAAAGAAAGCACCTGGAGTTTGTATTATAAAGAGCGAGTCACTCAAGAAAAACGCAAGAAACTAAATGATTAATAACTCTCATTAAACAATTCAGGTGCTCTAAAAACCTCACAGCCCAATGCTCTACAGTATCCTGCACAAGCTTGAAGAGCTCAGTACAATATTATGCTTACCTTGGGTGCAAGAACATAGAAGTATCCAGTTCCATTTGCTCTGCACACAAGCTTGCATTTGTCCCTCAAAGATACTCCTGAGTATTTCGGAACCCACACAACAGATGGGGCAAGTCTATTGGTATTGACATTGTAACCATTGAAGGATTCACACTGCTCCTCCCTGAAACTTTTACCTGTGGTTTGGATGGAAATCCAAAAAAAAAACCAAAAACAGCAATTAGAGGGGATTAACTGTAACTAATCATCATATCTGTAGTGTGGCAAGACTGTTCTTTCACTTTTGACTAAGTTGGATCTTGATGTTTTTGTGATACAAAGGTGCTTTTGAAGTCAAGAATGAGGCATAAAACTTATTGCTCATAGCCATTTTATTAAATGCTACAAGAGCAAAGATAAAGAAGAAATGTTGAGAAAACAAAGAAAAGACCCTACGAAAAAGCATTTGTGGTCGTCTCATACCCAGACTAGAAATAGCAAAATTCCATTGGTATCAAAGTAACTTATAAAATAGCTAGGTTCATATCATGTGAATCTTGCTACAGAAAACTAAGATGGTTCTAAAAAATAAGGAAGCAACTATACCATAATTACAGGAAAATTCAATGAACAATTACCATAGGCCACAGGACCATAACACATAGGAACAAAATTAGGCCATTCAGTCCATGGAGTTTGCTCTGCTGTTCCATCATGGCTGATGATGAAATAGAGCAGAATTGCCTGATTCTGCTATTATTTGGCCTAATAATAGGCCATTAGTAGGCCAAATAATAGCAGAATCAGGCAATTCTTACATGTCTTACAGACTTATCTGTGGAAAGAGGAACCAGTCAATATTTTAATCAGGAGGAAGGGTCTTCAACATGAAATGTTGACTTGCTTCTCTTTTCAACAGTTTGTTTTTTGTTGCAAATTCCTGCGTTTGCAGTTTTATTACCTGTGACCTTAGCAGTTCTGTAACCAGATTTACTCTGTCAACAAATTTTCCATCTTTGAACTCTGACTTACAAATTCTCAACAATGACGGCTAATGAATGGGTGTTTCTAGACCTGCTAAATTCTGTAACTTTCAATGACAATACAGAGCATACAAAGAAAGAAATTAAAATAAATTGTCAAGTTTTTACTATTTAGATGTTTTTACATACTCCAATGTGTGGTGAATCTGTGGAATTCATTGCCACAAAGGGCTGTTGGAAGCCACATCATTGGGTATATTGTGGAGATTTATTGGTTCTTGATTAATCAGGATGTCAAAGGTTACACGCAGAAGGCAGGAGAATAGGATAGAGATGGATAATAGAGTAGCTATGATGGAATGGCAGAGAAACTTGATGGGCTGAACACCCTGATTCAGTTCCTATGTCTTATAGTCTTGTGGACAAAGGAGTAACTGTAACATGAAACTTTTGGGGTTTTTCTGATGAATCAATTTCTGCTTTACTCTTACAAATCTGTCCATCATTTTGAGTGATTCCTTTCAGCAATGTAATTAAACATAGTTTCTATACTTAAGAAATTCTCCATTATTCAAGAGAAAATAGACATTATTCTTCAATTGATATGGATTTAATAGAGTGAATCCACTCTGGTCTTATCTTGCTGTTCCTGGCATCACTGTGGTGAGTGCAGTATCATGCAAAAGTCCTAGCCACCCTAGATTTTTTATATAGTTTCAGAAGGTATGGCCTCCACAGAGCCTGATCCCAACATCATCGAGGCTGTCTGTGATTACCTGTTGAGACAGAAGCAAGCGAGACAGCCAAAGTCTGCAGAAGAACTGTGGCAAGTTCTCCAAGATGCTTGGAACAACCTATCAGCTGATTTTCTTATTAAACTACACAACAGTGTACCGAAGAGAATTGACAAAGTTTTAATGGTCAATTGTTATAAATTTAATTGAGTGAATCCACTCTGGCCCTATTTCACAGTTCCTGGCATCACTGTGGTGAGTATACAGTATGTCTCAATAATGACTGAAGCGAACGTCTGTGCCACTTATGAAAATATTGAAGAGAGTTAGGAAAAGTATTGCTGTTTCATTGAACATATCTTCTGAGTATGTGACTGTTTTGAATGTATAGCATCCGTTTCCCCTTACTTAAAAAGGATAGTGATTTGGGGATTAAATTTCAGACTTTACAAAACATTTTTATAAGTGCAAAGTTCAAAATTCAACGTTATAAAGAACACTCTTTGCGTTTTCTTTCACAAATGAAGCATTAATTACTTCACATGAAGAGCACTACCACTTTCAAGAACTTTTTTTGTTCAGGTTAAGCTGGTTTCAAACTGGTTTCAATAAACTCTTTCATCCTGCTTCAGAATTGTGTATGTTTTCCTCAGTATTTGCCTCTCTGGGTGAAATTGCCATCAATGTTAACAATCGATAACTTTTCAATATAAAGCGGAACTTTCCAGTGGCTAAACATTTTAATTCTCATTCCCATTTTGATATGTCAGTTCATGGCCTCCTCTTGTGCCAAGATGGGGTCACGCTCATGGTGGAAAAGCAACACCTTTTCTGTCTGGGTAGCTTCCAACCTGATATCATGAAAATCAATTTTCCTTCTGGTAAGGATTTTTTTCCCCTTCCCCTTCCCTCTTCTTCTGTTCCCCACTCTGGCCTTTTACCTCTTCTTACCTGCCTATCACTTCCCCCTGGTTACCCAATCCTTCTCTTTCTCCTATAGTCCACTCTCCTCTCCTATCAGATTCCTTCTTCTCCAACCCTTTACCTTTCCCACCCAGATAGCTTCACCTATCACCTTCTACCTCACCTTCCCCTCCCCCAACATTTTTTATTCTGGCATCATTTCCTTGCTTTTCAGTCCTGAAGAAGGGTCCTGGCCTGAAACTTCAACTCTTTATTCATTTCCATAGATGCTGCCTGACCTGCTGATCTCCTCCAATATTTTGTATGTGTTGCTTTTCAATATCAAAATTCAAATCACTTCAAAATCAACCCTGAAACAACCAAAACTGATTGCTGGAAAATGCAGCCAGCGAAGTGCTGGGGAAAGGGATGGGTTCTCAGTAACAGAAGGATGAAAGCACTCTATTCTCTGAAAGGTAGTCTGTGTCAAATCAGAAAGGAAGGAGTTGATGAGAGAGGAGAAAACAAGGTAATAAAGATGTAAACACGAGGAAATCTGCAGATGCTGGAAATTCAAACAACTACACACACAAAATTAGCAGGCTAGGCAGCATCTATAGGGAGGAGCGATGTCGACGTTTCGGGCCGAGACCCTTCATCAGGACTAACCAAAAGGAAAGATAGTAAGAGATAATAAAGTTGTGTTAGATCTCTTGAGGAAACCAGATGGTAAATCATCAGTTTTAATGGTCCTATTTTATTCCTTACTTTATGATAAACTGTGCATTACAGAATGTATATAATGGATTGGCCCCAATGAACAGACAACACAAAATACATCTGTTATTCAAAGCCAGATAAATAACACAATGTGGCTTCAATAAATGTCTTACCATTGTCAGGGCATGGCTCCAAATTGCATGAACGGTATTTGACACGGATCCCCTCACAATATCGTCCTCCATTGGCTGGGACTGGTTTGTTGCATTCTCTCTTGGCAAGCTGCACACCACCTCCACACGTACGTGAACATGACCCATAAGGACCCCATTTTCCCCATCTTCCATCCACCTGCAACAGATAGAGATCATTTGTACAGATGCCAGCCCTTTATGCCATGCCTGTTCCACATACAATGTACTTAGTGCCAATATTACAAAATAATAAAGTCTCCATGACACCATTAACATTAAATGAAACCCAGCTATAAGTGTGGGACCTTAGGTCCAGGTTCAGGAACAGTTAGTATCCTTCAACCATGAGGCTCTTGAACCAGCATGGATAACTTCACTCACCTCAACTCTGAACTGATTCCACAACCTATGGGCTCACTTTCAAGGACCCCACAACTCATGGTCTCAGTATTTTTTATTTATTTGGCTGTTTGCTTGTTTGATTGTTTATTGCTTATTCAGCAAGTTACTTAGTTATTTATTTAACTAGTATTTATTTTTTATTAATTTCTTTATGTGCTTTTTGTATTTGCACATTGGTTGCTTTTGTCTTTTCTGTACTTTTTCAGTGATTCTATTGTATTTTTTTGCATCAGGTAGGAGGTACAGAAGCCTGAAGGCACACACTCAGAGATTCAGGGACTGCTTCTTCCCCTCTGCCATCCGATTTCCAAATGGACATGAAATCACTGAATGCTCCCTCAATACTTTTTTTTAATTTGTTTCTTTTTTGCACTACTTATTTTAATTAAACTATATAGTATACATATATACTTACTGGAATTTAGGTTTTTTTTCTATTTTTGTTATGTATTGCATTGTACTGCTGCCACAAAGTTAACAAATTTTACGACATGTGCCAGTGATATGAAACCTGATTCTGATTCTGTCAGTCATTGACACAAACAACACATTTCACTGCATGCTTCAAAGTTTTAATGTACTGTACATGTGAAGTATAAAGCTAATCTAATCTAATTGTTCTGTTGACCATAGCATTTATTGATTTCAGTTTCATTATCTATAAATAGCAATCTTTGCAAACCAGGAGAGCCATATGCTTCTTTGTAATTCATACAGTATAACATTGTGCTGTTATAATAAGTAAGATTTTTTTAATTTCTATAACACAAGTCATATCTTGGATGGAGAAAATTGTGCTGGGTCATAATTATCCACTTATATTTAATCGCTATCCCATAAAATCTTATCCAGATGCTTCATGGCTTGTTATTGGCAACGGCTCTGCCCAAGATCACAAGAAACAGCAGAGAATTGTGGACACAGCTCAGCACATCATGGAAACCAGCCTCTCCTCCGTGGACTCTGTCTACACTTCTTGCTGATTTGGTAAAGTAGGTATCATAATCAAAGATCCCATTCACACCGGACTTTTTCTCTTCTGCTCCTTCCCATTGGTCAGATACAAAACCCTTTGTATGATAGGATATGCTTGACCTCACAATATAATTCATTATGGCTTCATTTTCTGCCTGCACCTGCATTTTCTCTGTAATACTTTATTCTGCATTCAGTTATTGGTTTCTCTTGTACTACAGTACTGTGTAAAAGTCTTAGGCACCCTAGATTTTTTATATGGTTTCAGATGGTACGGCCTCCACAGAGCCCTGATCTCAACATCATTGAAGCTGTCTGGGATTACCTGGAGAGACAGAAGCAAACAAGACAGCCAAAAGTCTGTAGAACTGTGGCGGTGGTGAATCTGTGGAATTCTTTGAACAGGCTGCTGTGGAGCTAGTATTTTAAAATAGTAATCGATCTAATACAATTTGCATTCAGTAAAGCAACCAGCATAATTAAATCTTGTTCCTCTTTGTCCATCTTCATCCATTACATCACAATTATTATTTTGTGAGAGCAACAACGTAAGATAAAGCAAATCATGTCTGACAATGTTTCATGACATTGCTTTGTAACAGTTTTAGAGAAGAACTGCTTCTGAACAGGCGATACACAAGTGTGAGAGTTCACACACCTCAGATAACTCTGTGGGAAACTTGCAGATCCTTACAGAATTGGGTTTCAGAATCAGACTCAGGTTTAATATCACTGACATAAGTTTGCAGCAGCTGTACAGTGCAATACATTATACATAAAAACTATAAATTACAATCAGAAATATATTAAATATATATTTTTAATCTAGGCCTAAGTTGATACTTTAAGTTGTCAGATAGTTGATAGATTATCATACTCATTAAAATTAAAATTTGTTACAATATATTTATGATTTGGATAACTGCTTTTTGACATTCATAACTTGACATTCAGACCAGGCATGGACATATATTTCAAATGTAATTTCTCCATTTGACAAAATTTCTGGTGTGATTCATTTCAAAGAAAAGGTAACAAACTTATACAATTATTTTGATATATCTACAACACTAAGGATAAGGGTTCAGTGAAGCAGTTAATGATTATGCTTCCAGCCAACTAAAATTACAATGCATTCTTGAATGTTACTTCTGAGTGAACAGAAACATTGTAAGTAAAACTAAGCCAATGAATGCTTGTGGGTAAATGATAAACCAGCCACGCTGGGACTGATTCAATATAATGCGCACATTAAGAAATTATTATATTTAGATAGGAAACTAACAAGATATACCATGTAATCTTAACTGATTGTAACTAGGAAACAAACTACTCCATTCTTTATTCATAAGTCCAAAAGACATAAGAGCAGAATTAGTCCACTGGCTGATTTATTATCCCTCTCAACTCCATTTTCCTGCCTTCTCCCCATAACCTTTGATACCCTGAATAGTCAAGAACCTATCAACCTTTGCTTTAAATATATACAATAACAAAATTGATTTTGAGAGGCTCCAAGATGATGGTGTTGTGTCACATATATTACCTTGTGCTTTGTCACATCATGCATTGGCACACAAGTGCCCTTCATACAGAATTTCCCATCTCCACAATGTGTTCCATCTGCCCATGGGAAGTGTCTTGTCTGGCACACCAGCTGCCCTTGGGCTCTCCCTGTACACCACAGTTTCAAGCAAGGCTGCATGTATGGGCATGGCTTCGAGTTAACCCCAAACGCCAGTTCACACTGCCTGTTCAAGTTGTAGCTCTCACCGGGTAGGTTGTTGGGTAATGTGATAGGTTTCATTGGCTCATCCAAAAGGCAGTCACCTGTGGACAGAGGAAATTAGCAACTGAGGCTCCATTGATATAGGTCAGTATAATCAAATCAAAATGTGTTTTGTCTTGATTGAGAGGCTTGATCCAAAACATCAGTTTTCCAATTCCCATAAGACCATTAGACACAGGAGCAGAATTAGGCCATTCGGCCCATAAAGTCTACTCTAGCACTCCATCATAGCTAATTTATTAACCTATCAACCCATTCTCATGCTTTCTCCCCATAAAATTTACAACCATTACACCAACCATACAAGTAAAGTGGCACATGCATCCTCTGGGTAAATAACATGTAAAGGTTAGATTTTCTATGGAACACAAGAACATAACATAATAAGGCCAATCAGCCCATCAAGTCTGCCCTAACATTTAACATGATCATGGCTGTTCTCGAGGCTTCATCTCCTCTTCTGTCCCATTCCCCTTTCGCCTTCAGTTCACTGATCTTTTGAAAATGCCCCCACTGAACTACTCTCCAGAATCATACAGGATTCTGGAAGTTCACCACCCTCTGCAAGGAGAAATTTCTGCACCCTTTATTTTAAATCCAAAATGAAAGTCAAACTAAATTTATTATTCAAGTACGTACAGTATATGTCACCATATACCACCTTGAGATTCATTTTCTTATGGGCATTTACAGGAAAATAAAGAAATACAATATAATTTATGGAAAGAACTATACACAAACAAAGACTGTGCAAATAAATAAATAAATAATACTGAGAGTCCTTGAACACCTCCTAATCTTCTGACTGTACCTCTTTGTTGGTGGTGCTCCCACTGAGTGGAAACACCTTAATATTGATCCAGTCATGCTATCCAACCCTCTCACCCAGGAATTAGCCCACTGTACCTCATATGGACTATCGCCATTCTCATATTTTTTCTTTCTCCCTCTCCCTCTTCCCCCCTTCCCCCATTCCCCTCTCTCATCCCTGACTTGTTTTACTGATCATTTTCAATCAGTGCCCTCCTGCCTGTTGAACCAACTTCTTATCCAACATTTAAAGAATTATAGGCATTTATTATTTAATTGTAAGAGAAGTGAAAGAAGTTAATTGTAAATTAACAAAGACCATTTTGGAGAGTTTCTTCCTCTTTTTTTATCCTTCCTCACTTCAATCCCTCATAATTTTGAACATAACAGCATATTTTTTCTTGTCCTCCTCACTCTAAGGAGAACATTTCTTTCATCCCCATTCTCACAACATGTGAAGATGACTTCCATGAGTCCACTCCAATAAATCTCCTCTCCACCCTTGACACCTTTTCTGAAGCGTGGGTCCCAGAAATGTGCAGTAAATTTAATAAATAACCAAAATGCCAACAAAATTCTTATCATAGATTTAATAGATTGAACACAATGAAATTGATTGTTAGATCACTGCAGAGAGAGCTCACAGCTCTCAGTAATCTGGCATGAGTAATGACCATGTATAATGCATTCAATTCCAAGTCACGGAGCAAACTTTACAAAATGGTCCCTGTTAATTTCAAATTAACTTCTCCCACTCCACTTCTATTTAAATATCATACATTTATAAATCTTTGAATGTTGGACATCTGTAAGAACTTGGTTCAGTTGGACTTTTTTTAAAAGAGGTCTTTTCTTGAGCAAAACGGCAGCACTCTAGTAATCCTTACAAGCAAGTGATCACGCCATGTGACATTTCAAATCATTGGGCTGTAAAAATATCCAGTTCGATTAAGCTTTGAATTCAGACAGCAATGCAGGTCAAGCAACCTTAATAAAACCTTTGAACTCTGCCTGGTTCACTCAGTCGTAAAAATGTCACCTCAGCAAAAGTTTCCGAAGCTGTAACAGGATTAACAATGTCATGCCATGTGATTTTGTCAGGCACACAACAATCAGTGGAGCTGCCTCTGTGAAGCTGTTCAGTGGTGATGGTAAATGCTACTGTATTTTCAGCATAAGACCAGAAGAGTAATTGAAAACTTCTTTCCCACATCTACTTTATCTCGGCCTTTAAATATTTTGTAGCTTTTAATGAGATCCCCCTCTCATTCTTCTAAACTCTGGCAAGTCTGGTCCAGGCAAAAATACTCTCCTGCATTAACTTTCCCATTCCAACCTTTTTCCATAAGACACGGGAGCCGAATTAGGCATCTGGCCTATCCATTCTACCCTGATATGGCTAATTTATTTTCCCTTCCAGCCCCATTCTCCAGCCTTCTCCCAGTAATCTTTGACACCCTTATTAATCAAGAACTCCACTTTAAATATGCTCAATGACTTGGCCTCCACAGCTGTCTGTGGCAATGAATTTCACAAATACACCAAATTCACAGGCTAAAGAATTTTTTTCTTATATCTGTTGGAAAGAGACATCTGTCTATTTTGAGGCTGTGCTCTCTGGTCTTAGACACTCTCACTATTGGAAGCAACCTTTCTGCGTTCACTTTATCTGAGCCTTTCATTCTATTTAAGCCTTCCTTGACATCAAAGCATCCAGTGAAATTGTTTGCGTCAATGACCAACACAATCCATGGGTATGCTGGAGGCAGCCCGTAGGTGTTGCCATGTTTCCGGTGCATAGCTTGCCACAACGGATACGTCTTTGAAATGTGCAAGGAAACCATCGCACCCAGAGGAAACCCACATGGTTATGTGGAGAATGTATAGACAGCAGCGGGAATTGAACCCCAATATTACAGCTGCCACTATAAAGCAGTACACTACCACTATTCTACCATGCCACCCATAAGACAGAGGAGCAGAATTAGGCCAATCAGCCCATTGAGTCTGCTCCACCATTCCATCATCCCTCTCAACCCCATTCTCTTACCTTCTCCTCTAATCCTTTAATTAAGAACCTATTAACTTTCACCTTAAATATACCCAATGATTTGGCCTCCACAGCCATTTTGGCAATGAATTCCACAGACTCATCACCATCATCATGAAGGAAAATCTCCTTCATCTCTGTTCTAAATGGACATCACTCAATTCTGAGGCTGCACCCTCTGGTCCTAGACTCTTCCATTGCAAAAACATCCTCTTTGACCTCCTGCCATCAGGTAGAAGGTACCACATCATAAGAACCAGAACTCTCAGGCTGGGTAACAGCTTCTTCTCCCAGGCTGTTCAACTTCTTAACATCCAGTGCACATGTACACCCTGACTGAATGCCCTACCACCACAACATCAACACTCCCCCAACTCCCCAACTCACAGACACACTCTCATCCTGCACTGGTCACTTTTCATCTTTTATTGTTGCTGTTTCACATATTTATACGACTGTTTATTTTGCATTATAAAAAAATTGGTGTTAAGAGAATTGGCCAGCCATAGGTCTATCAAATAATTGAATGAACAAGATAATGTATACTTTCTGAATGGTAATGATCAAATGTGCATACCGGTTTTGATTAGGCATTCATATTAAGGATGCCATCAAGGATCCCTACCATCTGGGTCATGCTGTCTTCTCACCGCTACCATTGGGCAGAAAATATAGAAACCTCAAGTCCCACACCACCAGGTACAGAATCAGCTGTTTTCTCACATTCATTAAGTTCTTGAAACAACCTACACAATCTTAACTCTACCTCAGCAACAGAACACTGCAGGCCACCTCTTCAAATACCATGGACTTGTCCCTAATCACATTTTCTTTGCAGTGATATCTTGTCCTTTTCTTTTCACTATCTTCCATAATTTATCAAGGTCGCGATTGTTTATTGTCATAATTCAGTACGCGAGTGGAAAGGAGGACAAAATGATTGTTAGTCCGATCCGATGCAGCATTAAAACACACAAGCATAAATAACAGAATAAAAACATCAACAAACACAAGAAATATAAACATGAAAGCAATCCTATAAAACACAATCTACAAGTGATGGCTCTATGTTGAGTCTGAAGCTGTGTCCATGCTGTTGTGGCAAACAGGTCTTTCACTGTACCCGTACCTCACCGTTCCTGTGCACATGATAACAAAGTCGACTTGACTTGACAACAGGGATAAGAACATAAGAAATAGAAGCAGGAGTTGGCCATCTGGCCCGTTGAGCCTGCTCCACCATTCAATAAAATCATGTCTGATCTAACCATGGACTCATCTCCATTTACCTGCCTTTTCCCCATAACCCTTAATACTGTACCCCTACTATGCAAAAATCTTTCTAACCTTGTCTTAAATATATTTACTGAGGTAGCCTCTACTGCGTCATTGGGCAGAGAATTCCACAGATTCACTACTGTCCGGGAAAAGCAGTTTCTCTTCATCTCCATCCTAAATCTACTCCCCCAAATCTTAAGGCTATGTCTCTTGGTTCTAGTAATGCCTGCCTTCCTCATTCTAGTAACTCCTGCCTTCCTTTCTGCTTGTGAGACCTGGACTAGCTACAGGTATTTAAATCTCTGGAAAATTACCACCAACACTGTCTTATGGACTTCTATTTTGAGAGAGGCCAATGCTATTGATTCACTCAGCCTTCCAGTGAACCTGAAAATACTGTGAAGACTGAAGAGCATAATAAGGCTATCTGGCCCATGCTGTCTGTTCCACCATTCCAGCATGGCTGATTTAAAATACCATTCTAGCTTCCCATTGTATCTAGGTACATCTGACAAACATGAACTAATGTGGTATAATATCAAACAGTCCAGGTCCCAAGAGGCTCTCTCAAAGGACCAAAGGCATACCCAGTGGACCACAAGAGCACCCAACAGACCAAGGTACCCCTCAGACCATAAAACCATAAGACTTAAGAGCAGAATTAGGCCATTCAGCCCATCGAGTCTACTCTGACATTCCATCATGGCTGATTTATTATCCCCCTCAACCCCATTTTTCTGCCTTCTCCTCATAACCTTTGGCATACTGACTAATCAAGAACCCTTCAACCTCCACTTTAAATATATCTAATGACTTGGCTTCCACAGCCATCTATGGCAATGAATTCCACAGATTCACCACCCTCTGATGAAAGGTATTCTTCCTCATCTCTATACTAAAGGGATGTACTTAGGAAACATCCTCTCTACATCCACTCTATTGAGACATTTCAATACTTGAGAGGTTTGAATGAGATTCCCTGCGCCCCCCCCCCCCCCATCCTTATAAACTCCAGTGAGTACAGGCCCAAAGCCATCAAGCACTCCTCAAACATTAATCCTTTCATTCCCAGGATCATTCTCATGAGCCTTCTCTGGACCCTCTCCAATGCCAGCACATTCTTTCTGAGGTAAGGGGCCCAAAAATGCTCACAATACTCCAAGTGCCATCTGACCAATGCCATATAAAGGGTCCAAAACTGCAAGTGGTGTCTGACTATGCCTTCCCTACTGATCTCATCACCCTTAATTTGTTTTTGGTCCCAGAATCGGGCTAAACCAGCATTCAATATAATCTAGACTGATAGCCTCTGGAGCACAGAATCCCAATGACACAGCATTATCTGAGAGAAGAAATTCCATCCTCGTTTTCTTCATAATTTGCCTGATGGCCATTTATTCTAAGAAGATGTTCCTTAGTTATATGTTCCTCTGTGAGGGTGTACATTTTTGCTTCACCCACCCAGTCAAGCGTTGAAATGTTTCAATAACATTGTGTCTTATTTCTCTTACCTCCCATGAGTAGAGGCCTATATGCTTAACCTTTGAATTCAATTCCAGTTTAATTGTCATTTAAGCATACATGAATACTCATGAATAGATTCTAAAAAGACAGCGTTACTATGGGGTAATAGTGCAGAACACAGTCTCAACAGTCACACATAGGACACTTCATTTCACTTCAGGAATCAACTCAGTAAACATCCGCTGAACTGCCTGTGATACACTCAGTGGCAATTTTCTTAAGTACTTCCATTCTGTGTTGATTGTTACAATTTGTAACAGTGTTGTAACTTGAAACACTGACAGCGTAAATACGTTGAAGCTCTAAAATGTTTCAAAGTAAAGGTTGTGGTATGTTTATTTTTTAGAATATTTATGGATTATATTCATGAACCTAATTAATTGCAGAGTATTTCATAATGATATTAACATAGATTTCAAAATTGTATTAGCATCATTTCAAAATTATAATAAGATTATATAAAAGAAAATTGAAGCTGCATGGCAACAAAGGCTATGCATTTCAGATATACTTGGCTCCACAGCCACGCAGCTTAGAGGGAACAGTGGAGGTAACTAATAAAATGGCACTGAATGTATTCTCCTCTGTGTTATTGGTTAACAACTTGTTTGATGTCTGATTCAGATTCAGAGTCTGATCTCATTCCCTGTCCATCACTCAGCCATGATTATAATCTTCTTGTTCCTCTACAATGGATCCATTGTTTCAGACAGGGACACAGTGTCACAGTATTGTGTGGGCTGTACTGCAGCTTACAAAGAACAATAGGCAAAATTAATTGTATTGCTCTTTTGTGCAGTTCAGTCTGCAACAGAGAGAAGATAGCACGGATTTTTCACTGACATAAAAGTATTCAAAATTCACACTATGCAAGAGATCCTGACTTACCGTGACCACTGTCCAGGAAGTCGGTGATGATGGCTGCGCTGCACACCGACCATGGTCTGGAACGGTCAATGTGTATTAGGGTGGGAGACATCATGTGATTGTCCTTTAGCTTCCCGAATACATTTTCACATGCCTTGACGTTGTCATGGGGCATATTAAAGACATGGCCTAAAATCCAAAGGGAGGAAGTTTTCAGATAATAAATCTTGTTTGTTTGCATCAACCTTTCTTTATAGAATCATAAACAGATACAACATGCAAACAGGCCCTTTGGCCCACGGTAGCATGCTGTGGTTACACCTTGGGCCGTTGGAGTTCAGAGTTCAATTCCGGTACTGTCTATAAGGAGCTTGTATGTTCTCTCCATGACCATGTGGATTTCCTGTCAGTGCTCCAGTTTCTTTCCACAGTACAAAGAAGGTCAGTAGGTTAATTGGTCATTGTAAGTTGTCCTGTGATCAGCCTAGTGTTAAGTAGGTGGTTTGTTAGGTGGTGTGGCTCACTGGGCCGGAAGGGCCTGTTCCACGCTGTATCTCTGAATAATAAATCAATAAATAAATAAATTTGCACAAATCCTGCATGAGACCCAGTCCTTAGACTCCACACATTCCTACCAACTCTCCCCAGATTCTACCACTCACTAGTACATTAGGGGCAATTTAAAGCAGCCATTTTAAACCACCAACCTGCAGTGTTAGTGGATCTGGATCACCCAGAAGAAATTTACATGGTCGTAGAGAGGACACACAAACAGACAGCATCCAAGGTGAGGATTGAACCCAGGTCTCCAGTGCTTTGAGGCAGCAGTTGTGGCTTTGTGCTACCCAAAGCATCTTCAACAAAGTAAGATGTCCCAAGGTGTCATAGAGTGATCCAGTAATACAGCACAGAAACAGTTCATTCAGACAAATCAGGCCATGCCAACCTTAGCATCCTCCTGTCTATTCCCATTTGCCCACATCCCTCCAAGCCGTCCCCTTATCCTATCCAAATGCCATAACATTTTACTCTGCTGTCTTTGGCGCTGAGGCTGAGGCTGTGAGAGTGCTCCGGCTGCTATGCATTTTGGGGTCTGGTGATTTGCCCTGCTTTCTGATGAACTGAGACTGAGGCTTTGGGCCTATGCCAGCTGCTCTGGGGATTTGGTTCTGTGGACTCAATTTGGTTCAGAATGCTGTCGCTTGCTTCTGTTGTTTGCATGATTTGTGTATTTTTCGTTCTTTCTCTGCGCATTGCGGTTCCCCAACCTACGTTGGGTCTCAGCAGTGTAGAGGAGGCCACATTGGGAGCACGGGATATAGAAGGCAACACCAATAGATTCACCAGTAAAATGTTGCCTCACTGAGGACATGCATTCACCAGATATGAACAGAAAAATAAGTTAACCAGCAAACTCTCAAAGACAATTTATTGAGGTATTCCAGGATTTAAGTAGGAAATGGTGAAACTTTGGTGTCTCTTGACAGTTAAGAGATGTCCATGCACATCACATTGTTACACTGAGACCCATTTCCTCACCCTGGAATTATCTTGCTACAATAATTGGGTTAATATAATACAATTCTCACATTCTCAAAGGTGCGTTAAAACGTTGTCATTACGTATATTTTAGCCCTACTTAGTGTCATAACCACGGATTCGGCAGTGCAGCAGATACAGCAATTGCGCTCGTGAATATGCACGTGTTAGCTAATTATTATTTCATTCTGATGGCATTTAACTCCATTTGTTCCGTCATAACGCTTGTCGAGACTTGAGCAAAGCACAGCAATGCTTCGCTGCCTGCTTTCATTCCGCCTTGCTTGAGGAAATTGGACTGTCGAGTCAACTGACTGTGAAGACTAGCGGTATTCGTTTTATACTTAATTATTCCTTTCATTAAATATAAAATGAATACTGCTTTCAGCCGCAGTGTAGGCTTTGTTTTCCATTTGAGTGTTTTAGTTAATGGCCCTGTTTGGCCTAGTGCATATTGCTTTCTTTTCCCTCTAACTCTGTTCACATTAAAGTTGGGACTATCGACCTGCTTCAGTGTCTCTCACTCTGCACTTGGGCCATATCCGAACGTAGTGACAGCCAGTCTCGAATACACAAAGCTGGACTCAGCAGAGAGAGAGCAACTGGTTATGGCCCTGAGATTCATTGGTCAGGTAGGAGACAAACCACA
This sequence comes from Hemitrygon akajei, assembly GCF_048418815.1. Classification (NCBI taxonomy): domain Eukaryota; kingdom Metazoa; phylum Chordata; class Chondrichthyes; order Myliobatiformes; family Dasyatidae; genus Hemitrygon; species Hemitrygon akajei. Next base: position 11,522,101 of record NC_133149.1, on the reverse strand, counting down.
GGCAATGGAATCTGTTCTCAGTGAGATTACGGAGGAATTGAGGCAGATAATCTCATGCCGACAAGCCCAGTCTCATGCGGAGGAACAGGTACCATCCCTAGCCGCAACGGTTGAACAGCTCACTGCAGACAATCGGACTCCGGTGTCTGCGATTTCCACACACACGGCTGCCATCCATGAATTAACTGTGAACAGCCAGTATCAGCTGACAGCCGTTAACATTCTCACCAACACCATTCAGCAGCCTCTGGCCGCCTGAATCCCACTCACAGCATCTCGAAGGTCCTCTTTTTCTGTGGTCCCAACAATCTCTGTTACTAATGTTCCCGCTCCCGCGCCTGGACCAGAGCCGACTGCCACATCCATACAGGAATCGATGGTTGCAGGAATTTTATTACTCAATGCGAGCTGACATTCCAAGCCCAGCCTGGTCGTTTTGGTAATGATGTGCGAAAACTGGCGTGCATGGTCAATCTTCCAGAGGGACGTCCACTCAGCCCGTTCCTTGCTTTACGGAGCAAGGATAGCCCACAGGCCAATCATTCTGACATTTCATTGCAGAGTTAAGGAATGTTTTTGATCTTCCAGTACAGGGTCAGGAGGCTGCCCACCGACTCTTGGACCTGCGCCAAGGCAGAGGAATGGTGAGAGCCTATGTAGTTAAATTCTGTACCCTTGCAGTAGAGACGGGATGGATTGAGAGATCCCTCATCACTGCCTTCCAGCATGGACTGAATGCAGGGGTCCGGCATGAGGTCACTGTCCAGGATGAGCAGGGTAGTCTGCATGACCTGATTAATCTGGCTATTCGAGTTGACGACCAGGTTACTGAGTGGCACAGGGGAAGAAAGTTTCAAACTTCGTATGCGCTGCCAGATCACTGTCTTTCCTCGCCCTCTCTCCCTCCCTCACCACCCAGCCCATGGAGGAGCCTATGCAAGCAGGACACATGCGCCTGTCTCAGGAGGAACAAGAGCAGCGCTGGGGAACAGGTTCCTGCCTCTATTGTAGTGATCCAGGACACTTCCGGGCGGCATGGTCCAGGCATCCAGTAAAAGAGAATACCCGTCAGCAGGGAGGGGAATCCTGACGGGTCGGTTCTCTCTTCAGTCAGCATTCTGTAATGCTTGCAGCTTCCTTGTCGTCTCCTTGAGGTCTCAGACCCATGAACTCAAAGTGTTTATTGACTCTGGTGCAGCTGGGAATATTATGGACATCTCTCGCTCCGAGATGGGGAGTTCCAACTCAGGTATTCAGAGAAAGGATCAACGTCAAGGCGCTGGATGATCGACCTCTGGGAACTGACCAGATCCACCTTTCCACCCAACCCCTCCAACTGCTGCTCGAAGGTAACAATCATGAAGAAATATCTTTCTATCTGGTTAGTTCACCTGAACTGCCACTGGTACTTGGTCTCCCCTGGTTATCCTGACATTGCCCACGGATCGATTGGTTTCTGAGAACTGCCATGCTTGTCTACCTGTCTGGGTCCAGGTCAAGCTCTGTTTCATGAATCCCCTCCTGTCTCAGCTAAGGATGTGGACCTGTCTGGGATTGCGGCTGAATATGCGGATCTCCGTGATGTTTTCAGTAAAAGAAAGGCCCCCACACCAGCCATACGACTGTGCCATAGACCTCCTACCTGGCACTAGTCCTCCCCGGGGCCGGCTCTTTTCCCTCTCTCGTCCTGAAACGGTGGCCATGGAGGAATACATCAAGGGGGCATTGAGCTGGGGATTTATCCTTGAAAATAACCTGTACGACAAGCCCAAAAAATGAGTTCCATAAAGACCAGGTGTCGTTTTTTGGGCTATATACTTGCCCCATCCAGTGGTTTCCAGCCCCCAATCCAATGGCCAGACTGGGAGTGAACCAAGAGTTGGAGACAACCCTGCACTGCCAAACCCATGCCCTGGAGCTCCCAATTGGTTTGGGCAAAGATCGTCCACAATAAACTCCAGTTGTCCTCCACGAGTATGTCTCCCTTTGAATGCCATAAAGGATTCCAGCCACTACTCTTCCCTGATCAGGAGATTGACGTAGGAGTTCCTGCTTCTGAACAATTGATGCAGCACTACAAGCGCACCTGGAGACAGCCAGGACTTCTCTGCTGCGTGCCCAGAAACAACATGTTCTGCAGGCTGATCGGCTCCACTGACAGGTAAGGCCATTCAAGCCAGGAGAAGAGGTCTAGTTGGCATCAAGGGACCTTCCCCTGAAAGTCGAGCCGCAAATTGGCACTGCACTATGTGGGACCATTTGTAACAGAAAAACTGTCAACAAGGTCTCATATAGATTGCGTCTACCAACATTGCTGAAGATCCACTCAGTATTCCATGTTTCCCAACTCAAGCCAGTTACTACCTGTCCCCTGGCCCCAGTCACCCCTCCTCCCCACTTGGCAGATGGTTCCCTTGTCTATACGGTGCGGCGTCTCCTGGCATCTCGCTGGGTACGTGGTAAAGTCCAGTACCTTGTGCACTGGGAAGGGTACGGCCCAGAAGAACGTACTTGGATCCCAGAGAAGGACATCTTGGACAAGTCACTCATCGGGGACTTCCCGCGGACACAGGTCTACTGAGGGGTGCAGAGTTACTGTCACAACTACAGATTCGGCAGTGCAGCAGATATGGCAATTGCGCTCGTGAATATGCATATGTCAGCTAATTATTTCATTGTGATGGTATTAACTCCATTCTTTTTGTCGTAGCGCTTGTTGAGACTTGAGATAAGCACAGCAATGTTTCGCTGCCTGTTTGCATTTGGCCTTGCCTGAGAAATTGGACTGTCGAGTCAACTGGCTCAGAAGACTAGCAGTATTTGTTTTATATTTTAGTAGTTCTTTTCAGCCGCAGTGTTTTCCATTTGAGAATTTTAGTTAATGATCCTGTTTGGCTTAGCATTTGTTTTCTTTTCCTTCTAACTCTGTTTGCATTAAAGTCAGTGAACTATCAAACTGCTTCAGTGTCTCTCGCTCTGTGCTTGGGCCATATCCGAACGTACTTACACTGAGTTGTATTTTACATGAGTGTCATCTCTGAGACTGGGGTGTCCAGGGAAAGGTAGCACCTCTGGCGAAGGGGCTCGTGTCCATTCTCGGGTTGCTGGCTCATTTTTGGTCCCCACCAGAAACTCAGCTGTCGCCTGTGCCGCGAAGTACCTATTTGCATATGACAGCGGCCACACCCTGGTACACCGCTTCATCAGGTGGGTAAACCAATATTATATTAACCCAATTATTAAGTCAGCAGGCCTTGTACCCCGGTGAGAGAGGAACATGCCTGTCCTAGCATGTGAAGTCAGCTCCAGCGGACTGGGCGGATGAGGTCAACCGTGAGATCCAATGACCAAAAAGGCGGTTCTGCAACACTTCCTGGAGACCGAAGGGCCTGACAAGGCACAGAAGGAGTCATGGCCAACCACTGCAACCAATGAAGACTCCAGTTTGTGAAGACTACTCGTACCATTGGGCCCTGATTTCTGAGGCCGAGAGAATGGAACTGCCCTAGTGTAATGGCTTTTCCACTTGAAAACTTTCTCCCATGCAGTTTTCACTGGCACTGTGCGTTCTGAGGGACAGCCAACAATCTGAGATTGCTCTGCTCTGATTAAAATGCAGAGAAATGAAAGAAACTAGGAATTAAAATGCCAAGTCTAAAGGGCTGCAGTTTAGCGCTTACCCAGTTCATGAGCAGTGGTGAAGGCTGATGGGAGACCATCATCTTCTATAACAGAGCAACTTCGCTTTGGGTCACACATTGTCCCCACATCTGCCATTCCTAGTGTGTCACAGGTCTGAGCACCACACAAGTCCTGGAAGTAAATAAAACGTACAGTCTTCACAAAGTTATCAGCAACTGAAGCATTAACCGGAAATGAAAAGTCTAACTATTAAAATTTTATGGGAGATGACAGCACATTTTTTCCAGGCACCCACCACTCTTGTGTGTGAAAGTGCTGCCAGGGGTGGTGGTAGGGGCAGATACAATGGGGACATTTAAGAGACTTTTACACAGGCACATGGATGTAAGAAAGATGGAGAGTCATGGACTGCATAGGACAGGGGGGTTAGAATGATTGTGTAGTCTGCGAGTCCTCTGGAGGTCGGAATCAGATTCACGTTTAACATCACTGGCATGTGTCATGAAATATGTTAACAGCAGCAGCAGTACAATGCAATACATAATATGGGGGGGGGGGAACCTGAATTACAGTAAGTATATATTAAATAAGTAGTTAAGTAAGTAGTGTAAAGTTTTAAAATAAAAGTAGTGAGGTCATGTTCATGGGTTCAATGTCCATTCAGAAATTGGATGGCAGAGGGAAGAAGCTGTTTCTGAATCATTGAATGTGTGTCTTCAAGCTCCTGTAGCTCCATCCTCAAAGTAGCAATGAGAACAGGGCATGTCCTGTGTGATGAGGGATGGAGGACAGCCTATCTTGGAGTTGGAGGACTGTCTGTGTGCATGGGCGGGAAGGAAGAACAGGGCTTGTTTTGCTGTTTCATTGCTGTTGTTCTGTTGTCATTGTATTTGTTTCTTGTTCTGCAAAACATTGTGGTCATGCTACCATACTGAGCAGAAGTCTTAGGCACATGTATATAACGAGGATGCCGACGACTTTTGAACAGTTTTGTCATAATTTTATGTATTGCACTGTACTGCTGGTGCAAAAAATTAAAACAAAATCATGATATGTGAGTGATGACAAACCTGATTCTGATATGGGTCTCCATAGTGGACTGAGAGGGAAGGAGACAGGGAGAAGAGAATCATGGTTTAGGGAAAAGGAGAGGGGAGGGAGTTGGGAGGTGCCAATGAGACATTCTGTAATGATCAATAAACCAATTGTTTGGAATCAAATGACCTTGGTTGGTGTCTTAGGGCTGGGTGTGTCTGTACCCGTGTCATGCCTCCCCGAGCACTCATTCTCTGCCACTTGTCCCACACCCCTCCTTTGGTGCTCCACCCTTGCCATTCCCAACATCTTTTGCTCCTGCCAGCTTTACAAACTCACTCTCCGCTTCACACACAAAATGCTGGAGGAACTCAGCAGGCCAGGCAGCATCTATGGAAAAATGTACAGTCGCCGTTTCAGGTCAAAACGCTTTAGCAGGACAGCAGCATCTGCAGATTTTCTCATTTGCGCTCTCTGCTCCATGTTGCTCCAGACTGACTCCTGCACATCCTTAAGTGTATTGGTTGTTAACACAGCAATGCACTTCACTGTATGTTTCGTCGAGCATATGATACATAAATCTGAATCTACCTTTATATTGGTGGGCTAACATCATGGGCCAAATAGCCCATACTGTACTGTACTGTTCTATGTTCTAAAATAAACCATTAAACAATGTCCACGTTTCAAAGTTTCTGGTGTGCTGAGTATGCATGTTGTTAATTGTAAAATTAACAAAAAAAAAGTCTTACTGCTGCTGCAAAATCACATAAGATTTTTAACTCAAGGTGTATGCTGTCCAAATACTAAACTCACATCTGTCAAGCTAATGCCTGCTTAAATCATTCAGCATGGAGTTTGTCCTTTGCCAGGAGGTTACATATGTTTTCATTTTATTGTAAATGTCACAACTGGGAGGTTAGCCGACATATGGTAAGTTTTTTTTTCTCTAATCAAAACTTTATTTCCAAGTAATTTTCTTTAACAAGTCACCAAAGTGTACTTGCCAGCTGAATGCTGAAGAGCTAGATCCAGCCAGGGAGGAAGCATTCTTGCAAAAATTTAAAGTCTAGTTATTAAGCAGTCACAGTGCATGGTGTGGCATTGCATAGATTTATGCCTCTCATATATACACTGGAGATTCTGCAGATACTGGAAATTTGGAGCAATGCACGAAATGCTGGAGGAACTCAGCAGGTCAGGCAGCATCTATGGAGGGGATAAAGAAAGGACAGTTCTTCTCACATTTTGTTTGTATATGCCTCTTATATGTTGTGCTTGCAGGCCAAAGAACTGAGAGCATGCAGTGATTGTTTTAGTTTCTCGGAGATGGGTCTCTGATTGCCACTCCAAACTGAAAGCTGAAATTGTTTCATGGTGATATGCAAGCATAGCAATATATTTTTCTATATCAGTTAGAAACTGGATGACTTTCCACATCTAAATGTAAATGCCAAAGCAACATAAATTTGAATGATTCATCTGTCAAATTCTGTGAAACTGGCTTGCACATGAATCTAAATTTGTCAGCTTTTGAAAGCAAACACATACATTCACTCACTCACTTGTAGATCCAGTATATTTAGTTGATTATTTGGGGAGCCTTTCTTTCCTTAACCATCTGCTCTCTAACCTCCCTGTGACCATGTGGGTCTCCTCTGGGTGCTCCGCTTTCCTCCCACACCCCAAAAACATATGGGTTAGCATTAGTATGATGTGGCCATGTTATGTTGGTGCCAATAGTGAGGTGACCCTTCAGGGCTGTTCCCACCACATCCTCACACTTTGTTGGTCTTTGATGCAAACGATGAATTTCACTGTATGTTTCGATGTTTTGATGTGCATGTGACAAATAAAGGTAATCTTTGAGATCTTTCATCTTTACTTCCCTGCAGGGAGTGGGAAGCTCCCTTCACCCTCGGTGATGAAAACGCACCAATACACATTTCTCCCAGCTTGCCATACACGCTGGACTGAAACATTCTCAAAACAACCAGCAGTGATATCCACTACTGGCACATTAAATCCTCTTCCCCATTCACCACTACCTGCATGACTTAACGCTTGTGAGAAGAATTAAACAACCCTCAGGACAGAGGTACAGGAGCCTCGGGTCCCACGCCAACAGGTTCAGGAATAGTTGTTAACCTTCAACCATCAGACTCCTGAACCAGAGTGGATAACTTCACTCACCACAAACTACGGACTCACTTACAAGGTCGCTACAACTCCTTTCAATATTATTTATGTACTTATTAAATTATTTATTATTACCATTATTATTTGTTTTTTTTGTACTTGTACAGATGGTCTTCTTCTGCACATCGGTTACTTGTCATTCTCTGTGTGTAGTTTTTGTTGATTCTATTGTAATTCTTTGTTCCACTGTGAATGCCCACAAGAAAATGAATCTCAGGGTATTTGGTGACATATGCATGTTTGGATATTAAACTTACTTTGAACTTTGTTCATAATGTTCTAGTACAGGGGTTCCCACCCTTTTGAATTCCATGGACCCTTGCCATTAACCAAGGGGTCTGTGGTCCCCAGGTTGGGAACCCCTGAAGATGGGCATCAAGTGATTTTCAGAATGGCTGTCCTTTGACATTGGTCAAGTCTGTTCAGGTCGCATTTAAATCCGACACTAACCCAGATGCCATGAACTTATTTCTGCCTTCTGATGAATGGTTTGTAAGTGTAGTTTCAGCACACTGAAGTTGGTAATGGTAGAAGAGGCCAAAAGCTTAGCAAGAATTACTGTTTTAATGGTTTACACACCTAGTGAATCTTTGCTTCATACTGTGTCCTGCAGTGTAAGTGATCCCTTTCAGTGATTTGATTTAGAACAGCTGCAAGACCGAGGAGGTAAAAATTCACATTCACAGCTGAGTCATCAACTGGGAATGAGGTACAACAGAAGATGGATCACTGACACATGGATCTGATCATTACTGGATGGATATGCCTGCCTTAAAACTTCAATGATAACAGATCTCCTCATCCCAGGGCCCTGTGGAGGGAAATAAGAGCTGGATGGGGAAATCACTGAGAGGTGGGGCTCACTGTGGCTCCAGAGAGTGTTTGTCCAGTAGATGCCAATCTCTTCTCCCCTTCACAAGCTCAGAGTCTGACCTGTTACAAAAGTAAGCTTTCTATGGTCTTTATTCAGATTGGAAATGAAATCTTAAAAAAGTTTTGAAACTGATATTCCAGCACAAAATCCTGAGACCACAGTGCCCTTTAAGTGCTTATGGTAACATCTGAGAGCTCTTCTGTTGTAGCATCCCATGCAAACAGAACATATTGCACAGAACACCCCAGCACAGTACAGGCCCCATGGCCCATGATGCTGTGCCGATCTTTTAATCTACTCTAATCTAACCCTTCCCTCCTACATAACCCTCAAATTTTCTATCATCCATATGGCTGATGCACAGTATTAGATTTACACTACACATGCCATTAAAAAAGCATATCTTTGACATAAAGACTTTGCAAAGAGTCACTTAGATACTGTAAAGATGTGGAAGAAGGTCTTGTCGTCGGATGAGACTCGGAACTTCTTGGCCTCAACATTAAGTGGTATGAGTGGTGTAAACCTAACACTGTGCATCAGCCAGGTAACACCATCCCTACTGTAAAGTATGGTGGAGGTAGCATCATGCTGTGCAAGATGCTTTTCAGAGCAGGGACTGGAAATCAGGTCAGAATTGATGGGAAGTGGAATGCTACTAAATGCAGAGAGATCCTTGATTTTAAAAAAACCTACTAGCCTCTGCCAGAAAGGGTAAACTGGGGAGGAAGTTCATCTTTCAGCAGGACAACAACACAAAGCACACTGCCAGAGCAACCATGGAGTGGCTTCAAGTGAAGAAAATTGATGTCCTTGAGTGGCCCAGTCAGAGTCCGGACCTTAACCCGATCAATCTCTGGATTGCTGTCCATCGCCACCCCCCAACTAACCTGGCACAGCTTGAGCAATTTTGTAAGGAAGAATGGACAAATGTTGCTCCAACACATTTGCAAAGCTAATCCAAAAAGACTACTGGCTGTAATAACAAACACGAGGAAATCTGCAGATGCTGGAAATTCAAGCAATACACACAAAATGCTGGTGGAACACAGTAGGCGAGGCGGCATCTATAAGGCGGCGTCTACACTGTCGACGTTTTGGGCCGAGACCCTTTGTCAGGACTGGCTGTAATAGCTGCGAAAAGTGATTCAACTAAGTACTGAGCAACGAGGGATAAATAGTTTTGAACTGCTGACATTTCAGTTTTTGAATTTTTAGATTTTCATGCTGTACAATCTTCCCTGTTTTTTAAGCTCTACTGTGAAAAATGGAGCATGTGATTCACAGATAAAAAAATCCCCGGTTGTAATACTCATTAATATGAACAAAGGATTGGGGGCTGAATACTTTTTCAAGGCACTGTATATGTCACCATATAAAACCCTGAGATTCAATTTTGTTGCTGGACATACAAGTAAATCCATGAAACACAATAGAATCAATGCAAGACCTCATCCAACAGGACGGACAAACAGCCAATATACAAAAGACAACAAACTGCAAATACAAAAGAAAAAGAAAATAATAATAATAAATAAATAAACACTCGAGCTGAGTAAAATGTTCTCCTAAAGGATTGTCTATTGGTGGGTCCTCAGATATCTGTAGAGGACAATCTGGGATCCACATATTCTGGTGCAGTGTAGGCACGAGTATGTGGTAGCTGTGGTTAGTAGTTGGGTCTTTTGGATCAAGATGTAGAACTAAATTCAATCTTCAATTACACAAGAGTGTTGAAGTCAACTAAGTCTGATTTCCAATATGGCAATCTAGCAAAAAGAATTTAGCTCCATTCCAAGTTTTGTTTGGACCAGTTATAAGTTGAAGTTCCTTCCAATGATGGATTTTACTTGTTGGACAAGATGTTGAGTACTGAATAGGCCCAGCCAAGAGGGTGGGTGAGTGTGTGCAATGAGCTGCCAGCAGCAGTGCTGGATGTGTGTTCGATTTCAATATTTAAGAGAAGTTTGCATAAGTACATGGATGGGAGGGGAATGGAGGTCTATGGTCCAGCTGTGGGTCAGTGGGACCAGGCAGATTAATAGTTTGGCTTGGACTAGATGGACTGAAGGATATCTTTCTGTGCTCTGGTGCTCTATGTCTCTGGACTCTATGAGCACTTGCAAAGCTAACTCAACATAAACCAGGTCGCAAGATGATAGTGCCTATCATCTTGATCATCAACAAGATGATAGTGCAAGATGATAGTGCCAGGTCGCAAGATGATAGTTTATGTCGCAAGATGATAGTGAGCCTATGTAAGGAGGACAGAATTCTGCAGTCCAGGTGGTGAAAGTGTACATCAGCCAGTCCTCCAGCTCCAAAGGAACAGGAGATCCCAGCAGCTGGTTTAAACCTGGGGTATGGTTGTACAGTTTCCATCCCCTGGAACAAATACAATTTTCTATTGAGCTCTTATAGGAATCTAGCCACCACACATTAATTCCCCAATTTAGATTTTTAAAATAACATTTAAAATTTGCTTTTTTTGCCACATGTACATTAAAACATGTATCTTTTGTGTCAATGACGTGATGGGGACAGCCCACAAGCGTTGTCATGATTCCGGTTCCAACATAACATGTCCGCAACTTACCGACCTTTGCTAACCCATGGTGTCACAGTTAGTGCAATGCTTTACTGTACAGGCTTTAAGATGAGGGTACAATTCCCATAGCTGTCTGCAAGCATCTTTTACATTCTCCCCATGACTGCATGGGTTCCTCTCAGGTGCCCTGATTTCCACCCACATTCCAAGAACAAATGATTAGGCTTAGGTTTAGTGTGTTGTAGGCATGCCACGTTGGTGCCAGATGTGTGGCAATACCTGTGGTTTGCCCAGCACAATCCTTGCTGATTTGATTTGACATAAGCGATGTATTTCACAGTATAACGATGTACGTTCTAACTGGCTGCATCATCGTCTGGTATTGGGGGGGGTGGGGGGTGTACTGCACAGGATGGAAATAAGCTGCAGAGAGTTGTCAGCTCCATCATGAGCACTAGTCTCCATGTCATTCAGGACATCTTCAAGGAGTGGTGCCTCAAAAAGGAGGCACCCATCATTAAGGACACCAATCACCCAGGTCAATTCAGGAACGGCCTCTTCCCCTCCACCATCAGAATTTTGAATGCACATTGAACCTATGAACACTAGCTCACTACTTTTTTTATTTCTGTTTTTGCACTACTTAATTAACATATATATGTATTTACTGTATTTCACAGTTTTCTTTTTCTCTCCGTTCTCATGTATTACAATGGACTGCTGCGCAAAATCAAAAAATTTCACAACATATGCAGGTGATATTAAACCTGGTTCTGATTCTAACATGTGACAAATCTTTAATCCGTACATCATTGGAATGTGGGAGGAAACTAGAGCACCCAGAAGAAACACACACAGTCATGAGGATTAGGTACAAACTCCTTCAAGCCATCAGCGGGAACTGAACCTCAATCGATGACACTATATGGCATTACATTCATCACTATGCTACTGTGCCCCCGACAAATGTCAGTGATCTCTTAAAGTAATTGACTTGTGTGGAGAACTTTGAAAGTTGCTATAGTCTGACCTGAAACTCTTTTAGATACAGTAGAACAGTGTGTTTTTTTCTTGATTGTTCCAATGTGTGAGGAGAACTGAGAAATGGAAATGAGAGAGGCCAAAACAGAAATAAACAAAGTCATTTCCATCTTACTGCCAAACACCATTACACTGTTATTCCCATATAAGGTGCTGGAACCTCTGGCTACACAGAAAGAACACAGCGCACCCATTAGATGAATTTCAGTTCTGTTTTCACTGCTTTACTCATTGTGACAATTCTGTTCTGATTTTACGTCAGCATCTCAAGTGCCTCATTCCAGGCACTAAGCAAGATTAATACTTGTTCAGGTCTTCGTATTTAAGAACACTGGTTTAATATCTCTGCGAAGAGATAGATGACAAGACTCTGTGACCCAACATTTTATGTGGCTGGAAACACACGCAAAATGCTGGAAATACTCAGCAGGTCAGGCAGCACCTGTGAAAAAGAGACCCTTCTTCACGATTGGAAAGAAAGGAAGGAGTCAACAGACATAAGAGAGCAGTTGTTATTTGAGATGTTGAATAAAGAAAATCAGATTCCTGCATTTATTTAATCAAGTATTAAAAAAACAAAATAATTATTACTCCAGATCCAATGCAACACAATTGGATCTACTGAGGTTGAGTGGAATTACAGCCAGAGGTCATGGGTTAAGAGTGAAAGGTGAAAAGTTAAAGGCGAACATGAGTGGAAACTTCTTCACTCTGAGGGTCGTGAGAGTGCAGTATGAGCTGCCAGCACAAGTGGTGGATGAAAGCTCAATTTCAACATTTAAGAGATATTTGGATGGGTACATGGACGGTAGGGATATGGAGGGCTATGGTCCTGGTGCAGGTTGATGGGGGTAGGCAGTGTAAATGGTTCAGCATGGACTGGATGGCCCAAAGTGCCTGTCTCTGTGCTGTATTTTTCTATGAGACTATGACTCTGAAGAAAACGTACAATAAGATAAAAACAGAACAACTTAAAAAAACAAAAGAAATATGAATTCATAAGATAGCTTATACTGTATACATACATTGATTATATGTCCGTAAAGTAATGCTAGGTACAGAAATGTCTGTACATAATGCGACCTTGACAGGAAATGTTGAAGTCGTGGTGGTGGTGGGTGCATTAGCGGGTGAAGGTGTCAATCAACCTCACTACTAGAAATTATATTGTAAATCAAATCATTAAAAAACAAAAAGCATTTTATGGAACCTATTAATTGCTTTTCAGTGCCAAATTTCCCAATCTGACTGAAGATTTGATATGAATAGTAGTAATTCCATGAATTTACTTAATTTGCGAAACTTGTAAGGAAAAATATCTTAAATAATATTGCAGTATTCCCTACCCACAATGTAAAGGTAAAACCAACAGTCCTAAGTTATTAAAAAGCAAAAAGGATTCAGCACAAAAATAATACCTTATCAGAGGAAGATACTCGTAGTGGTTTACAAAATTAAATGATCACAGTTAATGGCAGAGCTCGTGAGGAATTACATCTACTCAATCCATAATACCCATGGAGCAGCACCATAGTGTAACGGTTAGCTCAATGCTTTTCAGCGCCAGCTGTAAAATCAAGGTTCAATTCCCACCGCTGTCCATAAGGTGTTTGTACGTTCTCCCCGTGATCATATGGGTTTCCTCCAACATTCCAAAAACATATGGGTTATGATTACTAAGCTGTGGGCATGTTATGTTGGCACCAAAAGCAAGGTGACTCTTGCGGGCTGCCCCCAGCACATCCTGGACCATGTTGGTCGTTGACACAGGCAAATGCATTTCATAACATGTTTTGAAGTTTTTGATGTACAAATGAAAAATAAAGCTAATCTCTTTAAAACCTTGCATCAACTATCTTGTACTAATCTATTTGATTCAGTTGAGGTATATTTCTATCACATAGCTCAGCCTAAAAAAATTAAAAGCATATCCAGCAACTTGCATGGACAGAGATGTCAGGGTCAGTGGACAGCACTGACTCACAGTTAAACAATTCAAAGTTCAAAGTAAATTTATTATCGAATTATATACAGTACTGAGGAAAATTCATAGGCACATAGTGTGCCTAAGACTTTTGCACAGTACTATAGTAATTTTATGTATCGCACTGTACTGCTGCAAAAAAAACCAAATTTCATGACGTATGTGAGTGATGATAAACCTGATTCTGATACGGGTCTCTATTGTGGACTGAGAGTGGGAAGGGGGCAGGGGGAGGGGAAACATGGTTGGAAAAAGGGGAACAGTGAGGGGAGAGAGAGCGAAAGAAGCATGAGAGACATTCTGTAATGATCAATAAACCGATTGTTTGGAATCAAATCACCTTGCCTGGTGTCTCGGAGCTGTGCATGTCTGCATCCACATCACCCCCCACCCCTGGCACTCCTTCTCTGCCACCTGTCCCACACCCCTCCCACGGCACTCCACCCTCGCCATTCCCAACATTCTTTGCTCCCACCAGATTTACAAACTCACTTTCTACTATATTGACAAATATAGTACTGTATAAATGTCTTAGGCACCCTAGTTATATATTTATGCCTAAGGCTTTTGCATAGTTCTATATATGTCACCATAACGTACCCTGTGATTCATTTGTAAATACATAGAAATACAATAAAATCAATGAAAAAACACACACAAACAAGACAAACAACTGATATGCAAAAGAAGATGAACTGTGCAAATACAAATAAAAACAAATAATAAATAAATGAATAAATAATACTGAGAACCTGGTGGAGTCAGTTCATTGCTGAGGTGAGTGAAGTTATCCACACTGGTTTAGCAGCCTGATGGTTTACAACCATTATATTATTTCTGGCAGATTTTTTTTATTAAGTTCTGATGTACAATTAGCTTGAGAATGCAGGATCTTGATTTTGATTTCACTGTTCAAATAATTAGCAATGAATTTATAAATGGCTTGTATGTGCTTGGGCATCAGGGAAAGAGCATGGATTTTATAATTAAGTAAGGAAGAATTTAGATTGCCTAATCTTTCTGACATTAAACTAACCAAAATAATTGTTTTTATAGCACAGCAAAGCACTCAGTCTGAGACTAATCAGAGATGCACGATTAATTTCAGACTTGCCAGTGATGCATGCCAAGATTAAAGTCTAACTGCATCAGATCATTTAACACGATGGCCTACATCCACCAACTACTGAAGTATGAGGTTACTGTCATCTTTGATAAAGCCTGTAATGGAAACACCAATGCCCTTGAATGGCCCAGTCCATCACAGGTAAAGCTCTTCCTAACATTGAGCACATCTACATGAAGCATTGTTGAAGGAAAGCAGTATCCATCATCAGGGACCCCCACAACCCAGTCATGATTTCTTCTTGTTGCTGCCATCAAGAAGGAGGTACGGGAGCCTCAGGACTCACACCACCAGGTTTAGGAACAGTTATTACCCCTCAACCATCAGGCTCTTGAACCAGTGGAAATAACTTTATTTGCTCCTATCACTGAAATGTTCCCACAACCTATAGACACACTTTCAAGGACTCTTCATCTCATGGTTTTGATATTACTTGTTTATTTATCATTATTATTATTTCTTTTCTTTTGCATTTGCAGTTTGTTTTCTTTTGCATGCTAATTAAACGGCCAAGTTGGTGTATCCAACTTCACTTTGAAGTCTTCACATTAGCAGAATCCCAAAGTGTGTGATTTCTCAACCATCTCTTCGAGTCTTTACATTTTCCCGTGCACTACTCTTGATTGAATGGGATTTATTTCTTTACTTATTTAGCGATATAGCGCAGAGTAGACCCTTCCGACACCTCTAGCCTCACTGCCCCAGCAACCCCCTCCCCCACTGACAAAACTGATTAACCCTAACCAAACCATGGGACAATTTACAATAATTAATTAACCTACCCAGTGCGTCTTTGGTCTGAGGGAAGAAATTGGAGTACCTGGGGAAACCCATGCATTCTACGGGGAGGACGTACAGAGACCCCTTAAGTTAATGGCACCAGAATCGTACTCTGAACTGCGGAACGTGGCAAGCTGTAATAGTGTTGCACTGTTGTCAACTACCCTCTCCTCATTTTACAATAAGTACTGTAATGACCTGGAGTCCAAAAGGTCCACTATCCTGACAGGTAATAAATATCATAGGGCAATGTTCCACAAAAGTAACAGTTGTAGTTATATCACAACAGTTGTTTGAGAAACCTGGGCAAAAATCAATGGGGACATACTGAATTAATTGATTGATTGATTATATCTATCTATCTATTTATTTAGAGATACAGCACGAAACAGGGCCTTCTGGCCCAATGAGCTGCACCACCCAGTAACCCACCTATTTAACCCTAGGCTAATCACAGACAATTTACAGTGACAAATTAACCTACCAACCAGTACATCTATGGACTGTGGGAGGAAACTCTAGCACCTGGAGGAAACCCACACGGTCACAGAGGGAATGTACAAACTCCTTCCAGAGGACGCTAGAATTGAACTCTGAACTTTGATGCCCCAAACTGTAATAGCGTTGTACTAACCGCTACGCTACTGATGCACCATCAATAACTCTCAGAGACGTGAGGCAAGATATAGGCTTTTATTCGCTGGAAGAGAGCAGTCAGCAGCAACAGATCACCATACGACATCCTGGAGACTGAGAGAGGAGCAGTGTCTCCAATCGCCTTTATACCGGGGTCAGTGGGAGGAGCCACAGTGGCAGTCAGCAGGGGGGGCGTGTCCAGACAGGTATATGTAGTTCACCACAGCTACTGTGGTACCTATTTCCTCAGGAAGCTAAAGAAATTTGGCATGTCCCTGTTGACTCATACCAAATTTTATCAATGCACCATAAAATGTAAATATAGACTACCCAATAGAAAATCACAAGCGGCAACAACAACAGAACAAAACAAGACAACAATGACAATACTAGCCTCTTTTCCATGCCCGTCACACACACAGACAGACAGGCCTCCATCCCAAGGACAGGTTGCTTCTGGGCCTTCAGTCCTAGGCCTTGTCTCGCAGACACTTGTCTGCCCAGCTCGTGTACATTTGAAAACAACACATTGATTCAAGATTCAAGATGGTTTATTGTCATTCTTCATTACACAAGCGTAAAGAAGAATGAAATAATTGTTACTCCAGATCCGATACAGCAGAAAAGAAAGCACAAAAAAAAATAGAGAACACAATAAATATAAATATAAAAACAATCCTATAAAACACAATGTATACACATAAAATGCTGGAGGAGCTCAGCAGGTCAGGCTGTGTCTGTGGTAAGGAATAAACAATTGACGCTTCAGGCCAAGACTTGACTCGTTCTGATGTTGGACTCGTTGGCAGGTAAAAGGTGAGGGGGAATGTGGGAGTGGTGAGAGGGAGAGATGAAGTAAGAAGCTTTGTTCCATTGTCTCTGTCCTGATGAAGGGTCTCAGCCCAGAATGTCAACGATTTATTCATTTACATTGATGCTGCCTGACTTGCTGAGTTCCTCCAGCATTTTGTGTGCGCGCTCTGGATTTCCAGCATCTGCAGAATCTCTTGTGTTTACAAATAACTGTATATAGATAGACTGGTTGTGTGTACAGTACATAAAGTGACACTGGTGATGTGTATGGTCTGTTGATGGAGTGGGTTAATGGGTGGATGCATTAATCAGCCTGACGGCTGGGGGGAAGTAACTTTTTACTCTAGTGGGCCTGGCATAGATTTATTTTAATTTTATTTTATTTTAGAGATAAAGTGCAGAACAGGCCCTACCACCCCACCACTGCACCACCCAGCAACCCACCTATTTAACCCTAGCCTGATCACAGGACAATTTACAATGACCAATTAACCTACCAACTGGTACGTTTTTGGACTGTAGAAGAAAACTAGAACACCCGGAGAAAACCCACAGGCTCATGGGAAGAACATGCAGACGTCTTACAGAGCACGCCGGAACTGGACTCCAAACTCCGAAGCCCTGAGCTGTAATAGCTTCTTGCTAACCGCTACACTACCATGACCTATTTCAAAGGGAAGAAAGATTGCAGAGCTTAAAGATTTAGAGGAGTGTCTGGGTATGACTCACAAGTGACTTCAGAAACAAGTAACTCAGAAAGCTAAGGGAGTGTTGTAATTTACTGCTTAGGAGAATGAATATAAAAATAGGGAGCTTGTGTTATAATTATATCCAGCAGCAGGATTTCTGTGTACTGTAATGGTCTCCTTATTTAAAGAAGGATGTTAATGTATTGGAAACAATTCAAAGTATGTTCATTAGATGAATACCTTGGCAGGCTGGTTGATATCTGCTGGAGTTTAGTGAAGTGAAAAGGAACAAAAGAAAAACAAAATCACCAGAGATTCTGCAGATGCTGGAAACCCAGAGGATCACACACAAAATGCTGGAGGAACTCAGCAGGTTAGGCTGCATCTATGGAAGGGAATAAACAGTCAATATTTCGAGCAGACCTCCAAGACGACCACAACCTTGTCATTGGGTTTGGAGGCTTGTGTGCCTCAATGACCCAGAGAGCTATGCTGGCTGGAGTCTGGCCTTTATGCTTTGGATCTTGGTAGGGTCAACCATGTGAAACAGGTTAAAGGGTAGAGGCCAGACTAAGAGTGGTCCACCAGTCCACCAGGTTAGGTGGTTCATTTCAGGGCTAACAACCCTAACTGGTCAAACAGAACTGTTACAGAAACTGCAATGAAGAATCCTTCTACATCTGTGTGCACCAGTATTGCCAAGTCTCTGCCCAGGACTTGCGTGACTGACAGTAGTGAAAACTGAGAGGAAGCTACTGGCGTGATGAACACCACTAGAGATGGAAAACCTTCATTGATGTCCTAAGCGCCAGGGCATAACAGGCAGTAAGTGAGCATTTCGAGCACAGACCCTTCTTCAGGATTGCAAAAGATGGGGGAAGAAGGGGAAAATTGTGTTCCCATCTCACTATTTCCATATTTATGTATTATGGTAAAAGCATTTATCACATTCTTCTAATACACAGAAGCAATAATTTTATAAATAAACTAGCTAATATATCCTTTTTAATGACAGAGGAATTTGACATTAATGCATTAAACATTTATTTAATAATATCATTGTTTGAATTCCAGCTTCCACAGACTGAAATTACACACTTTGTAAATGAAGTTTCCATTGTTCTGAGCCTTGCATTCCACAGCCTATGACTGATGAACAGTCTCGGCCTGAAATGTCGACTGTTTATTCCTCTCCATAGATACTGCCTGACCTGCTGAGTTCCTGGAGCACTTTGTGTGTGTTACTAAGACCACTGCTGTCCAGTCATATAAGCACTGAGGAAACAAATCGAGGTTTCCGGCTATGAGAGGTCTATTGGTACTCATTGTGTAGGTTAATTAAGAATGGCTTGTGTAGAGAGGGACTAGAACCAGAAGGATTGGTGAGGATGGAGTGTTAAAGGTGGAGAACGAGAGCAGAGAAAGGAAAGCTTTTTTTTTTGCAATCAGTGGTCACTTTATTAGGCACACCTGTACACTTGCTTTTTAAAGCAAATATTTAATCAGCCAATCATGTGACAGTAACTCAATGCATAAATGCAAACATGGTCAAGAGGTTGGTTGTTGTTCAGACCAAACATCAGAATGGGGAAGAAATATGATCTAAGTGACTTTGGCCATGGTATGATTGTCGGTGCCAGATGGGGTGGTTTGAGTATCTCAGAAACTGCTGACCTCTTGGGATTTTCATGCACAACAGCCTCCAGAGTTTTCAGAGAATGGTGTGAACAACATGTCGAACCTTGAAGTGGATGGGCTACAGCAGCAGAAGACTATGAACATATACTCAGTGGCCACTTTGTTGGGCACAGGAGGTACCTAATGAAGTGGACATTGAGTGTATAAACCTGCGCAAAGAATGATCAATCTTGTTCCTCTTCAGCTGGCTGAATCACTTCAGCAGAATGGCCTAATTCTGCTCTTCTGTCTTATGGTCTTCAGCTGACTTTTTCATAAGCCGTTCCCATTTATTACACAAAATAATTACAATAATGAAATCCTTAAATATAGATTATTCTTGAATGGATGAAATAGAAGAAACGGGAGAGGTTCTGGAGGATTGGAGGGTTTCAGATGTTGTTCCTTTATTCAAGAAAGGGAGTAGAGATAGCCCAGGAAATTATAGACCAGTGAGCCTTAGCTCAGTGGTTGGTAAGTTGATGGAGAAGATCCTGAGAAGTAGGATATATGAACATTTGGACAGGTATAATATGATTAGGAATAGTCAACATGGCTTTGTCAAGGGCAGGTCATGCCTTACGAGCCTGATTGAATTTTTTGAGGATGTGACTAAACACATTGATGAAGGAAGAGCAGTAGATGTAGCTTATATGGATTTCAGCAAGGCATTTGACAAGGTACACCATGCAAGGCTTATTGAGAAAGTAAGGAGGCATGGGATCCAAGGGGACATTGCTTTGTGGATCCAGAACTGGCTTGCTCACAGAAGGCAAAGAGTGGTTGTAGACGGGTCATATTCTGCATGGAGGTCAGTCACCAGTGGAGTACCTCACGGATCTGTTCTGGGACCCTTACTCTTCGTGATTGTTATAAATGAACTGGATGAGGAAGTGAAGGGATGGGTTAGTAAGTTTGCTGATGACACAAAGGTTGGAGGTGTTGTGGATAGTGTGGAGGGCTGTCAGATGTTACAGCGGGACATTGATAGGATACAAAGCTGGGCTAAGAAGTGGCAGATAGAGTTCAACCCAGATAAGGGTGAAGTGGTTCATTTTGGTAGGTCAAATATGATGGCAGAATATAGTATTAATGGTAAGACTCTTGGCAATGTGGAGGATCAGAGGGATCTTGGGGTCCGAGTCCATAGGACACTCAAAGCAGCTGTGCAGGTTGACTCTGTAGTTAAGAAGGCATATGGTGTATTGGCCTTCATCAATCGTGGAATTGAATTTAGGAGCTGACAGGTAATGTTGCAGCTATATAGGACCCTGGTCAGACCCCACTTGGAGTACTGTGCCGTCAGTTCTGGTTGTCTCACTACAGGAAGGATGTGGAAGCCATAGAAAGGGTGCAGAGGAGATTTACAAGGATGTTGCCTAGATTGGGGAGCATGCCATATGAGAATAGGTTGAGTGAACTCGGCCTTTTCTCCTTGGAGCGACGGAGGATGAGAGGTGACCTGATAGAGGTGTACAAGATGATGAGAGGCATTGATCGTGTGGATAGTCAGAGGCTTTTTCCCAGGGCTGAAATGGTTCACAAGAGGACACAGGTTTAAGGTGTTGGGGAGTAGGTACAGAGGAGATGTCAGGGGTAAGTTTTTAACTCAGAGAGTGGTAGGTGCATGGAATGGGCTGCTGGCAACAGTGGTGGAGACGGATACGATAGGGTCTTTTAAGAGACTTTTAGATAGGTACATGGAGCTTAGTAAAATAGAGGGCTATAGGTAATTCTGAGGCCTAGTAATTTCTGAGATAGGGACGTGTTCGGCACAACTTTGTGGGCCAAAGGGCCTGTATTGAGCTGTAGGTTTTCTATGTTTCTATGTCTTCGATCAAGATCCTAAATAATATACTTCGGCTGAAAGCAATGGATCTGTAATCCAAATGGACCACTGATCCTTGGTGAACACACACAAAAATGCTGATGTTTTGGGCTGAAACCTTCACTACTGCCCTTCCCCCTCACATAACTTCACCAATCACTTGCCAGCATGTACTCCTGCCCCTCTCCCCACTTTCTTCATTTTGTTTCTTCCCCCTTTCCTTTCCAGTCTTGATGAAGAGAGACCCAAAACATCAACTGTGTATTCCTCTCCATGGGTGCTGCCTGACCTGCTGAGTTCCTCCATCATCTTGTGATTTTGCTGCTCAAGATTTCCAGCATCTGCAGAATATTCTGTGCCATTGATCCTGGAGATGTGTTTAAACTCAACAATTGCAACTGGGAGATTCAGTAACGATGGCCATGTCATGATCAGAGAATGATAAACCCCGTCCGACTAGTTAACCTTTCTCAAGGGAAGGAATGTTTACGTGGTCACCTCAGGATCACAGTTCTGTCATTAACTTTGAATTACCCTCTGACGTACAGTACTGTGCTAAAGTCTTCAGCATACATATATACAGCTAGGGTGCCTAAGACTTTTGCACAGTACTGAATTTGCCAATGTGGAGTGGAGAATGGGTTTGTAAATCTGACAGGAGCAAAGGATATTGGGAATGCTGAGATGAAGCACCAGGGGAGAGGTGTGGGACAGGTGGCAGAGGCAGGGGGTGGCGCCAATGCAAACACACCCAGCCCTGAGACACCAGGCAAGATCATTTGATTCCAAACAATTGGCTTATTAATCATTACAAAACATCTCTCTGGTGCTTCCCACTCCCTCCTCTCTCGCTTCTCCATTTCCCAACCATGATCCCCCTCCCCTGCCCCCTTCCCACTCTCAGTCCACAATAGAGACCTGCATCAGAACCAGGTTTATCGTCACTCACATATGTCATGAAATTTGTTTTTTTTTGCAGAAGAGGCAGTATAGAGCAATACATAAAATTACAGCAGTACGTTTCAAAGGTTTTAGGCGCCCTAGCTATGTAGTATATGTGCCTAAGACTTTTGCACAGTACTGTAACTGACCAGCTCAGGAGCGGTTAGAGATGACAGAGAAATGCTGGGCCTTGGCAGTAACACTGTGATCTGAGTCAGAGTAAACAAAACTAAAGGTGTTACATATAATGAGTGTTTTACTTATTTTCTTCTCTTTCTGAAAGGACCCTAAAGCATGATTTAGTACACATTAAAGCGCTACAGGGTTATTCAAACCAGGCAGTTAATCTGATCAACCATTCTAGTTACCCCTCCCCCACCCCCTCTATCTATTACCCCACTATAAACACTTTAAACCATTTTTTATAACACTGCTTGCATTGCAAATACATGCTGGTATTTATGTATTTATGCACATTTTAATCCATATGCATACTTCAACTCCGAACTTTACTTTTACATAATTCTTGATGCCTTATAATTGTTAAGTGTTGCTGTATTTTTGTTGCATCTTGCGCCAACACACCACAGCAAATTCATGATTAAAGTCTCGATCTTTGACTAGTGCTTAACAGCCAATGCTGGATGTATTTTGTAACGTAGCATGCAATTCAAAGTGCCTTTTGCAGAAAAGTAAAACTCTTGATGGAACAGAATGCAGAGAGTAGTCTAAAGAGAAGGGATTCTGCAGACTCTAAAAATCTCGAGCAACACGCACGAGATGCTGAAGGAACTCAGCAGGTTAGGCAGCATCTATGGAGGAGAACAACCATTCCACATTTCGGCCTGAGACCCTTTATCAGGACTGGAGAAGAAGGGAACAGAGGGTGGGGTGAGGAGAGGCAGTGCAAGCTGGCAGGTAATAGGGGAGCTCAGGTGAGTGGGGAAGTAGGTGGTGGGGGAAGGGGTTGAAGTAAGAAGCTGGGAGGTGAGAGGTGGAAGAGTTAAAGGTCTGACATAGAAACAATGTGATAAGATAGCCCTACCACTAAGCAAATCTTTCCCTCCCCCATCAGGGTTCTTGATGAAGAGTCTCAACCTTAAACATTGACAGTTTATTCCCCTCCATAAATGCTGACTGACTTGCTGAGTTCTTGCAGCACTTTTGTGTGTCTAAAGCAGGAGTTCCCAAACTTTTTCATACTGTGGACCAATACCATTAAGCAAGGTGTCCGTGGACTTCAGGTTGGGAACCCATGGTAGTGTTTTTTTTGTTTGGCCATAACTATTTCACATCTTCGCATGGGAAGAACTATGTTTCCATGGAGAGCCAGAAACCAGAGAGCTGGAGATTGACTTTGCTGTACTCCATTGAGTAATGCAGCGGTGAAAGTCACATACCTGTTTTGTGAATAGAATTGCAGTATCATAGTACTCTGGATTCTTATCGCTGGCCTTGTTAAACTTCTTCTGCCACACACAGAAGTTTCTCAGAGTGAGTGCAGCATTGCTGGAGATTTTGGGCCCCTTCTCTTCATGATTGATGACCATAAACTTCACCACCACGATGCTGATTGGGTTGAGAATGCTGGGGTGCTTGTACAACCTGGCTGCCACTGCCATTAACATGAGGACGTAGTGCTTAAGGTCATCGCCGTGGAAATTAGCCATTGATTCATCCACCACCACTAAGGTTTCCACAAAGCGGGGAATGGATGCAAAGCGCTTTGACCTACTGCCCTTTTTCCTCACAAATTCCCCTTCAGCTGAAGGATCCATGGGATGGGATGCTGTAAAAGAGACAATTAAAACATTATAAATGTGAGAAAGTCTTCAGATGCTGGAAATCCAAAGCAACATATATAAAATGGTGGAGGAACTCAGCAGGTCAGGCAGCTTCAATGGAAATGAATAAACAAACAGTCAATGTTTCAGGCCAAGACCCTTCTTCAGGTTTTAGCAGATTAAACATTGGAAGGTTTTATAACTCTGAGCATCCTTTTGCTGGAGTAATCATCATTAAATAAGCATTAGCTCAATGCTTAAAGTAAATTTATTATTAGGAATGTCAACACGTCCTACCCTGCAATTCATTTACTTGCAGGCATTCACAGTAGAACAAAGAAATACTGTAGAATCAGTAAAAAACCTACACACAAAGACCAATGTGCAAAAGAAGGCAAACTGTGCAAGTAAAAAAGTAAATAAATAATACTGGGAACATGAGTAGTAGTTTTATTAGCAAAAGTAAAAGTTACCATTAATAGACAATTACCCCGAATAAAATATCTGACAGCAGATCAAACTAATGATGGGTAAAACCAATTTTAATTGGCAGTTAATGATTACATCAGCAATCCCAACTCCTAAAATGAAAATCTCATGGAGATGAAAGCAACTCTGGACTTGTGACAGGTTTGATGAATTGAACCAGGCAAGTCACTATAATCAGGTAATGCACTCAAAATGTGGAGGAACTCAGTAGGCCACACAGCATCTATAGAAATTAGTAAACAGTAAATCTGATATATTTACCTCTTTATTTATACAGCATGGGTTAGACCCTTCCAGCCAAACGAGTAGCACCACCCGGCAACCCACTGATTTAACGCTGGCCTAATCACAGGACAGTTTACAAGGACCAGTTAATTATTGATCAGTATGTCTTTGGACAGTGGGAGGAAACTGGAGCATCCAGAGGAGAACAGGGAGAATGAACAAAGTTTCGTACAGAGGACACCAGAATTGAACTCCGAACTCCAACACCCCCAGCTGTAACAACGTCACGCAACCACTATGCTACTGTGGTGACCCTATAGTATCCCTTGCGGAACACGAGAGTTTACACAAGATCCCTTATGTTTATAAACACAAGAGATTCCACAAATGCTGGAAATCCTTGCAGAAGTGACAAGTGCTACACCTGCTCCTATATCTCATCCCTCAACAACGTTCAGGACCCCAAAGAGTGATTCTAGGTGAGGTGACAGGTATGTCGGGGTCATCTATTCTATTCAGTGCAGCCGCCTCTATATCTGTGAGACCTGACGTAGATTGGGGGACCACTTTGTCCAGCACCTTCACTCTGCTTGTGGCAAAAGGGAGGATCTACCAGTAGCTATACATTTCAATTCAACTTCACATTCCCATTCCATCATGTCAGTCCATGGCCTCCTCTGCTGCCATGAAAATCCTACAAAAAGTAGTGAATACAGCCCAGTCCATCACAGTTAAAGCCCTTTCCACTACTGGCACATCTACACAAAATGCTGTCACAGGAACTCAGCATCCATCATAATGGACCGTCACCACCAAGGAAATGCTCTTTTCTCACTGCTGCCATCAGGAAGTAGGTACAAGGGCCTCAGGACTCACATCACTGGGTTCAGGAACAGTTATTACCCTCCGACCATCAGGCTCTTGAACCAAAGGTGATAATTTCACTCATCTTTATTTACCCCATAAATGAAATGTTCCCACAAGCAATGGACTCACTTTCAAGGACTCTTCACCTCATGTTCTCAATATTTATTGCTTATGTATTTACTATTAGTATTTCTTATTTTAGTATTTTCTCAGTTTGCTGTTTTCTGCACACTGGTTCAACACCTTAGTTGGGTAGTCTTTCATTGATTCTGTTATGGTTATTATTCTATAGATTTATTGAGTATGCCCACAAGAAATGAATCTCAGGATTGTATATGGTGACATATATATGCTTTGATAATAAATCTATATTGAATTTTGAACTTTGATGAGGCCAAACTCAGGTTGCAGGAGGAACACCTCATATTCTGCCTGGGTAGCTCCAATCTAATGGCATAAACATCAATTTTCCAACTTCCAGTAATTTCTCCTCCCCCCCCCCCCTCATTCTCTCTTTTTCCATTCTCCATTCTGGTTCCTCTCTCATCCCTTCTCTTTACCTCACCTATCTATCACCCCCCCCCCCCCGGTGCCCCTCCGCATTTCCATTCTCTCATGATCCACTCTTCTCTCCTCTCCAGTTCCTCCTTCTTCAGCCCTTTATTTCTTTTTCCTATCACCTTCCAACTTCATACTTCATCCGTCCCCCACCCATTCACCCAGTCTCACCTATCATCTGCCAGCTTGTGCTCCTCCCCCTCCAACCACCATCTTATTCTGGCTTCTTCCCCCTTCCTTTCCAGTTTTGATGAATGGTTTCAGCCCAGAATGTTGACTCTTTATTCCCCTCTGTAAATGCCGCTTGAGTTGTTGAGTTCCTCCAGCATTTTGTGTGTGTTTGTTCCACATATTTATAAAAATAATTATCCACATATTAAATAATTACTGCCTGACATTTGCAGGACTTTTGGAGATTTCCAAACCGGTGATTAATGACCACGAGTTATGCTGGCACGATACTAACAAAGTCCTGCTTGCATTGATGCTGGCATGACCAGTTACAAAGAGATTAGCTTTAATTGTTATATTTACACTAGGTGACAGGATGGAGATACATCTCTACCAAAGGAGGCGTAAGGCACTCCTTCCCTCCACTATCCTGCAGGTCACCCTTGGGCAATGTGTACCACCTGCTTAGCCCCCTGATCAAGGTCATGTGAAGCCATGGGAGCAGTTGGTGGATGGTTGTGTGAGCAGTTGGTGCAGATCACAAGTCCTGGTTACGCGACCTCTGAAGAGTATTGATAATGCCTGGGGGTCACCCGTCTTGCAAAGACACTGCCCAGAAGAAGGCAATGTCAAACCACTTCTGTAGAAAAATTTGCCAAGAACAATCATGGTCACAGGAAGACCATGATTGCTCACGTCGTACAACACAGCACTTAATGAACAAACATTGAAACATCAAAACATACAGTGAAATGTGTCATTCTGTGGAAGCAGCCCGCAAGTGCTGCCATGCTTATGGAACTGATATAGTGTGCCCACATCTCACTAACCCCGGCCTGTTTGACATTGGGGCACGGGGGAGGAAACCTGCAAGGAAGACGTACAAGCTCCTCACAGACAGGGGCAGGAATTGAGCCCTGATCAGTGGTCACCATTACTGCTAAACAATGCATTAACTATTAGGCCACCATAGCATGTACAAAAGCTGCAAACACGAGGATGTGACTCCAATGAAGCTGCCAGGCTGTTAAGCCAGGCGATTTGTTATAATAGATTTTCCCAGCAGCCACATGAGCAAAGCTGCCAAATTTGCATTGAGATAACTGCTAACAGAAGCCAGAAAAGACGGCTTAACCCTTAGCTTAATAAATGTACCATTTAAAAGGCGGTACTGAATTATGTTGCCAGTCATAAGTCATAAAGGAAACTAAAGATGTAATAGTAATATCTTAGATTAGCTACTGCCGATACAGAGTGAAGATCTGCCATGGAGTCATAGAGTATTACAGCATGGAAACAGGCTCCTCAGCCCCTCTCATCCATGCCACCCATGGTATTAGTCCCAAACTATTCCCCATTCATTCTGTCCATGGTGCTCTTCCCAAACTAGTCCCCATCCATTCAGTCCATGGTGCTAATCCCAAATTCATCTCAATCCATTCTGTCCATGGTGCTAATCCCAAACGAGTCCCTATTGGTTCTGTCCATGGTGCTAATCCCAAAGTCATCTCCATCCTTTCTGTCCATGGTGCTTGGCCCAAACTAGTCCCCATCCTTTCTGTCCATGGTGCTAATCCCAAACTCATCTCCATTCTTTCTGTCCATGGTGCTTGTCCCAAACTAGTCCCCATCCATAATGTCCATGGTGCTAATCCCAAACTTGTTTTCATCCTTTCTGTCCATGGTGCTTGCCCCAAAGGAGTCCTTATCCATAATGTCCATGGAACTTGTCCCAAACTAGTCCCCATCCTTTCTGTCCATGATGTTTGTCCCAAAGTAGTCCCATTTGCCCACAATTCCTCCTATCCATGGAATTATCTAAATGTCTTTCAAATGCCACCAAATTTCATCCATCAAAAATATCATTAATTTTAAATTGATATCGACCAATTATTATTCTTGTTTCATCTGGGAATTGATTGTGTGCCTGTGGAGAGGAGAAACTGAAGAATAGTTTGAATAGATTTAACTGAAGAGAAAGTGAAAGTAGCAGCTGATTTGTCATGGAGAATTGCATAAAATCACAAAATGGAATCAAGTAATTCAATATTCAATACACGAGAAAGTCTGCAGAAGCTGGAAATCCAAAGCAACTCACACAAAATTCTGGATGAACTCAGTAGGTCAAGAGCATCTATGGAGAGGAATAAACAGTCCCTGTTTTGGGCCAAGACCCTTCATCAGGACTGGAAAGGAAGATGAAAGATGCCAGAATAAAAAAGGTGGGTGAAGGGAAAGGAGGTTTGCTAGAATGTGATAGGAGAAGCCAGGTGGTGGGAAAGGTAAAGGGCTGGAGAAGGGGGATCTGATAGGACAGGAGGGTGGACCATAGGAGAAGAGGAAGGAGGAAGGGACCCAGGGGAAGTAATAGGCAACTGAAAAGAGGGGAATAAAGGAAGGGGGATTTTTTTTTACCAGAAGGAGAAATATAGAATAATCACCACAGATCCTGGTACAGAAGCATCAGGACTAGGACTACCAGTTGACAGAAAGGTGAATTTCTCATCCGGCAAGGAAAAGATTAATACATTTGTTCCTGGTAGATTTATGATTAATAATGGATGTGGAACAGACCATGACAATTGTAAAGGGGTTGCTCCTCAAATTCTGGCTGCACATTAGCCCCATGCCGCTGATCTACAGTCACCCAGTAAAGGGGGGGGGGTCACTTCTGGGATAGGAGCAGCTGGTGTAGATCACAAGTCCTGGTTATGCAACCACTGATGCCCGGCAGACAATCTCTGAAGAATATTGATAATGGCTGGGGTCACCCATCTTGTAAAGACCCTGCCCAGGAGAAGGCAATGGCAAACCACTTCTGTAGAAAAAAATGCCAAGAGCAATCATCCTCATGGATAAGACCATGATCACCCACGTCATTCGAGATGGCAATAATGATGATAATTAAATTACTCCCTTTAACCCAAAAAATATTTATTTTTAATTAACTTCTATTTTATTTTTG
The DNA here is from genome assembly GCF_048418815.1 of Hemitrygon akajei. Classification (NCBI taxonomy): domain Eukaryota; kingdom Metazoa; phylum Chordata; class Chondrichthyes; order Myliobatiformes; family Dasyatidae; genus Hemitrygon; species Hemitrygon akajei. The sequence continues at coordinate 11,493,228 of NC_133149.1, read as the reverse complement.
TGTTTATCTCAAATTTTATTCCACACTCTTAAGTATATGTAAAACTTCAGTTTTAAAAAAGTGACTTTCTACTTCCTGGTTTGCTTTCTAAGAATTATTCAATGTGATTGGCAGATCGTCCTTCCCTGATGACATCAGAGCTGCCAGGCCCCAGGGATCCCCTTGAACTGATGACTGACAGATGGCAGCAAAGTTTGAACGGCTGCTGGCGCTGATCTTTATTGCAAAGCGCGAAGCCAACTTGTACTTGCACTGTACTTGTAGCTACAACAATCTGCATTTGTGTAGCAGGAAAGTAGCCGGGCACTAGTGTTCAATCAAGGAAAGAAAGCTGGGGCAGTCCAGCGAGATCTTGGTCAAAAGGAGGAATCTAAGGGAGGAGAGAGAGAGACGGAGTGGAGAAACAGAGAGAGAGAGGGGGGGGGAGGGAGAGAGAGAGGGAGAGAGGGGGGAGAGAGAGGGAGGGGGAGAGGGGGGAGAGAGGGGGGAGAGAGCTGAGTGTTCGTCGAGAGAGGGAGCATGGGGGGGAGCTTATGTGAAGAGAGGAAAAGAGAGAAAGAGAGGGAAAGGATAAAGAATTTGGGAGATGGCAGAAAGGATATTTCTCAGGAGCTTGGCGAGAGTCTGGGAGAGGACAGGACAGGAGTGCGAGTGAGAGGTTAGCCGAGGAGACACGGGTCAATGAGCAGCGGCGAGGGTCGGTCAGTGCGTGGGACCTGGTGATCAGGCGGCCGTACGGTGAATGAGCTCAGATGGAAGTTCAGTGCTTGGAGCATGGGAACAGGAGGATCCAAGACGTGAGGGAGAGGTAATGGGTGTTGGAACGGCACCTAGAGGTTCGCAGAGGACTGAGACTTGGGTAGAGTGAAGGTGGTGGTGATTCGGCCGGTTCAGCAGAGACAAACAGGCAACAGCAGGACAGAACAGCCGCTGCGAGCGTGAAGATGCGAAGAACGAAGTTAAACATGGATCAGAAGAGGGGCCTCGCGCTGCGGAGCCCAAATGGTTAAAACCCATCGCAGTGCCAGAAGCCCGGGGTCAAATCTGCCGGAAGAGAGATACGCCGATCACCCAGATCGATACACCGACTACCTGGATCAATATCCATCCTACCACTTAGACCCGATTGTCTTGATTGGTTCCCCCTACACTCGGATCTATATCATTAAGATCGAAATCCCTAAAATCGATATCAATACATCTATCGTCGAGATTGATTGCCTGGATCAACATCCAGATCTTCTAGGTCAATACCCAGATCACTCTATTCCTTTGAATCCCCGATCACCCGGAATGATATCTATGTCACCGAGATCGAAACCCCGATTGCCTCGTTCGCTCCCCATCGCTTGGATCGAATTGGCAATCAAAAAGATCGATAACCCAATCACTGGGGTCGATATCCCAATCATTTAATTCAATATCCTGATCATCCTGATCGATACTTGGAATGCCTAAGGCACACGCTCAGCGATTCAGGTGATATTAAATCTGATTCTGAACTCTATACGGTTTGCGGTCATCAGGATCGAACCCGCGATCACCTGGTCTGCAGAAAGTCCTGCAGCCGCCGGGGGGCGGAGCGGAACGCCGCCAGAGGTAGCCAGGCGCACATCTGGCGAAGGGGAGGAGACTATCAGCCGCGGAACACTCGCCAAGTCAGAGTCCGAGACTGAACAGCTGCCGAGGGTGGGAGCGGTGCACTGCCCGGGTACCTGGTATATCCACACCCCCGTCACAACCTGCCGTTCCCCGGCATTGCGCGCTAAAGGCTGATATTTAATAAATATTTTACATAAATCCAGAACTAAGGGCGCAAATGCAAATAACCCCTCTGTAGGAGCGATGTGGGTGAATGCATTGTCCAGTGAAATGCAGGAACGGCTGGAAATTTTCCATTAGCCTAACAGTGCCACGCCAAAACCACCAGGTGCACAAGAGATTCTGCAAATGCTGGAAATCCAGAGCAACACACACCCAAAATGCTGGAGGAAATCAGCAGGTTAGGCAGCATCTATGCAGAGGATTCAACAGTTAATGTTTCGGACCAAGACCTTTCACGTCAACAATTTATTCCTCTCCATAGATGCTACCTGACCTGCTGAATTCCTCCAGCATTTTGTGTTCGTTGCTTAAAGCAGGCGGGTCCTGAGAACATCGTCGAGTTCCGAGGGACCGAGAAAAGGTTTCTATAAAAGCTGTCTTCTATGTCCATTCAAGGCAAGAGATTTAGAAACATTTGGCAATATTAAAATGAATCCACCATTGCATTTCTCACTAGAGAGACAAAAAAAATGTTCAGCTCACCTTTAAATTTCTCCAGCACCGCTCGGTTTGCGTGGGTCGCGCTCACTCCACACCGGGTTGTGCCGTTAGCCAAGGGCGCGGGCACATTCCTGCGGAGGATGACATGAGTAGCGTCGCCTGCACTTGGGGTCCCACTCTCGTTTTTCACCGGCTGGATGAGATATTCCAATCCATTGGAGCCAAACGCCCCGTGCATCCCATTGCACAGACTGAGCGCCGCGTAGGACTCAGGCTCTGCGTTCACGAAGCCCGAGTAGAAGCAATGGTTCACGTTGGTACCCCAGGCGGCAGTGGGAGATGCGTCAGATCCCACCGACTGGACAGTGAAACCCGGCGCTAGGAAACTGGAGTCGGGCACCAAATTTAGGAAGAACTCTTGGTTAAACGCCTCGATTTTGAAGTCCACACTCTGCTCATTGTCCCCGAGGTTAAGACGCACTGGGGTGACAAACTGTCGCTCCATGGAGAGAGCGCACCGACAGAATCCCAGAACAAACCCCACCACTGTCAGCCAGCGACCCTCCGACAACATTGCCAGATAATTACTATTATTTTTCTTGGAAAAAAGTGGGTGCAATTCCTTCTTTTAAAAAAAGTCTACACTGAATCCTTTATTCAGGGGAGTCCCTTTTTGAGAAATAATTGGAAATCCAGAAACCTCTTCCTCGCAGTCTGTGCACTTCAGAGAGTAAAATCCGCGGCGGCGTGAAAGATGCTTCATTACCTCTGCTACCTGAGTGTTGGAGTGCGGAGGGGCTCTGGGGTTTATATATATCCCGTCATGTGTAAACACCAGCAAATCAGAATAGGGACCTCCCGTAAAATGCTTATTGGCCGGGTGTTTCTTCTTCTCAATATAATGTGGTGTTCCAGCCACTTACAGGCAGTTTGGACCCACACAACATCATTAGTCGCATCGGATGTGGATGGGAAAAGTGTTGACTGATTATTACCTAACACGTTGCCCCCCGTTACCCCCTCATCCCACCCACCCTGCGTCCCCACTTCGCTTAATCCTCACCTCGCGGCAGACACCGGTTGGTCTCCCCGCCTGGATTAATGTTTCCAACGGCGCCTCGGTCCCGGTCCCAGTGAACGGATTGTGTGTTCAATAACGCGTAGATTGTCCGGGTGCAATAAATTTCAAAGGCGGGGGATGCTTTGGGAATGGGAATCAACTGTAAACTGTTGCAAACACACACACAACACGCTGGGGAACTCAGCAGGTTAGGAAGCATATTTTAATCAGCGGACATTCTTGCACTGACTTCACTCTAGGTGCCTTCACATTAACTGCGCGGTGCGAACCTATGCAGAGAGACTGAACATCACGGTCGCTCTGAGCCCTCCGTTGCGCATTAAGTGCTGTGGGAGCCGTGCGCGAGATTATTCATTTTGTTCTGAACCAGGAGCCTAGCACGGAGACTCTCCGCTCCTCGCAGCGTCCGGAGTGGGTCGAGGTTTCAACCCGTTGCAGGAATCACGAGTGTTCGTGTTGACCCTGACCGCCGGAGTCGTTGCACCTTGAGCTGATAGTATAGTCCACTAACACTACAAGTGGAGAATCGAAAACGACACATAATCCTGTCCTATCTATCTGAATAGTACACGCTCATATTAACGAATAACCCGATGCCGTTTCCCTAAACCGCGGGTCAATTTGCAACTAGCCGGCTGGGAATCGGAGAAATTGCAGCAAAATCAGCAGTTTCATTAAAAATCTGAGCGACACTGGCCGCTGTCATTAACCCGTGCTTGGTGCATTTGGGGTAGGGGAGGTGTTCGGGTGCTGGACGTCAGTGGAGCCGAGCTGAGCCCCGGGGCTGGAGGCTGCAGCGTGTCTGGGAGCAGAGCGGGGAGTTGCCGGCGGCGAGGCCGCTCGGTCCGCGGGACCTGAGGGTGCCAGAGCACCGCCGATGGGGCGGGGGAGGGGGGGTAGTGTGGAGAGAGGTACAACTATCTCGCGGTGCTGACTTGTCCTTCCCTAGCGCCAAGTTCGTCCCTTGGAACGCGCCAATGCAATTCATAGCCAAAATTGCAACAGGTTATGTTGTTACACTGTGGGCACAGTTGGTGGCCCCAAGGGAAGGTCTCCTCCTCAGCTGACACCGCTTATACACAATGTTTTTTTTCAAGTTTCACCACCTGAGCTTTAAGGTCCCAATCCCCATTGAGTTATCCCCCAATTCAGCGCTCACTAATCTCCAAGAATATAAAGAGTGCCTTCTAAATGATTTCGGTTTAAATTCACAACCTCAGGGGTTTGGGGATTCATTTTGCTTCCAGCATTCGCCTTAGCTGTAACAAGGCACGGCACCGCCACCTAACGGCCGTGACGGGTAATTTCACCTGCTGGTCTGAGGTGTAAAATCAGATTTAGTATCTAATGACTCAGATGGCGTGAATTTTGTTGTTTCTCGGCAGGAGTACAATTCAAAGACATGAAATTACGATAAATTACAAAAATAAATAAAAATATAAATAAATAAACAAACAAACAAACAAACAAACAAACAAATAAATAAATAAATAGTGCTATATAAAATAGCCAGGGAGCCAGCCATGGACGATTAAGAAATCTGATGATAGAGGGGAAGAATTCTGATTCAGATTCCTCACAGGCACATCGAAACATACAGTGAGATGTGTCGTTTGCGTTAACCACCAACACAGTCCAAGGATGAGCTGGGGGGGGGGGCAGCTCGCAAGTGTCCCCATGCTTCCAGCAGTAACATAGCATGCCCACAACTCATTGACCCTAATCTGTACGTCTTTTTGAACGTGAGAGAACCCAAAGGAAATCCACGCTGTCACAGCGAGAACGCACAAACTCCTGCACTGTTCCCTCTAATTGTTCTTACAGCTGTGCGGACCACCCATTGCTCTGAACAGGAAATTGTTACACTGTCTGAAACCTGAGCAGCACTTTAAATGTTTTTTGTAATATGCATAATATAAATATTTGGAATGAAAATTGAAAAATCACATACTTTTGATTTGATTTATTAATTGAAGAGTATAGTGAAATACAGTACAACAAAGAAAACGTTTCATGTTTCCTAAACTTTTTTCATCTGTCTTCATTACAAATCCATTGTCTATAAACACTGTCCAGATTAATTTCGCATTCAGATGAAAGATGCGTCTTAATCCTTGCTAGATCACTTCTAGTCTGTTTCTGGGTTTACATTTGATTGAATCCATAAGACTGAATCCACATTTGCAGTCAGCATTAGAAGCTTGAAATGTTCCAACAATGTCAGCAAGGATTGACAGTTCTTCCAATTCTTCATTTCTAAGCGTGTAGTTCAAGATATCAGTGAATGTATTAATTGAACCAGTCTTAACTTTCTCAGAAATGACAAGTTTGAAATCACAGTTTTGCTTCGATATTTCTGAGACAACACTTTTGTTATAATTCGTTATAATAGCTGAGTTTTTTTGTCATACTGTAATGCTTCAACTGCATTCAAACAGATTTTCTGAAGGAATTTACAAAAAGATGCCAGATTTTCTGAACCATCGTTAATGACAATTAATGCTGTTCGGATTGGTCAAAATCTTCAGGCAGTAGTTGCTGATTGATCGTTACATACATTAACTTGCTCTTTGCAATACTGGATTAAAACTTCATAATTCCTCATTAACACAGTAACAGTAAAATGCCTTGACAGCCATCTTACTTTGTTTAGTGGTGTAAGTGACACAACTTCACAGTCTGTGGCATTAGCTAATTCTTCTAAATTAATTTCCTTTTTTAACCAACAACCTGCTGAACATAGTACACACCATTCATAGCAGTGTTTCTATAATTAACATCATTTCAAAATTATATTAATATCATACAAAAGAAAATTCCAGCTGCACGGCAACAAAGTCTATGTGTCACGGAGAATGCTGGCAATAACAAGGGCAGAGGAATGACAGACTCCCATGTAGAGATGGAAACAAGAGTTTATACGTAGGAATTCCAACAGTGTATCAGTGGCTCAACTGAGCGATACTGTGAGAAAAAACCTTCTCAAAACTAACTCCCCCAACCCCCAATAAGCGCTAATAAGGAGTCCGCTTTAAATAATCACAGAGCACGGAAAACCCCTGTCAGTCAAAATTAACTTAACAAGGTTAAACTGAAAGCACCAGGGATTCACAACTCATGTTAAGACAACAATTAACAAATCCAGGTGCTCTAAGAAACCTTTGGCACCTAATCCTCTCTGGCTCCCCGCACAGGCTGAAAGAGATCATTACACTATTTGCTGAAGAGCATTTCACTTACTGTACCTTACAGACAGCAGCAGAAGTGAACCCAGTTTTCTGGTGCTGTAAAGCATTGTGCTATCCTGCTGTGCCAATGTCTGGCATGCTGGTCTTCATTAGACAGGCCATTGAGTAAAAGATTTGGGATATTATGTTGCAGTTGTACAAGACGTTGTGGAGTATTGTGGCCATATTGGTATAGGAAAGGTGACAACAAGCTGTAAAGAGTGCACAGGAAATTTACAGGAATGTTGCCAAGACTTGAGGGCCTGAGCTATAGGGAGAGCTTGAATGCTCCCCAATCCAGGCAACATTCTTGTAAATCTCCTCTGCACCCTTTCTATAGTTTCCACATCATTCCTGTAGTGAGGCGACCAGAACTGAGCACAGTACTCCAGGTGGGGTCTGACCAGGGTCCTATATAGTTATAACATTACCTCTCGGCTCTTGAACTCAATCCCACGGTTGATGAAGGCCAATACACCGTATGCCTTCTTAACCACAGAGTCAACCTGCACAGCAGCTTTGAGTGTCCTATGGACTTGGACCCCAAGATCCCTCTGATCCTCCACACTGCCAAGAGTCTTACCATTAATACTATATTCTGCCAACATATTTCACCTACCAAAATGAACCACTTCACACTTATCTGAGTTGAACTCCATCTGCCACTTTTCAGCCCATTTTTACATCCTGTCGAAGTCCCGCTGTAACCTCTGACAGCCCTCCACACTATACACAACACCCCAACCTTTGTGTCATCAGCAAATTTACTAACCCATCCCTCCACTTCCTCATCCAGGTCATTTATAAAAATCACGAAGAGTAAGGGTCTCAGAACGGATCCCTGAGGCACCCCACTGGTCACTGACCTCCCTGTAGAATATGACCCGTCTACAACCACTCTTTGCCTACTGTGGGCAAACCAGTTCTGGATCCACAAAGCAATGTCCCCTTGGATCCTATGTCTCCTTACTTTCTCAATAGGCCTTGCATGGTGTACCTTGTCAAATGCCTTGCTAAAAATCCATACACACTACATCTACTGCTCTACCTTCAGCAATGTGTTTAGTCACATCCTCAAAAAATTCAATCAGGCTCATAAGGCATGACCTGCCTTTGACAAAGCCATGACAGAGGATTTCTGCCTTCCTTGGACAGAGAATTTCAAGGTTAAAATCTTCCCAAGTTGACAAAACAGCTTCTCCTCTCTGAACGTGATTGCCAAACCCTTTATTTTGAGATGATGATCCCTCTTCCTCCTCCCTTGTGTAATCAACCTGGCATCTACATTCCTCTGCTCCAGCTTGGTGTCTTTTTAGTCATTTCTTCATCTCTGGTTTTAAATTCTTACCCTTCTACCACACGGGAGCAAGCAAAAAGTCTTCTTGCTAACGCGAGAAAGTCTGCAGAAGCTGGAAATCCAAGCAACACACACAAAATTCTGGAGGAACTCAGCAGGCCAGGTATCATCTATGGAAAGGAATAAACTGACAATGTTTCAGAGCGAGACCCTTCACCAAGACTGAAGAAGGGTCTCGGCCTGATACATCAATTGCTTACTCCTTTCCATAGATGTTGCCTGACCTGCTGAGTTCCTCCAGCATTTTGTGTGTGTCTTCTCCCTAATGCTTGTCATAATGGCAGGATAGTGTGGAGGACGGCCCAACAGCGTAGCAGTTAATAAAATGCTTTACAACACCAGCAGTCAGGGTTAATTGCTTCTCAGTACAGTGGTTCCCAATCAAACTGAAGCATTGATATGAATAGTAGTAATTCCACAATTTTAACTTACATATTTGAAAAACATTTTGAATATTATATTGTTCCCTGCCCACAGGTGAAAATGTAAAACCAACCCTACTAAATTATTAAAAAACAAAAAGGGTTCAGCACAAAATGATACCTAAAGGAGGGAGGTACTCCTGATGATTCATAAAAAATAAAAGCTCATAATTGTTGGCAGTGGTCATGAGTATTTCCATCTACTCAATCCATGCTACACTATAGCATATAGTGTATCATTTAGCAGTTGGTGCAATTGCTTTACAGCCCAGTAATCAGGCATTGGAGTTTGAGTCCTGCTGCTGTCTGTAAGGAGTTTATGCATTCTCCCTCTGACTGCCTGGGTTTCCTCCAGGTGATCCAATTCCCTCGCACATTCCAAAGACATGCCAGTTAGGTTAATGTGGTGTCCAAATTAATCCTGCAGATTTCTGCGGCATTCATGGATTCTGGGTCTGGCCTATTTGTTTTGCTTTGCTGTATTTTACTGATATCTTACATGTGCTTGCGATCCTGTATGTGCTACGTGTGCTTTGTGCCTTCTATGACTGCTGATACTGTGTTTTGTACCTTGGCTCTGGAGTAGCACTGTCTTATTTGGCTGTATTCATTGATATTCATGAATGGCTGAATGACAATTAAACTTGAATTCAATTAGTATTTTGGAAGCTGCAATGTCAATAGATTCAAGCAGGACCCTGATAAAGGAATCAATAAAGCAAGTCTTATCTTCTTTATGTTCTACAGGCTCAGGTGATTTTTCAAAGAGTTGCCCACAAAAGTCCTTGATATTTCAGCTCTGTTGGAGCCAAAAGTTTGGCAACATTTGCAGGCTGCCCAGCACAATCCTCGCTGATTGATGCAAATGACACATTTCACTGTATGTTTGTGATCAATAAAGTTACTCTCATTGTAATCTTATCTCATTGTTAAATCACCTGGTTTACTGAACAAAATCTGAACGTGGAATCCATGGGCAATAAACTGAAGATGCTGAAAGTCTGAAATGAAAACCAAATGCTGGCGTACACATCAGGTTGGGCAGTGCCAGATGTAAGCTCAGGGTTCAATTCCCGCTGCTGTCTGATAGGAGAGGAAAGTGGACCATTGTAGGGAGGACCCCTCTGGAATGGAGTGTTGAATGTAATCATGGAATGATTGGGATATCCGTCCTCGCCCATCACTGTACCACACCTCTACAGCCGATCCTGTTGTCAATCTCTCATGTTTGTGATCTACTACTGTATCCAGTGCGCCCAGTGCTGCCTCCTCTGCATTAATAATAATATAATTATTATTTTATTATACCTGAGCATATGTAATTCCAATAAGAAGTATACACCACTAAACTTAAATGAAAGCACAACACAGCAAAATGAAGACATTATCACTATTGAAGTTAATGGAAGAGCATGACCCTCCATGGAAGACATCCCCATGATCTGAACAGACTAGATGTTGACAAGGAAGCATCGAATGCCTGAATCAGAGTTGAAGATCACTTCCCAGAAACAGAAGTTTTCCTTCTAGCAATACAGGTCCAGGTGGTTAACACAAAAAAAGATCAAAAACAGATATTAAAAGACCACTTTCAGACTGGAGGAGCAACACCTCATATTCCATCTGGGTAGCTTCCAACCTGACAGCATGAACATTGATTTTTCTTCCAATAATTTCTCACCCTTCCCCTTCTGTTTTTGCCATTCCCCTTTCTGTTTGCCCCTTTACCCTTTCTCTTCTCCTCACCTGCCCTTCATCTCCATCTGGTGCCTCTCCTCCTTCCCTTTCTCCAATGGTCCAATCTCCTCTCCTATCAGATTCCTTCTTCTTCTTCTTCAGGCATTTATCTCTCCCACCTATCACCTCCCAGCTTCTCACTTCCCCCTCACCCAGTTTCACCTATCACCTGCTAACTTATACTTCTTCCCCTCCCACCACCATCTTCTTCTTCTTCCCCTTTCCTTTCCAGTCCTGATTAAGGGTCATGGCTTAAAATGTCAACTGTTTATCCCTGATCTGCTGAGTTCCTCCAGCATTTTGTGTCACCATTGAGCACATCTACATGAAACACTGTCACAAGAAAGCAGCATCCAATATCAGGGACCCCAGCACCCAGGACATGCTCTTTTCCACTGCTGCCATCAGGAAGAAGATACCTTTATTTGCATTGACCTTTGTTACTCTGGATTTCAAACATCCACAGAATATCTTGTGTTTATAATCTGTAGTGGAGATGCTATCTTTCAGATCACGGCCACTGAGCTGTCATCATTCATGAGCCACTTAAAAATAATACAGTTAGAAGTAGCAAAATCAAGAAAACTGTTAGATTTTGTTTAAATTGAACTTTATGTGACAATTTAAAAGCTTATATTTTCAAAGTTCAAAGTAATTTTATTATCAAAGTACGTATGTCACCATATACAATCCTGAGATTCATTTTCTTGTGGGTATACTCAATAAATCCATCATAGAATAATAACCATAACAGAATCAATGAAAGACCACACCAACGTAGGCGTTCAACCAGTGTGAAAAAGACAACAAACTGTGGAAATACCAAAAGAAAGAAATAATAATAATACATTAGCAATAAATATTGAGAACATGAGATGAACAGTCCTTGAAAGTGAGTCCACTGGTGTGGGAACATTTCAATGATGGGGCAAGTGAAGTTGTGTGAAGTTATCTCCTTTGCTTCAAGATCCTGATGGCTGAGGGGTAATAACTGTTGGTTATTACCTGTTGGTGTAAGTCCTGTGGCTCCTGCGCCTCTGTCCTGATGGCAGCAGCGAGTAGAAGTAAGTGAGAAGGTCAAATGCTGATTAGACACTATTTTTAGAACTGGAACTAGATAGTTAAGTGTGTGGTGACAGTTGTTTGAAAGGGTGTACGTGGAAGGAGAGTGTTCAAAGTTCAATGTAGGTTATCAATGTATGTACCATATACAACACTGAGATTCATTTTTTTGCAGGCATTCACAGTAGGACAAAGAAATACAATAGAATCAATGAAAAACTACACACAAAGTCTGGCCAACAATCAATGTGCAAAAGAAGACAAACTGTGCAAATGCAAAAAATACAAATAAAAATAATAATAAATAGATAAATAAATAAATAATACTGAGCACTTGGGTTGTAGAGTCCTTGAAAGTGAGTCCATAGGTTGTGGAATCAGTTCAGTATTGGGGTGAGTGAAGTTATCCACAGTGGTTCAAGAGCCTGATGGTTGAGGGGTAATAACTGTTCCTGAACCTGGTGGTGTGAGTCCTGAGGCTCAGGTTCCCCCTTCCTGATGGCAGTAGTGAAAAGAGAGCATTGACTGAATCGTGGGGGTACTTGATGATAAATGTTGCTTTCTGCTGTTTGCACTTCTTGTAGATATTAGCTGTAAGAACATAGCACAATAAAGGCCCTTCAGCCCATTATGTTGTACTGACCTTTTAACCTACCCCAAGATCAATCTAGTCCTTTCCACTTACAGAACTCTCCATTTTTCTAGCATCCATGAGTTTCTTAAATGTTCCTAATGCATCTGCCTCTGCCAACACCACTGGTAAAGAGAGGTTGAACAAATTTGGATTATTTTCTTTGGAACATCAGAGGCTGAGGGGAAACTTGATAGAAGTTTATAAAATTATGAGATATGAAGTTAGGTTAGAGACACACCAACTTTTCTCCCCCCAGAGAAGAAATGTAAATATGACCAAACATTGCTTTAAGGTGGGTGGAGTTTAAATATTTATGAGGCCAGTTTTGTTTAACGTAGAGATGGTAGTTGCCTAGAGTGAGCTGTCATTGGAGGTGGTGGAAACAGATATGACAGCAATGGAAATACAAGAAATTCTGCAGATGCTGGAAATTCAGAGCAACATACACAAAATGCTAGAGGAACTCAGCCAGCCAGGCAGCACCCGTGGAAATGAATAAACAGTCAGTGTTTCAGTCCGAGACCCTTCTTCAGGACTGGAAAGGAAGGGAGAAGGCACCAATATAAAAAAGGGGGGAGGGGAAAGAGAATAGCTAGAAGGTGACAGGTGAATCCAGGTGGGTGGGAAAGGTAAAGGGCTGGAGAGGAAGGATTCTGGTTGGAGAGGAGGGTGGACCAAAGGTGGAGGGGCACCAGGGGGAGGTGAAAGGCAGGTGGGAAGAGATAAGAGGCCAGAGTAGGATATAGAAGAAGAGAGGAGGGGGAGGGATTTTTTTAACCGGAAGCAGAAATCAATATTCATGCCATCAGGTTGGAAGCTACCCAGGCAGAACAGAGGATGTTGCTCCTGCACCCTGAGAAAGGCCTCATCTAGGTACTTCGAGGCTACTAAGATGGGATATAAGGTGCTTCTCCTCCGCCCTGAGGGTGGCCTCATCGTGGCACTGTTTATATGATTTATACTGTTTATATAAATATTATGGAAATTATTATGAGGTATTTAGACAGACACATCAACAGTCAGAATACGGAGGATGATGGATCATGTGCAAGCAAATAGGATTAGTTTAAACTGGTACAGGCAGATGGGCCGAGAGGCCATCTCCAGTGCGGTACTGTTCCATGTTCAATGTTAATTACAATGCAAGAAGCCATTGCTACTGTTGTTTAATAAGCCTTGACTATTTTTGCATAGTTAGTGGCCAGTGTTTAGCTCGCTGCTCGGTGAGATTGACTCATCTCTGCACTGAACTGAGGCTGTGGCCTGCAACTAATGGGTTCCTGGATTGGTTGCAGTGTTGACTGACTGTGGACTCGTCTTTGTGAAATTCAGTCCTGAATACTGTTTGCTTCTTTTATAGTTTAAACCATAAGGTTTAGGAGCCATTTGGCCCATCGAGTCTGCTCCGCCATTCAATCATGGGCTGATCCAATTCTTCCTCAATAGTTTGCATGATTTGTTTTATTTTCTCTGCACCTTGGGTGTTTGACAGTCTTTTATAATGGTTTCTATTGGGCTTCTTTGTTTTGTGGCTGCCTGTATGGAGACGAATCTCATTTTTAGAATCTTTTTATTAATACATAATCTTCTACAACTATAGAATAATACAAAATATCAACAAATTAATAGGTATACAATTAATAGAGCTGAAGAAGAAAAAAAACTAATCATAATATATAATAGTGAAAAAAAATATATAGAAAAGAAGGGAAAAAAAAGAACCCCATCTAACTGAGAAAAAAAAAACCATTAACTACAAAAAAACCCCCATTAGGAATCAACCCCCCAGAAGCAATACGTTTAACCACCATCTAAATATAGAGAAAAAAAAATCATCAACCACCAATTCACATTTTTTTAAAAAGATAATATAATTGGAAGGAAAACATATAGAATAATTCATATTAAATGGTAATATTTGGCAAAAGAACCCAATTTTCTCTCAAAATCAAATCGAGGTTCAAAAGTTCTACTTCAAATTTTTTCCAAGCTGAGACACAACATTACTTGAGAAAACCATTAAATTAATGTAGGGGAAGCGATATCTTTCCATTTTAATAAAATAGAAATACAATCTCAAGATTGTATAAAGTATACATATTTTGATAATAAATGTAATGAACTTTGTACTTTGAACTAGCAAGACAGCAGGGAACATGAACCACAATTATCTCATGGCCATGCAATAGGTTACCTACTTGTAAAAATCCTGATTATTCAGCCTCCTGCGCATGTTGCTGAAGTGTATTGTTGGCTGTTATAGAGCCAGGATGGGTCAGGCAATTACTCCCTGTCTCTCTGCTACAAACAGGCCTGACACCATGTCAAAGGTGAAGGTTCCAAATTGCAAAGTTTATCTTTCTCATGAAACATTCTGCATGACGCTGGACATGTCAAAGTTCAAAGTACTATTATCAAAGTACATAGACCGGAGCAATCCAGGTCAGTTTCTATCTATGACGGCATTCTTCCCAGTACGAAAGGACCGGAAAAATGAAGCCTATGCCATATATGTCACCATTGACTACCCTAAGATTTATTTTCTTGTGGGCATACTCAATAAACCCAAAAACCATAACAGATTCAGTGAAAGACCACACCAACTTGGGTGTTCAACCAGTGTGCAAAGGGCAGCAAACTGTGCAAATACAAAAAGAAAGAAATAATAATAAAAAAAATAAGCAATATGTATCGAGAACATGAGATGAACAGTCCTTGCAAGTGACTCCATAGTTTATGGGAACATTTCAGTGATGGGGCAAGTGAAGTTGAGTGAAGAGCATGATGAATGAGTGGTAGTAACTGTTGTGGGTCCCGAGGCTCCTGTACCTTCTTCCTGATGGCAGCAGTGAGAAAAGAGCATGTCTTGGATGGTGAGGGTCCCTGATGATGGATGCTGGTTCCCTTCAACTTTGCTTCATGTAGATGTGTTCAGTGGTGGGGAAGGCATTACCCATGATGGATTGGTATGTATCCATTACTTTTTGAAGGATTTTCCATCCAAGGGCATTGGTGTTTCCACACCAGGCCATGATGCAGCCAGTCAATATACTCTCCACCACTCATCTATAGAAGTTTGTCAAAGTTTTAGTTGTCATATGCACAAACACCTAAGGAAGTAGAGGTCCTGCTGTGCTTTCTTCTTAATACCTGCTGGACCCTGGACAGGTCCTCCGAAATGATAACACTGAGGAATTTCAAGTTGCTGACCCTCTCCACCTCTGATCCTCCGATGAGGACTGACTCGTGTACCTCTGATTTCCTCCTCCTGAAGTCAATAATCAGCTCCTTGGTCTTGCTGACATTGAGTGAGAGGTTGTTGTTGTGGCATCACTCAGCCAGATTTTCAATCTCCCTCCTGTATGATGATTCATCGCCACCTTTGATTCAGCCTACAACAGTAGTGTCGACAGCAAACTTAAATACGGCAGAGGAGCCACACAGTCAGAAGTGTAAAGTGAGTAGAAAAGCACCCGTGCTGATGGAGATTGTGGAAGAGATGTTGCTCTGAAGGAAGTCCTGTCACCAAGAACAAAGCAAAAGCCCACCCCCAGCTTCTCCTCACAAGCAGATACAGTAACAGGGAGCAACTGACTTGGTCTCAGTTGGTGGCAGATGCATTATCAAGCACCTCATGGGAAATCATGACTTCAGGAGAAAAATACAGTGAATTGCATTAGATTAGCTTTGTTCATCACATGTACATCGAAACACAGTGGTAAGTGGTGTTTACGTCAATGACCAACACGGTCCAAGGACTGCACTGGGAGCAGTCCACAAGTGTCGCCACGCTTCCAGCACCAACACGGCTTGCCCACAACTTAGACACCCTAACCCATACATGTTTGGAATTTGGGAGGAAACTCATGTGGTCATAGTGAGAAAATAGAAATTTCTTACAGATAGCGTTGAGAATTGAACCTCGATCACTGGGGCTGTAAACCATTATGCTAATTGCTATGTTACAGGGTAGAGAAAAGGTGGTTTAATACTCAACATTAGTTGAAGTTGGGTTCACTACAAACCTCACTGACTTTGGCTTCTCCCAGCTTGATTCCATCTCAAGCTTCTCAGGACAGCACAACAAATACCAGAAGTTCAGTGGGTTTATATCTGTGCCTTCACTTTGACACCCACCTTCCCACCTCTCCCCTGCCCAATAAGCCCCCATTCCCTTGTTTATTAGCCATGGCCTCTGCTTCAAACATAATCAAACATGTAAAGCAATTCAATGTCACAGTAGCGCAGCGGTTAGTGCAACGCGATTCCAGCTCAGAGCATCAGAGCTCAGAGTCCAATTCTGGTGTCCTCCATAAGCAAGTTTGTACATCCCTTCCTGTGTGCATGTGGATTTCCTCCTTCAGTTCAAAGATGGACCGGTTAATAGGTTAATTGGTCATTGCAAATTGTCCCGTGGTTAGGCTAGGGTTAAATCGGTGGGCTGCCGAGCAATGCATTTCAAAGGGCTTATTTTGTCCTAATTGTGTTTCTTCTAAAGATTGTGTGTAATTTTTGTTTAAATTACACTTATATCGTGCTATGTGCCTGTAATGCTGCTGAAAACAAGTTTTCCACAGCACCTGTATGTATGTACAATAAACACAACTTTGACTTTGACCCTAACATCTGTCAGAGGGAAATAGAACTGTCTTCATCAAAAAACGGTGGAAACAGAGTATTTATTAATAATTAATTTATTTAGCAAAATAGTCAAAGTGAACATAGTGTTGCTGAACTGCAGTGATGACATTGTGACAGTTGGTTCAAGAACTGAATGGTTGAAGGGAAGTAGCTGTTCCTGAACCAGGTGGTGTGGAACCTTGGGCTTCTGTACCTCCTGCCCAGGATAGCTGCAAGAAAATGGCATGGCCTGGATGGTGAAGATCTTTAGTGGTGATGTTCTTGGAGCAATGCCTCCTGTGGACATCATCGACAGTCGGGAGGGACGTGTCTGTGATGCACGCATTAGGCTGAGTCCACTGCTTTCTGCACATTTGAATTACCATACCAGACCATGATAGAACCAATCAGGAAACTTCCAATAATGTGTAGAGACAACCACGAGAAAATTAGGCCCTTCGGCCCATCACAACAATGTTGACCATTGCGTTCCCATTTGCACTAATCATATTCACCAGCAGTTAGCCCATAGTTTTTAATGCTTTTACAATTCAAGTTCTCCTTCATTTGTCCTAAATGGACGACCCTATATTTTTATATACTGATTGCTAGGTCTGGATTCTCCCTCAGGAGGAAATGTCCTTTCCACCTCCACCCTGTCAAGAGCCCCCATCTAAACTGTTGCAATTGTTGGATTAGTCTGTTTAATTGCAGCTTAACAATTAATTACCTGTTTGTATTTTTATAACTATGATATCCATGTAACTGCTTAGTATATTACATAAAGATGTAGTGGTTCAGTGTTTCCCCTAGTAGTTTCAGCTGTTCGCCTGGAAGCTTCTCTGGTACCGCATTATTTGAATAGAGCTATCTGATTGGCTGGCTCTTATCTACAAAGTTTCTTATTTATGAGTATATAAAGAGCTAGCCACCTTTTTATTTTTTCTTGCCCTTCTGTTACTGTCTATTTTTTTATTTTCTTTATTTTATTAACACTTAATAAAATGATTGTGAAGCCACAAGTCTTGTGACTCTTTCCTGACATCTGAAAGAACCTTAGATTGCAAACATCAGAATCCAACACAAGCAATGGAATGTGCTACCAACAGAAGTGCCAGATATGAGTTCAATTGCAACATTTAAGAGACATTTTGATAGGCATACGGATGAGAATGGTATGGAAAGCTATGATATGGATATAGATAGATGGAACTAGGCAGAAGACCATGTTGGCACAGACTAGAAGGGAGGAAAGGCCTGTTTCTGTGTTGTAGTGTGCTATGACTCTCTGACAATTTACATAAGCACTGCCTGTAGAACAGAATTGCTGGCCCCACAGCACCTAGTCTTACTGCTCAAGAGGTGCAATGTAAGATAATAGGGTATGTTAATTTTACTTGTTTCAGCAAAATAATACTGACTAAGTTGTTCAGTTCAAGGAAGCTTACAGATTAGATTGATAATCATTGATGTATTAATAGTTGAAAGGTTTGTGCACTCAAGAGAGTCAGCTTTACATCATTAATTGTGGGTACCTCAGAACTCTGCCTCTAGAAGCTTTTAGACTAATTGTGTAAAAGGTATCTGGAAAAAAAGTATCATGTGCACGTGAAGTCACTCAAATGGCAAAGAAGACAGTATAAATTTAGAGAGCAGTTCAGTCTTATTAGGAATGGTCCAGGAACATCAAGAAGGATGACAGAAACTTGGGGTGCACTACAATCTGACGAAAATGTGCAAAAAGAAGACAAACTGTGCAAATTTAAAAAAAAACAAGAACATCAGTTGTAGAGTCCTTGAAACAGTCTGCAGATTGTGGAATCAGTTCAGAGTTGAGATGTCTGCAGATGCTGAAAATTTTTTGCAACACGCTCAGGATACTAGAGGAACTCAGCAGGTCAGATAGCATATATGCAGGGGACGTGTTGGGTTCCTCACATTCTTTGAAAGAGTGAACGACCTCTCGTGTTCAAAATTTTTTTAGGTTGTTTTCACAAAATTAGACCAACACTGCCATCTGGCTGTAGGATATAGAGCTGCATCTCTGTTTACATTTATTAGTTTTGTATCCTTTTAGAAAGATAAAGAGAAGATATAGGTTTGCTTTATTTGCCACATGGAAACATACAATGAAATGTATCATTTGTGTCTAATCAAACCAGCGAGGATTGTGCTGAGGACAGCCGAGTGTCACCACGCTTCCAGTGCCAACATATCATGCCGACAACTTACTAAACCTAACCCATATGTCTTTGGAACGTGGCAGGAAACTGGAGTACCTGGAGGATACCCATGTAGTTACAGGGAGAACGTATAAACTCCTTATGAATGGTGTCAGGAATTGAACCCTGATTGGTAATTGCTGGCACTGTGAAGCGATTGCATTAACCATCACCCTACCTTGCTGTCCTTCATTCACACAATCAACAATGTTCAATAGAATAATCATAAAAGGGGTAGCACTTACTTCACACCCTACAGTCAGGGTCACGTGAAGCTATGGGAGCAGGTGGTGGATGGTCGTATGAGCAGCTGGTGCACAAATCCTGGTTATGCGACCACTGACACCAGGCAGACAATCTCTGAAGGGTAATGATAATGGCTGGGGTCACCCATCTTGTAAAGACACTTACCAGAAGAAGGCAATGGCAAACTGCCTCAGTAGAAAATTTGTCAAGAACAATCATGATCATGAGCCCATGATCATCCAAGTTATAGACACGGCACATAATGATGAAGAGTAATTTCCAGTCTGTTGCTTTATAAATTTATTGATAATGCTTGCTTCAACATTAAAGCATCAAACTTGCGATTTAATGGGAGTCTGTTTAAATAGCAGGAATTACAGAACAGAACAGGCAGGTAGCATCAGATACACAGCATTGCACATGAGATTAGATTACATCATTATCATGGACAGTATATCAACTATATTGTAGAGTTAAACCAGAGTTAAATCATAGAGAAGTACAGCACAGAAACAGGCCCTTCAGCCCATCTCATTCTCCTACGTTCCACAGAATAAAAACCTAGCCTGGCCACCTCCCCCCGTAAGTCAGTTGTTGATTTACAACATCCTTGTTTTTTTTCTGTACGTGTCCAGTTTAACCATATCTTTATGTACATAGTGCAGTCTCACCACATATAACTTAAATATGATGTCCCAAATTATGTACACAGTGACCTTGACTGATGAAGGCCAACATGCTACATGACATTTTTCACCACAATGTCTGCCTGTGATGTCACTTACAAGGAGTACTTGTACTTCTAAGTTCCTCTGATCCACTACACCACCTAGCAGCATACCATTCATAGCAAAGGTCCTACACTGATCTGACTCTCCAATGTGTATGATAATGATCTAATTAATAGGATGTGTGATGTTGCCTGTTGTGACTGTGAGCAAAATTACCAAGGAGACACTGAAGCTGGTGCTATAGGAGTCTTTATTCGGCAAAACAAGCAGGCATCATATCCAAGACACTCTTGGAAGAAGAGATCTGCCTGACCCAATGTTACATGACATTTTTATATACAAAGGTAACAACAGGACAATTCTGTAGTTACAATGTATCTACAATGCTTCCTTTGAACTACACATAATTTTCAAACACCTCCTTCTTCACACCAACACTCCAGACACTCAAAATGAATGCTAATACCCACTGACTCTGGGCCACATTCATGTACGGTATATGCAGGCATCTGAGGTCAAGTGAAGTGTTTCTTTGTTTGCAGTCAACCCTAAAATGCAGCTCCAGGAAGACAATTGTTCAGAGCTGCATTATAAATTCAATCTACAACCCATATTCAGGTCTGAAGACTGCCTGCTGTTGAAATTAGCATTTTCTGTATACCAGAACTCCTGAATATGCCCTAACATTGTCTATCTGATGCTACGTTCTTGTGATGCTGTTGCAGGTTTTTGATTGTACTTGTGCAGGTGACAATATATTCAACTTTGACTTCAATAGAACATAGAACAGTACAACACAAGAACAGGCTTTTTGGCTCACCACGTCTGTGAAGAATATTAAACCCCTCCCTCAAACTCTATGTGATTCATATGACTCCATTCCCTGCATATTCATGTGCCTATCTAAAAGCCTCTTAAGGGCCACTATTGGAATTGAAATGCTGGGATTGGAATTGATTTACCATTGCTGCATGCACAGTGCAAAGCTTGTCATGTATACTGTTCATACAGATCAAAATATTACACAGTGCATTGAAGTAGAACAAGGTAAGACAATAACAAGTGTACTAGTTACAGAGAAAGTGCATTACTAGTAAATAATGTCAAGATCATAACGAGGTAGATTGTGAGGCCAGGAGTCCATCATGACATTAATTCAGGAACTGCTATCAGATCGCCCCTCAGTCTCTGACCTTCCAGAAAAAAACAATCCAAGTTTGTCCAAACTCACCTTACAGCACATGTCCTCTAATCCGTGAAACCTCTCTGCACTCTCTCCAAAGATCCCACATCCTGTAATGCTGCAATTCATGAGTAAGAACCATCAGATCAGAGCAGATTCATTTACTTCTCTCATGAACATACATTGTGTTAACAACCAACACAACCTGAGGATATGCTGGGGGCAGCCCGCAGATGTCACCACACATTCTGGAGCCAACATAGTTTGCCCACAATGCTCAGTAGAACAACACAGAACAGAACAATAACAGCAAAACAAGCCCCATTTTACTCTCTCTCTCTCTCTCTCTCTCTCTCTCTCTCTCTCTCTCTCTCTCTCTCTCTCTCTCTCTCTCTCTCTCTCTCTCTCTCTCTCTCTCTCTCTCCCTCCCTCCCTCTCCCTCTCCCTCTCTCTCCCCCCCCCCCCCTCATTTAATCCAGAATCAGATTTAGGTTTAATATCACCAGCATATGTCATGAAATTTGTTGTTATGCAGCAGCAGTACATTGCACTATGTAATAATAAAATATTTAAAATAGAAATATATATATTTTTTAAAAGTTAAATTAAATAAGTAATGCAAAAAGAGAAAAAAATAGTGAGGTATTGCTCATGGGTTCAATGTCCATTCAGAAATCTTATGGCAGAGGGGAAGAAGCCGTTCTTGAATTGTTAAGTGTGTGCCTTCCTTCAGGTTCCTGGATCTCCTCCTTGATAGTAGCAATGAGAAGAGGACACATCCTGGGTGATGGGCGTCCTTCATGATGGATGCCATCATTTTGAGGCATCGCTCCTTGAAGATGTCCTGGATGCTGGGGAGACTAGTGCCCATGAAGGAACTGACTGAGTTTACAACTTTCTGCAACTTATTTTGAACTAGAAATAAAAAAAATTAAAAAAAAATTATGTTACAAATTAAAATATCGTTGTTGGACCTTGAATATGTAAATAAAAGATTTATTTAACTGGATGCATTTTATCATTTTACAATCGACAGATTCCTGTTTTGGAATTCTTGGCCAATAGCACCATCTTGTGGCAAACAGAATATTCACAACCATAACCCTATCGACTGAACAGTACAGACCACTTCTTACATGACCAAGGACTTACACTCATTGGCCACTTTATTAAGTACACTTGTACACCTGCTCATTAATGCAAATACCTAATTAGCCAATCATGTGGCAGCAATATAATGCATAAAAACATGCAGACATGGTCAAGAGGTTCAGTTGTTGTTCAGACCAAACATCAGAATGGGGAAGAGACGTGGTCCAAGTGACCTTGATCATGGAGTGATTATTGGTGCCAGATGGGGTGGTTTGAATATCTTAGAATTCCTGGGATTTTCAAATACAACAACCTCTAGGGCAGGGGTTTCCAATCTTTTTTATGCCATAGACTCCCTACCACCCTACCATTAACCAATGGGTGGTCCAGGTTGGGATCCCCCACCTCCAGAGTTTATAGAGAATGCTGTGAAAAACACACCAAAAAAAATCCAGTGAGTGGTATTTCTTTGGTAAAAATGCCTTGTTAATGAGAGGTCAGAGAAGAATAGTTCAAGCTGACACAAAGGTGACAGTAACTCAAATAACCATGCATTGCAAGAATGAGCAGAACATTGCTGAATGCACAAAACATAGAACCTTGTAGTGGATGGGCTACAGCAGCAGAAGACCATGAACATGCCTCCTGCACCAAATAAAGTGTGTACTTCTTGTGGTCTTTTTGTATTAATGTCAGAATCAATTTTATAATCACTGACTTATATGACATGAAATGTGATGTTTTGTAGTAGGAGTACAATGTAAAGACATGAAAATAAATGGTAATGAGAAGAAGGCACATCCTGGATGGTGAGGGTCCTTAATAATCTACATTGCTTTCTTGAGGCACCACCTCTTAAAGATGTCCTCGGTCGTGGGGAGGGTTGTGCCTGTGATGGAGCTGCTTGAGTTTACAACCCTCTGCAGCCTCTTGCCATCTCCTCTTCTTTTGCTCAGTCTTGTATCATTTATGTATGAACCCAGGTGCCTATGATGCTCATTTGGTGCACATGGCAATAAGCTCAATTTAATAATTCTCCAACCAGCTCTAGTGGAAGGTTTTGAAGAATTGATTATGAGGATCTGGATAACGGCTATGAATATTGTTATGGTAAGAAAGCAAATGGGCAAGTGGATTCAAAAAACAACCACGTTGCCTTAAAGAGGAAAAAAAACAAGATATCTGGGATGCTGAGATATGCAAACCACAGAGGTACAGAAACAATGAAAAAGCGGCTTGCAGTGGCAGTATTCAGGCTCATACTCAGCACACACACATACACTTACATTAGGAGTTTGAAGAGATTTGGAATGTCACCAAAGAACTCACAAATTTCTACAGAAATTGTACCATGGAGAGCATTCTAACTGGCATCCAGCACAGAGGCTGTGTACAAGGAGGGTCAGAGTCGCCTCTACTTCCCGAGGAGACTGAGGCCCTTTGGAGTACGCATACTTCTCCTTCACATGTTCTACCAGTCTGTTGTTGCCAGTACAGTTTCTATGCAGTGGTGTGCTGGGGCAATGACATCAACGCAGGTGATGCTGACAGGCTCAATAAACTGATTAGAAAGGCTGGCTCTGTTATCGGAGTCAAACTGGACCCACTGGAGGCTGTGGTAGAACAAAGGACCCTCTGGAAAATCCTGGCAATTCTGGACAATGTTTCTCACCCTCTGCATGCCATCTTGGCTGAACACAGGAGCACTTTTAGTAATAGACTGAGACAACTGCGCTGCTCCAAAGAGAGATAAATGAGGTCATTCTTACCCTTGGCCTTCAGGCTCTGTAATGAGTCAACCTATAGCGGGGAAGTGGTGACCCTCTCCTGTTAGACTTTACTTATTTTGTATTCTTTCTTACTGCTCTTCCAATATTTATGCAGTATCTGTACACTTGTATCTGTACTGTGACTCTGTAACTTCCTTCGGGATCAATGAAGTATATATCTATCTGGTCGCAACCCCGTCTTGTATGGAAGGGCCACTGCACAGGATCGGCAAAAAACCTGCAGAAAGTTGTAAACTCAGCCAGCTCCATCATAGGCTCTCTTTTTTCACTATTTCATTATATATACCTCGGACAGTGTGTATATATAAAACACTTTTATTATGCATTGCAATATATTGCTGCCGCAAAACAAGCCTAGGCAGTACGATATGGAGAGCAAACTATTGACTATGTAGCAGGCTCCCCCTCTCCACGGATCCGATTAACCCAAAGGAACGGCAGAGAGCGATATAGTTTGGCACCAGCAGCGTCGCGGGTGTTGCCAGTAAACGTTAAACTCAAAGTAGGACTGCCTCAGGGACTCCAGCTCCCTCGGGGGTTTCCACCTGAAGCCTTCCCCGTGAGTGGGTACAGCCGCAAGGCAGCAGAGGTTTGAGGTCGGAGTTTTCCTTCTCTTAGATGAGCTGCCAACTACGGCTGACAAACCCCATCTGTCCAAAGTAATTGGTTTTAAGGCGTCAGTAACCCACCTTTGCCCTTTCTCCTGTCAGTAGGAACGTTCCGCCGGGCTCAGTAGCTCAGCCACACGTGAAGGCTGGACTTGGTTGTCAGAGGATATTTGAGGCTCACGCCACTGGGAGCATTTAATAGGTACAGGGAACTTATCCCCGTTACCACCCCCGGCTATAACAACCTGAAGGAACCATTATAAGGGGCATTGCTATTAAACCTGATTCTGATTATGATTCTGTTATATAGGAATGTTTTAAACTTATATTTATTGTGCTGTTTATGTGTTCTTTATGCTTATTGTGTTTTTATGCTGCGTTGAATCTGGAATAACAATTATTTCGTTCTCCTTTACACTCGAGTACTGATGAATGATTAAATAAACAATCTTGAATCTTGGGTCTTGCCTCGCTCAGTCAGGTGCGTATTTCAGCGTGGGACTGCGGGATAACAGATCTCTGTTCTCGCCGGCTAAAGCAGCCGTTGGAGAGCGCTGTGGGTTCCAGTCTTCCCCTTCCCTCTCCTCTCCCGGCTTGGGAACGGTTGCAGTCCGCGCTCGGAGCGAGTTCCAAGTCACACCATCTCAGTCCCCATAAAGTTAGTCTGGCCAACTTCTCAGTCACCTGTGTTCTGAACGCCTTTACATCGGAAATGCTCCCTTTAATTGCTCTCTATTTATAATACCTCCCCCCCCCCCTCCGTTTTATCAGACACAAATTTTGCCTCCTCTCGCGTTTCCGACAGTAAACCTGCCCGGACCAAGTCGCAAAGGTCTTGAGGTGCTCTGATTTTCCTTGCCGGGGCTGGTGCGCTGAGCCGACGGGTTGCGCAGCGAGTAAGGTTCGGGCTGCGGTTGGGAGGTTTCTTCATCCCAGCAGGGTGTAACAGAGGGCGAAGTCTAGAATGATTTGGGGGTGGGGTGAGGGTGAGGATGGGAGATGCAATGGTCTCTTCTTGGGCTCACTGACTGAAGTGGTGCCGGAAGTCTTTCCTCCCGACCCCTTTATCTCTCTCCGCTATCACTTCTCACCCTCTCTCTCCCTCCTCCCTTCTCTCCCCCTTCCCTCCCCTCTCTCTCCTCCTTCCCCCTCTCTCTCCCCTCCCTACCTTTTTCACTCCTCCTTTCCCAACCTCACTCCTTTCCCCATCTCCCCACCCCTTCCTCATCTCTCCTCCGTCTCTCCCCTCCCTCCCTCTCCTCTTCCTTCCCCATCTTCTCTACCCCTCCCTTCCCTCCTCTCCCGCTGTCCTGCCTTATCCCTTATCTCTCCCACCCCCTCCTCCAACTGTCTCTCTCTCTCTCTCTCTCATCTCTCTCTTTACCCCACTTCGTCCTCGGCGCCCCAAGAGTTAAAAGCGGGAGGGGGAGCAAGGTGGGTGGGGGCGTGGCGAAGCGACCGCTGATTGGCGGAAAGTTCTCCGCAAGAGTCCGACTCCGGGGACGGTGGCGATCGCGGGGCGCGGGTCGCGGCCACGGAGGCGGCGGCGGTGACAGTATATAAGGAGGTGCCGGCACTGTAAGCAGTCAGTGGCCGGAGCTTAGCGCCCAGCCCGCCGATCGCCTCGTCCTACGCGTTGAAGTTTGACATCCACAACCTCCACGCCCCCTCCCCTTCGCCCGGCCATGCCCAGCAGGTTGACCCCGCTCGTCGGCGCCCTGACAGTGCTACTGCTGCTCGGCCGACCGCTACTCCCCGCTACCCAGGACCCGTGCGTGGCCGAGGTGACACCGGTGCAGCTGAACGGGCGGGACGAGCGCCCAGAGCTGGTCGGTGCTGCCGAGCGGCGCCTCTACCGCCTATTTGCCTTCGGCACCCCCCTTCACCCTCCACCTGGTACCCGACTCCAGCTTCCTGGCCCCGGGCTTCAGCGTGCGGCACCTGGGTGAGTCCCGGGAGCGGGACGAACCGTCTCTCCGCCGCTGCTTTTACTCGGGTGGGCTGCTGGGGAGCCGGGGGTCGCGGGCAGCCGTCAGCCTATGCGGAGGCATGCGGGGCGCCTTTTCGGCCGGCGGATACGACTACCTGATCGAACCGCGGTCCGATGGTCATTCGCTACGGCGCCCTCACCGGCTGGAGCGGCGGGGCTGCCCGTCGGCTCCCGTCCTGCCGGTGCTCCGCCCGCCCCATATTGAGCCGGACGGTCGCGCTCGCCGATTCGTGTCCGAGGCGCGCTTCATGGAGACGCTACTGGTGGCCGATGCGTCGATGGCGAAGCGGCACGGCGACGGACTCGAACACTACCTGCTCACACTGATGGCAGTGGTGGCCGGTCTTTACCGGGACCCCAGCATCCGGAACCTGCTGCACGTGGTAGTGGTCAAGGTGCTGGTGGCGGGGAACGACGAGGAGGGCCCCTCCGTCTCCGCTAACGCCGGCCTCACACTGCGCCGTTTCTGCACCTGGCAGCGTCGCTTCAACCCGCCCAGCGACCTGCACCCCGAGCACTACGATACGGCGCTGCTGTTCACCACGCCAGGTGAGTTGAAAGAGGGCTGGTGGAGTCCACTCGGCCCGGCACCATAATCCTCTCCTCTACCCCCTCCAGATTTCGAGTCATAAAGCGTGCGTAACGGTGCGTGGTTGCTGCTGTTCCTGGGATCCCCCGATGTTTCCACACTCCTGAGACCCTCGTTTTTCCAGTACTCTGAGAACACCACCACACTCACACACTTCTCTCCCTATCTTCGCTACACTCCATCCTTCTCCGGAACTCCCCTTTCCCCACCGCACATTCTCCAACATCCCGGGACCCCTCGCTCCTTCTCTCCCGGTGCCCATTTCCCGGGGATCATTGTCTTTCCAGTATTCCGGAACCACTCTCTTCCCGGTGTCCACACTCTCTCCCGCCTCTCTCCTTCCTTGCAGCCCCCTACTCTTCAGCACCCCAGGGTACCCCAACCACTTCCTCCTCCTCCAGTGCCCATCTCGTTTTTCCGGGATTTCTCCCTCTCCACCATTCTGGTACCTCGCTCCTTCTCTCTGGTGACTCCTCCCCCTGCTCCTTGTCTTACGTCTCCTGCATCCGGACTCCTCCACTCCTGGTGTCCATCTCCCTTTTCCCGGGATACCCTCCTCCCCACCATCCGGGGACCCCGTTCCTTCTCTTGCCTCTTGTCTCATGTCTCCCGCACCCTGGACTCCTCCACTTCTGGTGCCCATCTCCCTCTTTCGCTTCTCCCGGGATTCCACTCTCGGTCTATAGCTCTGCAGCACCCTGGACCCAACTGTCTCTCCTCTAGTGACCCGCAGCTCTCCACCACAACCACCCTCTCTCCAAAACCCCTCCTCTCTGCGGGAATCTCTGAACTCTCCCCGAAGTGACAGGAGGAGGCAGTCCGATCAGAACGGGGAGATGGGGCTGGCGAAGGAGTTCAGCGGGTGGGAAAAGTGCTGCGCTCGCAGTGGCGAGCCCGCGGGGTTCCCGTATTTCAGGATCCCGTTCCCGGAGACGATTGGGCTCCAAAGTCCTGCCACTGGATCACCGCTCCCGGCTGGTAGTTCGAGGAAGTTCGCAAGTCGGGAGGGTGATCTGGCGACAAAACTACAGCCGAAATTATCCGCGCAAATGTTGGGTTCTGATACGTTTATTGCGCGTAGAGCTGGCTGCTGATTATCGTCTGTGGGAGAAATGTCTTCCACAGTGTACGCACTGGGGTGTCTCGCTCTACACAATACCGTAGTCACTTATCCTGGAAGCTGGTGCAGAGTGTCGCCTACTCTCTGTGATGGAAGGGCGGTTGACGGGACGATCGGTTCAGTAGGGATACACATCTCTACCTGAACACAGGAGACTGCCGATGCTGGAATCTGGACGAAGACGCAAAACGCTGAAGGAGCTCGGTGGGTCGGACAGCTTCTGTGGAGGGAAATGGACTGTCAGCAGATGAGTTCCTTCAGCGTTTTGCGTCTTCGTCCAGATTCCAGCATCTGCAGATACTTGTGACTTGCTTCAGGTAGAGAGATTTGTGAGGCTTGAATTGGGGGAGGGAGCTGATGAGTTGGAACTACTGTAGTTCAGTACAGGCTGTGAAAAATACCCGCTGCTTGCAGTTAATCTGTGTTGTACTGAGCGTGTAGAACTGACCATCAGCCATGGTCCTTTATTCATTCAAGGTGAATCGGGGATTAAGATTAGGACAGACAGGTGACTTGTTAAGGGGGAGGGTTGAGAGACCGACCAGTAGCCCAAACCACTTTCCTATCTGAAATATAATTGAAACATTGGAAATCCAAAGTTTTATTTTGACATGTTTAAAAATAAAATCTTACAGGCAACCAGATGTTAATAACTGCAGTGCAAGGGTAGCTATATAGACACCTCATGCCATCCCTGGTTATAATTATCTAAACTCTCTGCTTAGCTAGGAGATGTGGGACTATTTCTGAGCTTGTGAAATAGCAAATGCCCCATGCTGGTTTTCTGCAAAGGTGTTGGTTCTGGTCAATGCACAGGTAAATGTCTGAGTGTAGAAGTTCTACATTTGCTAGATTTTTTTTTTCAGAGCCTGATCTGTGGAGGGCTATGAGAATTTATTAACTGCAGCCAGTAGATTTGTACTTCTGCTGGCTCCATAACCTTATTTAGTTTTCCTTCGTGACAGACAGGGAGTATAAACATTCATAGCAAGTGGCTAACTTGCAATTTGGTGAACAGTCAGAAGATGTGACCTTTCTGCAATGAGATTCTAAGACATCTATTAGCAAAAAAACTGATCGATAAATATGTACCCACAGAGACAAATACCCAAAGACAAATACTGTACACAAATATCCAAATTGTCCCAAATAGACCACTAACCAAATTATTACACATTGGAAAACATCTTTTAGCAAAAATACTGATGAATAAATATGTACTGAAATAGACATTCCAATGAATGCCAGAATACTAATTATCACACTGGAACACAAAGATTAAAGATTTAAAGCTTTGAAATGGATGATTCCATTGCAGCATCTTTTCAGGACAAATTTCTATTCTGAGACACAGTGCTTTTTCCTAAAATTTGGAAATTTGGATGTTCTACTTGAAGTTGTAGCAAGTTGACCAGCTTAATGGCAATTGGATTGAAAAGCCTAAATGTTCTGGCCAAAGCAGAGTATTTAATCCCTATAGTCCTCGGTGTTCTGTTCCTTTCGTTAGAAGTTAGGAATTCTTTGTTTGTTTTGTACATAAACAGCATTTGCATAAAACCAAATTTAAAAATGAAGAGTTTTTGTCCTCAATCTGAAAGTTTAAGGATGTCAGATTGATTGGATGAGGGTTTTATTTTACCATTGTGCTTTTTAAGTGGTAGATTTGATTGATACACAACTGTATTTTCTAAGAACTTGTCTGGCAGTCAGCCAGCAAAGTTGCACATTTGAAAGGGAGCACAACTGAGTGTGACAGCAGCCAGCTAGTGTATTCCACAAAGGCTTAATTGAAATATCACTCACTGTGTCACTTAAATGGTAAAGCAACTTTTTAATTAAACATTTATTCCCATCTTTACTGGAACTCCTAGTCTGTGTGGCACTTGGCATTTACATCGGTAGTATTTATTTACCAGTCTTTGTTGTTCTCATTTATTCCAGACAGATACTAAAGAATTGGGGCGCCACCGTAACGTAGCGGTTTGTTACAGCTCGGGGCGTCGGAATTCAGAGTTCAATTCTGCCGCTGTCTGTGAGGAGTTTGTACGTTCTCCTGATGATTGTGTGGATTACCTCCAGTTCCTCCATTTTCCTCTCTCAGTCCAAAGGTGTACCTGTCAGTAGGTTAATTGGTCATTGTAAATTGTTTTGTGGTCAGTCGAGGGTTAAATCGGTTGTTTGCTGAGTGGTGCGGCTCATTGGGTCAGAGAGCCCTGTTTCGCACTGTATCTTTGAATAAATAAAATTTTATTAATGAATCAGTTGTATGGCATTATTAATAAGAGAGTGTTTGGCATAATTTATGAGTGTTTGAATGCTCTGGGCCTGTACTTGCTGAAGACTGAAGGGAGATCTCATTGAAATCTATTGAATATTGAAAGGCTTGGATAGAATGGATGTGGAGAGTTTGCTTCCTGCAGCGGGGGAGTCTAGGACCAGAGGGCACAGCTTCAATAACCTTTAGAATGGAGGTGGGAAGGAATATCTTCAACCGGAGTGTGATGAATCTATGCAATCTGTGGAGACCAAGTCTTTAGGTATATTTAAAGCTGAGGATGATAGGTTCTTAATTAGGAAGGGTATGAAAGGCTGCAGGGAGAAGGCAGGAGAATAGGGTTGAGAGGGATAATAAATTAGTCATGATGGAATATTGGAGCAGGCTCAATG
The DNA here is from genome assembly GCF_048418815.1 of Hemitrygon akajei. Classification (NCBI taxonomy): domain Eukaryota; kingdom Metazoa; phylum Chordata; class Chondrichthyes; order Myliobatiformes; family Dasyatidae; genus Hemitrygon; species Hemitrygon akajei. The sequence continues at coordinate 11,462,585 of NC_133149.1, read as the reverse complement.
GGCCAAATGGCCTAATTCAGCTCCTATGTCTTATGAATTTATGTTGGTAGTATTTTTTCGTTACTCTTAATTATTCCACACAGATACTAAATAATTTACTACTGAGTCAGCTGGAAAAACATGATGTATCATGGGTGTTTTGCCCATTAGTTTTTCTTTTGGAGGGAGTGTGTTTGAACTGTTTCTGATTCCTTCCTTGCAGGACATCTGTGGCCACAAGAGCTGTGATACCCTTGGGGTGGCGGACACTGGCACCATGTGCGACCAGAGCCGAAGCTGCGCTGTGATTGAAGATAATGGTCTTCAGGCAGCCTACACCACCGCACATGAACTAGGTATAGTGGAACTCGCAATCAGCAGCAAATTTGGATATAACTGTGGACTATCTGTTAAATGTATATTAACTGAGCTCAGGTTCTTCAGCATGTGAAGGGGGTGGTGTGTGGGGAAACTGTGATTGCATGTTTTAATGACCTCAACAGAACAATCCTGGGCATTGTTGCTGTCTTTGGGCCCAATGAGGGGTGCTCTGCATCACCTGTCTTCATGGGCATGGGCGCATAGCGGTTAGCATAACACTAGTACAGCGCCAGTGATCGGGGTTTGATTCCCACCGCTGTCCGTAAGGAGTTTGTACGATCTCCCCGTGACCATGTGGGCTTCACACCTTTGCAGACAAGCACCTCCTGGAAACACTGCATTTGTGTGTGTGCACAGGGGCACACAGTTTCTCATAAAATTCGATTGCTTGTCTGTCTGTCATTGTTTTTATTTATTTTACTGTCATTATTCACTAGTAGTTTCCATTTATGTGTATATAATCAATGTATATAAGCAGAGACTAAAGGTGAAAGGGAGAATTTGGAAGATTTGAGAAGCAAGTGGCTTTATAGGGATCTGGAGCCCAATGCTAGGGAGTTGATGAAAACAGATACAACACAATGTATTTAGACAGACATATGAGTTGGAGGGAAATAGACTATGGGATTTGTTTAAGTTGGTATCATCCTCAACACTGACATAGTTGGCTGAGTGGCCTTTTCCTGTTCTACTGATGCTCTCTATACTTAATCAATTCCATCAACTTCTCTTTGGCCCAATGATAAATCAGAATGAAAGCAATCTGGTTCAGGAACTATACGCTTGCTAAAAATAAAATTTGGTGTAATGCTCACATTTTTGTTTAGAGAACTAGATATTGAACACAGTCAGGTAAAAATCTTCTCCAGTGGGAGGCACTTACCCAGGCGCTAAGCTTAAGATACATCTCTACTCCCCTCAACCCTGTAAGCATTTCACAGCTTCCTTCCACCTGGCTAACCAGCTTTCTGGCTTCTGCCCCCTTCCTTTCCAGTCCCAGTGAAGGGTCTTGGCCTGAAGCATTGGCTCTTTATTCCTCTTCATAGATGCTGTCTGACTTGCTGAGTTCCTCTGGCACTTTGTGTGTGCTAGCCAGCTTTGATTTTGCTGATAGCTCAGTTGCATTGGCCTAGGGTGAGGAACTGCATTCTACCTGGGGCTCAGAATCAGGTTTCGTATCACTGGCATGTGCCATGACGTATATTACTTTGTGGCAATAGTATATTGCAATGCACACAAACAAACTATAAATTACAATGAACTATACTTCGGATTTGGTTAATTGGGCCATTAGTTAATCAGGACAGCTACTTATTTGGGACAACTCTTAAAGAACAAAAACTAATTGAAGAACTAGCTGGGATTCCATTTACTTATTTGGGACAATAAGCCACTTAATTGGAGCAAGAGACTGTTGGTAAATGTTTTCTAACTAGCGGTCATCTTCTGCACCTCGTGTGGCCATTAGACATTACACTGTGCTTAGAGTGAACTGTTTTTAATTATTATCAGTTGTGTTTGTCCTGGGTGACGTGTCCTTAATGATAGATGTCACCTTTTTGAGGCATCATCTTTTGAAGATATCCTCGATGCCATGGAGGCCAGTGCCCATAATATTCGAGCTTTCAACATATCCATATTCCAACTTCCCAGCCATGTGGCCTGATTGTGTCTTTACCAGGTCCTATACCATTCTGATATCCACATTTCACCTCCTTATCTTCTTGTGCAGCAAAATATTACGGCCCAATAATAATTCCATAATGTTGATTGCTAACCTCTTGTAGGTGGAAGGTGAGAGTTGGACATGTAGGTTAACTGAAATACCAAAAATACTGATATGTTACTGACCTCAACAGATTGCTGACTAGTGCAACCCTTTATTGTCCACACACTCTTCCTCCTGAAATGGCTTCCTGGGCCATTCAGAAGTGAGTTAACAGTAACACATACAAAATGTTGGAGGAACTCAGCAGGTCAGGAGACTTCTCAGGCTGAGACCCTTCATTAGGATCCAAACAACAGTACTGTGCAAATGTCTGAGGCACCTATATATAGCTAGGATGCCTGAGACTTTTGCATAGTACTGTAATGGTCAACGTGGACCAGAGTGAGTTTCTATATCTTGCGGGAGCAATGGATGTTGGGAGTGGTCTGGGACAGGTGGCAGAGAAGGAGTGCTAGTGGCGGCAGTAGGTGGTGCCGATGCAGACACACCCAGCCCTGAGACACCAGGTAAGGTCATTTGATTCCAAGCAATTGGTTTATTGATCATTATAGATTGTCACTCTGGTGTTTCCCTCTCCCTTCCCCTTTTCCCAACCATGATTCCCCTCTCCCTGTCCCCTTCCCACTCTCAGTCCACAATAGAGACCCATATCAGAATCAGGTTTATCATCACTCACATATATCAAGAAATTGTTTTTTTTTTTTTTTGCAGAAGCAGCAACAGTACAGTGCTGCGTAAAATTACTATAGTACAGGGCAGAAGAGGTAGACTCCCTAGCTATGTATGTGCCTAAGCTAGTTGCATATTATTGTATTTCCACTGTTGAGACAGAATCATGTACATCTGGCTATTTCCTTGCATTCAGCATATTAGTGAAGCATTGGTTCTTGCAACAGTCCAGTGATTTTCTTGGTTACTGATCCTATCTTATTAATTCCAGATTTATGTAATTATTGGAATTCAGATTTCCTCACTGCCAAGATGGGGATTGTTGATCTCTTGATTGGTCAAAGTTAAAGTAAGATTTATCATCTACAGTAGGTCACCTAGGTTTTGAGATACTGTTCCAATAACTTAACTGCTGGGCTACCATAATCCAAGGAACTGGCTTCATTGCTGAAAAACACATTGTGTTCATCACACTGCCAATGCCTATGCCTTGCAAGGACATAGCATAGTGCTGATAAAAGGATTTGCATTGCAATGTTACATCATTCAGCTGTTGAGCATTATACTGTAGATTAGGTAATTGCAGAGTAATGCTAATAAGGTGCCAAATATTTCTCTACAAATACTTTTTAACTGTTTTAGAAGTAGACCTTGAGATATGTTTTATTTCAGATTCAAGCAGGCAAGGCAGTTGTGTGTTGGTTGGCCATCATATCTCACAATGACAGGAGACCTGTGCAGGAGAGTTCTTAAAGTGGAAAACCATTGCACTGGGACAGTTCCTCTCTTTTGACCTTAAGTCTGGGTCCAGTGGTACCAAGCAGTTGCAGAAACAAAGCAACGCACACAAAATGCTGGAGGAGCTCGGCAGGTCAGGCAGCATCCATGAAGGGAATATAGGCAGTCAGCGACTCATGACAAGAATCTTCATCAGGACTGAAAAGGAAGGGGGAGGAACTCCAACATGCAGAAGCAAAATACTTAATTCTTTCTTTAGAGAACCACATTATCAGAACTGTAGTGAAGCTATGGCTGTATTAGAAACACAGGAATATCTGTAGTGATTTCCCTTAGAAGCAGAAGAGTAAAATTGGACATATCAAAAGTTTAGTAATTGCAGAAAATGTAAACCTTCAAGCTAAAACACACTCAGTGGTCACTTTATTAGGTACCTTCTTGCCTAATAAAGTGGCCACTGAGTGTGTGTTCATGATCTTCTGCTGCTGTAGCCCATCCACTTCAAGGTTCAATACGTTATGCATTCAGAGATGCTCTTCTGCATACCAGTGTTGTAACACGTGGTTATTAAAGTTGCTGTCGTATTCCTGTCAGCTTGAAGCAGTGTGGGCATTCTCCTCTGACCTCTCTCATTAACATTAACCAAGGAGCCTTCCCATTAATCAAGGGGTCTGTGGATTCCAGTTTGGGAACTCTTGCTCTAGAACCTATTGTATATGAAAATCCCAGGAGATCAGCAATTTCTGCAATGCTCAAACCAGCCCATCTATAATCAAGTATCATTCCACGGTCAAAGTCACTTAGATCACATTCCTTCCCCATTCTGATGTTTGGTCTGAACAGCAACTGAACCTCCTGACTATGTCTGCATGCTTTTATGCATTGAGTTGCTGTCACATGATTGGCTGATTAGATATTTTCATTAGCAAGCAGATGTGTGTAATTAGGTGGCCACTGAGTGTATAACAGTAGTTTTTCGATCTCCTGAGTATGCTCTTCTCTTAAGGAGTTGTCTGTTGTTGTGTCCTTGAGGCTGTAAAGGCCAATTCAGGATCCATACATTCTGCTTTGGGATGTTAGTGTGGTACCCTTAATGGAGAATGCCTGAGTGTAACCTTGCTTAACATGGGGAGGCTGATGCCCGGGCAGCCATCACGCGGCCCTTGATTGGGGTCAAGGTCCGGTGACATGGAGTGCAAGGCGAATGGCTGCAGTCTTCCTTTGCCTTCACTGCCATTGGGATGTGTCATCATATTCCATCAGCTTTAAGGTTGGATCATTCTGTCTGAAACCTCCCCTTTGACCTTACTGTCATGGGTAGCACTACCAGGGACTAAGCACCAGAAGGCTAAACTACTGACAGCATTGCTGTCAGGTTCTCCGAAACACAGAAGGCTCCCTACCACAAAAAGTTGACGATCCTCAAGGATGTGAAATATAACAGTAGGTCAAATGCAAACTTGTAGAAGGACATTTCAGACTGGTGAGGTGATATAGTTTGTATCGAATGATGGAACTCCATTCTGATCATCAGTAGAGTGGGCTTTTAGATGATCAGTTTGTTGTCCTGTTGTCACTGCTTATGAATTATCCAGGCAGTACCTCAGTTGGTGGAAAAGGTTGAGAACAAGAGAGCTTGGAACTAAGGTGATTGGCAGAAGGACCACAGCATCTGTACAGTTGACATTTTGGGCTGAGACCCTTATTGAGACTGGGAATAAAAAAGATGAGATGCTAGAGCAGGAAGGTGGGGGTAGGGGAGGAAGAACCACAAGGTGGTAGGTGATGGGTGAAACCCAGAGAGGGGGAGGAGTGAAGTAAAGAACTGGGAAGCTGATAGGTAAAAGAGATAAAGGGTTGTTGCAGGGGGAATCTGCTAGGAGAGGATAGAAGACCATGGGAGAAACAGAAGGAATGGTGAGGGGGGGGGGGGGGGGGTGGTGAAGCAATTACCAGAAGTTCGAGAAGTGTCTGTTCATGTCATCAGGTTGGAGGCTACCCAGATGGCTGTCAGTCCTTGGCCTCCTCTTCTGCCACAAAGCGGCCACACTCTGGTTGGAGGAGCAACATCTTGTATTCTGTCTGGATAGCCTCCAACCTGATGGCATGAAAGTTGGTTCTTGAACTTCCTATAATTTACCCCCCCTTCACCATTCCCCATTCCCATTTCCCTCTCTCACCTTACCAGCCCATCAACTCCCTCTACTGCTCCTCCCTCTTCCCTTTCTCCTATGGTCTCTGTCCTCTCCTACCAGCTTTCCCCTTCTCCAGCCCTGTATTTCTTTCACCAATCAACTTTCTAGCTTTTTATTTCACCCCTCTCCCTCTTCCAGATTCACCTATCACCCACCATCTTACTCTGACTTCACATCCACTTTTGCAGTCCTGATGAAGGGCTTCTTCCCGAAACGTTGACTGTTTACTGCTCTCCATACCTGCTCAGTTCCTCCAGCATTTTGTGTGTGTCAAAAGCAAAGTCCATTGTAGTGTAAAGTGGTCGTGGGTGTTGCTGTACTGAGGTGGTGAATATAGTTGTGCAGGTTGGCTCAGAACTGAGTGGGTGAAGGGAATTAGCTGTTCTTGAACCTGGTGATGCAGGACTTCTGGCTTCTGCACCTCGTGATACGTGCAAAAAAGATGACATGGCTTGGATGGTGGAGATACTTTGATGGGTGTTGCTTTCTTGAGGCAATGCCTGATGAAGATACAACAGATAATGGGGAGTGATGTGCCCACAATGTATTGGGCTGAGGCATCTGTTGGCAGGTAGCACCATATGTGATTTTAGGATCAGCAAATTTTAAGGAATATCTCCATTTTGCAAGCTAAAATTGCTAGTGGTCCCATCTGCCACTTCTCATGTACAAATAATTAGCTGACCTCTTATTCACAGGAAAGATGTCTTTCTTGCAGCAGTTGGTAAAGTTCCATCTTCCCCAGACATACTGGTGCAATTCTACACTGCAACCACAGAGAGCAACCTCAGATCAACCATTACTGTCTGCTTTGGTACAGCACCCTCTCACAACATACAAAATCTACAGTGAACTGTCAGGTCAGCAGAAAAGGTCATTGCTTGCAGCCTACAGTCACTGCAGGATAAAAAGCCGGCACCCGAAATATCATTGTGGACAATGCCCACCCAGCAAACTGCCCTTTGCAAAACTCCTTTCTAGAAAGTGCAAAACAAAAACTTCACGGCATCTTAGAAATTTCTTCCCCAAAGCAGTTCATCTGATCAACCATTCTAATGTGCTACAACACCCCCAATCTATTACCCCAAACACTGCACTGCACAGTAAACACTTTAAACCGCTTTTTATAATGCTTTTTACATGATAAATAGGTGCTAGCATTTACACTTTTATGTACATTTTATTCCATATCTGTCCTTTAACCTATAACTTTTGTTTAATTCTTTATTCTTTCTAATTGTTGTATTTGACTTGTGTTGTATGTCACACCTTGACCAACACATCACAGCAAATTCCTAATCCATGTAGATGTACAGGTACGTGGTGCACTGTATTTTTTCCATAGATGCTGAGTTCCTCCAGCATTTTGTGTGTGTTGCTTGGATTTCCAGCATCTGCAGACTTACTCCTGTTTGTGGTGAATAAAGCTGATCCTTGATTATAAATGAAATTTGAGTCAAATTTTTGAGCAAAGATTGAGTGGTGAGGATCAAGATGTTATAATGAAAGCAATGGGAAACTGAGCATGGTATTGTGAGTTTGAATAGTGACTTGTCTCTGACAAGTAGATGCTTGAACCCTGATAGAATTGCCCTGATTTTTACCTGGTAAACAATGCATAGCCCACAGTAGCACTAACCTGACTGCTACCAAAGAGATGCAATATTCCCACCGTTAGCAAACGGTTAGCCTGTCATCTGTTAGCTATTAGGTTAGAGGCTTGCAGAACATAATTATCCACATCCCTTCTGAGTACTCCAGCTCGACTGGACTTGTTTTGTCTTCAGTGGTGGAAAGACAATATTTCAAACTTAGTTTTCAAAAGGGATTTATCTTTTTTTTTCTCAAAAAGGATTAGTTACACTTCATCACTGAAAGTTATACTTTTTTATTTTAAAATATATCTTTGTTGCTTTGTTAAGAGCAGATTAGGCGTATTGCCAGTTTTGTACTCCAGAGAAGATTTGGAGATTTGGCTTCCTTCCACTTTCCCATCTGGGACGCCATAAGTATTTTGCTGGATATCTTGCTTAGCCATTCAAGGATTCTCCTTGTCCAATTAGACACTGTCATACACACCCATCGCCAATTTTGGCTTTGTATGACATGGACATTTTGTTTGCAAATTGAATTTGGGTTGGGTAGCTTGAGAACAGTTCAAAAAGTGGCCTTACAATTCGACTTCATTTCAACACTGCCTGAAAGTTATGCAAAATAAGATCTAATTCAGATTCTTTTTCTGTATCACATGTGCATTCAAACGTACAGTGAAATGTGCCCTCATATTAATAACCAACACACCTAGGGATGGTGGAAGCCTGCAAGCGTCGGTACCCACTCCAGCACCAACACAATGCCCACAATGCTGGCAGAACAGCCAAGAACACAACAACAGCAAAGCCAACCCCATTCCTCCCTCCTTCCCCTGCATCTCCCCTCCCACACATCCGCACACACAGACGTCCTCCAACTCCAGAACAGGCCTCCAGCTTCTTTGTGGACTTCCAATTGAACATCAGACTCTGATGACTCCCAAAATAGCTGATGATGGGAGCTGTACTCTGGGCAGATCCAATGACTCCTACTCACACGGGCCCACCCGGTCCTGGGTCTTGTCACTGGCATTCGAGCACGCAGCGGAGAAGTAGACTCTGGACTGCAAATAACAGAGTAGAGCTATGTTCTTAAACTTTACTAGATTAATTTAACCTTAACAATCTAATCTAAATCTTAACTAGATTGTTGTCACCGAATGTGCAGCGACACTTGTGGGCTGCTTCCTTGGGTGTGTAGTTCTTAACACAAACAACACATTTCACTGTTTCAATGTACAGACCTGTGCAAAAGTCTATGGCACACTAGCTAAATATATGGGCATAAGATTTTTACATAGTACTGTACTTGTCAACATGGAGTGGTGAGTGAGTTTGTAAATCTGGTGGGAGCAAAGGATGTTGGGAATAGTGAGGGGGGGATTGCCGCAGGTGAAGTGGTGGCAGAGATGGAGCACCAGGGGCCGGGGGAGGTGTGATGCAGGTGCAGATACACCCAGCCCTGAGACACCATTTGATTCCAAACAATTGGTTTATTGATCATTACAGAATGTCTCTTGGATGCTTCCCACTCCCTTCCTCTTTTCCCAACCATGATTCTCCTCTCCCTGCTCCTTCCCACTGTCATACCACAATAGACACCCATATCAGAATCAGGTATATCATCACTCTCATTGGTCATTTGCAGCAGTACAGTGCAAAACATAAAATTACTGCAGTACTGTGCAAAAGTCTTCGGCAGCCTGGCTATATACTGTATATGTGCCGAAGACTTTTGCACAGTATTGTATGCAATCAAAACTTGAAACTTCAGCTGCTGCCTTTGTAACATGAGTAATGTATGAATTAGTCACTTTTTTGATCAAGAATATGCAGATGCAGTGACATATTACTTTACAGCAGTGTAAACTGGTACTAGTCTTGAAATCTGAGCACAGAGACCTCCCTTCACGTTTCATGCCGGTCTTGTGTATTCCTTCTTCCATTGCTTCATTGATGTCATCAAATTCTAATTTGCTTGACTCTGCCAACAAAATATGGCAGCCTCTTAATCTTATCATCAATAAAATACTAAGATTATCTCATTATTTGGCACTGTAATAGCATTACACTAACTACTGCAATACTGTGCCTGTCATAGAACATACAGCACAGTCCAGGTCCTTTGGCTCATGATGGTGTGCCAACCCTTTAACCTACTCCAATATCAATCTAACTCTTCTCTCCCACATAACCCTGTTTTTCCTTCATCAGCTCTTATCACACTATTTTTGTTCTGAAGTTATTATGCTGAGTATATTTTATCAGTACTAACTAGAGGAGGTGCCATGGATTCTAACGTATTTGGACTTACTGCAAAGGAACACATACAGTACAAAATGTTGGAGGAACTCAGCAGGTCAGGCAGCATTAATATCGACAATGGAAATGCAAAATTCTCTGCGATATCTGTACCCTTGGCTCACTGGATGATAGTCTTGAAGTCAAAATGCTATTATACTTTGGTAGCTTTTGTAATTGCTAGATAATGTACAGATGTTCTTGATTGCTGATGTACAACAGTGAGTCATTAATCACAAATAGCTGGGTCACATGTTTACATATAGATCGAATGATACATTTCATTATTATTTCTGGATCTGAAATTCTATACTGTAAAGATGAATGGGAAATGAGTCAATGGAGTGGAATTCTATCCTTGGATCAATGGTAATATCTTTTTATCTGATGACATCAGTCAACAATTCTGTTTATGTCTTAGGCAGGAAATATCTCTGGTTCCATGGTGTCCTGTTAATGGTTGAATTCACTCTCTAAAACTTTATTTCCCTTTTACTTAGAGATACAGCAGGGTAACAGGCCAATGAGCCCATGCTACTCAATTACATCCAAGTGGACCTACTGTGGGAGCTTTAGAGTCTGTGCAGAGGAGATTTACCAGGATTGTAGAGCTTGTCTTATGAAGAAAGGTTGAGCAAGCTAGGGCTTTTCTCTCTGGAGTGAAAAGGTGGCTTGATCAATGTACTCAGGATGATGAGGCATAGACTTCTTGGACACCAGAGACTGCTTTCCAGGGCTGAAATGGCTAATATGAGGGGCATAATGTTAAGGGGATTGGAGGAAAGTACAGGAGAGGATGTCAGAGGCAATTTTTCCTTTACACAGAGAGTGGTGGGTGTGCGGAACGCACAGCCAGAGGTGGTAATGGAAGCAAACACATTAAGGACATTTAAGAAACTCTTGGGTAAGCACATGGATTATAGATAAATGGAAGGCTATGTTCTGTTACACTACCATGCCATCCTATCATCGATCTGAACAGCACAGTACAGGCCCTTTGGCCCATGTTGTTCTGACCCTTTAAACATCTCTAAGATCAATCTAACCCTTCCCTCCCATATAACTGACTTTTTAATTTACTCTCAGATCAATTTATCCCTTTCCTCCTACATAGTCCTCCATTTCATTATCATCCATGTGTCTATCTACAAGTCTTTTAAATATCTCTAATGTATCTGCCTCTACCACTGCTCTGGGCAGCATGCTCCGTGCACCTACCACACTCTGCATGGAAAACGTACCTCTGACATCTCCCCTCCCTTCCCCCACCACCTCACGTCCTTGCTAGTTTTAAAAGATTGCAACATTTGGTAATTTTTTCCAGTTTAATTATTTGCTGATAGTAGTCAAAGTTCATCCAGATTGTATATAGAGCATGACAAAATTCTGAAATAATTATATCTTTAGCTCTTTAGGTCTGAATTTGAATGTCATTATTTTTGATGCTGACAGGTCATGAATTGAATATGCCTCATGACGACTCAAAGGCATGTGATAAGCTGTTTGGCCAGATGAAGTTAAACCATGTGATGGCCCCATTGTTCATTCGACTCAACAACAGTCTGCCCTGGTCTCCCTGTAGTGCATTTCATGTTACGGAATTCTTTGACAATGGTCACGGTAAGTGAATGGTGGAACAGTCCTCTAATCTTCGGTGATGCGTGTGTTTTCTCTATTTTGACATGTAGCTTCCATGGAGTCTGTTTTAAATTCCAATGTGACGTCTCCATTTTTATTGATTAGAGTCTGTATTTTACAGCCAACATGGGTTTTTTTTAACTGCAGGTATGCACATGGAGGGGGGAAATTAACCAAACAAAACTTGTCAATTAAACACACAAATAAACGCAGGGGTCTCAGCCTGAAACAGTGACAGTTCATTCTGTTCCAGAGGCTGCCTGACCTGCTGGGTTCCTCCAGCACTTTGTGTCCTGCTGAAGGGTCTCAGCCTGAAACGGTGACTGTTTATTTCCCTCCATAGATGCTGCCTGACCTGCTGAGTACCTCCAGCATTTTGCACGTGTTGACAGTTAAAGTTGTTGTATTAATTGCAAATTCTCCAAGCATTGTTAACCATGTGGTGGTTTGTGTTGGTAAACACTTGTCATAGTTTCAAACTTCGATTGAATGAGGCCATGTGCTGGAGGGACCCACTGGGTTGAGCAGTGCCTGAGAAGCGAAAGGAATTGTTCTGGGTCCAGACTGTGCATGAGTCCTTGTAAAACGATTTCTGGGGCATTGAGAACTGCCCCCACAGATGCTGCTTGATCAAGCTGTATTCTTCCAGTATGTGTATGTTGCTCCAGATTTCCAGTGTCTGCAGTCTCTCATGGTTTCCTATTGAATTCTATTTATTTTCCTGACTGACAGCTGGTAGCTGAAACTAGAGAAATAAAACTTGCTGCAAAACATAATCACATCCAATTTGGTAGATGCAGATTCTATTATGGCTAATTTATTAAGTATGCCTACAAGAAAATGAATCTCATGCTTGTACTTCAATTATAAAATTTCTTTGAATAGATAGGCTGCTCTTTGTGAAAGGCTTATGTTACCTACTGTTCATGCAGATCAAACCATTTATTTAGAGAAACAGCGCAGAATAAGCCTTTCCGGCCCTTCGAGCTGTACCTCTCAGCAACCCCGCTATTTAACCCTAACCTAACCACAGGACAGTTTGCAATGACCAACGAACCTACTAACCAGCATGTCTTTGGGCTGTGGGAGGGAACCAGAGCACCCAGAGCCATTGAGGGAGTACAACAACAGTGCAGAACGGTGTTGCAGCTACAGAAAAAGTATAGTGATAAAGTGCAAGATCACAAGGTCAAGTCTATCTTATACAAGGGGTACCTTGACAAGTCTAATAATAGTGGGATAGAAGAATCCTGAGCCTGGTGGTCTGTGCTCTCAGGCTTTTGTATCTTCTGCCCTGATGGGGTGGGGTGGCGTATGTAGAGAATTGTACAGAAGAGCAAGTTGATGAATAAGTAGCACGCAAAATGCTGGGGGAGCTCAGCATCTATGGAGGGGAATAAAAACTTGATGTTCTAAGTCGAGACCCTTCATCAGGAGTGGAAAGGAAGGCAGGGAAAGACAGAATAAAATGGTGGGGGGAATAGAAGGATACAAGCTGGAAGGTGAAGCCAAGTGAGGGGGAAGGTGGGTGGTTGGGGGAGGGAAGATGCAGTTAGGAGCTGGGAGATGTTACATGGAAAAGGTAAAGGGCTAAAGAAGGAGGAATCTGATGGGTGAGGAGAGTGGACCGTGGAAGGAAGGGAAAGAGGAGGGACACCGGGGGAGGTGATAGACAAGTGAGGAGAAATGAAGGAGTAAGAGTGGAGTTAGAATGAGGAATGGAAAAAGAAAGAAGATGGAGGGGGGAGAAATTACTGGGTTAGAGAAATCAATATTTAATTTTGATGTTCTTGTGCATTTGACACCAGATATATTTGTCTGCAAGTTCTTTGAAGAAACTCTTCCAATTCTAGATCCTGACCTTACACTGATGGCCTTTGAATGTTTGAAGTGTTGTGTCTGAAATTCTTTCCTCTGCTATTTATGTGAAAATTATTAGCTGGTGTATTTTAAACTGGTCAGCGGCTTTGCTAAAATATGCAGAGGCAAATTTTAGTGCAATCATGCCCTATGATGCTATGTCAGAATCTGGTTTAATATGTTGTGAAGTGTGTTGTTTTGTTGGAGCAGTACAGTGCAATATTATTTTTAAAAAATTTAATTGCAGTAAGATACAAGTCAAAGTTCAAAGTAAATTTATTATCAAAGCATGTATATGTCACCATATGCTACCTTGAGATTCATTTTCTTGCAAGTATTTACAGGAAAATATAGAAATACAACAGAATTTATGGAGGTCAGTTGTGATCTTGATGGCTAGAGCAGACATGAGGGACCAAATGGCCTTCTGCTGTCACTTGCAGGCTTTTATTTATGTATTGACACAAGTTTTAATGACATTGCGCTTGCATTAAAAAAACAAGGACCTTCACCAGATATTATGTCAGCTTTGGACTGAAATGTTGGTGGTAACAAAATAAGGCACATGAAGGAGTTGGAGCATTTATAGAGTCATAGAGCACCACAGCACAGTAACAAGCCCTTTGGCCCATTTAATGATGCAAGTCTAGCCTCCTGCCTAATCCCATCGACCTGCACCCAGATCTAAGGCTATATAAGGCATTGATCAGACCTCTCTTGGAGCATTGTAAGCAGTTTTAGGCCCCTTATCTGAGAAAAGATGTGCTGGTATTGGAGAAGGTCCAGAGGAGGTTCATGAGAATGATCCTGGGAATGAAAGGGTTAACAATGAGGCGTGCTTGATGATTTTTGGCCTGTACTCACTGGAGTTTAGAAGAATGAGGGGTGATCTCATTGAAACCTATCGAATATTGAAAGGCCTAGAGTGGACGTGGAGAGGATGTTTCCTATAGTGGGGGGAGTCTAGGACCAGAGGGCACAGACTCAGAATATAGGGGCATTCCTTTAGAACAGGGCTGAGGAGGAATTTATTTAGCCAGAAGGTGGTGACTCTGGAATTCATTGCCACAGGTGGCTGTGGAGCCCAAGTCATTGAGTAATATTTAAAATGGAGATTAACACAATAGTTTCTTGCTGAGTAAGCATGTCAAAGGTTATGGAGAGAAGGCAGGAGAATGAGGGGGATAATGAACCTGCTGTGATCAAGTGTCAGAACAGACTCAGTGGGCCAAATAGCCTAATGCTGGACCTATGCCTTATGGTCTTATGGAAATTCGAGAGACACTTTGTCAAAGAGAGATCCAAAATCAAACTTTCTTCTTCCAGATAATTATTGACACTTCTGAATTTTAAACATGCCAAATATTAGACCACATTTGGTGTACTTAACCTCTGGAATTGTTTCCCCTTGCATTAGAAGTCCTTAGATCTTTTATTAGATTCTTATTGGATGAGATTAACAGACAGAGGGGGAGGAAAGTCTTTTTTTGAATCAATACCATTAATTGGTGGAGACACAGGTGGCCAGTTTACTGTGAACAGTTTGTGCACAATGGTTGAACACTTATTCTCCTATAAATATTGAAAATGTGATGGAATAGGTAATTGTTTGATAATTCTAGGCTGAATTCAGCCCACCCAATTGACAACTAGTTTTAGAATTCTGATGGGCTTCCTGGTCCCCAGTTAATTCCATTTCACCCTGATGGGTTGGCTGAAATGATACAATTGATCTTATTAAACTTTCCATTAACTTTTCTAATTTTCGGTAATTACTGCCGCCTCTCACCATTCCCCTATTCCCGTTTTCCTTTCTCGCCTTATCTCCTTACCTGCCCATTACCTCCCTTTGGTGCGCCTCCCCCTTCTCTTTCTTCCATGGTCTTCTGTCCTCTATCAGATTCTCCCTTCTCCAGTCCTTTATCTCTTTCACCAATCAACTTCCCAGTTCTTTACTTTATACCTCACCTCTCCCGGTTTCACCTATCACCTACCACCTTGTATTTCTTCCTCTCCTCCCCAACTTCTTACTCTGACTTCTCATCTTTTTTCCAGTTCTGATTGTAGCATAGTAGTTAACATAACGCTATTACCAGCACCAGTGACCCCGGTTCAATTCCCTCTGCTGCCTGTAAGGAATTTGTATGTTCTCCCCAAGACTGCGTGTGTTTCTTCTGAGTACTCTGGGTCTCCTCCCACATTCCAAAGACATACCGGTTAGTAGATTAATTAGTCACATGGGTATAATTGGGCATCGCAGGCTCATTGGGCCAGAAGGGCCTGTCACCATGCTTTATCTCTAAATATATAAATTTTAAAAAAAATAAAAAATGTTTCCTTTTGACATTGGAATAGAGATCAAATGTAACAGAAGAAGGACATTAAGCAGAATTGAAGTCTACAGCAATATAACCCAAAACTTTTGAACCAAACAGATTTGACCAGTTAGAATACACTAAAATATTTACTTTCTCCATAAGACATAGAAGCAGAATTAAACCACTTGGCCCATCCAGTATACTCTGCCATTCCATCATAGCTGATTTATTATCCCTCAATAAGACCATAATACACGGGTCTTGTGAAGAAGCAAGGTTTTCATTGAAGAAGAAGCAAGGTTTAAAAGAAAATTTGCCTGATCCTAGTGTTGCCAATCTCATTGACAGGAGACTGCCTGCTGGACACCCCTGCTAAATCGGTCTCGTTGCCCACCGAGCTGCCAGGGCAGGTGTATGACTTGGACACACAATGCCAGCAGATCTTTGGAGAGGAGTACAGACACTGTCCGAACACATCGGACTCCGACGTGTGCTCTCAGCTGTGGTGCAGGATCGAGGATAAGCCCGAGTGTCACACCAGAAATGGAAGCCTCCTCTGGGGAGATGGGACTCCATGTGGGCAAGACAGAATCTGCATTGATGGGATGTGTTTGCCCACCAAGATAGTGAATGCAAAGGTGAGTTGTGCAATTGTATGCTTCTACTCCAACTGCTTCTGTGCTTTTGACAATCCTCTTGTTGGTTTTCTGTATTTGTGGGAAAAACAGCCATACTGAAGACCCAATGTCAAATCTCAATGACTACCACCTTCAGAAAGGTGCCTGGCAATACTGTTGCCCATGGATTCCCCTCCAAGCTGCACACCATCTTGTCTTGGAATAATGCGGCCAGTGTTTCTTTGCAGGGGGACATCTTCACCAGGACTGGAGCTGTTCATGGAGGGCTCTCTCCCTTCCCTTCTCACGGGCAATTAGAAATGGATGTAAAGTGCAGGCTTTGCCAAAAACACAGATTCTGCAAATCTTAAAATCCAGACTGATCTCAGCAGGTTAGGTAGCATCTCTGGAAAGGAATAAACTGTCTTTGTTTCAGGCCAAGACTGGCCCAAAACATCACCTATTCATTCCTTTCTATAGTTGCTCCCTGACTTGCTGAGTTCCTCCAGCATTTTATTTGTTTAATTTATCAAGTATTAAATATGTAGAAATGCAAATTGTATTTTATCTGAAATTGAACTTGCTGTGCAAGTTAACAGGGTGGTTAAGAAGGTGTATGATGTGTTAGCCTTCATTAGTTGAAAGTTTGAGTTCAAGAGCCATGAGATAATGTTGCAGTTTTATAAAACACTGGTTAGACCACACTTGGGAGTATTGTATTCAATTCTGGTCAGTTCAAAGAAAAGCCGTTCGAAGCTTTGGAAAGGGTGCAGAGGAGATTTACCAGGATGCTGCCTGGATTGGAGAGATTTTATGAGGAAAGTTTGAGCGAGCTATTACTTTTTTCTTTGGATTGAAGGAGGATAGAGGTGGTTTAATAGAGAGGAGTAGAATATGATAATGGGCATAGATTGAATGGATAACCAGAGACTTTTTCCCAGTGTGCAAATTGCTAAAATGAGGGGCTATCAGTTTAAAGTGATTGGCGGAACTATGGCGGGGGGCAGGTTGCAGGGGTAGATTATTTTTGTATAGAAAGTGTTGGGTGTGTGGAATGCTCAGCCAGGGGTGATGGTACATTTGGGGTATTTAAGATGCTCTTAGATAAGCACATGGATCATCAAAGAATTGAGAGCTATGTAGGAAGGAAGGGTTAGATTGATGTTAGGTAGGTTAAAATGTTGTCACGATATTTTAGGCCGAAGGGTCTGACTACTGTAGTTCTAGTCACCATTTATTAGAACTGTACTTCCTGCTGGACTGTTCCACAAAATGAGGCATGATGCATATTTATTGCTAAGTAACCCTTACCAATTTTTATCACTGCACCCCATAGACAGCATTTTATCCAGATACATAATGGC
Source organism: Hemitrygon akajei (assembly GCF_048418815.1). NCBI lineage: Eukaryota > Metazoa > Chordata > Chondrichthyes > Myliobatiformes > Dasyatidae > Hemitrygon > Hemitrygon akajei. Next base: position 11,445,204 of record NC_133149.1, on the reverse strand, counting down.
TTGACAGGGCAAATGCGCTGCATGTGTTGCATGTGACTACAAGAAATTGCAGGGAGTTGTGGACACCTTTTGGCACATCACAGAAACCAGCCTCTCCTCTATGCACTCTATCTCAGTAAAGCAGCCAGAATAATCAAAGACCCCACCCACCACCCACCCCGGACATTCTCTTCTCTCCTCACCCATTGGGCAGAAAATACAGAAGCCTGAGAGCGTCCGCCACCAGGCATAAGGACAGCTTCTATCCCATTGTGTTCAGACTCTTGAACGGATCTCTTGTACAATAAGATAGACTTCTGCTTTTACAATCTACATTATTACAATTTTATACTTTATCATTTATCTGCACTGCACTTTCCATGTCGATTTTACCCTTTATTCTGCATTATTATTTTTTATCTTGTTCTACCTCAATGCATTGTGTAATGACTTGATCTGTGTGAACAGTAATATACCAATAATTATCAATAGGTAGATGGAAAAAAAAGGTGGTTCCAAATTGGTATCCAAAAGCTGAAAACAAATTGGTATTGGCAGGCATAACCAATTTTCACAACATGGCTTCTTCTGATAATAACCAGAGGTAAAAACTCATAGAAATAGAAGAGTACAGCACAGGAATGGGCCATTCAGCCCACAGTGTTGTACTGAACCAGCTAAAAATCAAATCAAAAACACCAAGCACTAATCCCTCCTTCCTACACCATGTCTCTATCCCTCCATCTTCCTTGCATCCATGTGCCTATCCAAACATCTCTTAAAAGCCTCCAATGTATCACCATCTCTGCCACCATATCAGGCAGCTCATTCCAGGCATCCACCACTCTCTGAGTAAAAAAACTTACCCTCACACTCCCCTTGAATCTACACCCTCTCACCTTCAATGCATGCCCTCTGGTATTAGAAATTTCAACACTGGGAAACAGATACTCTCTGTCCACTATGTCCACCTCTCATAATTTTGTAAACCTCTATCAGATCTCCCCTCAGCCTCTGCCGCTCCAGAGAAAGCAACCCAAGTTTATCCAGCCTCTCGTGATAGCACATGCCCTCTAAACCAGGTAGCATCCTGGTGAAACTCTTCTGTACCCTCTCCATAGCATCAACATCCTTCCTATAGTGGGGCGATCAGAACTGTATGCAATACTCCAGATGTGGCCTAACCAGAGTTTTATAAAGTTGCAGCATAACCACCTGAGTTTTGAACTCAATACCTCAACTAATAAAAACAAGCATTCCATAAGCCTCCTTAACCACCTTATTGTCTTATGTAGTCACTTTCAAGGAGATATGAACTTGGATCCCAAGATCTCTCTGCTCAGCATTTGCTGTCTCCATGTATTTGCCCTAGGGAGGGAGGAAGGAAAAGCCCAAATACTCTTGGGATAAAGCCAATGTATCTGCGTCAGGAAAGGCACATCTCAAACCTGAAAGAATGAAAGGTTTGGGACCCAGTCAAGTAAATCCACTCAGTAGCTGCTAGTTATGTTTATTTTCAATAGGTTCACAGAGCAAAATTGCCCACAGTTTATCTTGTCTGCATCCCCTGAAGATTCTGTGGTTTGAAAGGAAACATTATACAAGTACTCAAATTACAAGGGCTCACTAAAGATTAAATCATGCAGTTGAGGTTTCCTAACAACAAACATTCACGATAATACCTGCATTGAGCATTCTAATCTTGTCTGGGAGTGTCTGATTCCCAGTCACTGTCGTGGAATTAGTCCAGGCAGTAAACTGAACACAGGAGATTCTACAGTTGCTGGAAGTCCAGACCCACACGCAATACTGGAGCAATTCATCAGGCCAGGCAGCATCTATGGAGTGGAATAAACAGTCGCTGTGGGGTCTCTGCTTGACCTGCTCATCCCTCCTGCATTTTGTGTGCTGCCCAGGCAAATTCTGCTGCCTGCACTATCTGTAAATCTAGTATTCGCAGTTCCGGCTTCATCTTCCTTTATCCCCAGTTTCATGGCCATTGTGTCTGAACTCATATTTAATAGGGCAGGCATGGACAATGTAAGTAACAGTCATAAACCCTGCTGTAATAAAGTGTAATGTAACCACAGCTTAAAAATAAAATCAACAGTCAATAGAAAATTGTAACTGCTCCGGTGCTGTGATAGCAGAAGGCGAACCCGTGTTCGGCTCCATCGCTCTGCATCAATTAAAGCATCGAGCAAGGTTAAAACCGTCGAGGCCGAGAGCGGAAAATGAACAATGCCACTTGCCTGCATTTGACCTGTTTACTTCTCTTCTCGCTGCTACCATTGGGCAGGATGTGCAGGAGTTGTGGGTCCCACACCACCAGATCCGGGAGCACATGTTGCTCTGTGGCCATCAGGTTCCTGGCCTCACTCGCCTCAGCGCTGAGCTGACTCTGCAGCTGTGGACTCACTTTTGGGGATTCGGCAGCTCATGTTCTGTGTGTTACTCATTTATATTTTTACAATTTGCACAATTTGTCCTCCTTTGCCCATTGGATGTGAGGCGATCTTTGCTGTGTGTGGTTTTCCGTGTTTCCTTGTTTTCCTGAGGGTGTTTGCAAGAAGATGAATGAAGATTGTATATGGTGTACATACTTTGTTAATAAATTTAAACTTTGAACATTAAACTTATTTATGTAAAGCCTTAAGATTTATTATCAAAGTACTGAGATCCTGAGATTAATTTTCTTGCAGTTATTTACAGGAAAATGAAGAAATGCAATAGAATTTATGAAACAGATATACACAATCAAATGCTAGCAAACAGCCAATGCTCAAAAGAAGACAAATATAAAAAAAATAACTAAGTAAATAAATTATACTAAAAACATGAATTGTAGATGAATCCTTGAAAATGAGTCAGTAAGTTGAGGAATCAATTCAGGGTCACGGTGAGTGAAGTTATCCACGGTGGTTCAAGAGCCTGCTGGTTGCTGGGTAATAACTGTTCCTGAACCTGGTGGTGTGGGATCAAAGAGTCCTGTACCTCTTTCCCGATGGCAGCAGTGAAAAGAGAGCATGGCCTGGATGGTGGGGGTCCTTGATGATGGATGCTGCTTTCTTGTGGCAGTGTTTCATGCAGATGTGCTCAATGTTGGGGGGGGGGGCTTTACCTATGATGGACTGGTCTGTATACACTACTTTCTGTAGACTTTCTATACTACAAGTTGATTTTTAGAATAGAAATAGTTTTGTGATTTAACCAGGAGTCTTTTTTTGCAGCTGCACTGAGTTTTTGTATCTTTTGCAGCCTGTTGTGGAGGGAAGCTGGGGTTCGTGGAGCCCCTGGGGAGAATGTTCCAGAAGCTGTGGTGGGGGTGTCCAGTTTTCATTCAGAGAATGTAATGACCCAGTGCCCCAACACGGCGGGAAATACTGCGAAGGGCAACGGACGCGGTATCGATCCTGCAATACACAGGAGTGTCTAAACAATAATGGTGAGTCATTTAAAGATATCTACACGGTTTAGTAAAGAGAGGATTATCAATTGTGATGCAATGTGCAAATAGATGTTCTCTACCCTGTCAATGTGATTTATTATTATTCTACACATTACCTTCAAGATTTATGTAAGGTCTAATTTCACAAAAGTAGTTCTCGTGTCACCTGAATCAGAAATGGGTGTATTACCAGTGACATGCTGTGAAACTTGTTATTCTGCAGCAGCAGTACGGTGCAAAACTTAAAATAATACTATACATTTAAAAAAGAAATATAAAATATTTACATATGTGTGTGAGATTTCAGTACAATGTTGACTTTGAGTCTTCCCTGATAGTAATGAGAAGAGGGCATGGTGGGGGTCCTTAACGATGGATGCCACCTTTGTGACAAATAATACTTAACTGTATTTACTGTAATTCCCACACATGGTGTAGAAAATCATCAAATATGAGAGTTACACTCTTTGCTTGTAGTTTGTATGCTGATAGAAAGTGACATGTTCATAGGTTAAACCTAGTAACAGTGAATCATCTGATCAGGCTGGAAGATTCAGCAGGAACTGCCCTTGGACGTGAAATAGGATCAAAGAGAAGAGAGATTGAATACACAAAGAGATGCCACAACTTTGTATATTGGTCTTTTTTATTGCAAGTTAGAAATGAATACAAGTGAATATTTGAAATCCTTTGAAAGTAACAATAAATTTGGCAGTTTGGACCCAAGTCTCATTGCGATAAATTAAATATTTTCTCATTTAAAACAGAATAGAGATCATTCCCAAAGCAATAAATTAACTTATAATCTTTATTTTGCATTAGGAAAGAGCTTCAGAGAGGAGCAGTGTGAAAGGTATAACAGCTGGAATTACAAAGACTTTATTGGCAATACAGTTAAGTGGACACCCAAATACTCAGGTGTATCCCCAAGAGATCGTTGTAAACTCTTCTGCCGTGTCAGAGGAAGAAGTGAATTTAAAGTATTTGAACCCAAAGTAAGTACCTCTTTAGAATAGATTGTAAATAAAACACTTTAACAGTTTAGACAAAAGCTGTTTTTCAGCAGCTAATTGCCCAGCATATTGAATACTTTTGTGTCTTGTTTTAATTTGGAGTCCTAACATTTGCATTCTCGATAATTTTTGGAAGATGTTTCAGCCATGTCTATTTCAAAATGTTTGGATTGATTTCTTTGATTGGGGTGACACGGTAGTGGTTAGTACAATGATTTACAGTGCCAGCTGTAATATTGGGGTTCAATTCCCTCCGCTGTCTGTCAGCAGTTTGTAAGTCCTGCCAAAGGGTTTCAGCACAGAACATTGACTGTACTTTTTTCCTGGCCTGGTGAGTTTCATCTCATTGAAACCTATGGAATATTGAAAACCCTAGATAGACGTTGGAGGATGTTTCGTATATTGGGGGAGTCTGGACCAGAGGACACAACCTCATAATAAAGCAGCGATAGTATGATGAAACAAAGTTGCCTAACACATGAAATTGGATGTTCATTCTTAAGTTGAAAGTACATTTACAATAGAAGGTGTGTTTAATGAGGAATTGTCAGCAACTGCAACACTCCAATTCAACAGCTGACATTGCAATTTAAGAACATCAACCGCTGACTGTTGATCTCCAGTGAGCTTTTAAATGTTCTAATTCTCCAGGGGAGTTAATGAACCTGATCATTTAGGGGAGATTTGTTTTCAGTGAACTAAGTTGCAAGTCTCTCTCTTGTCACTTGCCATCGGATCACGGCACTGAAGTGCTGGAGTGATTGATGATATGTCATTCCCTGGTTGCAGGCAGTGCAATCCCAGTTTTACAGTGATGGGAAGGGTCTCGGCCCAAACCATCGGTTTATTCTCCTCCGTGGATGCTGCCTGACCTGCTAAGTTCTTCCAGCATTTCGTGTGTGTTGCTCAGGATTTCCAGCATCTGCAAAATCAGTTGTATATATGATTAACTGTATTGAACTGTAAACCCAGTGTAATCCTAGTTTAACTGCAATCTACATAGAGTTGTGTGCTTCATGCAACTTGAGTAACAGCTGTGAAGAACATTAGGTAGCATTTAATTAAATACGACATGATAATTGGTTCTGTCAAAATCTCATGATGGGTTCCCGTCAGTCTCACCGTGTTTCATATGATTGACCAGAACCTATGGGCAGCACTTGTGGGCAGTTCCCTCAGTTAATCACTGTGTTGGTTGTTAACACAAATGACCCATTTCACTGTATATTGCAATGTACATGTGATAAGTACAGTCAGCCCTCCGTATCCGCGGATCGGGATAAAAAAAAACATAAGTTCTCTCTCTTCCTCCTTATTCCTTACACAATACAGTGTAACAACGATTTACGATTGATAAGTTTGTGGCCTAAGGTAGAAGGAGTCAATTTTAGAAAACCTAGCACATTTATTTTTCAACATAGTCCCCTCCTACATTTACACACTTAGTCCAGCGGTCATGGAGCATACGGATCCCTTCTTTGTAGAAGTCGGCCACAGCAGAGGTGATTGATAAGTTCGTGGCGTAGGTGAGAAGGAGATGCAGCTCTCGTTAAATGCACGTGCACTTCAACTCTGAGTGAAAATGCAGAAAGTTTGGAGTTAATAACTCATCTCCTTCTACCTCAGGCCACAAACTTATCAATCACCCCTGCTGTGGACCACTTCAAGAGGTCCAAGATGCCGACTTCTACAAAGAAGTGATCCGTATGCTCCACGACCACTGGACTAAGTGTGTAAATATAGGAAAAATAAATGTGCTAGGTTTTCTAAAATTGACTCCTTAGGCCTTGAACTTATCAATCACGTCTCATACATAGCATTTCCATTGTACAGGTGTCCCCCACTATCCGAAAGTAGAGTGTTTTTGGGCATTCCCAGACCCAAAAAATAACCTACCAAATAACACCTAAAACAACACTAACATATAGTAAAAGCAGGAATGATATGATAAATACACAACCTATATAAAGTAGAAATAATGTATGTACAGTGTAGTTTCACTTACCAGAATCGGTGAAGACAGCGAGCACACTGGAAGGTTCACGCATTTTTCTATCATACAGTTATTTGTAAGCACTCAAAACATCCTGCAAACCTGCACTAAATCTACGTGCCCTTTCAAAATTAAAGTCATACTTTTCTGCAATCATTGCAGCACTGTCAATCGTAGTGAAAATCTCACGCAGTTCAAAGCTACGGCGCTTGATGCTGAGATGTTGAGTGTTTGCTGAGAGTAAAACAAGCGCTGAACGCTATTTTCGTTTCTCGCCACACTCGCCACTCGGGGAGCGCGCTGCCTGTTTACGGATCACTGCAAAGCAAACGCTGAGCGCTATTTTCGTTTTTCGCCACTCGGGGAGCGCGCTGCCTCTATACAGATCGCTGCAAAGCAAACGCTGAGTGCTATTTTCATTTTCCGCCACTCGGGGAGCGCGCTGCCTGTATACGGATCACTGCAAAGCAAACGCTGAGCGCTATTTTCGTTTTTCGCCACTCGGGGAGCGCGCTGCCTCTATACAGATTGCTGCAAAGCAAACACTGAGCGCTATTTTTGTTTTTCGCCACTCAGGGAGCGCGCTGCCTGTATACGGATCGCTGCAAAGCAAACGCTGAGCGCTATTTTCGTTTTTCACCACTCTCGCCACTCGGGGAGCGCGCTGCCTGTATACGGATCGCTGCAAAGCAAACGCTGAGCGCTATTTTCGTTTTTCGCCACTCGGGGAACGCGCTGCCTCTATACAGATCGCTGCAAAGCAAACGCTGAGCGCTATTTTCGTTTTTTGCCACTCGGGGAACGTGCTGCCTGTATATGGATCGCTGCAAAGCAAACGCTGAGCGCTATTTTCATTTTTCGCCACTCGGGGAGCACGCTGCCTGTATACGGATCGCTGCAAAGCAAACGCTGAGCACTATTTTCACTTCTCGCCACTCTCGCTGCTCAGGTTTCGCGGAAGAGGTATGATGGTTGCGTCTGTACTGAACATGTACAGATGTTTTTGTCTTGTCATTATTCCCTAAATAATACAGTATAACAACTATTTACATAGCATTTACATTGTATTGAGTATTATGTGTATTCTAGAGATGATTTAAAGTATATGGGTGGATGTGCATAGGTTATATGCAAATACTACGCCATTTTATATAAGGGACTTGAGCATCAGTGAATTTTGCTATCCGCGGGGGGCCCGGAACCAAACCCCTGCAGATATGGAGGGCCGACTGTAAGTGAATCTGAATCTCTGTCAGTGTAAACCTGTGATCGGCTGCTGTGCTACCTTGATGGGATTTAGTCTCCTCTCATATAATTGTGAAAGATTCAAAAAGCACAATTTGCAAAATATCCATTATTGCAGCCACTCTGCTGAAAATCTCTACAGTTAATCTTTTTTGTTATTAAATTTAAAATGCAGTGATATTTTTCATACCGTTTACTTTAATATTATTATTTTTTTTCAGTATAAACTCCATCTCTATCTATTGTTTTTTTCTAAATCGATAAAGCATGAGCTTGCCCACCCCAGCTCACGTCCACGTATCAAACATCCCTGAGCATCCACCATGATTTGGTTAAAACTTCTCAAACACTTCCCTCCCTACAAAATAGAATGAAGTTGCAAGCCACTGGATCTCTCCCAATGTTGCTGTGGGTAGCTGAGTTTCAAGGAATCTTGAAATACTTTTTCTGTTTAATTTAATACTCTCCAACTTGGCAGGAGTAATGGCCATGCTGTCAATGCCTTAGCTCTGTATAGTCCTTTGGATGAGTTTTATCTGTGAATCATATGTTTGGCACCATGTGGATTAAAAGTGATCAATTCAAGGCTTTTAATGGCAGTGCTGGAATTTGCATTTAATTATGTTTGGAGATTTCATATCACAAAAATAAATACAGTGGATTCCGGTTAATTAGGACACATTGGGACCAGTACATTCTGGCCCAATTAAGTGACTGCCCAATTATCTGAAGTTTCATGGAATTTGTTAAAAAGGTATAAAAAAGACAAACTATCATTTAACTGAGTAACAAATTATGTATTTAAATGAAATACAGAACAAATTACAACACTGCCAAATCTACTACAGTACTATAAAACTTTGTATTATTTCCTCATATTTATTGATGGAAGAATTAATCCATTGTACACTGCTGTGTTCTTTTGATTGACTGTAAATGAACAAAATCAGCGCAGACACCTAGTGCAGATAATGGACTGCCTTCATACAATGCTTCTGATGACTGAATCTTCCAAATCTTCATTTTCATTGTAACATTCAAGATAGTTGTCGACACCTTCAAATTCTTTGTAGCTCCTAACTTGTTGAAGTAGTGAAATTGTTTAATTTTCACTCCTAGCCATTTCTGGCATTTCCAAGCCTGAGTGCCTGAAACTGCAGTGAGCAAAATAGTTCTGAATTGTCTTATTGCTTATCTCTGACCAACTATGAGTGACACCAATCACAACTTTTCTGAAGACAAACACACAACTGATGCTATTCAAAAACGGTTTGCTGTAAGCACAGTATAGTGTCTTAACAGCCACACAAGTGCATGCAACTGTATCTAGTTAGAAACTGTTGGGCAATAGTCTCCTGTCCCAACTAATTGGCAGTGTCCCAAATAAGTGAAGGGAATCTGGGGTATTTTCTCAATTTTTGTTCTTTAAGGGTTGTCCCAAATAAGTGGCTGCCATGATTAATCGATGGCCCAATTATCTGGAATCCAACGTACATTTCTTATTAACAGGAATCCACTGTACATTTTACTTTCAAAGACTTCTATCAGAAAATTTCAAATATTTACACAATGCCGGCTGATAATGTAGTGGCACCCACACCAGACCATGAGCCGAGTGGTCCCAGGTTCGAATCCAGCTGGCTGTTTGCACACTTCCCGTCCGTGGTGGGTTGAGCACTGAGCTAGTAACTTGGGCTTGTAAAAAGAAAAAAAAAGGCAAAATGCTAAAGAAACAGCAAAGGTTGTCGCCCAATGCACCACAAAGCGCAGAGAGGAATAGCAACAGCAGCTATAATAAAACGTGGATTTAAAAAAAAAATTATATAAGACTAATACTTGTTACCTGAAATGTCAAATTCTGAAAATCTGCAGTTTTATTCAAATGGATTAAATTGTGATGTCCCATAAATTCTCACACTCATTTGTCCTAAATGTGACTTCAGTTGCTACTCAGTCATATTTCCCTCCCACCATTCCAGCCATATGGGTTTCACCGTACGTTTTGATGTACATGTGACATATAAAGCTAATTGTCATCTTTGAAATTGGGACTATTCCGTAGAGAAACCCATTAAAGAACCCGAGCTTCAGCTTTCCCACTGGAGATGGTGATGTCCTTTGCTCCCAATTTCTTCAAACAGTTAAGATGAGTCGTCTTTCAAACCAGTTAAAAGAGAACATTTAATACAGGTCTGATTAATTTCTTATGTGTTAGTTAAATAGGTTTTCTAGTTTCCTTCAGTACAATTATTGCTTCCAGAAATATGTGACTATTTGAAAACACTTGCCAATATAATTTGACAATTGTAAAAGATTGCAATTACAGAATTCTCTGAATTCTGTATATTAAAGCTTTGCAAACAAATGTTATGTTATAAACTTTTCATCCTTTGAGACATTACAAAAAATTAACTCGTACAACATGCTGGAGGAACTCAGCAGGTCAGGCAGCATCCGTGGAAACAAGCTGTCAAGGGTCTCAAAGGGTCTCCGACCAAAACGTTGACTGCTCGTTTCCATGGATGCTGCCTGACCTGCTGAGTTCCTCCAGTGTGTTGTACGTGTTGCTTTGACCACAGCATCTGCAGTGTACTTTGTGTTTACAGAAAAATAACTTCTAACTTGTTTTCCCAGGAAGGAATGTACTCCTCCATAGGGCATCATTGTAGTGTAACAGTTAGCGGAATGCTATGACAGTTCGGAGTTCAATCCTGGCGTCTTCTGTAAGGACCTTGTATGTCCTCTCCGTGACCATGTGGGTTTCTTCCGTGTGCTCCAGTTTCATCCCACACCGCAAAGACTTTCCAGTTAGGTTAGTTGGTCATTTTAGGTTGTCCTGTGATTAGGCTAGGGTTATATTGGGATTGCTGGTAGCGTGGCTCAAAGGGCCAAAAGAGCCAATGATGCGCTGTTTCTCTAAATAAATAAATAAATACTTATGAAGGTTACCAAGAGGTTGTATACATAAAAATTGGGTTTTATGTAAGGTTGCTTTAATATCCTGTGGGCTTCTGGATAAGCGATGCATTTGTAGATGGAATACTAATTCAGACCCTCCCCACCCCTCTTCTCTGTTCAGCATCTCATAATCCATCCTTAGACCAATGAATCCTTGGGAGCAGCCAGATATTGGGCATCAGTGTATTTTTGGCAATGAAATTTAAACCTAATTTCAGCAAATTCTTGGTGTTGCAGGTAATTGATGGCACTCCATGTGGCCCAGAAACCACGTCGGTTTGTGTCCATGGTCAGTGTGTGAAGGCCGGCTGTGACCACGTCATTGGATCCAGTAAGAAGTTCGACAAGTGTGCTGTTTGTGGTGGGAATAGCTCGACATGCAGGAAGGTCACCGGCTCTCTGAACAAATCTAAGTAAGTCCATTTCTACAAATAGTTCTGTATGGGTAGAGTTGTAGAGCACTACAGCACAGAAACAGGCCCTTTGGTCCATCTAGTCCATGCTGAATGATTTTCAGCCCAGTTCAATCGACCTGCACCCATACTATAGCCCTCCATATCCCTCACATCCATGTACCTATTCGAGTCTCTCTTAAATGTTGAAATCAAACTCACATCTGCTGCCAGCTCGTTCCACACTCGCACCACACTCTGAGTGAAGAAGTTTCCCTCATGTTTCCCTTAAATATTTCACCTTTCAAAGTCAAAGAGGAGACAGATTCTTTGGTCCTACTTGTCCATGCCAACCAAGATGCCCATATTCCTCTAAGCTAGGTGTTCCCAACTTTTTTTTATGCCATGGATCTCTATGATTAACCAAGAGGTTTGTGAACTCCAGGTTAGGAACCCCTACTCTAAACCTTTCCTGACCATCTACTGTACCTGTCAAAATGGCTTTTTAAATGTTATTGCAATGTCAGGTGGTGGGGTGGAGATACATCCCTACCAAAGGAAGTATAAGGCACTCGTCCCTCCGCTAGCCTGCAGGTCACCCTTGGGCAAGGTGTAACACCTGGTTATCTCCCCTACCACCATATCCCCACCCCCCGCATCCCCTTTCGGGGTCACATGAAGCCATGGGAGCAGGTGGGGGATGGTCATATGAGCAGCTGGTGCATATCACAAGTCCTGGTTATGTGACAATGCAGACAATCTCGGAAGAGTATTGATAATGGCTGGGGTCACCCATCTTGTAAAGACACTGCCCAGAAGAAGACAATGGCAAACCATTTCTGTAGAAAAAAAAATTGCCAAGAACAACCATGGTGAAATAACATGATCACCCATGTCATACGACATGGCACACAATGATGATGATCACAAACAAGAGAAAATCTGCAGATGCTGGAAATCCAGAGCAACGCACACAAAATGCTGGAGAAACTCAGCAGATCAGGCAGCACCCGTGGAAAAGAATAGAGTCGACGTTTTGGGCTGAGACCCTTCTCCAGTCCTGCTGAAGGGTCTTGGCCCGAAATGGCAACTCTACTGTTTTCCATGCATGCTGTCTGGCCTGCTGAGTTCCTCCAGCATTTAATGTGTGTTACTGATGATGATGATATCATTGTACAGACCTTGACTGCTTCCTCTTACAGCAGGTTCCATTTACCCAGCACTTTCTATATGAAGAGGTTGCCCATTCTAAATCTTTCTTTAGGCCCTTCCTAAATCTTTCCCCTCTCATCTTAAACCTCTGCTCTGTAGTGGCTAATTTCCCAACCCGGGGGGGGGGAGAGAATTAGCGTTATGTTTATTATCACTGACCTACTGTATGTCATGACATTTGTTGTGTGGCATTAAGAGTGCAAGACATAAAAGTTACTGAGTTGCAAAAAAGTAAGTAAATTATAAATAAAACAGTAGTGTAGCAGTTAGTGTAGTGCTGTTATTGCATGAGAAACCGGGGTTCAATTCCTGCCACTGTCTGTAAAGAGTTTGTACGTTCTCCCCATAACCACATGGTTTTGCTCCGGGTGCTTCAGTTTCCTCCCTCATTCCGAACGTGTACAAGTCAGTGGGTTAATTGGTCACGTGGGTGTAATTGGTCGATGCAGGCCTGTTACTGTGTTGTATAAATAAATGCAAAGAGGTCGTGTTCATGCAGTCACCAAATCAATGCCCCTCATGATCTTACACATCTCTAGGTTACTCCTCAGCCAACACTGAATAAAGTCCACCTAACCTCTCATAACTCAGGCCCTCAAGTCCTGGCAAAATTCCACATCAACTTTCCAATGAGTGAAATCCTAGAAACATTCAAAAGATGTCAAAACTATTCTAAATATCAGTAGTAAAACTATTTAACAAAAAACAAGTGCTGGAGGAACTCGGCAGGTCAGGCAGCATCTATGGAAATGAATAAACAGTCACTGTTTCGGGCAAAGACTCTTCTTCAGGGCATAATATTTTTTTAAAAAATTGATTTTAGCTAAAAATATACCAGATTGAAAATTTATTTACATGAAATTAATAAATAATTTGTTAAAACCACTCCACAATTGTACATGGAGAAGTATCTGCTTAAAAGAGCTGATGGTGTGGCAGTGAGTTGAGCTGCCTCGAGGACCCTTGCTCGATCCCGATTTTGGTTGCTGTCTGTGTAGAGTTTGCACATTGCCCCTGTGGTCAGTTTCCTTCCACATCCCAGGAACATGCTGGTACATTGACTTGCTACTATGAATGACACCTTGGTGTGGGCAAGTGATTGAGGAATCAAAGAGGAGTTGGTGGAGACAAGTGAGAACAAGTGTTGGGGCTACAAAAAAATCTGGAGGAGGTGGTATGGATTTGTGAGATTTCTCTGGGAGCTGGCACAGCCTTGATGAAACAAGTGGCCTTTAGAGTCATAATTAAGAGATGAATGCAGATGAGGGTGGTGGGGTGGAGATTTAAGGTGCTTCTTTTCCCCGCTAGCCTGCAGGTCACCCCTGGGAGAGGTGTAGCAGTCAATCAGGGTCACATGAAGCCATGTGAGCAGGTGGTGGATGGTCGTATGAGCAGTTGGTGAAAATCATAAGTCCTGGTTATGCGACCACTGACGCCAGGCAGACAATCTCTGAAGAGTATTGATAATGGCTGGGTCACCCATCTTGTAGACTCCACCCAGAATAAGGCAATGGGAAACAACTTTAGAAAAATTTGCCAAGAACAATCATGATCATGGTGACTGTGATCGCCCATGTCATATGACACGTCACATAATTATGTTAATGACAGTGTAGATGGGGTAAAAGTGTTTAAAATTACACTGTGAATCTGAGGTTGTTAAATCTTTTAATGCCAGTGCCTTAATGCTGAACTTGCAGGAAAAGAAAATTGTTAAATCACATCTGGTGAACTGAGGCCCCATTATTGGAAGGGAATTCAAGTTTTGGAAAGGATGCAATTAAGAGCTGTTGATAGAATTACAGGAGAAAGAGAAGAGAAAGATTCAATCTTTTAAGCCTTTTCTAAAACAGGAAAAGGAATGGAATTAAAGGGTTTTTCAAAATTTTACAAGTTAGGATTGTAAACAAAATGCTGCTCCATATTTAACCTACAATATTTAGCTGCAAACATGACAATAAGACAAAGGAGTGGAATTAGAGTTAGGTCACTCAGCCCATTGAGTCTGCTCAGCCATTCCATCATGGCTGATTTGTTATCCCCCTCAATCCCATTCTCCTGCCTTCTCCCCATAACCTTTGATGCCCTGACTAATCAAGAACCTATCAAACTCCACTTTAAGTATATCCAATCGCTTGTTCTCCACAGCCATCTGTGGCAATGAATTCCATAGATTCACTGCTCTCTGACTAAAGAAATTCCTTATCTCTGTTCTGAAAGGATGTCCTTGTACTGAGGCTATGCCGTCTAGTGCTAGACTCCCCCAGTATTGGAAAGATTCTCTCAATGTCCACTCTGTCTAGGCCTTTCAATATTTGGTAGGTTTATGAGATCCCCTCCCTCTATTATTTTGCTTTTAGTAAACCCAATGACTTGGCCTCAACAGGTGACTATGGCAATGAATTCCAGATATTCACTACACTCTGAAAGAAATTCCTCCTCATCTTTGTTCTAAAAGGATGTCCTTCTATTCTGAAGTTGTGCCCTCAGGTCCTAAACTTCCCCACTATCGGAGATGACCTCCCCACATCCACTCTATCCAGGCCTTTCAATATTTGGTAGGTTTCAATGAGATCCCCCCTCATTCTTCATTTTAATTATTCCCAATGACTTGGCCTCCACAGCTGACTGTGGCACCAAGTTTAATTCCTACAAGTACACATTAACTAATTATTTGATTTTTTTTGTAATATTGTTTGAATATGTCAGAATATTAGAGATTTTGAAAACACAAGCTACTGCAATAGAGGGAAAGTAACAATATTTCACCAGGATGATTCTGGGAATGAGTATGAATTTTGCAGATTAGGCCTGTACTCAAGTTTAAGACTTCGATCACATTACTGAACCATACAGAATTTGTGATGGTCTAAAGGTAGCTTTGAGTTGGCATTTTCTGGCTGGGCCACAGCCTCAGTAAGGGTTGTCATACAGGATTTAGAGAAGAAGAAATTTTTTCATCTAGACTTAATGAATCATTGGAATTCTTTGAGTATTACGAAGACTCTGTTTCTAAGTATATTCAAGGCCAAGTGACTGGAATTGAGGAATTTGGAATTGGTACAGGAAAGAGACACTGAGATAAAAAGCCAAAACTTTATTGAAGAGTCAAGCAGACAGTAGGAACAAGATGGCAGCCTCCTGCTCTTCCTTTTCTTATTGTCCTCGGTGTATTTGATTTGCCAGATAAGCCAGCAGCTAGTATGGTTTGGTGATTTTGGTGGGTGGGAGTTGTTCTGGATCCCCCACAAGATGGCAGTCCATGCATTACCACCACAAGATGGCATTTGTGTGTATTGCCATCTCACGTTACCATGTGACTGGGCCAATATTTTGCAGAGAGGTGACAGCAACAGGATTAACAATCATTATGTTTGGACTGTCCCCACATCCTCATGTGGGGAAACTGGTCCATTATTTCCACTGGTTAGTTACACATCTCAATGTTAGTGAAACCAGTCTGACATGTATTCACATTGGTTATTAGAGCAGAAGATCCTCAGCCTGTACCTTGCTAGGTGAAAAAGGCAAATAGCAGTATCAGGTTTAATATCACTGACACTTGTCAGGAAATTTGTTGTTTGATGGCGCAGTGCAGTGCAATACCAAAAGTACTATAACTTACAATGTTATTTTTTTTAAATAAGTAAAAAAAGAGAGCAAAATAGTGAGGTAGTGTTCACGGATCTTTCAGAAATCTTATGGAGAGGAAAAAGTCATTCCGAAAACATTGAGTGTGTGTCTTCAGACTTCTATAGCTCCTCCATGATGGTAGTAATAAGACAGAGTATGTCCTGGATGGCGAAAGTCCTTAATGATGGATGCCACCTTCTTGAGGCATCACCTTTTAAAGATGTCCTCAGTGCTAGGGAGGGTAGTGGTCAGCTTTTTCTGATCCTGTGCACTGGTGTTCCCGTACCAGACAGTGATGCAACCATTCAGAATGCTCTCCACAGTACATCTGTAGAAAGACACAAAGATGCTTTAAACATTTTGAAAATGAAGCATGTGGAAAGGGAAAAGATTGTATTAGAGAAGACCAGTGCAGCTGAAGAGCTCGCTTGAATGCAAGCAAAATAGACTGAATAGTTCTAACATAAGTAAAGACTTTGCATGCCCCATCTGGTCCTTATTAGTCTACTTCTGGAGTGAATTAGGGCTTGCAAGCTAGTTGGATCTTAACTGTACAGGCATAACATTACTGAACAATAGGCAGATTCTGTGCATGAGCTCATCATTGCATCAAATTCAACTTCCAAAGGTTAGATTTATTTGTCACATGCACAATGAAACGTACAATGAAAGGCATCATTTGCATCAACTCAAATTAGTGAGGACTGTGCTGGGCAGCCCACAAGTGTCGCCACACTTCTGACACCAACATAGCACGCCCACGACTTACCACCTAACCAGTATGTTTTGGGGAAATGGGAAGAACCTGGAGCAGCTGAAGGAGACCCATGCAGTCATGGGGAGAACGTGCAGACTCCTTACAGACAGCGGCAGGAATTGAACCCCTGTCGCTGGTGCTGTAAACCATTATGCTAACCACTACACTACCATGCCACCCCAGAGACTGAAGGCCATCTTTCATGCCCTCTTCATACCTAATCCTTACTTGTGTCTGAACTGTATTTCTTACCTTGTGTTATTTTCTTGTTCAAGTAACACCCTTGATACACAGCACCGTGGCAGATAGGAAGCCTCGACAACGGGTAGATGCTGACCAACACAGCACCATAGATGCTGTCTGACCTGCAGAGTTCCTCCTGCATTTTGTGTGTTTCCAGTATCTGTAGACTTTCTTGTGTTTATGTATTTATATTCATTGAGTTTTTTATTTTTATTGTGCTCTTTATCTTGTATTTTTTCGTGTACTGCATCAGATCCAGAGTGACAATTATTCTGTTCTCCTTTACACTTGTGTACTGGAAATGATGAATGCATTAATGGTGTGGCTTTATCTTCCTAGCTATGGCTACAATGACATTGTTACCATCCCTGCTGGAGCCACCAATATTGATGTCAAACAGCGAAGTCACAAAGGAATTAAGCATGATGGGAATTATTTGGCTGTGAAACTGCTGGATGATACATACATTCTGAATGGAGACTATTCTGTGATCACAGTAGAGCAATATATTCCATTTGGAGGGGCTATTCTCAAGTACAGTGGCTCTTCGACCACACTGGAAAGAATTCAGAGTTTCAAACAGCTGCGGGAGCCACTGACAATTCAGTTGTTGTCGATCTCTACCGATGCACTGCCTCCCAGGGTGAAGTATAGTTTCTTCATCACCAACGATGTCTTACTGAGCAAGCAGAAAGCCAAGTCAACCAAGAAATCTCCTAATGCCTTCAAGCAGGCCATCATCTCTCAGTACACTCCTGGAGAGTGGTCCGAATGTTCTCGCAGCTGCGGATCTGGTTGGCAGAGGAGAAACGTGGAGTGTCGGGACAATGATGGCAACGTGTCCTTGGTCTGTAACAAGGCATTGGGGCCAGAAGGCATCAGACCCTGCGCTGATGTACCATGCCCGCTTTGGCAGCTGGGGTCCTGGTCCTCTTGCTCCAGAACCTGTGGCATTGGGGAGAGAAGACAGAGTGTGTTGTGTGTTGAATATACTGGCAAAACCACAGAAGAGAATAAATGTGACCCTTCCAAACGGCCCAAGCCCATGACGGAGGAGTGCTTCCTGCAGGAATGCTAAATGTGGCTACATTTTCTCAGTGGAAAGCAACATCATTAAAAGCCCGTTACTAACTGGATGCAAGCCTGTTTAGTTCCAGATTGTGGTAGGCATGGGCAAATGAGGAAAATGCACTAACTGACTGAATAAGGTCAACTATGTAGACTGGTTTGATGTAGTAAGGTAATAAATACCACTGGTTATCTCCTTTTTGTTGTTTTCCAGAAAGCTATCTACCTCAGTGATGCTAAGAATGTTGCCTTTCACAAGTCAGGCCAACATACTGTAATTGTTTCATATGCTGCTGTCCAGTCTTAACTCTTGACAAGTCGGCCATTGCAAGGGCGACAAACCTGTAATCATATTAACTGTAATTTAATTAAGGTACTGTCTGTAATAGTTTAATATAGTACACCCCACACAAGAGTGTGTATTTTATAGAAGATTTTAATAGCAATTCAGATGTAGCATTCCAATGTTGTATATAGTGTACCTGAAGTGTCATACCTTCAATGAAGGAGAGTAGGTACTTTTAAGCTTCCTTTCAAAGCTATTTATTTTTGTACAGGTTTTATTTTCACATTGTTTTATTTTAAATAGATGCTGCTGGTACAACCCAAGGGACGTGTTTTCCTCATTCATAGAGTTGCTTACTTTGTGCTCCTGTGTAACAAATAATAAGAATTCAGTCAAAGTGGGAGCTAATTAAAATCTGCTCAATATTTTATTTTAAAAATATTATAAAATCTTTGTATGAACATTGCCACCTTAGTACTGCAGAATTTGCTTTGTCTACAGCCTTGTTTAACCTTGCACAATAAAAGGATTTTAACTTCCAATCTAACTCCTGTCATTTTGATTTTTATTTCTTAGACTATTTTTGTTTTTGCCTCTCTGACATCTCTATTATCCCTGCTGTTTCATTTTTAAGTGGCACACACAAAATGCTGGAGGAACTCATCTTCCCACTGTTTCCTTAACAATCTTTGCTTGTAACACAAACACAAGATTGGGCAATGCTGGAAATCCAGAGCAATACATACACAAAGTGCTGGAGGAACTCTGCAAATCCAGCAGCATCTATGGTGAGAAGTAAACACAGACAGACAGTCAGACATACTTTATTGATCCCGGGGAAATTGGGTTTTGTTACAGTCGCACCAACCAAGAATAATGTAGAAATATAGCAATATAAAACCATAAGAATAGACATTCTGGGCTGTGACCCTTTATCAGGACTGGAAAAGAAGGCAGAATAAGAATGAGGAGGAGGGGAAAGAGTACAAGTTAGAAGGTGACAGGTGAGACCAGCTGAGGGAAAGGTAAGTGAGTGGGGGAAGGGGGGTAAAGTGAGAAGTTGGGAGGTGAGATGTGATTCCTTCACATCCCTTTACCATTTCCACCTATTCCATCCCAGGTTCTGAATTCATCTCCCCTCCCCCAGGCACTCATCTTGCCCCTCACCTGGTCTCACCCAGCATCTGCACAACCTCTTGTGTCCATGTTACAAACAAAGGCTGTGAAGGAAACACTGGTGAGATGGGAAAGATATGAAACAAAGGGATCCAAAGTGCAACTTCTTCAGATGGATGGAAGTGAGTATATGGAATGAGCTGCCAGGGATAGTAGTTGAGGCAGATACAATAACACCCTTTATAAGGATAACAGACAGGGCAAATATAAACAGGCTTTTTCCACTGAGGTTGGGTGAGACTAGAACTAACATGGGTGAAGGGTGAAAGGTGAAATGTTTGAGAGCAATATGAGGGGAATCATCTTCACTCAGAGGGTGGGTGAGTGTTTGGAAAAAGCTGCTAGCAGAAGTGGTGTGTTACTCTGGGTTTCCAGCATCTGCAGAATCTCTTGGGTACCAGTTTAAAACTAGTAGTCATTTTCAGTTCTTATTTCATACAGATTATGCAAAATCCTTGTTTTTAAGCATGTCAACATAAGTCATGAATTTGGACAAGTTTTCTGAGGAGTTGGCTTTGGCTGTGGGCAAACAGGCAAAGCAAATATACACTTAGTGGCCATTTGATTAGGTACCTCCTATATCTAATTAAACTGGCCACTGAGTGTATGTTTGTGGTCATCTGCTGCTGAAATCCATCTACTTCAAGTTCAACGTCTTGTGCGTTCAAATATGCTCTTCTACATGCCAATGTTGTAACACGTGGTTATTTGAGTTACTGTTTCTTTCCTGTCATTCTTGAACCAGTTTGGCCATTTTCCTCTGATAACTCTCATTAACAAGGCATTTTTGCCCAAAGAATTGTCACTCACTAGATGTTTTTTGTTTATTTGTTGCACCATTCTCTGTGAACTGAGACCGTTGTGTGTTAAAATCCCAGATCAGCTGTTTCTGAGGTACTCAAACCACCCCAACAGTCACTTAGATCACATTTCTTCCCCATTCTGATGTTTGGTCTGAACAGCAACTGAACCTCTTGACCATGTCTGCATGCTTTTATGTATTGAGATGCTGCCACATGATTGGCTGATTACATATTTGCATTAACGAGCAGGTAGACACAATACAGTAGTCACTGAGCATAAATGTTAAATTTCTGCTGCAGACAATTCATCCAAAAATAAGTTTCCTGCGGGCACAGGTACTTGGCTGTGGACAAACAGACAAAACAAACCTACAGCATGTTGGAAGTTCAATTAGTGAACCGTTCATTACCTACTGGACCCGAAGCCATAATAGTAATAGCAAGTCAATGAAGGAGTGAGTATAAGACAGAGTTCCTTTGTCAAATTTGTCTCTGTATATTTCTTCCGTTTTCCTTCAGGCAGTCAAAGATCGAACTGCAATGCCAATAAAGCTGTGCTAAGCCAAGAAAGTGAAAGATAAGCTACTCTTGGTTCTTGCTGACCAGTTATAGTGCAGTCACATCTATCAATAGGTGGCTTACCCACTTTTAAAATTTAGTCTTACTGCTAATTCCTTTCCATAGATGCTGCCTGACCTGCTGAGTTCCTCCAGCATTATTTATAAACTGTTTCTATCTTCATGCTTATCAAAATGTCTTTTAGAGTCATCGAGTCACAGAAACAGGCTTCTCGAAGGAGTATTAATCTGCATAGTCCAATCCACCTGCACCCGGATCGTAGGCCTCTATGCCCTTAACCCATGTTAGTTCCGGTCTCACCCAACCTCAGTGGAAAAAGCCTGTTTGTATTTTCTCTGTCTATAGGCCTTAAAAAGGTTGTTATTGTATCTACTTCTACTACTCCCTCTGCAGGCTCTTTCCATATACTCACCTCCATCCATGTGAAGAAGTTGCACTTTGGATCCCTTTGTTTCAAATCTTTCTCATTTCACCAGTGTTTCCTTCACAGCTTTTGTTGGTAACATGGAATCAAGAGGTTCTTTTGAGGCTAGATATCCAGAGTAATACACACAAAATGCTGGAGGAACTCAGCAGTTCTGACATGGAGAGGAATAAAGAGTCAACATTGCAGGCTGAAACCCTTCTTCAGGACTGACAATAGACACTAGGTGCAGGAGTAGGCCATTCGGCCCTTCTAGCCAGCACCGCCATTCACTGTGATCATCGCTGATCGTACACAATCAGTACCCCGTTCCTGCCCTCTCCCCATATCCCTTGACCCCGCTATCTATAAGAGCTCTATCTAACTCTCTCTTGAATGCATCCAGAGACTTGGCCTCCACTGCTTTCTGAGGCAGAGCATTCCACATATCCAACACTCTCTGGGTGAAAAAGTTTTTCCACATCTCTGTTCTAAATGGCCTACCCCTTATTCTTAAACTGTGGCCTCTAGTTCTGGACTCACCCATCAGCGGGAACATGCTTCCTGCCTCCAGTGTGTCCAATCCCTTAATAATCTTATATGTTTCAATCAGATCCCCTCTCATCCTTCTAAATTTCAGTGTATACAAGCCCAGTCGCTCCAATCTTTCAACATATGACAGTCCCGCCATTCTGGGAATTAACCTTGTGAACCTACGCTGCACTCCCTCAATAGCAAGAATGTCCTTCCTCAAATTTGGAGACCAAAACTGCACACAATACTCCAGGTGGGGTCTCACCAGGGCCCTGTACAGCTGCAGAAGGACCTCCTTACTCCTATACTCAATTCCTCTTGTTATAAAAGCCAGCATGCCATTAGCTTTCTTCACTGCCTGCTGTACCTGCATGCTTGCTTTCATTGACTGATGTACAAGAACACCTGGATCTCGTTGTACTTCCCCTTTTCCTAACTTGACTCCATTTAGATAGATAGATAGATAGATACTTTATTCATCCCCATGGGGAAATTCAACTCTTTTCCAATGTCCCATACACTTGTTGTAGCAAAACTAATTACATACAATACTTAACTCAGTAAAAAATATGATATGCATCTAAATCACTATCTCAAAAAGCATTAATAATAGCTTTTAAAAAGTTCTTAAGTCCTGGCGGTAGAATTGTAAAGCCTAATGGCATTGGGGAGTATTGACCTCTTCATCCTGTCTGAGGAGCATTGCATCGATAGTAACCTGTCGCTGAAACTGCTTCTCTGTCTCTGGATGGTGCTATGTAGAGGATGTTCAGAGTTATCCATAATTGACCGTAGCCTACTCAGCGCCCTTCGCTCAGCTACCGATGTTAAACTCTCCAGTACTTTGCCCACGACAGAGCCCGCCTTCCTTACCAGCTTATTAAGACGTGAGGCGTCCCTCTTCTTAATGCTTCCTCCCCAACACGCCACCACAAAGAAGAGGGCGCTCTCCACAACTGACCTATAGAACATCTTCAGCATCTCACTACAGACATTGAATGACGCCAACCTTCTAAGGAAGTACAGTCGACTCTGTGCCTTCCTGCACAAGGCATCTGTGTTGGCAGTCCAGTCTAGCTTCTCGTCTAACTGTACTCCCAGATACTTGTAGGTCTGCCTTCCTGTTCTTGCCACCAAAGTGGATAACCTCAACATTTATCCACATTAAACTGCATCTGCCATACATTTTCCCACTCACCCAACCTGTTCAAGTCACCCTGCATTCTCATAACATCCTCCTGACATTTCACACTGCCACCCAGCTTTGTGTCATCAGCAAATTTGCTAATGTTACTTTTAATCCCTTAATCTAAATCATTAATGTATATTGTAAACAGCTGCGGACCCAGCACCGAACCTTGCGGTACCCCACTGATCACAGCCTGCCATTCCGAAAGGGACCCGTTAATCACTACTCTTTGTTTCCTGTCAGCCAGCCAATTTTCAATCCATGTCAGTACTCTGCCCCCAATACCATGTGCCCTAATTTTGCCCACTAATCTCCTATGTGGGACTTTATCAAAAGCTTTCTGGAAGTCCAGGTACACTACATCCACTGGCTCTCCCTTGTCCATTTTCATAGTTACATCTTCAAAAAACTCCAGAAGATTAGTCAAGCATGATTTTCCCTTCATAAATCCATGCTGACTCGGAGTGATCCTTCTACTGCTATCCAAATGTTTCATAATTTCCTCTTTTATAATTGACTCCAACATCTTTCCCACCACTGACATCAGGCTATAATTCCCTGTTTTCTCTCTCCCTCCTTTCTTGAAAAGTGGGACAACATTAGCCACCCTCCAATCAGCAGGAACTGTTCCTGAATCTATAGAACATTGGAAAATGATTACCAATGCATCCACGATTTCTAGAGCCACCTCTTTAAGTACCCTGGGATGCAGACCATCAGATCCCAGGGACTTGTCAGCCTTCAGACTCAACAGTCTATCCAACACCGTTTCTTGCCTAATATAAATTTCCTTCAGTTCATCCTTTACCCTAGTTCCTTTGGCCACTATTACATCTGGGAGATTGTTTGTGTCTTCCCTAGTGAAGACAGATCCAAAGTACCTGTTCAACTCATCTGCCATTTCCTTGTTCCCCATAATAAATTCACCCGTTTCTGTCTTCAATGGCCCAATTTTGGTCTTAACTATTTTTTTTGCTATTCACATACCTAAAGAAGCTTTTACTATCCTCCTTTATATTCTTGGCTAGTTTACCTTCGTACCTCATTTTTTCTTGGCGTATTGCCTTTTTTGTTATCTTCTGTTGCTCTTTGAAAGCTTCCCAGTCCTCTGGTTTCCCGCTGATCTTTGCTATGTTATACTTCTCTTTTATTTTTATACTGCCCTTTACTTCCCTCGTCAGCCACGGCTGCCCCTTTCTCCCCTTAGGATCTTTCTTCCTCTTTGGAATGAACCGATCCTGCACCTTCTGCATTATTCCCAGAAATACCTGCCATTTTTGTTCCACTGTCTTCCCTGCTAGGGTATTGTTCCATTGAACTTTGGCCAGCTCCTCCCTCATAGCTCCATAGCTCGCTTTTTTCAACTGTAATACTGACACATCCGATTTTCCCTTCTCATTCTCAAATTGTAGGTTAAAACATATCTGTGGTGAACTACATATACCTGTCTGTACACGCCCCTCTGCTGACTGCTCCTGTGGCCCCTCCCACTGACCGTGGCTCCTCCCACAGACCCCGGTATAAAGGCAATTGGAGGCACTGCTCCTCCCTCAGTTTCCAGGATGTTGTGTGGTGATCTCTTGCTGCTAATCGTGGTCTCTTGCAGCTAATAAAAGCCTATCGTTCGCCTCCCGTCTCAGAGAGTTATTGATGGTGCATCAATTTTATTTACACCCAGATAAATTGGACATTGATCCTCAATCTCCCGAAGCAGCCATTGCCTTTGAACTCTGGCTTGCATGCTTCCAATCGTACCTGGAAGAGATTCGCGTGACTGAGTCTGCTATCATGCACAGAGTTCTCCTCTCCAGAGTCAGTCCGCGGGTATACTCCCTAATCAGGGACCTGCCGACCTACCAAGGGGCACTGGACACCCTCAAAAGACAGTACCTGCGGCCGGTGAATACCGTCTATGCAAGACATCGCTTAGCGACGTGGCGGCAGCGGGCCCGAGAGTCGAGCGCTGAGTTTGTCCGGGCCCTACAGACACTCGTGCGGGCCTGCGACTGCAAAGGACTGACGGCAGAACAACATGCGGAGCTGCTGGTACGAGACGCCTTCGTTACGGGGATCAGGTCAGTGTACGTGCGCCAGCGGTGCTGGAAAACGCCGATCTTACCTTACAGTCGGCGATTGAGCTGGCCGACACGCTGGAGGATGCTCTGCACAACACTGATGCTGTCCAGCCGTGCGATCTCCCGCCAGTCCCATGGACACTGCAGAACCCGCCACCCGCCGGTGAATCGACCACAGCTGCTGCCACTCGCAAGTCTGTGAACTCCCTGCAACCCTCCGGCGAATCGACCATGGCTGCTGCCAGTCACACAACCGCGCAGTGTTACTTCTGCGGACTCGAAAAGCACCCCCGAAAACGCTGCCCGGCCCGAAAAGCTACCTGCTCCAGCTACGGAAAGAAGGGCCACTTCGCCAAGGTCTGTAAGTCTGAACCATGAGTGGGGTCAAGCAGCGCCGCATGCAAGGCATGGGGGTCGCCATCTTGGTCGCCGCCATCTTGCCTGCCCGCCTCGTGCGAGGCATGGGGCGGCCATCTTTGTCAGCGCTACCTCGCCCCGCCTCCGACCCACGGGTGCTTACTGGGCACCAAGACAGCGATTCAACTCTGGCCTCTGTAACCCTCAACCAAAGCGCTCCACACCAGCTTGCAAGTTCAATGATGGACATCCTGGTGGAGGGGAACAGGACTAGCTGCCTGTTTGACACGGGCAGCACTGAGAGTTTAATTCACCTGGACACGGTGCAACGCTGCGGACTCGTGACACAGCCAGTAAGCCAGAGGGTCACCATGGCTTCTGGATCGCATTCCACAGACATCCGGGGGGGGTTGTGTAGCGACACTGGTGGTGCAGGGCACAGAATATCGGGACCTTGTGTTACTGGTCATGCCTCAACTGTGTGCCCCTGTGCTATTGGGGCTGGACTTCCAGAGCCACCTGAAAAGTGTGACAATGGAGTATGATGGGCCCCTCCCACCAATCACTGTCAGGAATCCTCAGTTTTGTGGGACTTCGTCATATACCCCGTTACTGACCACACACACACACCGACCCACACATCCCACCCAACACCATGCCAACAGCTGCGCTACTGACACCACTTGCAGCCTCTCCACCCTCAAGATCCCTCCCCCACCGCTGTTCGCCAACCTGACCCCCGACTGTAAACCTGTGGCAACTAAAAGCAGGAGGTACAGCGCGGGGGACAGGGCCTTCATTCAGTCAGAGGTGCAGCAGCTGCTCAGGGAGGGGATCATTGAGCCAAGCACAAGTCCTTGGAGGGCCCAGGTGGTCGTTGTTCGGACTGGGCAGAAAAATAGGATGGTCGTGGACTATAGTCAAACCATCAATAGGTTCACGCAGCTTGACGCGTACCCCCTACCCCGCATCGCGGATATGGTCAATCAGATAGCCCAGTACAAGGTGTACTCGACCATAAACCTGAAATCCGCTTACCATCAGCTCCCCATCCACCCGGAGGGCTGCCCCTACACTGCCTTCGAGGCGGGCGGCAGGCTCTATCACTTCCTGCACGTCCCCTTCGGTGTCACAAATGGTGTCTCTGTCTTCCAGAGGGAAATGGACCGGATGGTGGACCAGTGCCAACTGAAGGCCACATTCCCATATCTGGATAACATCACCATCTGCGGTCACGACTGGCAGGATCACGACACTAACCTCCAACAATTTTTCCAAGCGGCCAAAGCTCTTAACCTTACCTATAACAGGGACAAGTGTGTGTTCGGAACCACCCAACTTGCTATTCTTGGGTATGTCGTGGAGAACGGGGTCATTGGCACTGACCCCGACCGTATGCGCCCCCTGTTGGAACTCCCCTCTTCCCAGCACCCTCAGAGCCCTCAAACGGTGCCTGGGTTTCTTTTCCTATTACGCCCAATGGGTCCCTCACTACGCAGACAAGGCTTGCTCCCTGATCAAGTCCACCGCATTTCCCCTCTCAGCCGAGGCCCGCGCGGCCTTCAGCTGCATTAAAGGGGACATTGCCAAAGCAACGATGCATGCGGTGGACAAGACCATTCCCTTCCAAGTAGAGAGTGACGCCTCCGACTTTGCGCTGGCTGCTACCCTCAATCAGGCAAGCAGGCCAGTAGCATTCTTCTCTCGTACCCTTCAAGGCTCTGAACTTCGGCACTCCACGGTGGAGAAAGAAGCCCAGGCCATAGTGGAAGCTATTAGGCACTGGAGGCACTATCTCGCCGGCAAAAGGTTCACCTTGCTGACCGACCAGCGCTCAGTTGCGTTCATGTTTAGCAACCAACAGCGGGGCAAAATCAAAAATGATAAAATTTTGCGGTGGAGAATGGAACTTTTCACCTACAACTATGATATCCTGTACCGGCCTGGAAGGCTCAATGAGCCCCCTGATGCCCTATCCCGGGGAGCGTGTGCCAGCACGCAGCTCGACTGGCTATACGCCCTCCATGCAGATCTTTGCCACCCGGGGGTCACCCGATTTTACCATTTTGTGAAAGCCCGGAACCTGCCTTACTCCCTTGAGGACATCAGGACGATGACCAGGGACTGCCAAGTCTGCGCTGAGTGCAAACCGCACTTCTACCGTCCTGAAAAGGCACAACTTATCAAGGCCACCCGCCCCTTTGAGCGGAGTGTCGACTTTAAGGGCCCCCTTCCCTCCACCGACCGCAATGTCTACTTCCTCAACATTACCGACGAGTACTCGCGGTTCACCTTTGCCATCCCCTGCCCCGATACCACTGCCACGTCCGTCATAAAAGCCCTGCGCCAGTTCTTCACTCTGTTCGGATATCCCTGCTATATCCACAGTGATAGAGGGTCCTCCTTTATGAGTGACGAGCTGTGCCAGTACCTGCTGGCTAGGGGCATTGCTACTAGTCGGACCACGAGTTATAATCCCCGGGGAAATGGACAGGTGGAGAGGGAGAATGCCACAGTGTGGAAGGCCACACTTTTAGCCCTTAAGTCAAAGGGGTTGCCGGTCTCTCGATGGCAGGAGGTCCTCCCCGAGGCGCTCCACTCCATCCGCTCCCTGTTATGCACATCCACCAATGCCACCCCTCATGAGCGACTCTTTTCTTTTCCCAGGAAGTCTGCCACTGGGATCCCTGGTAGGCTCCAGTACAAGCTGTTCTAAGAATCCATCTCGGAGGCACTCCACAAACTCCCTTTCTTGGGGTCCAGTACCATTCTGATTCTCCCAGTTTACCTGCATGTTGAAATCCCCCATGACAACTGTATCATTACCTTTGCGACATGCCAATTTTAACTCTTCATTCAACTTACACCCTACATCCAGATTGCTGTTTGGGGGCCTGTAGATAACTCCCATTAGGGTCTTTCTACCCTTAGAATTTCTCAGTTCTATCCATACTGACTCTACATCCCCTGATTCTATGTCCCCCCTCGCAAGGGACTGAATATCATTCCTCACCAACAGAGCTACCCCACCCCCTCTTCCAATTGTCCTTTCGATAAGATGTATATCCTTGAATATTCATTTCCCAGGCCCTGTCCGCTTGAAGCCATGTCTCAGTTATTCCCACAACATCGTACTTGCCAATTTCCAACTGAGCCTCAAGCTCATCTACTTTATTCCTTATACTTCGTGCATTCATATATAATACTTTTAATTCGGTACTCCCCTCTCCTTTCATATCAATTCCTATTTCACTTGGCCATACTGTATGATCTCTTCTTGAGCTTTCTACTCCATTGATTCTGTTGTCCTTTTTAACTTTTCTTATTTTCACTTTCCCTTTAACTCCATTCTTTTATTTCCAGTTCATCCCCTCCCCCCACTACTTAGTTTAAACACATCCGTGTTGCAGTGGCAAATCTGTCTGCCAGAATGCTGGTCCCCCATCTGTTAAGGTGCAACCCGTCCCTTTTGTACAATTCATCCCTACCCCAAAACAGATCCCAGTGGTCCAAGAATGTAAATCCTTGCTTCCTGCACCAGTTCCTCAGCCACACATTCAGATCCATTATCTCCCTGTTCCTGCCCTCTCCAGCATGAGGAACTGGAAGCAAACCAGAGATAACCACCCTGGAAGTCCTGCTTTTCAGCCTTCGTCCGAGTTCTCTGAAGTCCTGCTGCAGAATGTCCTTCCTCTTCTTCCTGATGTCATTTGTGCCGACATGCACTACCACTTCTGGCTGTTCACCTTCACCCTTGAGGATTCCCTGCAATCGGTCCGTGATGTCCTGGATCCTAGCACCAGGGAGGCAACACACCATTCTTGAATCTCGCCTGTTGCAGCAGAAACCCCTTTCCGTACCTCTTACTATGGAGTCCCCTACTACCACGGCTCTTCCTGATGTCTGACTCCTCAGCTCTGCTTCTGCACCAATTTTCAGCTCGCAGACCTGTCCGCCTCTCAGACTGGCAGTATCTTCTGTCCTGACAGCTTCCAAGAAGGTGAACCTGTTTACGAGAGGTACATCCCCTGGAGTTTCCTTTACTTCAAGCATCCTTTCCTTCCTCATCGTCGCCCCCTTTCTCTCTTCCGGTATCCTCGGTGTAACGACCTCACTGCAGGTCCTGTCCAGAAAACCCTCGTTTTCGCGGATAAACCTGAGGTCATCCAGTTCTTTCTTCAGTGCTGCAACATGCTCCTTCAGAAGCTGAATCTGGACACACTTTCCACAGCTGTAGCAGCTGGGGGCACCATCAGTGTCCCTGACCTCCCACATCATGCACGTAGCACACTGAATCAGCTTAGCGGTCATGTCTTCACCCTCTGCAATTGTGCCTTGGCGCCGAAGACTCTTGAGCCAAAGACTAGCACTTTTCACACCAGGCACTTCCCTCGACCAGGCCGCTTCCCGACTGGAAAGGAAGGGGGAAGAAGCCAGAATAAGAAGGTGGGGAGAGCTGAAGGAGTATGAGCTTTCAGGTGATAGGTAAGAACAGGTGAGGGGGAAGATGAGTGGTTGGGGAGGGGATAGGTAGAAATGGTAAAGTTCAGAAGAAGAAGAAGGAATCACCCGTCACCTTCCCGCTTCATCCCTCCTTCCTCCACACAGCTACCTTGCCTTCACCTGGTCTAGCTTGGACACCTTTTCCTCTCCCACCTTCTTATTCTGTCTTCTGCCCCCTTCTTTTCCAGAGCTGATGAAGGGTCACAGCCAAAACATCTATTCTTTATCTCTCTTCATAGATGCTGCCAGATCTGCTGAGTTCCTCCAACATTTTTATTACTCTGGGTTTTCAGTTTTTATTTCAAGCAGATTTTTCAAAATCCTTGTTTTTAAGCATGTCAACATGTTCAATTCATCCAAATGCAAATTTCCTAAGGAGTTGGCTTTGGCTGTGGGCAAACAGGCAAAACAAATATACACTTAGTGGCCACTTGATTAGGTACCTCCCGTATCTAATAAGGCAGCCACTTAGTGTATGCTTGTGGTCATCTGCTGCTGAAACCCATCCACTTCAAGGTTCAACGTGCCGTGTGTTCAGAGATGCTCTTCTGCTCACAATTGTAACATATGGTTATTTGAGTTACTGTTTCCTTCCCGTCAGTTTGAACCAGTCTGGCCATTCTCCCCTGACCTCTCTAATTAACAAGGTGTTTTCACCCACAGATCCACCACCCACAAGATGTATTTTTGTTTATTTATCACACCATTCTCTGTAAACTTCAGAGACCGTTGTGTGTGAAAATCCCAGGAGATCAGCAGTTTGAGATACTCAAACTACTTCACCTGGCACCAACAATCATTCCACTGTCAAAGTCACTTAGATCACATTTTTCCCCATTCTGATGTCTAGTCTGAACAACAATGGAATATCTTGACCATGTCTTCATACTTTTATGCATTGAGTTGCTGCCACGATTGACTGATTAGATATTTGCATTAACGAGCAGGTGGGCCCAATAAAGTAGCCCTGAGCATAAATTTCTGCTGCAGACAATTCATCCAAAAGCAAGTTGGATGAAGCAAGAGGGCACGGGTCTTTGGCTGTGGTCAAACAGGCAAAGCAAACATACAGTACATTGGAAGTTCAACTAGTGAACCGTTACCTACTAGACCCAAAGCTATAATAGTAAGAGCAAACCATTGAAGGAGTTACTATAAGACAGTTCCTTTGTCAAATTTGTCTCGGTATATTTCTCCCATTTTCCTTCAGGCAGTCAAAGATCCACTGCAATGCCAATAAAACTGTGCTGGCCCAAAAAAAAATCCTTTTGACTTCAAAAAGGGAACAGTGCCTAAGATGAGTAGTATGAGCTGCCTTAATGACTTTTGCACAGTAGCACTCACATCTACGGTGATGAATTACTTTGAGAAGTTGGTCATGGCTAGAAAGAACTCCTGCCTCAGCCAGGCCTGGAACCACTGAAACTTGCCTATCAGCACAATAGGTCTACAGCAGATGTAATCTCAATAGCTCTTCACACTGTGTTAGATCACCTTGACATAACAAACACCTATGTCAGGATGCTGTTCATTGACGATAGCTCAGTCTTTAACACCAACCATCATTCTGACAGTCATGATCAATAAGTTACAGAACCTAGCCTCTGTACTTCCCACCGCAGTTAGATCTTTGACTTCCTAACTGGAAGACCACAATTTGTGTGGATTGGTGATAATATGTCCTTTTTGCTGACAATCAACTCTGGTGCACCCCAGAGATGTGTGCTTAGCCCACTGCTCTACTCTCTCTATACCCATGACTTTGTAGCCAGCTAGAGCTCAAATGCCATCTATAAACTTGCTGATGATATAACCATTGTTGGTAGAATCACAGATGGAGATGGGAGGGTGTACAGGAGCAAGATACTATTTACCAACTAGTGGAGTGGACACCAGCAACAACCTTGCACTCAATGTCATTAAGACAAAAGAGCTGATTGTGGACTTCAGGAAGAGTAACACGAGGGAACACAAACCAATCCTAATAGAGTGATCAGAAGTTGAGAGAGTGAGCAATTTCAAGTTCCTAGGTGTCAATATCTCTTCAGGATCTAACCTGGTCCCAACATATCAATGCGGCTATAAAGAAGGCAAAACAGCAGCTATATTTCATTAAGAGTCTGAAGAGATTTGTCAAATAGAACACTTGAAAACTTCTATGGATGTACCGTGGAGAGCATTCTGATAGGCTGGTATGGGGGAGGGGGGAAGCTACTGCATTGGATAGAATATTAATGTGGAGGATAAGTTCAAAGTCAATTAGTTATCAAAGTACATATATGTCAGCATTTACAACCCTGAGATTCATTTTCTTGCAGGCATACTCAATAAACCCAAAAATCATAATAGAATCAATGGAAGTCCACCCAACTGGGTGTTCAGCCAGTGTGCAAATGAAGATACACTGTGCAACTACAAAAAGAAAGAACAGTAATTAATAAATAAACAATAAATATCGAGAAAACGGGCTGACAAGTCCTTGAAAGTGAGCCATAGGTTGTGGGAACATTTTGATGATGAGGCAAGTGAAATTAAGTGAATTTATCCCCTTTGGTTCAAGAGCCTGATGCTCAGGGGTAATAACTTCCAGTCCAGGGATAAATTTAGCCCAATGGTTTAGACAGATTATTGAATTTCAGCAGCAGACAGCAGATGAAGTTTGGCATTAGCAGGATGTTCAGCTCTCCAGCGCAAACTTTTTACCAGACATTCACAATATATCTCAGCTTTTAAATATAATCAAGTCAGAAGCGATGAAACCCACTGAGTACGCTCCCTAATAAACTTCCCTCACAAATGTTTTTTTTCAGTGTCCTAGTCATATATCTATGCATCAGCATCTATAGAGAGGAATAAAGTCTGTGTGATGGACCCTTCATCAGGATTGGCCAATCTTGACCCGAAATGTCAACTGTAGATTCATTTCCATAGCTGCAGCCTGACCTGCTGAGTTCCTCCATCATAATTTATAAACTCTTTCTATCCTTGTACTTAACCAAATGTTTTTTTAAGAGTCATAGAATCACAAAAAACTTCAGTACATTGGGGAACTATTAATCTGTCCAGTCTCATCAACCTGAACCCGGACCATAACCCTCTATACTCCTCCAATCCATATACATACCTATCCAAATTTCTCTTAAATGCTGAAATTGAACCTGAATCCACCACTTCCGCTGGAAGCTTGTTCCAGACACTCATCCACCCTCTGAGTGAAGAAGATTCCCCTCATATTCCTCTGAAACATTTCACCTTTCACCCTTCACCCATGTAAGTTCTAGTCTCACCCAACCTCAGTGGAAAAAGCCTGTTTATATTTGCCCTGTCTGTTATCCTTATAAATGATGTTATTGTATCTGCCTCAACTACTATCCCTGGCAGCTCATTCCATATACTCACTTCCATCCATCTGAAGAAGTTGCACTTTGGATCCCTTTGTTTCATATCTTTCCCATCTCACCAGTGTTTCCTTCACAGCCTTTGTTTGTGACATGGACACAAGAGGTTGTGCAGATGTTGGAAATCCAGAGCAAAACATAAAATGCTGGAGAAACTCAGCAGGTCAGGCAGCATCTATGCAGAGGAATAAGGGGTCAACATTTCAGGCTGAGACCCTTCTTCGGGACTGGAAAGGAAGGGGGAAGAAGCCAGAATAAGAAAGTGGGGAGAGCTGAAAGAGTACAAGCTGATTGGTGAGACCAGGTGAGGGGGAAGATGGATGGTTGGTGGAGCGGAGATGAATTCAGAAATTCGGAGGGGAAAGGTAGAAAGGATAAAGGGCTGAAGAAGAAGGAATCTCTTCTCACCTCTGAGCTTCTCATTTCATCCCCCTTCCCCCACCAACCTACCTAACTTTCACTTGGTTTCATCTATCACCTTCTGCCCTCTTTATTTCCAGTCCCAATGAAGAGTCACAGCACAAAATGGCCATTTGTTTACTCCACTCCCGAAATGCTGCCAGATTTGTTGAGGTCCTTCAGCATTTCATGTGTGTATTGCTCTGGATTTCCAGCATCTGCAGAACCTCCTGGGTTCCAGTTTAAAACTGTTCTAGTCATTTTCAGTACACATTTCAAGATTATTCAAAATCCTTGTTTTTAAACATGTCAGTTTTGAATTTGGGCTATTCATCCAAATGCAAGTTCCCTGAGGGGATGTGGCTTTAAGTCCATAAGACCATGATATAAGAGCAGAATTAGACCATTCAGCCCATCGAGTCTGCTCAGCTGTATCATCAGAGCTGATCCATTTTCCCTCTCAATCTCCTGCCTTCTTCCTGTATCTTGCCTTGCCCTGACTAATCAAGAATCTCTCAACCTCAGCCTTGAATATACCCAATGACTTAGCATCTTCAGCTGCCATCTGGCAACGGATTTGGCTGGGGACAAACTGGCAAAGCCTCATGTACCGAATAAAGTGGTTTCTGAGTGTATGTTCATGGGCTTCTGCTGCTGTCACTCATACTTTTCAAGGTTTGGCAAGTTGTGCATTCAGAGATGCTTTTTCACACACTACTGTTGTAACTTGTGGTTATTTGAGTTATTGTCACCTTCCCGTCAGCTTGAACCAGTCTGGCCATTCTCCTCTGACCTCTCTTAGTAACAAGACATTTTCACCCACGGATCTGCCCCTCTCTGGATGTTTTTTTTAAATTTTTCACACCATTCACTGTAAACTCCAGAGACCATTGTGTGTGAAAATTCCAGGAGATCAGCAGGTTCTAAGATACTCAAACCACCCCATCTGGCACCAACAATCATTCCACGGTCAAAGTCACTTAGATCATATTTCTTCCCCATTCTGATGTTTGGTCTGAACAACAACTGAACCCCTTGAC
This sequence comes from Hemitrygon akajei, assembly GCF_048418815.1. NCBI lineage: Eukaryota > Metazoa > Chordata > Chondrichthyes > Myliobatiformes > Dasyatidae > Hemitrygon > Hemitrygon akajei. The sequence continues at coordinate 11,410,521 of NC_133149.1, read as the reverse complement.
TATGTCTGCATGATTTTATGCAGGGAGATGCTGCCTGCCACGATTGACTAATTAGATATTTGCAGTATCGAGCAGGTGGGCCCAATAAAGTAGCCACTGAGTGTAAATCTTAAATTTCTGCTGCAGACAATGCATCCAAATGCAAGTTTCCTGAGGGCACAGGTACTTGGCTGTGGACAAACAGGCAAAGCAAACCTACAGTGTGTTGGAAGTTCAATTAGTGAACCGTTCGTTACCTACTGGACTCGAAGCCATAATAGTAATAGCAAGTCAATGAAGGAGTGAGTATAAGACAGAGTTCCTTTGTCAAATTTGTCTCGGTATATTGCCCTCCTTTGTTGTTTCAGTCCAAGCCCCTTATTCAGGCTGGGAAGGAAGTGCAAGGAAGTCAGAATAAAAGGGAGGGGGAGGGGAAGGGGTACAAACTCGAAGGGGACAGGTGAAGCCAGTTGGGGATGAGGGTGAGAAGCTGGAAAGTGATAGGTGGAAAAGATAAGGGGCCTAAAAAGAAGTAATCTGATAGAGGAGGAGAGTGGACCATTGGAGGAAGGGAAAGAGGAGGGAACCCGGGGGGATGGAGAGGCAGGTGAGGAGAAGGGAAGATATGAGAGGGGTACCAGAGTGGGGAATGGAAAAACAGGTAAGGGGAAGGGGGAAAATATTGGAAGTAGGAGAAATTGTGTTCATGACATTAGGTTCGCAGTTGTAACATGGAAGTGTTTCTTTTTGTAAAAATATAGTTGAAATTATAATGTATACATTGATATATGTAGCCACTAAAGCATTCAGTAAATTGTATGCAGGCATATTTACAAGTCCTGCAACTCTATGGATGATCTCTTAACAATGTTTTTTTAGGGAGGATATTGACGACCATGTATGAAATAAAGTATAATTTTGTTCAGTTTTCAGTTGAGTAAAAGTTCTAAGTTCCACAGGGAAACCAGAATCTTTACACATTTTTTTGCATAAATAAGGCACCATTTCTTCCAGGAATTTGTTTTTAATCACAGTGCAATAAATAATTAAAGATGAGCTAATTGTTTATTCGGCACATGTACCTCAAAAGATACAGTGAAATATATCTGTGTTAAGGGCCAACACAATCTGAAGATGTTTTGGGGGCAGCCCACAATTGTCATCCATGCTTCCAGTGTCAACAAAGCATGCCCACAACTTAACATCGTTGGACTGTGGGAGGAAACTGGAGCTCGGAGGAAACCCAGACAGTCATGGGCAAAATATACAGAGAGCGGCAGGAAATTTGCCTTGATCAATGGCGCTATAAAATGTTGCACTAGCTGTTCTATCGAGGCCTTTCAATATTTGATAAGTTTCAATGAGATCGCCCCTCAGTCTTCTAAATTCCAGCAAGTACAGGCCTAGCTCCATCAAACGCTCCTCATATGTTAACCCTTCCATTCTCATAAACTTTCTTCAGACCAAGGATTCACAACCTGGAGTCCATGGATCCTCGGTTAATGGTAGAGTTCCATGGCGTAAAAAAGTAACCTCTGCGCTAGATGCTCTCTAATGCCACCACATCTTTTCTTAATCGCCCAAAGCTGCTCACAATACACCAAGTATGCTCTGACCAATGCCGTATAAAGCCTTAGGGAACAACCTTCAATGAAATCAGGTATAAACAAATATAACCAGGTGACCACTGAATATTACTTTTTATTGTTAAAAGTGTACTTATGTATTCACCTTGGTAATACTGAAATAGTTGCCTGTGCCTTTAGGAGAAAATGGAGACATTATTATGCACGTGTGGAGTAGTCTAACTTCAGTTCTCTTCAGAGAAGCAGTTAAAGAGGTATTATTTAAATGGTTAAAGATTGCAGCATGCTGCTGTGCAGAGGGACTTGGGAGTGTTTGTGCAAGATTCACCAAAGGTTGGTTTGCAGGTGCAGCAGGCTATCAAGAAGGCAAATGGAATGTTGGCCTTCATTGCTAGAGAGATTGAATTTAAGAGCAGGGAAGTTATGTTGCAACTGTACAGGGTACTGGTGAGGCTGAGGGGGTACTGCATGAAGTTCTGGTCTCCTTACTTGAGAAAGGTTATACTGGCTTTGGAGGCAGTGCAGAGGAGGTTCACCAGGTTGATTCCAGAGATGAGGGGTCCGTACTCGCTGTAGCTTCTGTCAGATTTGAACCACCTGTATGACCTGACATTTTTGCGGTGAGAACTGAAGTCTCAAAGTTGCAGGACGGTTGCGGGGAAGCGTGTACGGGCCAAATCAAGGTGCACGAAGTCCGAGCCAAACAGCAAAGAATGAGCCAATGTTCAGCCATTGCTGGAGGGGACTTGGAGGCAATTCGATGGAGCAGAGCCAAGGAGAGGTGAGCAGAGGTGAGGCAGAGTCAAGGCGGAACCTGGAACAGAGAGCAGGGAAAGACCTGAGGATTGAACAGTTTAAGTGTTGAGCTAAAATGGAAAGGTCGGGTACGGGCTGAATTGAGATGGCGGAACTCGAACCCATGAGTGTATTGAAGCAGCAGGTTCCAGGTCCGTGAGCGAGGAACAACCCAAGGATTGGATGATCTAAGCACTAGTCCAGATTGGAAAGGTCAGGGTTTAGCTCTCTGCTCTGCTAGGTTCACTCACCTCTGCACTGAACTGAGGCTGTGGCATGCAACTAATGGGCTTCAGTGGACTCACTTTCATGAACTTCAGTTTTGCTTACTTTTATTGTTTGCACGATTTATTTTTTTTCTCTGCACATTGGGTGTTCGGTCTTCTTTTGTTTTAATGGGTTCTATTGTGTTTCTTTGTTTTGTAATGAGACAAATCACAAAGCTGTATAAAGTATACATACTTTGATAATAAATGTACTTTGAACTTTGATCTTGACATGTGTACCCTAACTGCAATATAAGCCAGAATCACTATCCAAATCGGATTTATTATCACTAATATACTTTATGGCATGATATTTGTTGCTTTGCAGCAGCACCACATTGCAATACTTAAATCTTTACTAGAATTATAAAAAAGGAATATATAAAAATAACCAGAGTGAAAATAAAGCACAGGAGCTTGAAGACCCACACTCAACGTATTAGGCACAGCTTCACCCATTCCATCATCAGAATTCTGAATGGTCCATGAATCCATGAACACACAGATTCATGGACCATTCAGATCTCTGATGACAGATGAGAAGAAGCTGTTCCTAATATGCTGAGCGTGGGTCTTCAAGCTCCTGTGTCTCCTCCCTGATGATACCATTGAGAAGAGGGCATGCCCTGCATGGTGAGTGCCATTCATACTGGATGGCGCTTCCTTGAGGCACCGCCTTTTGAACATGTCCTTGATAGATGGGAGGCTTGTGCCCATGCTGGAGGTGGTTCAGTTTATAAACCTCTGCAGCTTTTTCAAATACTGTGCAGTGGCCACTCCATACCAGATGATGATGCTGATGCAACCAGTTAGAATGTTCTCCATGGTACATTTGTAGAAATTTGCTAGTCTTTGGTGACATACCAATCCTCTGAAATGTTGACACACAGGAACTTGAAGATACAACCAAGACTAAACCCACTTTTATCACAAACAAGCTTGTTATTTTCTACATGATGTCATTTGTAATCACCCTAATAGTCCCAGAGAGCTATCAAAATAATAAAATTCCAACTTTTCCATCCATTCAAATGACTGTTAGTTACTGGAGACGCTGCAGATTTGTTACAGTTTCATAATGCTGGCTGCTTGCTATTAGAACCCCGCCCCCACCCCAACATCCTAACAGAATACAAGACAATGAATGTCAACAGGTAGGGCATTTCAGTTGAAGTATATTTTGATCTACCACACCATGTGACGAACTACCAAACAGTATTTAAATATTAGATTTAAAGATTAGCTTTATTTGTCATAGGTACAGTGTCGTGCAAAAATCTTAGGTAGATATATACAGCTAGAGTGCCTAAGACTTTTGCACAGTACTGTATTCAGTACTGTATTTGTCAACATGGAGTGGAAAGCGAGTTTGTAAATCTGGCAGGAACAAAGAATGTTGGGAATGACAAGGGTGGAGTGCTGCACAAAGGTATGGGACAGGTAGCGGAGAAGGAAAGATAAGGGCGGGGGAGGGGGGGGCACAGGTGCAGACATACCCAGCCCTGAGTCACCAGACAAGGTAATTTGACTGCAAACAATTGGTTCATTGATCATGACAGAATGTCGCTCTGGTGCTTCCCACTCCCTCCTCTCTCTGTTCCCCCTTTTCCCAATCACAATTCCCCTCTCCCTGCTCCCTTCCCACTCTCAGTCCACAATAGAGACCCATATCAGAATCAGGTTTATCATCACTCTAATCTCATAAAATTTGTTTTTTTTTGTGGCAGCAGAACAGTGCAATAAATAAAATCTGAGGATGTGCTGCGGCAGCCCACAAGAGCTGCCATGTTTCCAACGCTAACGTAGCATGCCCACAGCTTAATAACTCTTACTCAGCTGTAATGTCTCTGGAACGTGGGAGGAAACTGGAACAACTGAAGGAGATCCACACAGTCATAGGGAGAACAGACAGACAGACATTCTTTATTGATCCCGAGGGAAATTGGGTTTCATTACAGTCGCACCAACCAAGAATAGTGTAGAAATATAGCAATATAAAACCATAAATAATTAAATAATAATAAGTAAATAATGCCAAGTGGAAATTAGTCCAGGACCAGCCTTTTGGCTCAGGGTGTCTGACACTCCGAGGGAGGAGTTGTAAAGTTTGATGGCCATAGGCAGGAATGACTTCCTATGACGCCCAGTGTTGCATCTCGGTGGAATGAGTCTCTGGCCGAATGTACTCCTGTGCCTAACCAGTACATTATGGAGTGGATGGGAGACATTAGCTAAGATGGCATGCAACGTACAAACTCTTTCCAGACAGTGGCAGGAAATGAACCCTGATCGCTAATCACTGGCACTGTAAAGCATTGCACTAACCATTACGCTACTGTGCCACTGCAAATCATAATCAATACACATAACTATGTTAATTTTGGCCATTCTAGGAACAGAACTGATGTAATAGTTTCAGACTGAACACAATGTTGGGAAACTCCACAATGCCTTGACTGCACAGTGGGAAAACATCTGTTAGACAAAAGCAGAGGCATCTGAGGGTAGCTGATTTGGAATTGTCATCATTCTCAACTGTTGGTTGCAGAGCTCTACCGGTCAAACTCCCTAAACAGGAATCATACTGATCATTTCCTTGAGGGAACTCTTCACTGTCCTGTACAGCAGAGATGATCAGAATAAAAATTTAATTATTATGGGCCCAATTCTCCTCCTATATGTCTTAAGGTCTTAGGGATTTTTTAATTTTATTTTTATTGAGCTACAGGGCAGAATAAGCCCTTCCAGCCCTACGAGCCATGCTGCCCAACAATCCCTCGATTTTAACCGTAGCCTAATCACAGGACAATTTACAGTGACCAATTAACCTACCAACTGGTATATCTTTGGACTGTGGGAGGAAACCGGAGCACTCGAAGGAAACCCATGCAGTCATGGGGAGAACGTAAAAACTCCTTTCAGGCAGTGGCAGCAAATGAATCCGGCTCGCCTGTACTGTGAAGCATTGTGCTAACCACTATGCTACCGTGCCACCCTAGATTGCAATATGACAGAACAAAGGGAATGTATGGGATAGGATACAAATTATAGTTGTTAATTATTATGTAATAATAATTACTAATTAAGTGACTAATTCAATTATTTGACCAAGTTGGTATTGATATTTTGTTCTGAAATATGTACAGAAAGAGTAGTACCATACAATGCTTTATTACAGTGTGATAAAACAGAGATAAACAACTGATTTTTTTTATCTCAAATTCCTGCAATGCGCTGCATGATTTTCTTACATTACTGCAATAGTTATGCTATAGATTGAGTAGCATTAAACAGGCTGAGTGGGCACTTTATTTTCAACTTACATATGTCAGCTTTCAGCCTCAGTTCCATGTTAGTGATAAAAATGAGGTAAGAGTTTATTCTACAGAATTAATTATAGATACTTGCTAGAGAAGTGAAATTCAGGAAGTAATATACTGTAATTAACTTTTGATCTCTGCTTTACTATATGTGTAAATACCTTACCAAAGTGGTCTAACTGAGCAAATCAGGCAGCTTCTATGGCGAGGAGTAAACAGTCGAGGTTTTGGGATGCATTTTGTGTGTGTTGCTCAAGATCTCCAGCATCACGCAGAATCTCTTGTTTCTGAAACGGTCTAATACTACTTTGCTACCAATCCAACAATTTATATAACCATATAACAATCACAGCACGGAAACAGGCCATTCCGGCTCTCCTAGTCCATGCCGAACTCTTAATCTCACCTAGTCCCACCTACCCGCGCTCAGCCCATAACCCTCCACTCCTTTCCTGTCCATATACCTATCCAATTTTACCTTAAATGACACAACTGAACTGGCCTCTACTACTTCTACAGGAAGCTCATTCCACACAGCTATCACTCTCTGAGTAAAGAAATACCCCCTTGTGTTTCCCTTAAACTTTTGCCCCCTAACTCTCAAATCATGTCCTCTCATTTGAATCTCCCCTACTCTCAATGGAAACAGCCTATTCACGTCAACTCTATCTATCCCTCTCAAAATTTTAAATACCTCGATCAAATCCCCCCTCAACCTTCTACGCTCCAATGAACCCAGCATTTTACCCAGCATTTTTTTTTATTTCAAGTATCCAATGTGTCTATAAACCTTAGGAAACAGCCCAATATCCACAGGTTATAAAGCATGCCAATAATCTTAAATTTCACTAAGTAAATGGCAAAGCCATTACAAGTTATAACTCCAGAACTTCTGATTTTACTGCTCTTGGAGTTCAATATCATTTGAGTGACAAGCATTGAGTGTGCAAATCTCTCAGGAATGTAAGATATAGTTCTCAAGAGCTCTCACTCAATAACTACTTTGACATAACCCACCCCTATCTTTCAAAGGACTTAACTTGGTTTCCAGACAATGTATACACTGAATGCTCACACCTTAATATGTAAAAAGCAAACTTCCTTGTGGAATTCAATCAAATATATTTTGGAAGTCTGGATATATCTATATCTCAAACCACCAGGTTCAGGAACAGATGTTGTCGGAGGTCACCAGGAGACGCTCATGGAGTGAGCACTATTTTAGATTCGCTCCATAACCTTTACTTTATTAACCTATGATCACCCTTATTTAACTTATTTTTACCTACACCAGAAGATTCTTGTTACTTTCTTGGACTTATCTTTAAGTGTCTTGGACTTATCTTACTGTGAATTTTGACAAAATGGGTGCAGAATTGGCTTTAAGATCTAAAGGGCGAGACCCTGGGAAAGAGTCTAACGGCAATGGAAAGAAAAAAAAGACTGATCCTAAACGTACTGAATTGACTTATGATACATTATTGGAGTTCTTCAATGAAAAATTTGAAGAACAACGACAAACTTTCAAAGCAGATTTAAAGGCTTTCCAGGATTCTCTGGATAAGATTGGTCATGAAGTTAAACAGCATCAAACTTTAATCGCGACTCTGCAAGAGGACGCTTGGAAGCGAGACTTGAAAATCGAGAATCTGGAGCAGAAATTATCTTTGGCGATGAAACAGTTGGAAATACTTAAAGCCAAGAGTGTCGATTTTGAAAATCGATCTAGAAGACAGAACTTATGCATACTTGGTCTCCCGGAGGGTATCAAACAAGGAGACCCCTCGAAGTATTTCGCTCAACTTTTAAAGGATGCGTTCCCTTCTGTTTTCCCAGATAGTCCTCCGTTACTTGATCGTGCCCATAGAATTATGCACCAATCACCAAGTTCTTCATCTAAACCACGTTGTAATTGTTCGATTTCACTATGTGCATGTTAAAGAGCACCTTATTCGTTTGGCTCGTCGTTTAGGGGTGGTTAAATTGCAAGAATTCCAATTCTGGCTTGTGGAGGATTTTAGCCCAGAAGTGATGAAGGCATTAAAAGTGATTAAACCTTTGATGTCTGAATGTTACGAGAAAAACCTAAAACCAGTGCTTTTATACCCTGCGAAACTTAGAATCTCGCCTTCGAATGCACCACAACATGTTTTTCTCTCCACATCTAATGCTTGAAGCTTTCTGGATGAGAATTATCCTATTGCTTCGGTTTCTCATCTCTAATAAATGTTTGGTTTTGATTGTTACAAGATAATTTTTGTTTCCAAAACCAGATTTTGTTTCTGGTTATTGGTGTAGGTTTATGTTACATTTTATATTCCTATTAAAGCTTTTCTTTATTGACGTACTAATCTTTTTAATTTACTTACTTTAACCATTGTATTTTATTTTTTGGTCATTGTTATTAATTCTCTGAAGGTGAATTTTTTAACGTTTTGATATATATCTTTTTTACATTTTTGTGTAACTAAGATGGCGGTTTCTTTTTTAAAATACTTCTTGCTTTTTTTTGATTTCGCCATTTTTTTTGTATTTTTCTTCCTATAATGCCTTTCTTATCACATCCTAACTTTTATTTGTTCGGGTTTTAACCCGATTTATAAGTTACCAGTGTTCATACTCTTTTTGTTTTCTTTTTACTAGCAATTATATTAAGAAGTCTGTTTTAGCATAGTGTTAATTACTTTTTAGGATTTTGGGTGGATTTTTTTTTCTCCTTTATATATTTGGAGTCACCTTCTGGAGACATGGGGGTAGATTTAGTGTCACACTTTTTTTCCCTGGCCTCCTTTAGGATCAGGAGGTCTCTTTTTCGTGGGTGGTGGGTGGGGGATCTCTTTCTAATTCTATTGGTCTTTTTATTAGTTTTTCTAGTTTTTTCATTTGGGCTGATTTCAAACTACTAAAATGTCCGAGGTGTCGTCATTTCTGGTTCCTCCACTTATTTTTGTTCCTCTTCTGGGTGCATGAGTTCATACTTTGGTTAACTCTTTATATACCAAAGGGTTGATTTTAGAAATATGGCTCAGACCATTAATTTTGTCTCTTGTCTCTTAAACCATCCAATTAAACGGAAAAAGATTTTTAAAAGTATTCCAAAGACTGAAAGCGCATATTATTTTTGCACAAGAAACTCATGTGAGGAAAGAGGATAATCAATATTTTTTTAGGTTTTGGAGGGATCAACAGTACCATTCGAATTCGAATGCCAAAGTAAAAGGAGTTTCAATTTTTATTGACTCCCCTATTACATTTGTTCAACACGATATTATTTCGGATCCGAATGGTAGATTTTTGTTAATTACTGGGTTACTTTTTAATAAGAAGGTTGCTATGGTTAATGTTTATGCTCCAAACGTGGATTATCTTGATTTCTTTACGTCTTTATTTACTTCTGTACCTAATCTAAATGAATATATGTTAATAATGGGTGGTGACTTCAATTGTTGCTTAAATCCTTTGCTGGATAGATCTGTATCCATTCAGATTTTACCAAATAAGTCGGCCACTTATATCAATTCTTTTTTGACTGATAATGGAATTTTTGATATTTGGAGATTTCTACATCCTAAGGACAAAGAGTTTTCATTTTTCTCACGTCAATCATTCTTACTCGAGAATTGACTACTTTTTCATTGACTCTCACTTTATTCCATCTGTAATTGGTTGTAATTATGACGTTATAGCCATCTCTGATCATGCTCCAATGAAACTTTCTATTAAATTAATGGACACAGCTCCTAGTACTAAGCAACGGCAATTTGATTCTACCTTATTACAAGATCTGGATTTCATTAAATTTATAAAGGAACAAATTGATTTCTTCTTTTCAACTAATTCCACAGATGAAATCTCCTGTGGAACACTTTGGGACACTTTTAAAGCATATATACGTGGACAGATGACCTATTCTGTTGGTTTGAGAAAACGTATTAAGAAGAAAACACTTTTATTGGTTGATAAGATTAAAGAAATTGACAAGAAATAGTCGATTGCTCCTAGTAAGGAGCTTTACAAACAAAGGGTTGAGCTTCAAATGGAACACAGTTTGTTACTTACATCTTTGATTGAAAATCAGTTAATGAAAACCAGAAGTGATTTTTATATATATAGTGATAAATCGGGTAACCTGTTAGCTAACCAATTGAAGAATGCTTCGGTTAAACATCAACTTATTAAGATTCGCCAACAGAATGGTGAATTGACAATTAATCATGATGAGATAAATAAATCTTTTCAAGATTTTTATACCTCCCTGTATCATTCTGAATTTCCTCATGATCATAATACCATGCATGATTTTTTAGGGAAATTGAATTTTCCAAAATTATCATCTGAAGAGCTTTTAATATTAGAAACTCCTATTACGGATGCAGAAATTAAAGGTGTTACTTCCTCTATGAATTCCGGGAAAGCACCAGGTCCAGATGGGTATACAGTGGAATTCTTAAAGTTTTTTTCCTCTACTCTTTCTCCTTGGTTATGCAGGGTTTTTGAAGAAGCAATTAGACTAGGTAAATTAACACAATCTTTTTATAGAGCTTCCATTTCTTTAATATTTTAAAAAGATAAAGACCCTACTGACTGTGCATCCCATAGATCAATATCTCTACTGAATGTAGATTCCAAGATCTTTTCCAAGTTACTGGCGACCAGGCTGGAGAAGGTATTACCTCACATTATCTCGGAGGATCAAACTGGTTTTATTAAAAATCGTTATTCTTTTTTCAATATTAGGAGATTATTGAATATTGTTTATACTCCTTCACGCAGTACCTCAGAATGTGTCATTTCATTAGATGCGGAGAAAGCATTTGATAGAGTTGAATGGCCATATTTATTTACTGTTCTTGAGAAGTTTAATTTTAGTCCAACATTTATATCCTGGATTAAATTGATATATCATACTCCAGTAGCCTCGGTTTTTACTAATAATCAAAGATCTCCCTTTTTTTCGTTTATTTCGGGGTACCAGGCAAGGCTGTCCTCTTAGTCCATTATTATTTGATATTGCTCTGGAAACTTTGGCAATTGCTATTAGAGAATCACCGAACATTTTTGGCATTACTCAAGGGATAGATATACATAAGTTATCATTATACACAGATGATCTGTTATTATACATTTCTGATCCTGAGAAATCCATTCCTGCAGTTATATCATTATTGGCTCAGTTTAGTAATTTTTCTGGGTATAAATTGAATCTTAATAAGAGTGAATTGTTCCCCTTGAATAGACAGGTTCCAATTTATGGAAATTTACCTTTTAAATTAGTTAATGACTTTTTTATATACTTAGGGATTAAAATTACAAAAAATCATAAGGAGTTATTCAAGGTTAATTTTTTACCCTTAATTGATCAGATTAAATGTTTGTTTACTAAATGGTCACCATTGTCTTTATCTCTGATAGGTTGGATTAATGCTATTAAGATTATTATTTTACCCAAGTTCTTATATATATTTCAAGCAGTACCAATTTTTATTCCGAAATCCTTTTTTGACAATGTTGATTCAAAAATTTCCTTACATATATGGCAGAATAAAAATCCTAGATTGGGTAAAAGATATTTACAAAAGTCAAAGAAGGAAGGTGGATTGGCATTGCCTAATTTTAGATTTTATTATTGGGCAATTAATATTCGATATTTGAATTGTTGGTTAAGGGATCTGGATTTATCTCCTAGCCCTCATTGGGTAAATCTGGAAACTAAATCTGTACAAGGATTTTCTTTGGGTTCTATTTTAGGGACTTCTCTTCCCTTTGCTCTTTCTAAATTGCATAAATGAATTGACAATCTGATAGTTAAGTACACTTTACGTATATGGTTTCAATTTCGGAAATTTTTTGGGTTGAATCAGTTTGTTTTAGCAATTCCTATTGTATCCAATTTCTTTTTTCATCTCTCTATTATGGATTCAGCTTGGAAGACTAAAGGTATACTACGATTTTCTGATTTATTTTTGGATAATTGTTTTATGTCTTTTGAACAATTATCTAATAAATATAATTTGCCTAGATCTCATTTTTTTAGATATTTACAGATTAGGAATTTTTTAAACACTGTACTTCCTACCTTTCCAAATCTTGTTTCTTTGGATATTTTGGAGAAATTGTTAGAACTAAATCCTTTTCAGAAAGGTGTAATATCAAATGTTTACAATATAATTATGAAAATACGTTCAGAGGCCTTTTATAAGATTAAAAATGATTGGGAAAGAGAACTTAACCTTACTATCCCTATTGAGAATTGGGATAAAATTCTTCAATTAGTTAATTTATCCTCTATATGTGCTAAACATTCATTGATACAGTTTAAAGTAGTGCACAGGGCTCATATGTCCAAGGAAAAATTGGTTCATTTTTATTCCCATTTAAATCCTATATGTGACAGATGTCATTCTGAGATAGCTTCTTTAACTCATATGTTTTGGTCATGTCCACTTTTGAAAAAATATATTGGAAAGACATTTTCAATATTATTTCCTCGGTATTGAACATTGATTTACAACCTCATCCTATTACTGTAATTTTTGGTTTACCAATGATAGAGTCAATTCATTTGTCTTCTTCTGCTTGTCAGATGATTGCATTCCTTACATTAATGGCTAGAAGATCTATTTTGTTGAATTGGAAAGAAATTAATCCCCCTACCGTATTTCATTGGTTTTCTCAAACTATGTTATGTCTAAATTTGGAAAAAATTAGAAGTGTCATATATGACCCTTCTATTAAATTTGAAAAGACTTGGAGGCCATTTATTCAATATTTTCACATGATGTAATTCGATCCTGTTCCAATCCTATTTGTTTTTCCGGTTTTGATTATATGTATGTTGAGAGGATCGGAGTTGGGGACACTGATGATTCTTTGTCTTTTTATAGATACTATAAACAGTCCATTTTTTTTCTTCCCAGTGGCCAATGGTTCTCTTGCCTGAAGCCAGCTCACTGTAGAGGATTTCTTTTGGGATGCAGCAGACATGGCCTATGTTGCCTAAGCAGGGTGTAACCGTTAGGGAGGCCGGAACGATAGAGAACCTCAGCATGGTACACTCTGTCTCTCCAGGAGATGCCCAAGATGCAATGAATGCACCTTAAGTGGAAGGTGTTGAGTCTTGTCTCCTGCTTAGTGTATGTTGTCCAGGTCTTGCTGCCATACAACAGTATGCAAGTAGCACAAGCATTGTATACTGCCATCTTTGTGTTGACTGAGTTTGGAGTTCTCCCAGACTCATGTGGTAAGGCAGGCAAGAGTTGTTACAGCTTTCCTGATGTGCTTGTCAATTTCTATCCAAAGAGTGGACATCACTGATGATGGACCCCAGTTATGTGAACTGATGAACTATGTCCAGTTTGTAGTTATCAATGGTAATGACTGGTTGTGCCAAGATGTTCGTCATTTTTAGGTTGATGGTCTTGTTATGATACCAGCCCCCTCCTTTGCGAGAATCGCAAGAGCCCTAGTGAAGGGGGGGGGGGGTCAATGACCCAAGAGAGAGAGAGACGTGCTGAATAGACACAGGAAATGGGAGAGAGAGGGAGATGTGCTGAATACCACGTTCCACCGGGATGCAGAATAAAGCGACCCTGACTATTGTCTCATGAAGACCAGGTGTAAAGCCCTCGGGCAAAGTGGGCTGGTTGAGAGAGAGATTGACACCTGTGATCCCGTGAGGAAGTATAAAGGAGGGTCTGGGGGGGACGACCCCTCCAGACGCACCAAGGAGACACAATAGCGATCCCGTCGTAGCGGGAAGCCATTTTGAAGGAAGCCACGTGCGTTAGATTCCGAATCGGGAGTCTGTGGCTGGAATCACGGAAAATCGCTTTTAACTAACAACAGGAAAGCCGGCTCCCCTGATTTCACGGTTTTGCTTCGTAAGGACCCGGGCAAGTGTTCCTTTTCTCACCAATCTCTCTCTCTCTCTCCAACACGGGAAACCCAGCGGTTCCCAAAAGGCTGAAGCCTGCCGACTTTTTGAATGACTGTTATATTTTCAAATGGACAAGATATTATCCCCTAGACAACAATAGAGCTTATTTCTGATTGATCATTACTATACCTGCGCTTTAGATTGAGTATTGACGACGTATGTTATCAAAATGTTTGTATTAACCTTCCTCTTGTGCCCCTTTATAAATAAAAACGTTTAAAAAAGGTACCATCAGACTTCAGCGGACCTCTCTATCTTTGCTGGTAAGTGATCCAGTTACGGGATACGTAACAACGTGGGCGCCTCGTCTTGAGATTTGAAACCAAAATTAGGAGGGCAGTGAATTGGGTTTGTAAGTCAAAAAAAAAAATTTGGATCTGGTACGCAGGTAGCCAGACGGGAAACCAGCAAAGATGGACGTGGATGAATTTATGAAAAACCCGACTGTAGAGGCGCTAGAGGCGGCCACCAAATCAGACTTGTTAAATTTGGCGAAGGGATTGGACCTCGCAGAAGTGAGGTCATCCATGAAAAAGCGGGAGGTGCGAGGGGCCATAACTCGGTATTACATTGGGAAGAATGTGTTCGAAGCTGGGGTCTTGGAAAATATCCCTGAAAAAGTACCAGCGAGTGGAATGGATCAGCTAGGGTTGGAGAAATTAAGGTTGGAACATGAATTTAAAATGAAGCAGCTGGAAGCGGCTGAGAGAGAGAAAGAACGGGCTGAGAAAGAAAGGGAGCAACATGAATTTAAAATGAAGCAGCTGGAAGCAGCTGAGAGAGAGAAAGAACGGGCTGAGAGAGAGAAAGAAAGGGACCGGGAGCTCCAACTAAAGGAGTTAGAGGTGGAAAAAGAGCGGGACCAAGCTGAAAAGCAAAGACAGCATGAAATTCAGCTAAAAGAGCTAGAAGTGGCCGAGAACGAGAGGGAACGAGCCAAGAACGAGAGGGAACAAGCCGAGAATGAGAGAGAACGAGCCGAAAAGCAAAGAGAGTATGAGGAGAGACGAGAACAGAGGGAACATGACTTGGAGATGGAGAAGTTAAAGAAAGAGCGAAGAGATCTAGGGTTAGAACGAGAGGAGAGGTTTAATGTTAATCGGGAGTTGAGGGTAGTACCTCCATTTGAAGAGTCGGATGTTGATAGTTATTTCTTGCTTTTTGAAAAGGTGGCAGTAAATCAAAAGTGGCCCAAAGAGCAGTGGGTGGCGTTGTTACAAAGTGTGTTAAAGGGGAAGGCACAACAAGCATATGCGGCCTTGGGTGTCGAGGAAGGGGGAGCGGAAAATTATGCCAAAGTAAAAGAGGCCATTCTCCGGAGTTACAAGCTAGTACCTGAAGCGTATAGACAAAGGTTCAGAAATTTACGGAAAGGGTGGAATCAAACGTATACTGAGCTAGCCTATGCAAAGGGTGTGCTCTTGGACCGTTGGTGCACCGCGGAACAGGTGGACAGGGATTATGGGCATATCAGGGAGTTATTTCTGATTGAGGAATCAAAAGGGTGTGTTCCGGAGGAGATCCGGATGTATTTGAATGAGAAGGTGAATAAGTCCATCTCAGAAATTGCTAGGTTCGCAGATGAATATGCCCTAACCCACAGGATAAAGATTTCCTCACCAAAAGGTTACCCGAGAGACCGTCGGAACGGTAGGGAAAGTCCGCCGGCTGAGGCAGAGGTCCCGCCGGGAGCTAGTGGTAAGTTTGAGGGGGAAAGGCCAGGTGGCCCGAGATTTCCAGGCTTGACCTGTTTTAATTGTGGGAAGGGAGGACATATTGCCTCTAGGTGCTTTGCTCCGAGAAAAGAGCCAGAAAAAGGGAGAGCAGCGGTCCCTATCGGGTGTGCTGTGGTAATCAGTAAATTGACGAGAGAGCCCCGGATAGACAGAGTACGAGAAGGGTCAGAGACCTGGCTGTCACCCGGAACCGTGTCCGTGAAGGGGGGAGACCCACCCATTCCCGTCCGAATCTGGCGAGACACCGGGGCAGAGCTGTCGTTGATCCGCCGTGAGATACTAGATTTCGGTCGGAGAAGGGGAATGGTCGCCGTGAAGGGGATAGGTACAAGAATAGAAATGGTGCCCCTACATCAGGTAATTATGGATTGTGAGCTGGTATCTGGACCAGTCAAAATAGGGGTGCCATCAGAATTCCCGAGAACTGACGCGGACGTCCTCCTCGGAAATGATTTAGCCGGGGGGCAGGTTTGGACACGGCCCAAACAGCCTGTGAGGATTGCAGCCCCGCCCCTCGCATCTCCAGTCTGTACCACAGGTGCGAGCATTCGCAGCCTGTCGAGAAAGGCAGCTGAGAAAGCGAGCAGTTTAAATCTGGCCAGTATTGATTTGGCCGAGATGGTCCTACTGACCCTGTACCACAAGGGTTCTGAGGGGGGTAAACCGAAGAGTAGTAAAATGAAAGGGGTTAAGGGAGAGGAGCGAGATCTGCCCTTAGCGAAGAGAAAGGTCCTAGAGGTAGGAAATAAAGATGAAAAATGGAAAAAGCTGTTAAAAGGTCCAGAGTTGGACATGGATGATCTGTCGGGGGTGGCAGCCCTGTTTGAAGAAGGTGAGAGTTATCAAGGTGTTCCCGATAATGAGATGAAGGCAGTCCTAGATGAAAAGGATGCCATTACCTTGGAGAGGTCTGCTGGGTTGGCAGACGAGATTGTTTCAGCCCGCGGGGTTGAGTTTACTCCGGAAGGGAGTTGCCCAGAGAGGAACTGGGAGGATCAGGGGAATTTAGAATCTGAAAAGGGTACGGGTATTGAAAGCCTGGAAGAGGCAGATGTCCCGTTTGAGTGTGTCCAAGATGTGGATGCACGTGGTACTGAACCTAATAATGGAGCTCAGAAAAAGTCTGAGGTATTTGATTCAGTTGAAAAGGAATGCAGTCCCTGTGGGTCAGATGGACTGGGTTTAGTGAAGACAGGGTTAACCCTGGTAATTGGGGGAAGGGAGGGTTCCCAGGTGTTGGTACACAAAGGGGTGGTGAACCTTAAAGTGGAACTCGACCATGGGGGATAAACATTATTATTGAAGGGAACGGGAAGTTTGTAGTTCCCAAATCGAATGAAGAAAATTTAAAGTTTAGATTGGTGTCAGAAGAAGCAACCAAGCTACAGAAACGAGGGCTTGGGAA
The DNA here is from genome assembly GCF_048418815.1 of Hemitrygon akajei. Taxonomy (NCBI): domain Eukaryota; kingdom Metazoa; phylum Chordata; class Chondrichthyes; order Myliobatiformes; family Dasyatidae; genus Hemitrygon; species Hemitrygon akajei. The sequence goes on along the minus strand of NC_133149.1, from coordinate 11,393,498 downwards.
CGCGGTGCCTGCGCATCGATTACAGGTTGATTTGGAATGTAAAGGTGCCCCACACGCTGTTGTTATTCAAGAGCGCGCTGTGAAAGAGCCGAAATTTAAATGCGGCCTGAGGGAAAGGTTCGAACTGAAACCCATCAGCCTGCATGGTCCTGACAAAAGGGCTAGCCGCCTGGGTAAAATTACAGAATTGGGTGGAAATGGTCTAAGTGGTGTTGATAAGATGACCCCGATGAACGAGACGGGCGGGAGTTCACCACGCCAAATTACTCAAGTTCCCCACGGGGGGACTCCCCGAAAAAGAGCGACGGTTAATTGAAGTCTGATGCTACAAGATTTTCAGTACGGTACGCGATGTTAAGATATTAAAGAAAGGGACACTGTAATCGTTAACTGTTTAGATACTGACTTGAATGTATAACAGTAGTACTCTGTGAAAAGAAAAGCTTGTGTATTGTGGTAGATTCAAAAATCCTGTAAGACTCTATACCACTGTTTTTAACCGCTGGTAAAAAACGTTTAAGAGGGGAGGTGTTATGATACCAGCCCCCTCCTTTGCGAGAATCGCAAGAGCCCTAGTGAAGGGGGGGGGGGGGTCAATGACCCAAGAGAGAGAGAGACGTGCTGAATAGACACAGGAAATGGGAGAGAGAGGGAGACGTGCTGAATACCACGTTCCACCGGGATGCAGAATAAAGCGACCCTGACTATTGTCTCATGAAGACCACGTGTAAAGCCCTCGGGCAAAGTGGGCTGGTTGAGAGAGAGATTGACACCTGTGATCCCGTGAGGAAGTATAAAGGAGGGTCTGGGGGGGACGACCCCTCCAGACGCACCAAGGAGACACAATAGTGATCCCGTCGTAGCGGGAAGCCATTTTGAAGGAAGCCACGTGCGTTAGATTCCGAATCGGGAGTCTGTGGCTGGAATCACGGAAAATCGCTTTTAACTAACAACAGGGAAGCCTGCTCTCCTGATTCCATGGCTTTGCTTCGTAAGGACCCGGGCAAGTGTTCCTTTTCTCACCAATCTCTCTCTCTCTCTCCAACACGGGAAACCCAGCGGTTCCCAGAAGGCTGAAGCCTGCCGACTTTTTGAATGACTGTTATATTTTCAAATGGACAAGATATTATCCCCTAGACAACAATAGAGCTTATTTCTGATTGATCATTACTATACCTGTGCTTTAGATTGAGTATTGACGACGTATGTTATCAAAATGTTTGTATTAACCTTCCTCTTGTGCCCCTTTATAAATAAAAACGTTTAAAAAAGGTACCATCAGACTTCAGCGGACCTCTCTATCTTTGCTGGTAAGTGATCCAGTTACGGGATACGTAACAGTCTGACTAAATTCCTTCCAGGCCTGGGAGAAGTGATCCATCAAGCTCTAGAGATGGTGTGTAGTGTGGGTTGCAACTGCTGTATCATCAGCAGAAAGCATGTCTCTGATCTTAACCTCATGCATTTTGGTTTTGGCTCTGAGGCAGGCGAGGTGAAAATGCCTGCCATCTAAACTAGAGTGGAGGTAGATTCCTTCTGTTGAAGTGCCAAATGTGTGCCTCAGGAGAAGGTGTTACTTCAGAGGGCCAGTCCTGCGCTCAGCACATAAGTGCAATTACTAAGAAAGTACAGCGGTACCTCTACTTCCTTAGGAGTTTGCATAACAACTAAAACTTTGAAAAAACTTCTATAGATGAGTGGTGGAGAGTATATTGACTGGCTGCATCATAGCCTGGTATGGAAATACCAATGCCCTTGAACATAAAATCCTACAAAAAGTAGTGGATACAGCCCAGTCCATCATGGGTAAAGCCCTTCCCACCACTGAGCACATCCACACAATTTGTTGTTGCAGGAAAGCAGCAATCATCATCAGGGACCCCCGCTTCGCAGGACATGCTCTTTTCTCACTGCTGCCATCTGGAAGAAGGTATAGAAGCCTCAGGACTCACACAACCAGGTTCAGGAGCAGTTATTATCCTTCAACCATCAGGCTCTTGAACCAAAAGGGGATAACTTCACTCAGTTTCACTTGCCTCTTTATTGAAATATTCCCACAATCTACCGACTGACTTTCAAGGGCTCTTAATCTCATGTTCTCGATTTTTATTGCTTATTTATTTATTATTATTTCTTTCTTTCTGTATTTGCACAATTTGTTGTATTTTACACACTAGCTGAATGCCCTAGTTGGTGTGATCTTTCATTGATTCTATTAAGGATTTAATAGAATACTGCAAACAATAGAATCTCAGGATTGTACACGGTGACATATATGTACTTTGATAATAAATTAACTTTGAAGAAGCTCCCGAAGGGCATTGGGGTGAGAACACAGTCTTGCTTAACACCACTGCTTTATGTCAAAGGGCTCCAAAGAGCTGCACAGTCCCCTTCATGTTGTTGAGTAAGAATTTGAGCATGGTCTATAGTCTTGGTTGGCAACCTACCTTAGAAGGCATGAAGGAGTCATCTCTGATGGCCAAGTCAAATAACTTGGTGACTTCAATAAACTCTATGTAGAGGGGCTTCTTTAGTTCTCTGCACTTCTCCTGCAGTTGGTGAAGAGAGAAAATCATGTCCACAGTTGATCTTTCAGCATGGAAGCCACTCTATGACTCCAGGTAAATGCAGTCAGCCAACTTCTGTAGACAGCCCAAGAAGACTTGGGTAAAGACTTTCCCAACAACATTCCAGAGGGAGATGCCCCTGTAGCTATTACAGTTGCTACTCTCGGCTTTGTTTTTGTAGTGGGTAGTGATCTTGGTGTCCCTCATATCCTGTGGTACAGCTCCTTTCTGTCAGAGGACTTCATGCAGTGTTCAATGAGTCAGGTCTGGGGGAATCCCAACACTACCTGGTGCCTTCCCTGAGGCCAAGCTGTTGATGGCCTTGCTGAGCTCCCCTACAGTCAGCTCTACATCCAGTTCCTCCATGGTCGGTATGCTCTCAATGGTGCCAGGGCTGAAGTGGTGAACTGTTCACTTTGGAGTAGAGGTTCTATCCATATCCCCATCTGCTTCCCCTGATTTTGAAGCCAATCATTTGTTTTTGAGGGCTTCTTCCCAAAGGTAACAAAGGCTTTTCTACAGATGGTACTCTGTAGAAATTCCCATTTCTCTGACAGAGTTTCCAGGCTGCTGTGCACTCATTTCTTTCTCGAAGGACTGAGCAAACTGCTCCAGCAGGTCTGGGTGACCCATCTTGCTGACATCAATGCGAGGCTTCCCTTGTTTTGTGCAATAAAATTTCTTTGACTGCAGTATATGGTCTACATACTTTGATAATACATTTACTTTGAACTTTGAAATTTGAATTTCTAAGTTGTAGAATTTTCTACAGTCCCCTAGAGCGTAATTTTCTGAAGTAAATCAAGAAGGTTGATTTATATAGGAGTATTCTTTGTTTGCTATGTACTGAATTACCACTATGCAAGTAATCAGCATTTACTACTGATGATCAGTTATTTGATTCTTAATGGATTGAGATCAGGCAATCCACATGCAGGGATTCGAAACATTGACAATTCCATTCCTCCCACAAATACTGCTCGACCTACTAAGTTCCTCCAGCAGATTGATTTTTGCTCCAGATTTATTCCAGTATCTGGTGTATGTAGGTTTATTCCAGTTGCCTAATGTTTCACTCATGAGGCTTAGGGTGCTCATTAACTCTGGTGTTTAGACATCCTTAACAATCAAGCGGAATCCGCTGTTGGATTTTTAACTAAAACCCTGATGTTGGAGCCTTATCCAGCATATTACTCCTATCCTATCTACAGTGCATTGGGCTCCTGCATCTTTTAGAATTGATTTTAAAGTTCTCTTACTTGTTATTAAAGCTCTTAATGATCTGGGACCTGACTATATCACAGAATCGCTTCCATTTCATAATCCTGCCCGAGTTCCCAGGTCTTCCTCAGTCAGTCTCTTAAATTTAAACAATCTCCCTCAAAATATTATTGGCAGGTTAGTTTTTTTGAACTACGCTGCTAAACTGTGGAATTCAATACCTGAAACTAGAAGGGAAGTAGACTCAGTCGACACTTTTAAACACCAGCTCAAAACGTATTTCTTTAACCTTTCTTTTAACTAACATTTTTTGTCTTTTATCTTTATGTTTGCACTTTATCCAATTGTAAAGCACTTTGAACTACATTGTCGGTATGATAAGTGCTCTATAAATAAAGTTTAATATTAATAATATTATGATTAATATTATTAAATACACTCAGTGGCTATCTTATTAGGAACCTCCTGTACCTAATAAAGTGGCCACTGAGTGTATGTTCATGGTCTTCTGCAGCTGTAGCCCATCCACTTCAAGGTTTGATGTGTTGTGCATCAGAAATGCTCTTCTGCACACTACTGTTGTAACAGGTGGTTACTTGAATTACCGTCACTTTCCTGCCAGCTTGAACCAGTCTGGCCACTCTCCTCTGACATCACAAATTAGCAAGACATTTTTGCCCTCAGAACTGCCGCTCATTGCATATTTTTTGTTTCTCACACCATTCTCCATAAACTCTTGAGACTGTATTATGTGAAAATCCCAGGAGATCAGCAGCTTCTGAGATACACAAACCATCCCATCTGGCACCAACAATCATTCTACAGTCAAGGTCACGTAGATCACATTTCTTCCCCATTCTGATGTTTGGTCTGAACAGCAACTGAACCTCTTGACCGTGTCTGCATGCTTTTATGCATTGAGCTGTTGCCACAAGATCAGGTATTTTAATTAACAAGCCGGTGTATGGGTGTACCTAATAAGGTGGTGACTGAGTGTGTATTCATGGAGCGTTCCGAAACCTGATGGTGGAGGGGAAGAACCTCTTCTTAAAATGCTGAGTTTGGGTCTTCAGGCTCTTGTGCCTCCTCCACGATGGCAGAAATGAGAAAAGCGTGTCCTGGATGGTGAGGATCCTTATTGACTGATGCCGCTTTCTAATGGCATCACTTTGTGAAGTTGATCTCAATGGTGGGGAGGTTATTACTATCAGGTTTTCTCTGCTTTATGGAAGCCTGAACACATTGAGTGACTGCTTTGCAGGAGACATCTATTCAGCCACTAGTGATAATCCTGAGCTCACATTGTGTTTTCTGCTCTGATCTCTCTGTCTTTGATCTCCCATGTTGTTCCAATGATGCCCAACTTAAGCCTGAGGAACATTCCCTTATCTCCTGTCTGGGAACACTGCAGCTCTTTGGACCTAACATTGATTTTGGTAATTTCAGGTAATTACCCTTTCTCACCTTCCCTTCATGAGTGGATCTGCAGCTTTCTCTTCATTTTCATATTTTTTTCAATTCTGTATCCGCTGTTTTTTTAAGTACTGCAATTGCATTCTTGACAACTATAATTTGTATCTTATCCCTTTGTTCTCTCATGTTCACCCTCTTTGTAATCTGAATCAATAAAGCTATAAGACATAGGAGCAGATTTATGCCATTTAGCCCATCAAGTCTGCTCTGTTATCCCATCAATCCATTATCCCTCTCAACCCCTTCTTCCTGTAACCTTTGACACTCTGATTAATCAAGAACCTATCAACCTCTGCATTAAATATACCCAATGACTTGGCCTCCATAGCCATTTGTGGCAATGAATTCCACAGATTCACCACCTTCTAAAGAAATTCCTCCTCACCTCTGTTCTAACAGGGCATCCTCCTACTCTGAGGCTGCATCCTCTGGTCCTGGACGTCTGTTTAATATTTCAGTAAATTTATTTTTTGATTAAGCATTCTTTAAATTTAAATAATTCATTTTGGGTTATATGTAAGAATACATGAATGGCATACATCATCACACTACCATATCATAGGTGCATGTCTCACTAAAGTAAAACAAAACTAATGTACTCAAGTTATTCTGGTTCTGTGTTTTTGCTTTCAATTGGTTTTATGTTTTGGAGTTACAAAACTTAACAGTGCGATGAGGATGTTTTAAATAAACCCAAAATGACTACCCACCTGTTGTATATCAGTGAGATGTTTGAGCTTAAAAAACAAATGCAGTGAGAAATGGTCGAGTAAAAAAACAGCACAGCACTTGCTTCTTCAGGAAGGGACAAAGGTGAATACATGGGTTCATAAACTATGAGTATCAAGTGATAATAATAATAAATTTAGAAAAAGTAGAAATAGCTGTCTATATTGGATAGATAGACATGTTTGTTTGATTGCACAAGAGATAACTAGCTGCTGTATATAGAACAAACTGAGCAGTGTTTTGAAGCAATTGAAATAGCCGATAAGAAGTGAGTGCTAGTTTTGCTAAGTGCATTGGGTGGAAGAGCATACAGATTACTTAGATGTTTGACTGCTCCAACCAAACTAGCTGAAATGAGCTTTGCTGATATCATGAAAGTAATGCAGAAACATTTGGAACCCAAACCATTGTTGATTGCAGTATGCTTTAAGATTCATAAGCAGATTCAAAAGGCAGGGGAGTGCATTTCAGCATATGCTGCTGAATTAAAGAGATTGTCTGAGCATTATCAGTTCAGTGAGGGGCTTAATGATGCACTGAGAGATTGTTTAGTTTGTCAAATCTCACAAGAAAGCATTCAAAAATCACTCCTTACTGAAGTAGAACTCACATTTAAAAGAACAGTTGTTATAGCTGTATCAATGGAAACCACAGTCAGGAATGAAAGTGAGCATGAACAAAACTGCAACATCCAAACAGAAACTGCCCTGATTGAAAAAATTATATTACCATTATGGCAGGGGCTCACATACACCAGACCAATGCAGATTTAAAGGTGAAATTTGCAGAACATGCAACAAATTAGGACATATACAAAATGTATGTTGGGCAGACGAATATAAGCGGACTGCACAGGGTAAAGAAAAAAACTAAAAGTCAAATTGCATATTTGAAAGAACACTAATCTGCATGCTGTTGATGAAAAATCTGATTAATGATGAGAATGACAGAGGACTGGGTAGCAACACACACAAAATGCTGGAGGAACTCAGCAGGCTGGGCAGCATCTATGGAAAAAAGTACAGTCGAAGTTTTGGGCCAAGACCCTTCAGCAGGACTGGAGAAAAAAAAGCTGAGGAGTAGATTTATAAGGTAGTGGAAGGGGAACCTAAGTGTGGCCTCATTACAATAGTAGAGGAGGCTATGGATAGACATATTGGAATGGAAATGGGAAGTGGAATTAAAATGGGTGGCCACTGGGAGATACCACTTTTTCTGGGATTACAACACATTATATTCCATCTGAGTAGCCTCCAACCTGAACATCGATTTCTCAAACTTCCAGTAATGCCCCCCCTTCACCATTCTCCATTCCCTTTTCCCTCTCTCACCTTATTTCCTTGCCCACCAATCACCTCCTTCCGGTACTCTTCTCCCCTCTTCTTTCTTCCATGGCCTTCTGTCTTTTTCTATCAGATTCCCCCTTCTTCAGCCCTGTACCACTTTCACCAATCAACTTCCCAGCCCTTTACTTCATCCTTTCCCCTTCAAGTTTTACCTATCACCTGGTATTTCTCTCTCCCCCCACCACGTTTTAAATCTACTCAGTTTTTTTTCTCCAGTCCTGCTGAAGGGTTTTGGCCCAAAACATCGACTGTACTTTTTTTCCACAGATGCTGCCTGGCCTGCTGAGTTCCTCCAGCATTTTATGTGTGTTGCTTTAATTTCCAGCATCTGCAGATTTTCTCTTGTTCGAGAGGACTGAATAGCCTTGGGATTTACAATGTGAAAACCAACAAGAGACAAGAAATATGGCTTACACCAGAAGTGTTTTAGTCACTTCACAAAATGTGTTTGAACGGCATTTCATAACTACTGAACTGAAGCCTGCAGATACCCAACTAAGAACTTGTAAGGGAGGAAAGATAACTCCTGTGGGAATGACATTTGTAACAATGAAATACAATAACCAACAATCTACATTTGGCTTGTATGTGGTAAAAGCAGGAGGGCCAGCATTGTGGGGATGTTATTGGCTGAGGCAACTACAACTTGATTGGAGATCCATCTAATATTTACATGCCACTTCCCCTGCAATAGAGTCAACTGAAAATGAATTAAAAAGTACTGGATGATGCCACAGCATTGTTCAAGGACAGCACTGGAAAACTCAAACATATCAAGGGTAAAATAGTGTTAAATGAAAAAGCCACACCAAGTTTTACAAAGCCTGTCCTGTCCCTAATACTATCTATGATAAAGTAGCCAGTGAGCTAGATTGCATGGAGGCTGAAAGAATGCTTTCCAAGGTTGAATGGAACCCATAGGCAACATTAGTGGTCCCAGTAGCCAGGAAGAATGGGTTTGTCACTTTCTGGGGTGATTTTAAGGTCACCATCAACCCAGTACTGAAAGTAAATCAATACCCTCTGCCCAGTATAGAGGATATCTTTGCAAACCTTTCTGAAGGAAAACACTTCAGCAAAGTGGACTTAGCTAAGGCCTATATGCTGATGAAGATAGAAAAAGAGTTCAAAGTGTTCCTCAACATAAGCCTACTTACTTTTCAGGTAGCATCTGCACCTGCACTCTGGCAGAACGTATAGACCAGGTGTTCAAAGGCCAACCAGGCACTCGGAGTTACCTGGAACACATCAGGTAAGGATGACAAGGAACATCTCTAAAATTTCAAGACGGTTAAAATGATGAGAAGATTATGACCTCAGAGAATGACGTAATAATTGGAAATTCGTTAAACCAAGTATCACTTACTGTGGTCACACCACTGACACACAAGGTTTACTCAAGTGTGATGAGAAAATTCAAGGAATGGTAAATGCTCCAAGGCCAAAGGAAATGTCACATTTGTAGTCCTTCTTTTTAGGATTTGTCAATTACTACAACAGATTTGTGCCAAACCTGGCTATTGTGCTCCACCCTGTGAACTCATGACTACAGATCAGGATGAAATGGTAATGGACAAAGCAGTCTGAGGTGGCTTTCCAAAAGGTAAAGGAAGTGGTGATGTCAGACACTGTACTTACACATTATGATCTATATTGTCAGTGAAGCTTACTGTGACACCTCGCTTTATGTTATAGGTGCAGTCATGTCACGTGTTATGAGTGATGAAAGTGAACACCCCATAGGCTTTGCATCACGTTTCTTTACCACTGCAGAGAAAAATTATGCAGAGCTTGAGAGAGAGGCCTTGATTTCTAGTTTGGGGTGCAAAATGTTTCAACTAGTACTTGTACGGGAGAAAGTTTACCCTCATCACTGATCATCAACCACTTGTTTCCATTTTCAATCTAGAGAAGGGTATTCCACTAAAAGCAGCAGCATTATTAAGGACCCCTAGCACCCAGGACATGCCCTTTTCTTATTGTTACCATCAGGTAGGAGGTACAGAAGCCTGAAGGCACACATACAAAGGTTCAGGAACAGCCTTTTCCCCTCTGTCATCTGATTCCTAAATGGCCATTGAAGCCTTGAACACTACCTCACTTTTTTTAATATATAAAATTGTTTTTGCACGATTTTTAATCTACTCAATATACATATATTGTAATTTATTTATTTATTTTTACTTTTTTTCTTTCTATATTATTTTGTATTGCATTGAACTACTGCTCCTAAGCTCACAAATTTCATGACAACTGCCGTCATAATAATCCTGAGTCTGATTCTAAGCACGAATGCAGAGATGGGCTCCGTTTCTTGAAGGATACAATTACAAGACCAAAGTCAAGAGGACAACTCATCATGAAAATGCTGATGGTTGTCTCGTTTACCCTTGGAAAAGGAAATATCTGCAAATTTTACAACAGAGGACACTTCTCTTGATTCTGAACCAAAATGGCGCCACTTAAGGCGGCTGAGTGCGAGCTCCATACCAACTTTACAATGGACTGCTAATTTCTGCAACTTTCTTCACATTTCTTGTTCAAGAAGCTGAAAGTCACATCAGATACGATTGACTGACTCTTCTGAACAAAGGGAAGACAGCATTTACCCACTACGTGCCACCTTTTCTACACTGGGAACCCCTGCTTACACGATCCATGGGAGGCTCATTTATTACACTAACGCTACCTCGGAAGCGGTACCAGAAGCAAGGGAGAAGGGCTGGCGTCCTGGTGAGGTTGAAATGGCGTGTTAATCGGCTGCCACTCCCTGGCACACTCCTGGCTAATGATCAGTCCCTGGACAATAAGTTGTGCAAACTGAGAGCCAGAACCTCCTATCAGCAGGAAAAAAAAGAATGTAATGTTTTGTGCTTTATGGAAACCTGGCTGATGGAGGAGATACCGGATCATGCCATCGAGCCCTCTGGGTTTTGCCTGTTCCATCTGCAGATGGGTCTAAAATCCTCTCTGGGAAGAGTAAAGGAGGTGGGCTATGCTTCATAGTCAATAATGGTCCTGGAATGTGCATCCCCTTAACTCCTTTTGTTTCCCAGACCTGGAGTACCTTGTGCTGCTGTGTAGACGCTTCTGGCTGCCTAGGGAATTCATGGCTGTGTGTATTCTGCCGCAGGCTGATACTGACCTGGCTCTCAAAGCACTATACGGGACCGTCAGCACCCTGAAGACTGCACACACAGAGACTGCCTTCATCATCACTGGAAATTTTAATAGAGTGTCACTGTCTAAATTCTCTCCAAAGTTTTGTCAACACATCCAGGTGGGCACACAGGGAGATAGCAGACTCGACCACTACAACTCTCTCTTCTGCAACGCTTACAAGGCGCTCCTCTGTCCGCTATTTGGGAAGTCGGATCACTCCTCCATCCTGCTTCTGCCCATGTACAGACAGAAGCTGAAACAAGAGGCGGCCATAGTTAAAACCATCCACTGTTGGTCCGACCATTCAGTCCCCATGCTACAGGACTACTTTGATGATGTCAACTGGAATGTCTTTCGTGATGAGGATGTCTCCATGTTCACAGAAGGGATCAAGAGCTTCATCTGGGAGTGCATTGAGGACATTGTCCCTCAGGGTCTATCCAAATCAGAAACCCTGGATCAAAGTTCCGTGCGAGCTCCACCTACCACACAAGACAGAGCTTACACCGCCAGTAACCAACAGGAACTTAAGAAATGCAGCTACAATCTGCGCAAAGTCATCAAGGCAGTGAAACGACAATACAAGGACAAGATCCAGATACAACTCTCCACCAACAACACACAGCTTATGGCAAGGTCAGCACACTATCGCAAACTTCAAAGCTAAGCACAGTGGTGCTACCAACATCACTGCCTCTCTCCCAGATGAGCTAAGTCCTTTTGACTCTCGGTTCAATGTCACCAACACTGAGCCCCTAAGGAGAGCCGCCGAAGAGACCTGCAGCTTGGTCGTCTCTGAGGCTTAATTACACAGGTGTTTCCAATGAGTAGACAGTCACAAGTCTGCGGGACCGGACGGCATCCCAGGGCGAGTACTCAGGATGTGGTAGGTGCATTTACAGACATTTTTAATCTCTCCCTCTCCCAGTGTAGTGTGCCCTCCTGCTTCAAAACACCCACCATTGTCCCTGTACCTAAAAAGACCAAAGTTACATGTCTGAATGACTGATGTCCTGTTACCCTCACCTCAATAATAAGCAAATGCTTTGACAGGCTGGTCAAGGATTACATTTGCAGTATGTTACCACCCAAACTGAGCCCCCTACAATTCACCTACCAACACAAACAATCGACAAATGATGCAATAGGTACAGCTCTACACACCGTCCTTACACATCTGGAGAAGAGGGATGCTTATGTGAGAATGCTGTTCAGCATTCAACACCATAATTCCCTCCAGGCTAGACAAGAAGCTCAGAGACCTCAGCCTTCACCCTGCCTTGTGCAGCTGGATCCTGGACTTCCTGTCAGATCACCGACAGTTGGTAAGGGTGGGCTCCCTCACCTGTGCCCCTTGGACCCTCAACACAGGAGCCCCTCCGGGCTGTGTCCTAAGCCCCCTCCTTCACTCTCTGTATACCCATGATAGTGGTGCCACCCACAGCTCCAATCTGCTAATTAAATTTGCTGATGATACTACATTGATTGGCCTAATCTCAAATTATAATGAAGGCAGCTTACAGAGAAGAAGTCATCACCCTGATACAGTGGTGTCAAGAAAACCACCTCTCCCTCAATGTCGCAAAAACAAAGGAACTGGTTGTGGACTACAAGAGGAATGGAGACAGGATAACCCCTTTTGACATCAATGGATCTAGGGCTGAGAGAGTGAACAGCTTTAAGTTCCTTGGCGTACACATCACTGAGGACCTCACGTGGCCTGTACATTCTGGCTGATGAATGTTACAGTGACAGGGAGGTCTATAGTATCTGGAAACTGTTATAGAGACAGGGACATCTAAAGTGGGTGAAGGTGTTAGAGAGATAGGGAGGTAGATAAGCAGAAATTCCAGTTCTCTCATTCATCCCTGTACTGGTAAAAGCTTGCCTTTGATTGGGGGTTGCCTTGTGTGGGGATTCAGAGTTGCTATACCATCTGAGCTGAGAGCTAAAGTGTTGGAGGAGCTACATGCTGATCATCTAGGTTTGTGGTTGAGGTGATTCAGTTGCCTCAACTACCACCTCCCCAAAGATCCTTCGGGCACTTTTTACACACCTGTCTTTGTAAATGTCCTGAATCATGGGAAGTTCACAGCTACAGATGCTCTGGGCTGTCCACACCACTCTCTGCAGAGTCCTGCGATTGAGGGAAGTACAGCCTCACACACTGTTGATGTGCTGAGAAGCCGATTCTCAAGGACTGGTGTTCCAGAACACATAGTCAGTGACAATGGACCATAGGTTGTTATAGAATAGTTTTAGTGATTCCTGAAAATGAATGGAATATGACATATTACATCTGCACTGTACCACCCAGCTACAAACAGCTTGGCAGAAAGGTTTGTCTAAAGTCTAAAGAACACACTGTGAGCAACGTCAGCAGAACACACTATGCTAACGCTGAATCAGAAGCTCATCAATTTCCTCCTTGCATATTGCAATGCAGCACACTCCACAACCAACAACTCACCAACTACGCTGTTCCTCGGTAGTCCCTTGTGTTCACGCTTGGATCTCAATCGTAGGAGTATGCAGGACAAACAGCTGAGAGATATCAAAGGCTCCTCAAACAAGGAGGTCTGATCTTTCACTCGTGGACAAGCAGTCCTGGTGAGGGACTACAGAGGTGAGCAAAAGAGGGTACTGGGAAAGATTAAGGACAGAACTGGACCATTCTCCTACACAGTGAAGAATGCATCTGATATCATCTGGAGATGATGCATCGATCAGTTGAGGAAAGCTGTCAGAACCACTTTCTGTAGTCCCACAGTCAGCTCCTTGGAGAAGGCCCCAGAAGCTGAGATTGTTTCACAGCTTCAAGTCTCACCTGCCAAGCAGAGTGATTTCCCCCTGCAACCACCCCCCACGCCCCCGGTCAGGAAAGACATTAGCCCACAAGAGTAAAAAATCCTTCACAGTGATTAAATCTTTAACCCTGAATGGGACAATTTATAATTTAATATGCTGTGGATGTCTATATAATCATTGTATTATGTAGTATACTGTATATACAGTATATATGGCTATAAGTTGAGATGCATTCTATATTGAGTTAGAGTTTATAGCTGAGCAGGGAGGAGTGTAGTGCATTTGATGTTTGAGTAATATTGTAAATATATTCTTTGATACAGCATTCTTGTTCATTTAAATAATTCATTATAGGTTATATGTAAAAGTACGTGAATTTGTTACATACAGACTCGTGAAAGTAAAATGAAACTAACGTACACGAGTTATTCTGGCTCCGGGTTTTGCTTTCAATTAGTTTTACGTTTTGGAGTTACAAAACATAACACAAGACTCCCACACTATAGGAAACATTCTCTCCACATCCACTCTATACAAACCTTTCAATATTCAAAATATTTCAATGAGATCCCCCTCAATCTTCTAAACTCAATCAAATGCTCCTCATACATACATTAACCCTTTCATTCCTGGGAACCTCCACTGGATCCTCTCCAATGCCAACACATCCTTTTGTGGATAATCTATTCACAATACTCCTAATGTGGTCTCTTCAATGTTTTCTCACTTTTTCATTTTAAATGGATAAGCATTGGCACAAAATATTGAATTGAATTGACTTTATTACTTACATACTTCACGTACATGGGGAGTAAAAATCTTTACGTCTCCATGTCCAAATGTGCATGTGCAATTTATAGTAATTTGTAATAAATAGTATGTACAGCATCACAGTCAATATAGCATAGAATATTGACTACTTCTGTGGTTGTTAAGTTGATGGAAAAGATTCTGAGAGACAGGATTTACGAACATTTGGAGAGGTATAATATGATTAGGAATAATCAAGATGGCTTTGTCAAAGGCAGGTCGTGCCTTACAAGCCTGATAGAATTTTTTTGAGGATGTGACTAAACACATTGATGTAGGTAGAGTAGTAGATGTAGTGTATATGGATTTCAGCAAGGCATTTGATAAGGTACCCCATGCAAGGCTTATGCAAGTAAGGAGGCATGGGATCCAAGGGGACTTTGCTTTGTGGATCCAGAATTGGCTTGCCTACAGGAGGCAAAGAGTGGTTGTAGATGGGTCATATTCTGCATAGAGGTCAGTGACCAGTGGCATGCCTCAGGGATCTGTTCTGGGACCCCTACTCTTTATGATTTTTATAAATGACCTGGATGAGGAAGTGGAGGGTTGGGTTAGTAAGTTTGCTGATGACACAAAGGTTGGGGGTGTTGTGGATAGCTGTCAGAGGTTACAGTGGGACATCGATAGGATGCTAAACTGGGCTGAAAAGTGGCAGATGGAGTTCAACCTAGATAACTGTGAGGTGGCTCATTTTGGTAGGTTGAATATGATGGCAGAATATAGTATTAATGGTAAGACTCTTGGTAGTGTGGAGGATCAGAGGGATCTTGGGTTCCGAGTCCATAGGACACTCAAAGCTGCCGCGCAGGTTGACTGTGTGGTTAAGAAGGCATACATTGCATTGGCCTTCGACAACCATGGGATTGAGTTTAAGAGCTGAGAGGTAATGTTACAGCTATATAGGACCCTGGTCAGACCACATTTGGAGAATTGTGCTCAGTTCTGGTCACCTCACTACAGGAAGGATGTGAAAACTATAGAAAAGGTGAAGAGGAGATTTACAAGGATGTTGCCTTGATTGGGGAGCATGGCTTATGAGAATAGTTTGAGTGAACTTGTCCTTTTTTCCTTGGAGTGATGGAGGATGAGAGGTGACCTGATAGAGGTGTATAAGATGATGAGAGCATTGATCATGTGGATAGTCAGAGGCTTTTCCCCAGGACTGAAATGGCTAGCATGAGAGGGCACAGTTTTAAGAAGCTTGGAAGTAGGTACAGAGGAGATGTCAGGGGTAAGTTTTTTATGCTGTGTGGTGAGTGCATGGAATGGGCTGCTGGTGATGATGGTGGAGGTAGATACGGTAAGGTATTTTAAGAGACTCCTGGATAGGTACATGGAGCTTAGAAAAATAGAGGGCTATGGGTAACCCTAGGTCATTTCTAAAGTAAGGACATGTTCGGCACAGCTTTGTGGGCCAAAGGGCCTGTATTGTGCTGTAGGTTTTCTATGTTTCTATAGAAATACAATTGTGTCCCCATGAATTAATCAGTCTGATGGCCTGGTGGAAGGAGCCTGTTGGTCCTGGCTTTTTGTGCTGCTGTACCTTTTTACACATCTGTCTTTGTAAATGTCCTGAATCATGGGAAGTTCACAACTACAGATGCTCTGGGCTGTCCGTACCACTCTCTGCAGAATCCTGCGATTGAGGGAGGTACAGTTCCCATACCAGGCAGTGATGCAGTCAGTCAGGATGCTCTCAATTGTGCCCCTGTAGGAAGATCTTAGGATTTGGGAGCCCATACCAAACTTCCTCAACCATCTGAGGTGAAAGAGGCACTGGTGTGCCTTTTTCACCATACAGCTGGTGTGTACAGAATACATGAGGCCCTCAGTGATGTGGATTCTGAAGAACTTGAGAAGCTGTTTACCCCCCTCAAGCTTAGATCCATTGCTGTTAATAGGGACTAGCCTGTCTCCATTCCTCCTGTAATCCCCATCTGTTTTCTTGACACCACTGCATCAAGGTGATGACTTCCTCTCTGTAGACTGCTTCATTTTGCTCAATGATTCTGCTTTTGAGTTCTTGGATGAAAACATTCCTGAAGATCTATCCTGGGCCCAACACATTGATGCAATTAAGAAGATGGCATGTCAGCAGCTATATTTCATTAGGAATGTGAGTAGATTTGGGATGTCACCAAACATAAGCAAATTTCTGTAGATGTACCGTGGAGAGCATTTTGGCTGGCTGCATCACCGTCTGCTATGGAGGCGTCAGTGCACAGGATCAGAAAAAAAAGCTGCAGAAGGTTGTAAACTCAGCCAGCTCCATCATGGGTACTGGCCTCCCCATCATTGAGGACATCTTCAATAAGTGATTCCTCATCATTAAAGATCTTCATCATCTAGCACATGCCCTCTTCTTATTACTACCATCAGAGAAGAGGTACAGGACCCTGAGGACATACACTCAATACTTTAGGAACAGGTTCTTCCCCACTGGCATTAGATTTCTGAATGGACAATGAACCCATGAACACTACCTCACTATTTGCTATATTTTTGCACTACTTATTTGTTATTATTATATTTTTCTTACTGTAACTTCTCGTATTTTTTATGAACTCCACTGTACTGTAGCCAGAGAACAACAAATTTCTTGACATATGTCAGTGATATAAGCCTGCTTCTGATTCTGATTGTTTCATTCAGCTTTTCATTCACTCACTCAGAAATATTTAAAATAAGAAATTTCAAGTATAAAAGCAGTTATTCACAAAATAAACACCCTTAATCTATCTTTACCTTAATGTGTGTCCACTGAATTCTTCACATCAACTTTCCAGTTTTTTTTGATGGTTGGAAATAGTTGTCTTGGGACAATTTTTGCTTTGGAAGAAGTGCCACTATCAAACTCAATTTTAGACTGTGTGGTAGGTTGGGTTGGTGCAGGAGTGGCAAAAGCAGATGTGCACAGCCGCAGACTGAAAGAACCTTTCTGCATAGTGTGATTGTCCTGTGAATGTTAACATGTTTGCATGTTTGTTTCACTGCTGCTTTAATTTTGGAACTAACCTGTCGAGTTAACTTGACACTATTACATATACAGAAGTACATGTCTGTAGTGAGAAACTTACTTGCAGCAGCTCAAGGCATTGCTGATGCAACATTCACAAAAAAAAGCAAAAAATATACATATTATTCAATAAAGAACACAATTTTTAAACATTCTTTTATAGTGCAAAATGGTCAGTTTTACATAGTACAGGTTGAGTATTCCTTATCTAAAATGCTTGGGGCTGGAAGCATTTTGGATTTTGGAGTTTAGCCATCAAATCTGTCTCTGAATTTATGTGCTACTGGTAAGCAGTCTTTGTCCTACACTTGCTCATCACACAGGTACTTATAGTAAGCTTATTACATTAATATAATGAAAATATAATGTGTGTGGGGTACGAAAAGCAGCACAGCAGCCTCAGGAGAATACCGGAATCAGCTGTTCACCAACAACAAACAACGGCAGGCTTTCCGTCTCCACCTACGATGCCATGTTTGATTAAAAGGTTACAGTTCTCTGTATTTGTATTTTATTCTTTTTTTTAAAGTTTTTTTGTTTAATATAAAAACAATCAGCATTGCAGACTTGTTCTGGTGTTAGATTTTCATCAGTAGGTGCTTTAAAAAATAATGCCGTGCATTGTTTTAAAATTTCTGCAACCAGCCTGCTGAATATTCACAATTACCTTGAATTTTCAGTTCGTCATGATAGACCTTTCCTTTGTTTCATGGTCAGTATGCTGTTAAGTGGCATATGTTCACCCCGTCACTGATGATACATGATCGAGTTCTTTATTTTTCACTTTAAACAGTTTTTCTATTTTTCATTAACTTATGTTCATTACCCAAGTTCAGCGTTCAGTGTCCAAGAAGAGTAGTGTGAGCTACATTAAGAACTATTGCCCAGTAGCACTCACAACTACAGTGATGAAATGCTTTGAGAAGTTGGTTATGGCTAGAATTAACTCCTGTCTCAGGAAGGGTCTGCATCCACTGCAATTTGCCTATTGCCACAATAGGTCTACGGCAGACATGATCTCAATGGCTCTCTATGTGGCCTTGGATCACCTGGAAAATGCAAATAACTATGTCAGGATGCTCTTTATCGGCTATAGCTAAGCACTTAACACCATCATACCTGCAGTCCTGTTTGAAAAGCTACAGAACCTAGGCCTCTGTACCTCTCTCTGTCACTGGATCCTCAACTTCCTAGCTGGAAGGCCACAATCTGTGCGGATTAGAAACATTTTCTCCCCGCTGACGATCAACACTGGCGCACTACAAGGATGCGTGTTTAGCCCACTGCTCTACTTTCTCTACACCCATGACTGTGTGGCTAGACACAGCTCAAACACCAGCCATAAATTTACTGATGATACAACCATAGTTGGTAGAATCTCAGATGGAGATGCAAGGCCATACAGAAGTGAGATATGCAGCATTTTGTGTGTGTTGCAAGATATAGTTGAGTGGTTAGTGGAGTGGTGTCACAGCAACAACTTGGCACTCAACGAAAGAGCTGATTGTGGACTTCAGGAAGGGTAAGATGAAGGAACACATACCAATCCTCATAGAGGGATCAGAAGTGGAGAGAGTGAGAAATTTCAAATTGCTGGGTGTCAAGATCTCTGAGGACCTAACCTGGATGTGACATATCAATGCAACTATGAAGAAGGCAAGACAAAGGCTATATTTAATTAGGAGTTTGAGGAGATTTGGCTTGCCAACGAAAACACTTGAGAACTTCTACAAATGTACTGTGGACAGCATTCTGACTGGCTGTATCTCTGTCTGGTATGGGGGGGGGGGTGGGTCACTGCACAAGATTGAGGTAAGTTGTAGAAACTTGTAAAATTAGTTGGCTCCATCATGGGTACTAGCCTCCGTAGTATTCAAGACATCCGTAAGGAGCAGTGCCTTTGGAAGGCAGCGTCCATTATTAAGGACCCCCATCACCTAGGAAATGTCCTCTTCTCATTGTTACCATTGGGAAGAAGGTACAGAAGCCTGAGGACACACACTCAGTGATTCAGGAACAGCTTCTTCCCCTCTGCCATCTGATTCCTAAATGGACATTGAACCTATGAACACTACATCACTGCATTTTTTTTGCACAACTTATTTTAACTTATTAGTTAATAGACGTATATATACTTAATGTAACTCATTTTTTCTCTGTATTTATTTATCATGTATTTCATTGTACTGCTGCCATAAAGTTAACAAATTTCATGACATTTGCTGGTGATATTAAATTTGATCCTGATTATGTTGCTGATTACATCTGTATGTATGGTCACTTCTCAGAGCTGTCTGTGGTGTGCATTGCCTGCTGAACCGCAGTACCTTGTGGAATTTTCCGCTTGTGACATCATCACCCTTCCCTCACCATTCAGGGCATGCTCTTTTCTCATTAGGGGCAGCTCAGTAGCGTAGCTGGAAAAATCAATGGAAGTTGGAGTCTACCCAGATGGAATAGGCTCTTCTAACCTGATTTTGGCCTGATCACTGCAGTGGAGGAGGCCATTCAGAATGGGAATGGTAAGTAGAATTGAAATGGTTACTGGTAGATCCTGCTTTCTGTGGCAGACAGAGCCAAGGTTCTTGACAAACCTCACCTGCCTCAAGTCGTACTGATGTAGTGTACGGCCTCGGAACGCACTGGGAACACCGGTTGAAATAGATGACCCCCCCGACAGACTCACAGGTGAAGTGTCACCTTACTTGGAAGGACTGCTTGGCAGACAGTTGACCAGCTTCCAGAATTCCACCATATTCCTTTAAAATCACGGAACTAATGTAGCCTGAGGAAGTGTTTACTGTAGAAAACTAGTCTGGCCCGTTTGCATTTTGTTCAATGTTGATGATGGGTATGTCTTTGTAAACATTGGAAACTATGAAATCAGTTTTCCAAATCAAGACATCATTGCATTGATGTCAATGAAAAAGCAGGTGCTGAAACTGGAAATGAAAATATACTGTATGTTGGACAGGTTTGGAGAACCGTTGGAAGAATCTAGTCTTAAACTGCAGCTTGTTAGTTAAATCCAAAGTGAAAGTAAAGTAGACCACTAATTTCTACAGTACATGTACTTCCTGCAAAGCAGGGATCTGGGATTCCGTCCAGGCCACTAATAGCTGTTGTGAAACATTTATATGCCTATTCATATTCCCTGTTGCTTAGAACATTATGCAAGATTGAGTCCAATCTAATTCCACTTACCTGTCTGATGAGTGTCAAAGTCAAAGTAAATTTATTATCCAAGTTTGTATATGTCGCCATAAACTAACTTAAGATCCATTTCCTTGCAGGCATTTACAGGAAGATAAAGAAACAAAAAAGATGTTTTGAAAACTATATATAAATAAAAACTGACAAAAAAGGCAAATTAGGCAAATAAATAAATAGTACTGAGAAAATGAGTTAGCTTAGAGATACAGCATGGTAGAAGGCCCTTCTGCACCAGTGAGCCTGGTGTTGTTGTTGTTGGTCACCAGTGTGACCAATTAACTTACTAACCATACGTCTTTGGAATGTGGGTGGAAACCAGAGCACTTGGATGAAATCGGGACGGTCACGGTGAGAACGCATAAGCTCCTCTCAGAGAGCGACAAGAATTGAACCCGGGTCACTGGTGTAGTAATAGTTTACTATTTATTTATTCATTGAGATACAGCGTGGAATAGGCCCTTCCAGCCCTTTGAGCCACACTGCCCAGCAACCCCCAATTTAATCCTAGCCCAATCAGGGGACAATTTACAACTATCAATTAACCTACCAACTGGTACATCTTTGGACTGTGGGAGAGAACTGGAGCACCAGGAGAAAACTCACGTGGTTACGCAAACTCCTTATAGACAGTGGTGGGAATAGTGTTATGCTAACTGCTACACTACTGAGTTGTAGAGTATTATTTATTTATTTGCACAATTTCTGTTTGTTTGCACACTAATTGTTTCTACATTCATGGATCTACTTCTTCATCCTCCTGAAGCAACAGGATGCTTAATTTACACTGGAGTGAGGAGATAAAGCTGTAGAATTAAAGGGTCAGAGGGAAATGGCCAAAGGAAGGCAGATTGGGCAGGAGGAGGGATTTCAAAGGGCAAGATCAGAGACAATGGAATACAGTAAGTGGAAAACTCAGAGATAAATCTAGTAACTATAATTCAATCAATGAAAGACTGCACCAATAGGGTGGACAACCAGTATGCAAAAGACAACAAACTGTGCAAATACTAAAAGAAAAAATAAATAAATAGACAAATAAATAAGCAAGCAAGAAATAAATATTGAGAACATGAGGTGAAGAGTCTTTGAAAGTGAGCCATAGGTTGTGGGAACTATTCAGTGTTGTGGCGAGTAAAGTTTTCCCCTCTGGTTGAAGAGCCTGATAATTGAGGGGTAATAACTGTTCCATAAGATGTGGGAGTAGAATTAGACCATTTGGTCCTTCAGTCTACTCTGCCATTCAATCATGGCTGATCCATATTTTTTCCTCTCATCAGCCCCACTCCCCAGCCTTCTCCCTTTGGTGCCCTGTCCAATCAAGGACCTATCAGGCTATGCCTTAAATACACCCAATGACCTGGTCTCCACAGCTGCCCGTGGTAACAAATTTCACAGATTCACCGCCCTCTGGCTAAAGAAATTTCACCGCATCTCTGTTTTAAATTGACACCCCTCTATCCTGAGGCTGTGCCCTCTTGTCCTAGACTCCCCCACCATGGGAAACATCCTTTCCAAATCTACTCTGTCAAGGCCTTTCAACATTCGAAAGGTTTCAATGAGATCCCCCTTCATCCTTGTAAATTCTAGTGAGTACAGACTCAGAGCTATCAAACGTTCCTCGTATGATAACCCGGTCATTCCCAGAATCATCCTTGTGAATTTCCTCTGAAACCTCTCCAATGCCAGCACATCTTTTCTTAGATGAGGAGTCCAAATCTGTTCACAATACTCAAGGTGAGGCCTCACCAGTGCCTCATAAAGCCTCAGCATCACATCCCTGCTCTTGTATTCTAGACTTCTTGAAATAAATTCTAATACCTGTATTACATTTGCCTTCCTCACCACTGGCTCTACCTACCTTTAGGGCAGGGGTAGGCAACTTATGGCCTGTGGGTTTTTCTAGCATGCATTATTCATTAATTTGAGGCCAAACATGACTAGATGTATTTAAATGGATAATTCCCATATTTCAAGTTTTTTATGGCATTTATCTGGCCCACCGTCAGCTCATTAATATGTGATCTGGCCCACAGAGGCAAAAAGGTTGCCAGTGCACACCAAAGTTAAGTTTTCTGTGACACATTGATTCAAATCACAGATTTCATGCTATCATGTAGCTAACATTAAGAAGGAAATGAATTTGTGAGGACAGCCAGATTTTAGAAGAATGCTTCACATTGTAGATGGAGTCATAGTATATTGCAAAGTTAAAGCAATGCCCAGTACTGTGGTTGAAGTTGCCTTTTGCGATTCTTCTGGAGACCTCTCACAATATAGATTATGTTGGGAAAACACATACCAGTCCTGTTGAGGGGTCAGCGGTGGAAAGGGTGAGCAACTTCAAGCTTGTGGACATCAACGTCTCCGAGGATCATGTCCACCATGTCTCTAATGGTCGAATGTTCTTGAAAGCATCTCTCAGTCACTGGGAGGAAGTAGTTGAGGAGGACTTTGGTGAAAGCTTTTCCTGTGCTAAATTCCTCTGTAGTCACTACCCATTTGTAGCTCCATGTTTCAGACTTGAATTCAAAAGTTGAGACCACCTCTCTTATTAAGACACGTGCATGCTCATTTCTGTCATCTGAAAGCTGGGAAGGTATTGAACAGGACAGATGAAAGCCCAAGTCCTTTTTCAGAGACCTTCCTCAACAGAAGGTCTATAGGAGTGAGGTAGATCAGAGTTAAGTGGTGTTGCAACAACCGTGCACTCAACATCAGCATGACCAGGGAACTGGTTGTGCAATTCAAGAAGGGGAAGTCGGGAGAAAACATACAAGTCTCATTGAGGGGCTAGTGGTGGAAAGGGTGAGCAGTTCCAAGTTTGTGTATATCAACATCTCAGAGGACCTATCCTGGGCCAAATGTATTGATGCAACCACGAAGAAGACACACTGACACCTATACTTCAATAGGAGTTTGAGGAGATTTGGTCTGTCAAATTTCTGCAGATGTATGATAGAGAGCATTATGACTGTTTGCAGGACTGCATGGTGCAGGATTGAAAAAGGCTTCAGAGGATATAGACTTAGCCAACCTTCCCCACCATCAAGAACATATTCAAACGCTGATGCCTCAAGAAGGCAGCATTTATCATTGAGGTCCCCCACCATCCATGATATGGTGATCTTCTCATTCCTGCCATCAGAAGGGAGACACAGTAGTCTAAAAACCTACATTCAATGCTTTTAGGAACATTAGATTTCTCAATGGTCCATGAACCCATGAAGACTTCCTCATTATATTGCACCTCTTTTGCACGATTAATTTTTTTTGCAATTTATAGTAATTTTTATGTCTTGAATTGTTCTTCACTACTCCACCATGGACTGTCCTAAGCCCAGCTGCAAAATGAGGAGGGTTGGGCATGGGGTTAGCAACCCCCTCCCATAAAAGCTCAGCACTACAGAAATGCCAACAGACACTCCAAAGACCTCATCCCTGGGAAAGGAAGGATCTTTGATGGGCTATACCTTGAAAGACTGAAAGACCAGCCCAGGACAGAGAAATTCTGGCAAGACATTCAGGACATATGTTAGTGATTTTATTTTATTGAGTGGAATAGGCCATTTGAGCCGCAACCCCAAATTTAACCTGAGCCTAAACACAGGATAATTTACAATGGCCTAGCAATTAACCTATTGACCAATATGTCTTTGGACTGTGGGAGGAAACCAGAGCACCCTGAGGAAACCTACATGGTCACAGGGAGAAGGTACAAACTGCTTGCCACCAGCAGCAGGAATTAAACCCCAGGAGTACTGAGCAGTAATACAGTTCTAGAGCAATACAACACAGGAGAAATGGCTGTAATTCTGACCAGTACTTGGCATTTGCTACTGTTGAGGCCAAGTAACAGCCAAGCAGACAACTCCTTACAACACGAGTGAATCTGCAGATGCTGGAAATAAATAAAAACACAAAATGCTGGCAGAACTCAGCAGGCCAGACAGCATCTATGGGAGGAGGTAGTGACGACATTTCGGGCCGAAACCCACCTGAAACGTCGTCACTACCTCCTCCCATAAATGCTGTCTGGCCTGCTGAGTTATGCCAGCATTTTGTGTTTTTATTTAACTCCTTACAACTCATGTTCTCAGCATTTATTTTATTAATTTGCACTATTTGTTTTCCTTGTGAATTGTTTGTCAGTCTTTTTTATGTAGTTTTTATATTAGTTCAGTATAACGTGGATATGGAGAGGATGTTTCCTATGGTGGGGTAGTCTAAGACTAGAGGACACATCCTCAACCTGGAGGGCTGACCTTTTAGAACAGAGATGAGGAGGAATTATTTAGCCAGAGTGGTGAATCTGTGGAATTCATTGGTACAGGCAGCCTGGAGGCCAGGTCACTGGGTATATTTAAGTCAGAAGTTGATAGGTTCTTAACACAAAGTTCACTGCAGATGCTGTGGTCAAATCAAGACGTACGAAAAAGCTGAATGAACTCAGCAGGTCGGGCAGCATCTGTTGAAAGAAGCAGTCAACGTTTCAGGTCGAGACCCTTAGTCAGGACTAAACCCACATGGTCACAGGGAGAACCTTGGTCAGGATAGGTTCTTGATTGGTCAAAGAATAAAGGGAAACAGATGACTAGATGAGCCAAATGGCCTAATTCTGCTCCTATATCTTATGGTTTTTTTGTAAATTCTGTTGTATTCTTGGAAATGCCTGCAAGAAAATTAATCTCTAGGTAGCTTATGGTAACATATACGTACGTACGTATTTTGATAATACCTACCGAAATAATACTACTGTTACTTTTCCTTGAAATTATTTGGTGAGATTTAAAATCAAGCCAGAGTTAAATATATTCAGTTAAGGACTGAGATACCATCTAAATCCAGCGTGATATTTACCCCTACTGTCCTCTTCCATTCCATTCCTCATGAAGGGTCTCGGCCCGAAACATCGACTGTTTATTCCTCTCCACAGACTCTAATTTGCTAAGTTCCTCCAGTACTTTGTGTGTGTTACTTTCAGTTCTTCAATTCCCTGGTCACGATGTCGCTGCAGCTTTGGCGCGGGACGTGTGCCGATTGCAACGTTGCATCAATGTGGAAAACGTTGTAGGAAGGTGCGGGCGCCAGGTGAATGCAGTTGCTGCGTGCTCACTCCCCGGACTCCCAGGCATGACTGTCAATCACGGCCCGATCACCTGCCAGCCGCGCCCCCTCGGTTTGAGTGACAGCTGAAGGCGCGCGGTGCAGGCCGGGAACAAAACAAACGCCAGCGCGGAGCGGCGGCGGCGGTGGCGCCGGGATTGGGAGCTGCCGTCACCTCAACTCAACTCCCCTTTCCCTTCCCCTCACACACGGTGAGTCAGTGTGCCGCCGGAGCGCGGGGCCTCGACCCTCTTCCCTGCCACTTTGGCCTGGGCTTTTCACCACCATCTCCCCCCCGCCCCCTTCTCAATACAGCCCAAGCCGCGGCCTGGGCTCTGGGCCTGCGGCCAGGGGGTTCTGCTGTTGCCGCCGTCGCTCTGCGTCTCGGGCACTTGTGGCGTCAACAAAAGACCACCCGTCGTCTGGTACCCTGTTGAGAGAAGCAGATACGGCGATGCCGCGCCCAGCCTGGACGGGGGTGGGGTGCAGAGCTAGGGGCTCGACCCGACTTGGCTTTAGTGGGTTAGTCCCCTCCCCTGGGCGCAAGATGATCCAACTTGACTGGATGGTCCCGAGCGGAGAGGGGTGCTGGGCACAGGATGATCCCAGGGGAGGGGCCAGTGATGGGCACAAGATGATCCCAGGCTGAAAGTAGTAGTGGTGGGCAGAGATGATCCAGGGAGGGGTAGCTGATGGGCATGGGATGACCCCAAGTAGAAGGTAGTACTGTAGTAGTGGGCAGGGATGGACAGCTGATGGGCATGTGATGATCCCAGATTGGTGTGTGGTGGCATGGGGTGATCCCAGATGGGGGGTGTGGTGGTGTTCACAGGATGATTCTAGACAAGGTCTGTGGTTGTGGGCATGTGATGATCTCAGATGGGTGGGGTGTGGCATTAGGCACAGTGATAATCCGAGGTGGAGAGGATGGGCACAGTGATCCCTGGTGTGGTGATGGTGGCATGGAATGATCACTTGTGACATGAGATGATAATATTTTGGCAATGGTACTGGGCACAGGATGATCCCCAGTGGGGGTGGTTTGTGAGCATGGGATGAATCCAGGCAGAGGGTAATGGTGGGCACTTGATCCCAGGCAGGGATCCCAGGTGGGCATGTGATGAACTGGTTGGAGGGGACTACAGGATGACCCAGAGTGGTGTGGGGGGGTGACAGGCACAGAATGATCTCAGTTTTGGGAACTGGATAAACCCAAGTAGGGAGTTTAAACTGGTGTCCCAGGTCACAGCTCAGCATCACTAAAGCACGTGACCTGCCCTTGAGCAATGCTCCCCTTACCACATTGCAATGCCTGATCAGCATTCTTAGCCCGTTGGCTAGGAAAAAAAATGTACTTTGAGACTTCCTTCCACACTCGCTACCCCCCTCCCTGAGTTTATGTATTTCAGTCTTTGTTGAAAACCTGAGTGCTTGTTGCTGATCACTTCCTGGTGATTCACTGCTGTGCACTGTTGGTGAATTCTAAGCTGAGTATGGGAGTAATCTTTGCTCATTCTGACCTGTGTGCTGTTTGGATAGAGTTGATAGTTACCAAAGTGAACAGAGTGGCACAGTGCGTGGTTGCAATTTAAGCTTGTTGCTTCCAAGGGTGTGTAAATACAGTCAAAGCTTTCAATGGGGAGTTGGATAGGTTCCTGAGGGAGGTTACTTTGAAGGGTTACAAGGAATCTGTTAAGGAATGGAATTAACTTGATTCCTTCAAGAAAGGTGGCGTAACTTTATTGGGTCAAATTGTTGCCATCTTTGCTGTTACATTTCTGATGCTGTGGAATGTGAAGGTGAAAACATTTGCAATATTGATGGAAAAGAGCAGATCGGGTGGCCAGTACAGAGTCCTGGAAACAGTACAGTTTAGAAGGTCTGAATGGTGCAGACTAATAGTTCCCATTTTCAATCAATCGGCACTGTTAAAATTCCAAGCAAGCAAACAAAACAGTGAAATGTGTGCATGAATGGTTCAGTGGAGACTTAAGTTGTTAACTTTAGATTTAATTTGAAAGCTGCAGCTACTTTGGTTGATCTGCCGCCATAAAGTAGTAAGAATTTCAGTACTACCAAAACCAAGTTTTAACTAAAATTGCTTATTAATGTAGTAAATTGCCCGACACTAGCTGGCAAGTTCAATCATGACAATGCAGCCACTGCTTTAGAACTACAGAAGTGAATGTGCTCTCAATACCTTTTGAAAGTAAACATAAATAAGTCACATTAACTAAGTTTCTGATCCTGTATTCCAAAAGTAATATTCCAAAGGAATTGTGTAGTAATGTGAATTTAACGGAGAATGAAGTTTTTTTGATTCAGTTAAACATCATTGAACATCTACATAATTTCTGGTGACCAATCTGTCAAATTTTTCTATTTGTGATTTGGACATACCTGTAAACAATTCCAATTCAGCCGGATGATAAAAGCTTCTTGTGTATGTATACCAGGATAGTAATTGGCTGACTTACACCTGGATTTCACCATCAAAATGATTGTAAAATATACACGAATCAAGCAAATCATCTTGTGTTTAATGCTTTCAATATCTATTAGCAATATGCATTTGGTTATCACTTGCATGGTGCTGTCTTCTCCCGCACCATTACGGTATTTGGAATACAATTGTGCACATGTAAAAATTTGATTACTAGATAACACAGGTAATACAAGCAAGTATTAAATGTAGATTTGTTGCATTATTAAAATAGGTGGTGAAGGGAACTGTAAAAAAAAAGGTGGAATCTTTCTACTAAAAGTTGAAGTGAGTATAAATAGTTCATCACTCTGAAAGTTTGACCCAAAATTTGTTCAGAATGAATTTAAATTATGTTCTTGTGATGCTGTATAGAACAATCCTTTGTATTCAGGTTTAATTAGATTAAATTGCTCTTATGAGGATAATTACTGAATTAGGTGTGCTAGGGTATATTTTGGAGTTGGGGTATATAGCAAATATTAATTTCAACAGCAACCAACCTTCAGATCTGAATATGGATTGTAGATTGAATTTAAAATGTAACTCAGAACAATGATCTTCCTAAAGCTGCATTTTAGAGTATTTGCAGACCAGGAAACACCCAGTTAACTGACACATATGTCTGTATATGCATGAATGCAATCAACACCCCATTGCATGAGTACGACTCAAAACCACAGTAATGAACTCTCATTTTGGGTGTATTGGTGGGAAGACCCAGGAATTTGGAAAGCTAGATGTAACTCAGAAGAAGCATTATGAGGGCATTATAACTATAGAAACAGTCTTGTTAACTTTGTTCTTTAACATAAAAATGTGCTGTAATGTTGGGTTGGGGAGTGTCTCACTCTCTCACTTTCTCTTCCACTCTCTCCAGCTCATTAGTCCCAAATAAAGCCGCATCTCTCTCTCCCTCTCTCTCTGGTGACTTTGTTCACAGTCACGACAAGGCATTTAAAAAAAATTAATATACAGCACAGTGGTGAAGTTGCTGCTTGGTAAAAGTGCAATATCAACCAATTTTCCCAGCACTAACATGTTAATGTGGGGTTTCTTTTGATGGCTAACAAACTAGTTAATGTGCCAGAGATTGTATTGAACTTGAAAATACAAAATAAAATGCAAATGTCTTTCCTTCAGGTGCTTCAACGTTTTGAACGCAGTGAGGAACAATAATGGGTCTAAAAACTTTCACACACAACTCTCCAGTCCACAGTCAGGAGCTTCTGGGAAAGTTAAATAAATTACGCAACGAAGGGCATTTCTGTGATGTGACAATTCGAGTCCAAGACAAGGTCTTCAGGGCCCACAAAGTGGTCCTTGCTGCTTGCAGTGAATTCTTCAGGGCAAAACTTGTAAACCAATCGGATGCAGATGAGTGCATTTTGGATTTGAATCATGTAACTGTCAGTGGATTTTCTCCATTGCTGGAGTACGCATATACAGCTACACTTGCCATAAACACAGAGAACATTATTGATGTCTTGGCTGCTGCTAGCTATATGCAGATGTTCCATGTAGCCAACACCTGTTCAGAGTTCATGAAATCAAGTATCCTGTGGAATACAAGCAGTAATCCGCCAGGGCCTGTTCCTTCACTTCCTCAAGAGAACAGTAGTGCTTGCATCGTTCAGTCTCACGATGACAGTCTGTCTCCAGTATCTTCAGAATGCAGTTCTGTTGAGAAAAGTAAGCCCAGGGAATCTCGCCGAAAACGGAAGAACTTCATTATGATGTCTCCGGAGAGTCCCACCGAATCTGCTGCGCAGCCCAACTGTTCTCAAGTTGTGAACCCCTCGGTGGCTTTCTCAGACAATAGGACCCAGCAATCTGTGGACTCATCGCTGTCATTTCAGTGGACGCACCCTGTGGGTGCTGAGCGTCGGACTCTCAGCGAAAAAGCAAAGTCAACGGAAAGTGTGAGGGTCGTGGAACAGCCCCTAAACACTGAGGTGACGGGGCGGGTGCCCGAGTACACCGCCTGTGAAAGTACAAAAGCAACGTCACCTCCTATACTAGAAGATGATGTGAGGATCAAAGTTGAAAGGTTGAGTGATGATGAAGGCCATGACCTTGTATCACAACCTGTCAGTGCATCACAGAGTTCACTTAGTGACCATCAAACTGTACCAGGAAGTGAGCAGGCTCAGGAGGATTTATTGATTAGTCCCCAGTCATCTTCTATTGGTATGTACTACTGAACTTCAAACAAGCTTCAGTCTTAGTTATCCATTATATTCATGCTTTAGTCTTATATTAACTCATTCTAAAATCTCCATGATGCTTCAGGTGTCATACTTTAGCCTTGGTTGAGGTCACTTGTGGTTTATTTGCTGTACACAAAGCAGCAATGGGTATAGCAGTCAATTAACAATACCTAGCTGTAGTTAATTAAGAAGAAACAAAAGTAATTTGCATGTTGCATGTCTTCTTTCTCCTCAGAGTATATGAAGTTTATTTGCAATACCTGCTGAACTAACATAGTCTTCCTTCAAGTCAATTGGAGTGACAAGTGAACCCTTTGTTTTCATCACAAGCTGTCAACTCACTGCAAAACTGGGTCATGCTGCAGGTGGTTATCAATCCACAGTTAGTCTGGCTAGCCTGCCCACATGTTAAGCACTGACTGCCAGGGTAGCAGCAGAGTTGCCCTAATTCAAATTCTCACCTAAACATTCTTAAGAATTATTGTAAGATTTTTTTAAATCCGTAAGCTTAAGTATTACTTGATTATTTTATTCATATGACATTTGGAAAGTCACTGTCAAAATGTTATAACTGACTGTTGAACTGGTAATGGATTCATTGACACCAAGTTCCTCAATGTATAGTGCTGTACTTCCTGTGTAAACATTTTGTAGACAGCAGTGTTGAACAGATTGTTCTCCTTATACTTTTGGACATTTTTTTTAATTTTAAGTTTTCGAAGGAAGCAAGGCAAGTGTTTTTTGGTTAAGTGTAAGTGTAACTCATTCTCTACAAGTTGAGGTGAAGTAATTCCTCTGTGACATTTTGAGGCATTTTTTCTTTAAATCATGTATTTGTTTTTTTAAAAACTAAATCTATTAGTTAAATAATTGTTGTTTTTATGAAGTATTTTCATGCCATCTTTGTAAACTTACTATGATTTCCTATACAATCTTTTCCATCCTCCCTATGTCCTTTTCTAGAGAATAGATGTTATAGATGTTGGGCAGTTTCTTGAGGTGAATGACCTAATTCCACCACCTAGTCAGGTGACCGAAGACTCATGAGAAATGGGCAGGTAGTACTTCATTTAAAAAAAAATGTGGATATCTTGTTTGGAGTGTTCAGCATTCCTTGTTTGCACAATGTCTCTACATGTTTTACCATCTTAGAGGTTGGAAAGCTCAGGTCTTTCCAAGATGTTCTTCCACTTTATTCACTTGTGGACCATGAATTCCCATGAGTTGTTACATTTTTATAGGAAGATTTTTAGCACATCCTTCGAATATGTTCTTTGTTCCTCCTGGAAGTTACTTACTGTGAGCTTAAGGTTATATGTTAGTTTTTGGGGAGTTTGGTATCAGATATGGGGCCATGTAATCGGAAGCTCAATCACATTGGATTCTGAGCCAGGGCATAGAATCATAGACAAATCTATGTCACTGAATTGGGAAAGTTTGACAGCATTAGTACTTTGTGGTATCCACTGTCGTTTGTATCTGGAGAGGCAAGAAGTGAAGGTCACTGTTGATTGGTAGCTTATGTTAGATTTGAGCTTTTCTTCAGTTTGTTGAAGGTTGTGCTGGCACCCTGGAGCTGATGACTTTTGTCAATTACGTCACTGATGTCTGCCAGAGAGGTTGACCTGAGATACTGAAGTTCTAAGGATCTCATTGTGGGGTTTAACTGTGGTTGGAGTGGATGATTGGGGAATGAAGTTGAGTTGTCCAAGTTAGGAGATTTTTTGTTTCCTTGAGATCCAGTTTGCTTCAGTTAAAGAATTTGTAAATCTCAGCACTCAAACCTGTGCATCTGCTTGTCTTATCTGCTTACTGTAGATCAACAACTGACGCTGGAGTGGAGATGTTAAAAGTTAAATGAATTCTCTTTTCCCTGTAGGTTAATGGCAGGAAACACATTGGAGACAAAGTGTGATATTGGGGCAAGAACAAGGATTAAGTATGATGGCACAGCCTGCTTCACCTCATTTCACACTGGAATGGGGTATGTGGTGGACCTTTTGGCTAGGATTGCTGCTTGTGTAGCAAAAGCAAGTTTCCAAGGACAGCTAAAGTTGAGAATTCTGCATAACCACCGTCTCCTGACTATAATTAGAGGCTCTCGTATAGGCAAAACCATGTACAAAGGTTGATTCTGTCCTCTGCATTTTTTTCTCGGATTTTCCAGTGTTGTGAAAATCTCTGTTGTACCTCCAAATTCCATTCATTTATGTCACATCTCTGGGAGGGGCATTGTGGCTGCTAGGAGTAGGATCCTTGCATTGACTTTCCACGAGGAGCATCTCAAGAAAATCTTTCAGGAATTACTACAATCAGACTTTTCTCCTTTCTTAAATCTACTGAGATTGTCAAGTATCTTTTCCTCTTCTCAGATAAGGACATGAATTTGAGTAAGTGGTACTTCTCTGACGTGTTCTAACACTTCAGAAGGGATTCTGTCTGCTCTGGAGGCTTATTGTTTACTTGTTCAATAGCATTTTGCATCCATGATGACATTGGTATAGTGTAATGCAAAGACTGCAGCCCATGCTGTGCTCTGTGATGGACCCCAGTATCTGCAGTAGATTCAAAACTGCAGAGATCTTTGAAGTGTTCCTTCCAGTTGCCGCTAACTGCTTTTCACCTTGATGAGCTTTCCTCTACTGGCAGCTCTGAATGGGGTGGGTCTTTGCTGTTTGATTGATGGATAGTCTTGATAGCCCGGATGAATCGCGTGTGGTTATCAACTTCTTGCTGGACCTCTCATGCTTGTCCCACCTGTCACATAGGATCATAGAGAAGTACAGCACAGAAACAGGCCCTTACCCATCTACTCCATGCCAAAAAAACATTTAAACTGCCAATTCCCAACAACCTACTCCTGGACCATAGCCTTCCAAATCCCGACTATCCACGTACCTATCCAAACTTCTCATAAGCATTGAAATTAAGTTTGCATGGACCACTGGTGCTGGCAGCTCATTACAACCCTCTGAGTGAAGAAGTTTCCCCTTTTGTTTCCCTTAAACTTTTCACCTTTCACCCTTAAGCCTGACCTCTGGTTGTAGTCCCACCCAACCTCAGTGGAAAAAAACCTGCTTTAATTTGCCTGTCTATACCACTCACAATTTTGCATACTTCTATCAAATCTCCTCAATCTTCTACATTCTAAACAATACTGCCCTAACGTATTCAATCTTTCCTTATAACTTGGGTCCTCCAGACCTGCAAAATCCTTATGAATTTTCTCTGCACTTTTCCAACCTTGTTTATATCCTTCCTGTAAGTAGGTGACCAAAACTGCACACAATATTCTAAGTTAGGCCTCACCAATTTCTTATACAACTTCAACATAACATCCCATCTCCTGTAGTCAATACATTGATTTAGGAAGGCCAACTTGCCACAAGCTTTCTTTACGACCCTATTTATCTGTGATGCCACTCTCAACTTATGTTTAAAATGGCAAAATCTTTGATGAATCTCAAATTTCAGAAGTCAGTCCAAGAATGTTTTGTGTTTATGACTATTAGTTTCTGGACCTCATGTTCATTTTCAACAATCCAGTTTGTCTTTTCTGGTTGAGAAGCAGTGTTTCTCCACAACTGGTGATTGCGGTGGATTTCACAACATTATCTAATATTGTCATTAATGCCTGTGCAAAACACATGAATATTTGTTTTTTTTTGCATTGGTTAAGCATGAATTGTATAGATTTATTGTAGTTTATTAATCTGCTTTAGTGAATTATTATCAAATTGGGCACATTGTGAAATTCCAACTACAGTGTGTTGATTTTTAAGCAATATTTGCTTTCATTGCAAAATTCAAGTATAGCAGATCACTTGTAAGTTATTGTCCTATTAAATGTTCAGTGTCATTTACTTTTTACTCTAAACAGGTTCAGTAGATGAAGGAGTTACAGAAGGGCTACCAACACTTCAAGGCACTTCCAATGCCAATAATCACCCAGATGATGATGATAGGTAGGTAGTCTTTGTACACCCAAGGGTTTAGTTCAGGCTGACTAGAGAGTATATAATAAGATGAAGTAGCAGTCAGTGGTTTTTAAAACTGAATAAAATACAATTGTCAGTTGTGGAAAGCTCAGTCTAAAAATCAGTTTTCTGATGTGTTCATTCAGATGGTTGTATAATTAAAATCAACACATGCAAGTCAGAAGGCTCCGGCTGTATCATATCTACTTTCCCTGTAGAAATTTTATATGCCAAATTTCCTTGTTCAAGTTTGTCTTTCAATCATACACATATATACAGTCAGCCCTCCTTATCCGCGAATTCCGCATCCGCAAATTCAACCAACCGCGAATCATGAAAACCCGGAAGTCCTCTTCCAGCACTTGTTGTTCGAGCATGTACAATTTTTTTTCTTGTCATTATTCCCTAAACAATGCAGTATAACAACTATTTTACATAGCATTTGCATTGTATTAGGTATTATAAGTAATCTAGAGATGATTTAAAGTATACAGGAGGATGTGCGTGGGTTATCGTGGATTGGGATCGAAAAAAATCAGAAGTTCTCTTACTAAGTAAGTCGGAACAGGTATATCTGGTATTATTTAGCGTCAGTTAGTCAAACATTTGTCTTAGTATATAGTATATCTTTTACCTTTCTATGCATATAAAACACTTGACGTATGTTTCAGCGCCGAGCTTGGGAACCGTTCCTGAGTACGAGCCAGTGACAGACCGCTTTCGAATGTGCTCTCCATCCGTGGCGGTTTGATGTGGAGGATCAAAAACTCAAAACCCCAAAACCCAATAATTAAACCACTGCGTTGCTTAGTAATAATTGTAGCTTTCATCGGGGCAGGGCCTTTCTCACTTTATCCTTTAAAATTGTTCCGATCGTTGACCGACTGCAGCCTAACTCTTTTCCAATGACTGATGGCGTTTCACCTCTTTCTGATCGCTTTATTATTTCCACTTTATTTTCAATTGTGATCATGATTATTGTGAATAGAAACACTGCGCATTCAGAGCTCTGGTGCCGGGTCCTAATGTCCACCGGACTGAGACAGGTTAAATAAGGTCTGGGGTTCCGCTGGGTCCTAAGATCCACCGCATTGAGACAGGTTGAATAAGGGACTTGAGCATCCGCGAATGTTGGTATCCGTGAGGGGTCCCGGAACCGATCCCTCGTGGATAAGGAGGGCTGACTGTACTGCCAAAGTTCCTCTGGGCCAAGGTACACGACGCAGTATTTATAACTCACAATGCATAAAGTAATATTACCACAAATAAATTACCAATTAATATGGTGCATTTACAACACAAGTTAAGTACAAATCAACTCAAGCTTCAAAGCCAACAAGGAAAGTGACAAATTATCTGGTGTTCATTAAGAATGAGAATTAGTACATTTCCTGATTCTGGTGAATATTCCATAGCATTGCTCAAAATACATTTCATTGTGCTTTGTTTTACTAGATGAGTATTATATGATGAAAAAAACTATTGAGTACATTTTACTAGTCTTTACCTAAACTGCTTTGAGGAGTCCTGTGCTCTAACCCTATAAACCAACAAAGTGCACTTGCTGTAGTGTAGTGACTGGATCATTAAAACATTTCTTAAGTAAATTGGAGGATAATTGCTTGTTCATCTCATGATCAGCATATGTTTTCAGCTCAGTAAATTGATTCTATTTAGCGTGATCAGATGATTAAAGTAAATCTGAAATGACAGATTCATTTAACAACATTAATTAGTTTTGAGATGAAATAATATCTCCATATAATTTAGAGAGTGCAACAGAAGGACATTTTTTAATAGATGGAAGAGGAGAAGGATGCTCGAGATGCTATGGACAAAGTACAGAATTCATGGAGGTGGGGCTTAGATTTATGAATTCATACAGTTTTTACATTGGAGGATTAAATTTTGAGCTGTTAGTACATGAGCATTAGATCAGTAACAAAGGGTTAAGTGAAATTTGATGCACGATGGGATATAGACCACAAAACGTTGGAAAAGCTGAAGTATATAAAGAGGGAGGATTGACTAGTTGGCCACTTTAAAAAATGTCACCCAAATACAAATTAGATACTTGAATTCTGAAATAAAAAAGGACAAAGTACTGGAAATATTAAGTGAGTCAGGCAGCATCCATGGAGAGAAAAGCACAGCTAAAGTTTCAGAAAACTGTCATCAGAAGTGGTTAAGCTACAGTATGCAGGGAACAAGATGACTCTTTTTTTTAGTAGTGCTGGTTGTTTTGTTCTTGGGATTTCAGTTACTATTTGATCTCACTAAGAACTATGTAGGGAAATCATCTTTTACTGATTGTTGCTTGAGGCAATTGCATATATAAAGTTGTACCAAGTATGCAGTTTCAATAATGGTAATTATCATTTGATTTCAGTACAATTTAATTTTAGTTATCCTTGTCCAGTTGCTCTTAGGCAATATATGCTGCTTTTGGAAAATTAAGAAGCTGTTTATAGTGCTAATTTTAATACATATTGAGTTCTGCATTCTTTGATCAGTTTGGTATGCTGGCTAACACATGCAAAATATTGTGGAAGCTGGAAATTTGAAATACAGATAGAATGTACTCAATTGGATATCTGCAGAGAAAGAAACAGTTACTGTTTCATGTCATTGACCTTGTGTATATTATATTTTCAGTAGACTCAGTTTTATGTATTGCAGAGGGTATACATCCTTGATCAACATTAGACATTATACCTCCTTTAAATGCACTCTTAAGTGTTTTGTTTTTGATAAAGCAAAGAATTTGTTCACTTCTCTGTTGAGTGGTTGCACTTTTACACTGATGTTTTCTGATCTTTCTAGGCTAGAGAGTGGGCAGTATTCCTACCAGCTCTACATAAACCCTTCCACAAGTGGCACAGAAAGACCCAGTCCAAATGGTCCTAATAAGCCTTTTCAGTGTCCTACATGTGGTGCTAGGTTCACACGCATCCAGAACCTCAAACAGCACATGCTTATTCACTCAGGTAGGTGTTGATGTAAAGGCAGTATCTGCTTTTAAAAATGTGATCTTGTGACTTGTAAAATTCTTTTGTGCTGTTTTACTCCATTTTTGAACGCTTATGAATGTTTACAAAAATGTACAAAAACAATAGGGACTAAATTCTGGTGGAGTCAAAATGTTTTGAGGAGTCAAAGGTGTGGTTAAACTTTTGCAGAAAGATTTCTGAGATGTGCAATTTTAGTGCTTGAAGGTAGAGCATCCTGAACGTGCTGCAAAAATGGCCACTGTTTAGAAGGTTTATTCTGGCACTTGAGCCACGATGAAACAAGGTGGTCAG
Source organism: Hemitrygon akajei (assembly GCF_048418815.1). Taxonomy (NCBI): domain Eukaryota; kingdom Metazoa; phylum Chordata; class Chondrichthyes; order Myliobatiformes; family Dasyatidae; genus Hemitrygon; species Hemitrygon akajei. The sequence goes on along the minus strand of NC_133149.1, from coordinate 11,356,076 downwards.
AGCAATATGTGGTGATTTTCACTTGCATAAGCAGCTGTTATAGCTTGTGGCAGATACGGTTTGATTATTAATAACTGTCATGCTTATCATTTATTACTTCTGAGATGTATTTAGCTAATTGTGTTACAAAAGGAGACACTGGAAATAATATTAGTAATTCAGAGATTTAATGAAATTTTGTTAATAACAAATTCACTGAAAGTGTGCAGCTTGAAGGTTGTGAAATATGATTGATTAACTGAGGGCATAATAGTAATAGTACCTGAACAAATGGGTGGGGTGCACTTTGAGTTTATTGGGTATACCATGTCACATTGTCTCAGATTTCAGAGGCAACCACCTTGAAATAGTTCGTATTTAATATTTTTTTTTGTCAAGTTTTATCTTCAGGCAGAACATTGTTTCACCGAATACATCTAACGCCGGTAAATGAAGTTCAGTGCATCATCTTGCAAAATTCACAGAATTAGATAATAAAGCCATAGCAACACACAAAATGCTGAAGGAACTCAGGAAACAACTCAGGAACTCAAGATGAAAAGTCTCAGCCCGAAACATTGACTGTTTATTCATTTCCATAGGTGCTGCCTGGCCTGCTGAGTTTCTCCAGCATTTTGTGTCTGTTGCTTTGGATTTCCAGCACCTCAGATTTTCTCATGTTTATAATGAAACCATGTTGTCGTGAAATATGATGAACATCGACATCCTGATGACGAATGTAGGGTTCAGTTAACAGTTTCCAGTTTAAGCTCTGGCACCATGCAGAAAACTTTTTTTCAACTGTCAGTGGGCAGGTCAATGTTGCTGAAGATGGAGCAGACTACTGGCCTGCTCAAGTGTGGTTTAACACCAAAGCCTACTGGTAAATGTTAACTATGAGGTGTTAGGTGGATCAATAGGTATCAGTGCTGACTGTTCTAAAGTCGGAAAGTTAATATTCAAGTCTAATAAGGAGTATAGAATTGTATGCTTGCATCCTATATTAAAATATGAAAACCATCACAATTCCCGGGTAAAAGCCCAATTTAATGATAAATGATTCCTTAATCAATTAAGAGATTTTGTATTTCTTGTGGGTCCTAGTGCAGTATTTCCTAAAAGTTCATTTGCCGGTTGAGTCGTTAGTAAGGAAGGCCAATACAATGTTAACATTCACTTTGTGAGGTCTAGAATACAAATACAGAATTTAATGCTGAGGCATTTGTCAGATCACATTCGTAGTATTGTGAACAGTTTTGGGCCCCATATCTAAGAAAGGATGTGCTGGCATTGGAGGCGTCCAGAGGTGGTTTATGAGTATAATCCCAGGAATGAAAAAGTTAGCATATGAGGAGTGTTTGACGGTTCTGGACCTGTACTAGCTGATTTCCTTGTTCAAAAATACATGGAATTTTTTTTACAATTCACTATCAAATATTTAATGTAAATTTTGTCAACTATTTCTAGCACAGCATCAAAATTAGCTGTAAATCGAGAAATATGCCTTGATTAACTGGTAATGTAGCCAGAAATCTGGCTGTTAATAAATTATTTTTGTTGTGGTCTGCTTCCAAATCTAACACGTGTTGAATTTTGGTTGTAATCCTTTTCTTGGAAATGGAGTACATAAAGAAAAATTAAAAGGATTCAACTTTGGTTATTGAAATGATAAATTCTCTTTATTAAAGATTTTATTTTGTGAATTGTTCCTGCCATTACAGATTAAATCCATATCTCATTTATTTAGTAAACTGGGTGAAGAAACATGGCAGCTAGACTCTTGAATTGCTGCCAGGAGTTTGATTAATGTTTGAGGGTAGGAAAAGTTGATAACTCAGAGGTGTACAAATTTGGATTCTAAAAATGATTAATTCTAAATGATAACAGCTATAATTTTTGTTTGTGTTGAATGTTGACCTAGAAATTTAATTCTGTACAGCATGTTTTTTTGGTGAGTGAGGAGGTTGAAATTTGGAGTAAAATAGCTTACAAATGTAAGAGGATTACAGTGACTGTTCCAAGTCCGAAGTTCTACCGTGGCTCTCAGATGATATAAATTCAATTAAGCAACACGCGAAAACTGCTGGAGGAGCTCGGGCAGCATTTATGGAAAAGAGTACAGCCAGCATTTTCAGCCGCGACCCTTCATCAGGACTGGAAAAACATGATGAGCCAGAGGCAAGAAAATGGGGGAGAGGAGGAAGAGCCACAAGGTATAGGTGTGTGAAATGGTAGAGATGCGGTTGAGGGCAGCGTTGATGGTGGAGAAAGGGAAGCCCTTTTCTCTGAAGAAGGAGGATATATCCTCAATTCTGGAATGAAAAGCCTCATCCTGAGAGCAGGTGCAGCAGAGATGGAGGAATTGAGAGAAGAGGATGGTGTTTTTACAAGTAACAGGGTAGGAAGACGTATAGTCCAGGTAACTGAGAATCAGTGGGTTTATAATAGACATCAACAGATTAGCTTTCTCCAGAGATAGAGACAGAGATCAAGAAAGGGAGAGAAGTGTCAGAAATGGATCAGGTAAATTTGAGGTAGGGTGGTAGTTGGAGGCAAAACTGGTGAAGTTGACGAGCTCCACATGAGTGCAGGCAGCAGCACCAATGCAGTCGTCGATGTAGCTTAGAAAAAGTTGGGGAGGATACTAGCGTAGACTTGAAACGTAGACTGTTCCCCATAGCGGACAAACAGGGAGGCATAGTTGGGACCCATGCAAGTGCCCATGGCCACCCCTTTAGTTTGAAGGAAGTGGGAGGAGCTGAAGGAGAATTTACTAAGAGTGAGGACAAGTTCCGCCAGACAGAGGAGAGTGGTGTTGGAAGGGAACTGGTTTGGCCTGGTGTCCAGAAAGAAATGGAGAGCTTTGAGGACTTCCTGGTGGGGAATGGAGGTGCATAGGGACCTCCCTATAATCCTAATAATATAGGAATATTCATTTATTTATTGAGGTACAGCGCAGAATAGACCCTTCTGGTCCTTCGAGCTGAGCCACCCAACAATACCCGATTTAATCCCAGCCTGATCATGGGGCAATTTACAATGACCAATTAACTTAATAACCAGTATGTCTTTGGGCTGTGGGAGGAAACCAGAGCACCCAAAGAAAACCTATGTGTCACAAGGAGAACATACAAACTCTTTACATACCTGGGTTGCTGGTATTGTAAAGCGTTACTACTACGCTAACCACTACGCTACTATGCTGCTAGTCTCAGTAATGGTGACGGTAAAGATCACTGGATTGTGATAACAATCCAATGACTATCAGAGGAGGAACTTTGATAATTTTGCTTGATTTGGTCAAGGTGTGACTCCAAACTCAGCAAAGTTCTTGATATTTAAATACCCTCTGAATTGGATAAGTTATGCAGTTTAAGGGCAATTGGAAATGGCCAGTAAATGCTGACTAATAAATAATTAGAGCTGGAAGACTGGATAGCAATAGCATTGTTGAAGCTTCCAACAAGAATGAAAATCAGATCATGGTGGCGGCAGTCAAAGTTTCCAGCCCAGCATACAAAGCAGTGTGTGACTTCTGCCTTTGTGCAGTGCCACCTGTGATACCTGGCATTAGATGCTCTCACATAGTCCCCTGGCATGGAACTTGCTGGAAAAGATGGACAAACTTACATGCAGGTTGGATCTGGAACCTTCCCTCCCTACTTCCCATCCATTAATTCTCTTCCACATCCTACACAGGTCGGACAATATCCCAAATACTATGCAAGCTCATCAGCTTTCATCTATTGCCTGCCCCACTAGAGTCTTCTCACGAGGTACAGTACACTAACGGCATTGAAACAAACTGACCTCTGTGGTACCTTTGTAGTGAACCTTTTCTTGAGCTCTGTAGTCAGTTTTATTCTGATTATCGTGTATATTTACCCAGTTTACAGGCAAGCTTTAGTGTTTGCCTTATTTAAAGGGATCACAATTTATTTACAGGTTTGCTTTTAAGTCATTTGGAGCCAAGCTTTCTGTTGAAAACTACAATTGCTAGCTTTGGAAAAAAAAATTGTATATTCCTTACTACCTGTAGTAGTGTTCATCATATAGATTGAATACACCACAGTTTATAAATTTCACAATTTACATTATTTGTATATTAACTAGTATTTAGTTATAGAGCAACACATACAAAATGCTGGAGGAACTCAGCAGGTCAGGCATCAGCTATAGAGAAGAATAAATAGTTGGCATTATGGTCTGAGACCCTTCATCAGGACGGGAAAGGAAGGGGGATGAATCCACCGTCTGATCTCACCTATCACTTTCTAGCTTGGCTTCCTTCCCCTTTCAACTGCCTATCATCTCCTTTTAGGGCCTCTCCTTCCCTTTCTCCCATGGTCCACTCTCATGAAGAAAGATTCTTTCTTCATCCCTTTACTCTTTATACCTATCACCTCCCAGCTTCTTACTTTATTCCTCCTTCCTCTCTCCCCCCCACTTCACCTGGTTTCACCTATCACCTTCAAACTTATTCTTCTACCTCCTCCCCTCACCACCTTATTTTGGCTTCTTCCCTCTTCCCTTTCAGTCACGATGAAGGGTCTGTGCCCAAAACGGTGACTTTTTATTCTTTCCACAGATGCTGCCTGACTTGCTGAGTTCCTCTGTCATTTTGTGAGTGTTGCTCAGGATTTCTAGCATCTGCAAAATCTCTTGTATTTTATGATATAGTTAAAATTTTTGTTATTCTTGCTGTGAGCTTGCTAGGAATTGAAAGAATGAAATACAGCTTCAACTTTTTTGAATAACTTGGATATTGCTTTGAAACATTAATGGTTTTTCTTTAGGTATAAAACCCTTTCAGTGCGACAGATGTGGGAAAAAGTTCACAAGAGCATACTCCTTAAAGATGCATCGTCTGAAGCATGAAGGCAAGCGATGTTTCCGATGCCAGATTTGCAGTGCAACGTTTACTTCCTTTGGGGAATATAAACACCATATGCGAGTTTCAAGACACATTATCCGAAAGCCAAGGATCTATGAGTGCAAAACATGCGGAGCCATGTTTACTAATTCTGGAAACCTAATTGTGCACCTGAGGAGCCTGAACCATGAAGCATCTGAATTAGCTTCCTATTTCCAGAGCAGGTATGGCCCAACAGTTAAATGTATCTTTTTAAAATTAAAAATGCCACATCCCTTTGCTTGAATAATTTAACCTACACTGGTTAAACAGGTAAAAGTTGATGATTAAAAGTTTGACATTATGAATTTGTTTCGTAGGAGTGAGAAAATATGAGAGGATCCAAAATTATGTTCTAGTAATAAATCTAGTAAGAAATTGAAATTAAGTTATGTAAAGTTTAGTTAGAGTTGGAAGTTGTTACTTCGAGGTTTTGAAATGAATGACTTTAATGTTAGGTAAGGTGGAAAGCAATGCTGCAGGAATTTGAATAATGAGTTTCATGTGGTGCTTAAACATCAGCATGATAACTGTATGGAATGATCAGTTTCTGTGCTGTACATCTCCACCACATCACATTGTGCATCTCTGAGGATGGTAGGTAAGCCAGAGTTTTATGTAAGCCTCTTTAGCAATTCCTAAGTGCTTAATTATTACAATGATTTCGCATTTATCCTATTTACGAAGCAAGTTTATTGCAAATCATTCTGTATTTGAGATCTTCTGACTTTAGAAGTAGGCTTTACACAAGTTTGAACTAATGATTATTTTATCCTTAGCAGCCAATATAATTATAAATTTGATTTGCATTTTCCATATGTTTAGATCTGAAATCACTTCAAGGATTAAGATCCCCAAGTCTTTGAAAATCATTTAAAGGGAGAGAGCAATCTAGTAACATTAAACATACTCTTATTATAAAGTCTTGCCCCAGATTTTAAAAAATTGGAGAATTAAAAATAAGTGGCAAGAATTGAACAGAATACTCAGCTACTGTGACTATAGCATCATAGAATTCCAGTATTGGTCATATTTAGAGCTGGGCATGACCAGCAAAGCTGGGAATAATTGTCCTTGAGAAGGTGATGATGATAGTAATGGTAATCTAGACAACTTCTGAGAGCATCCAATAGCCAACCATATGATTGGGTCAGGAGTTGCACAGAGGCCAGAAAGGGAAAGAATGGCAGATTTCTCCCCTGGAGGATGTTAATGGACCAGATGGGTTCTTATGGTGATCCATAATTTTACATGGCCGTCATTACAAAGACTATTTCATGATATTTAATTATTTACCAATTTTAGATTCTACATCTGCTGAGGGGCAATTTGAAATTTTGTGTCTGGATTACCAATTTAGTAACTTAATCATTGCCCTCCCACCATTCCAAATCTATCCTACTGAGCATTCTAAGCATTGATTTCGTTAAAATTCACCTTTGGCTAATTTTGAATCCATTTAATCAATTTATTAACAATTCTTTTTTTCTTGTGCCCTTCAATCCACATTTGACCAAAGTAAATTTCAGTAACCATCTGAGAAATTTCTGTTCAAGTTCACTGACTTTTCTTAATTCAAGTCATTAATTAAAGTTATTCATGTTCCACCAGTAATCCCTGTGACAATTCAATTATGTGACATATTGGCCATGTTATTGTAACCTTTAGAACAGCGATCAGGAGGAATTTCTTGAGGCAGGGGGTGGTGAATCTGAAATTCATTGCCACAGACACTAAGTCATTGGATGTATTTCTAAGCAATGATTTATAAGGGCATCAAAGGGTACGGATGGAAGGCAGGAAAATGGGGTTGAGAAGGATATGGTCAAACACCGAGAAGACTTGATGGGTGAATTAATGCCCAGGTTTGCCTTCATTCCACGTTGTTTTGATCTTAACTAGAAGGTCTTGATTTTGTGGTAATTGCCAGTCGTTCCACGTGCACGTGTATTGTCAGATGCTTACTGATAGATGACCAAGTGTCAGTTTGCTCCACTGCTGAACTCCATTTTGAGTGGAACAGTAGAATTTTACCATGTTGAATGCAAGATTTGCAATCCTGTTAGTTTCTATAAGAATTATAAAGCTAAGGGGAAGGCATTTTTAAATTGTTACTTTAGTTAAGTCTTAAACTAATTGTTTTCAGTTTGTTTGAAATTCCCTATTTTTTAATTGAAGTTACTCAATGTCAAACATTTAAAGAAATACAAATGAATCCCCAGATTTTACAACAGATAGCTGGAAATGTTGCTTTGTTGTCAAAGCTATCAGGAACATTGGTGATATTGCTTCTCCAGTGCAATGATGAGAGTCCCTGCTATCATCAAACACACAGCATAGAATACAACAGCACAGTCCAGACTCTTCGGCTCACAATGTTGTGCCAACCCCTTTACCTACTCTTAGACCAATCTAACCCTTACCTCCCACGTAATCCTAGGCACGAATGTGATACTGAGGCTTTATAAGGCATTGGTCAAACCACACTTGCAGTATTGTGAGCAGTTTTGGGCCCCTTATCTAAAAAAAAAGGTGTGCTGGGATTGGAGATGCTCCACAGAAGGTTCATAAGAATCATTCTGGGAATGAAAGGGTTAATGTATGAGGAGTGTCAGATGGCTCTGAGCCTGTATTTGCTGGAGTTTCTTAATAGGGAGAGGGTAAAAAATCTCATTGAAACCTATTGAAAAGCCTAGGCAGAGTGGATGTAGAAAGTATAGTGGGTGAGTCTAGGACCAGAGAGCACAGCCTTAGAATAGAGGGACTTCCATTTAGAACAGAGATGAGAAGGAATTTCTTTAGCCAAAAGGTGGTGAATCTGTGGAATTCATTGCCGCAGAAGGCTGTAGAGGTCAAATCATGAGTATATTTAAAGCAAAGGTTTATAGATTCTTGATTAGGAAGCATATCAAAGATTACGGGGAGAAGGCCGGAGAATGAGGATGTGGGGGATGATAAATCAGCCATGATGGAATGGTGGAACAGACTTGATGGGAGTGGCCTGATTCTGCTCCTGTGTCTTATTTTAACCTTCAAGCATGGTGCTGTAGTCCACTAGCCTTTGATGAACAAGATGTAACATTGAGGTCTACTAAGGTGTGAGGAGACCTAGTCAGTGATTGTAGATTTGGCTCTATTTTGTGTGGAACCTCTTTAATACCTTTGATCAATTGTCTGTTATCCAAGTTTTTCTTGACTGAATAGGAAGCATGTCACGGATGAAGACCCAAGTGCAGATTTTGATAAGGCATAAGATTGTGTCTCATCCCAGAAAACTATATTTTTTGTTTATCAATCAATGATTTAATGAGGATTTTTTAATGGTGTAAACTGGGAGCAGGAGTGAGTGCCATTGCTGTTACAAAGGGAAAAAGTACTAGGTAAATTCAAAGGTTTTAATGTGGATAAGTCACCTGGACCAGATGGACTACATCCCAGAGTCCTGAGAGGTTGCTGAAGAGATGACGGATGCATTGGTCATGATCTTTCAAGAATCACTTGATTCTGGCATGGTCCCGGAGGACTGGAAGATTGCAAATGTCACTTCACTCTTTAAGACGGAAGGAAGGCAAACAAAAGGAGATTATAGCCCAGTTAGTCTAACCTCTGGTTGGGAAAGTGTTGGAGCTTACTATTAAGGATAAGGATGAGGTTTCAGGGTACTTGGAGGCTCATTATGAAATAAGTCAAAGTGAGCATGGTTTCTGTAAAGGTAAGTCTTGCCTGACAAATCTGTTAGTTCTTTGAGGAAGTAACAAGCAGGGTGGACAATGTCATTTACTTGGATTTTCAGAAGGTGTTTGATGAGGTGCCCCACACGAGGCTACTAAACAAGATAACACCCTGTGGTATTACAGGAAAGATACTGGCATGAAAAGAGGGAAGGCTGACAGCCAGGAGGCAGTGAGTAGGAATAAAGGGGGCCTTTTTTGTTTGACTGCCAGTGACTAGTTGTGTTTCTCAGGGGTCAGTATTGGGACTGCTACTTTTCACATTGTCAATGATTTGGATAATGGAATTACAAAGAAGGGAAAATCTGCAGATGCTGGAAATCTGAACAACACACACAAAATAATGGATAATGGAATTAATGGCTTTGTGGCAAAGTTTGCGAATGATACGAAAATAGGTGGAGTGATAGGTAATGCTGAGGAAGCAATGCAGCAGGACGTAGACAAATTGGAAGAATGGGGGGGAAAGCAGGCAGATGGAAAACAGTATTGGGAACTGTATAATAATGCAGTTTGATAAAAAGGAATAATAGTGCAGACTATTATCTAAATGGGGAGAAGGTTCAAACATCAGAAGTATAGAGGTACTTGGGAGTCCTTGTCCAAGACTCCCAGAAGGATAATTTACAGGTTGAATCTGGTAAAGAAGTTAAGTGCAATGTTGGCATTTATTTCAAAGGGAATAGAATACAACAGCAAGGAGATAATGCTGAAGCTTTATAAACCACTAGTCAGGCCACACTTTAGTATTGTAAACATTTTTGGCCCCATATCTCAGAAAGGGTGTGTTGTCATTGGAGAGGGTTCAGGCGAGTTTCACAAGGATGATTCCAGGAACGAAGAGGTTAACATATTAGGAGCATTTGGCATCTCGTTGGAACTTAGAAGAATTTGGGGGGGGGGGGGGTGGAATCTCATTGAAACCTACCGAATGTTGAAAGGACTAGATAAGGTGGATGTGGAGAGGATGTTTCCTTTGGTGGGGGGTAGCCATAACTAGAGGGCACAGCCTCAAAATTGAGGGGCAACCTTTTAGAACAGAGGTAAGTATTAGCCAGAGAATAGTGAATCTGTGTAATGCTCTGCCACAGACTGCGGTGGAGGCCAAGTCTGTGGGTGGAAGTTGAAAGTTTCCTGATCGGTCAGAGCATCAAAGGATATGGCGAGAAGGTAGGTATATGGGGTTGAGTGGGATCTGGGATCAGCCATGATGGAATAGTGTAGCAGACTTGATAGGCTGAATGGCCTAATTCTGCTCCTATGTCTTAATGGTCTTGTAGTATGATGGAGGGTTAAGTGGGACACATCGGGACTGAGTAACAAATTATGTATTTAAATGAAATACCGATCAAATTAGAACACTGCCAAATCTACTACAGTACTATAAAACTGTATTAATTCCTAATAGCTATCAACAGAAGAATTCATCCAGTGTATGCTGCCAGGTTCTTTTGATTGACTGTAAATAGATATTTTGATCCCAAAGGAAATTGCAATGTCACAGTAGCATTTCAAGTGCACAGATATATACAAATATTAGGAGAGAAGTAATAAAGAATAAAAAATAAGTTACTTCAAGCAGTCTAACAGGAGGAGGTCATCACTTCCCTAGCTATAGATTGACTCATTATAGAGCCTAATAGCTGAGGGTAAGGATGACCTCATATAGCGCTCTTTGGAGCAGCACAATTGTCTTAGTCTATTACTAAAAGTGCTCCTCTGTTCAGCCAAGGTGGTGTGCAGAGGGTGAGAAACATTTTCCAGAATTGCCACATTTTGTGTAGGGTCCTTTGTTCTACAACAGCTTCCAGTGTGCCCAGTTTGACTCCTATTAATGGAGCTATTGCCCCAGCACACCATCGCAAAGACGATAATACTGGCAACAACGGATTGGTAGAACATGTGAAGGAGAAGCCTGCATGCTCCAAAGGATCTCAATTGTCTCAGGAAGTAGAGGTGACTTTGGCCCTTCTTGTACTCAGCCTTTGGTGCTGTACTCAATTCTATCATCCAGGTGCACCCCCAGATACTTATAGGTCCTCACCACATCCACATCCTCACCATCAATGAATAAAATCAGCGTAGAATAGTGCAATCATTTCATTTTCACTTTTGGCAGTTTTTTTCTGGCATCTCCAAGCTGGAATCCTCAGTGTCTAACTGCTTGTTTTTTGCCAACTATCAACAAAAATCACTTTTTTGAAGACAAACACACGCAAATAATGCTATTTAAAAACTGTTCATTCTAAGCACTGTGTAGTGTCTTAACAGTCACACAAGTACACGACTGGCACGAGTTAGAAACTTTGGCAACCGTTTCCTGTTCCAAATAAGCGGCTGCCCTGATTAAGCAATGGCTCAATTAATTGGAATCCACTGTACAATAAACACACATTCCCAGTCACTCCGTAGTTACAAACAGCAAATTATTACTAAATTGAAAAAGTTAATACCCAACTAGGATAGCTTATATTGAGATAGGGCTTTTATATTTTTCTCTAGTTTCCATTCGGTTGTCAATTTTTTGGTGGGAAGAAATATTGAATAAGATGTATTTTTTTAAATTTAAAACTCTTAGTTGGAATATTTTGTCATTAATATTTCTGAATGATCTCAAGGTGTACAAGTTCAATGTTAGTGGGTACACATAACAAGATTTTGATGGACTTCACTTGGACATAAATGGATGTAAGTTAATGAAGGATCCTGTGAAAGCAACATTTCTGCGTTACATCTGTCACAAATACGGCTTATATTAGGAAAAATATGCACCAATTTATCTTTGGACATATAAGACCTGTGTACTATCTTAAACTGAATTAAGATATGGCGTGTGCAGATAGATGTTTTACTTCATTGATTGTCTGAAAGTGAGTATTGAAGTTCTACTTCCCAGATGCCTTGAACCCTATTATTAGGCGACATGCGAGCATTCATTAACTGTTTATAAATGATAGCTATTAATCGTTTGTGAAAAGGTTTAAGCTGAAAAATAGCATAAGCCAAATTTAAAGAGCAGGCCAAGGGGTAATTCGGTAAAAAATCACGTAAAAAATTCCTAACCTGTAAATATCTGAAAAAATCTGTATTAGAGATATCTTATTTATCCATTAACTGTGAAAAGGACATTAAACAGTCCTGTAAAAACAAATCTGAAAAAGTTTTTATACCCTTAATTTTCCATGTTAAAAAAGCCTTATCCAAAGTTGATGGTTTAAAAATGAAATTAGAATAAATATTACTAGAAAGTAGAAAATCATTTAATTCAAAAAATCTAATAAACTGAAACCAAATTTTTAAAGTATGTTTAACAATAGGGTTGAGAGCTTGTCTACCTATTCTGGAGAGCGAAAACGAAAGAGGAGCTCCTAATAAAGAAGCTAACAAAAACCCCATTACTAAATTTTCCTCCAACTGTAACCATGAAGGGTGATCTTGGTCATCTATATCATAAGTCCAAAAAGTAATATAATGAATATTAATTGCCTAATAATAAAATCTAAAGTTTGGTAGAACCAGTCCTCCATCTTACTTTTGGTTTTTGCAATAAAAGTTTATTCACTCTAGAGCTTTTGTTATTCCAAACATAAGACAAAATCAGAGAATCTATTTTATCAAAAAATGTTTTTGGAACAAAAGAGGGAACTGCTTGAAATATATATAAAAATTTCAGTAGTATAACCATTTTTATAGCATTTATTCGACCTATCAATGACATCGACATAGGTGACCTTTTAGAAAGCGCCTGTTGAGTACTGTAGATTTCGCACTACAGAGCGCACCTGATTAAAAGCCGCTGGCTCTAATTTTAGAAAGAAAATCAATTTTGTACTTGTACAAGCCGCACCGGATTTTAGGCCGCAGGTGTCCCACGTTGTAATATGAGATATTTACACAGAAAGATACTACACGTGAGGATTTTTTAACTTTTAATTAAATCCATATGGTAACATAAACAAATACATATTGCAAATGCTTTTTTTCGAACCGTGCCTCTAACACGGCTACTTTTAAATATACATACGTATCGGTAACACACAAATTACGTTGCGTATACTTTTTTACTGAACAGTGCACGAACAACATTCCAATATCTCCTTAGGACTGGTAAAAAAATATATATACTGCAGCCTACCAGGAAAAGTTATTGATCGCCTTTAACTTAAAAGCAGCGTTTTCGATCGGGTCTAATGCCGCTCCCCCCCACCTTCCCGTTTATCGCAAACCGGTATTTCCCACAAGACGCAGCGAAACCGGATGTGACGTCATAGTATCCCGGGATGTAGTACTTCTAACTTTAACTAGAAAATACTAACAAATGAATTACTAAGCGAAAATATTATAAACTAAATAACTGCCATAAAGGCAGCACAATGCTTTTCTTCGAGTGTTTTCCATGTTGATGAGGGTGAGTACAAATGACTGATTTACAATAATTTAATTGTGAAAGTGCGCTTGATTTATCGTACAATTTCATTGGACCTCTGTGAACTACTCATCAATTTTATTGGTCTACTGTTACGAGGCAAAATGTTTTTGGCGGCATGAAAAAAAATCATGCATTAGCCGCACCGTAGTAAAGGCCGCAGTTCAAAGCTGTTCAAAATGTGGGGAAAAAGTAGCGGCTTATAATCCGACATCTACGGTATATTCAACTAAAGGGGAGAAATTATGCCTATATAGGTCTTTAAACTTTTTAGTAATTTTGATACCAAGGTAAGTGAAATGGTTTTTGGCAATATTAAAAGGTATTTGATCATAATAATCAGAATAATTATTAATAGGAAATAATTCACTTTTATTTAAATTAAGTTTATATCCAGAAAAATACCAAATTCCATAAATATAGATAACATAAAAGGAATAGATTTCCTAGGATTTGAAATGTAAACTAATAAATCATCCACGTATAATGAAACCTTATGTAATTTATCCCCTCTCTTAATACCCTGCACAGAATTAGAATCCCTAAGAGCAATAGCAAGTGGTTCTAAAGCCAAATTAAATAATAAAGGACTAAGGGGACAGCCCTGACGGGTACCTCTATATAATCTAAAATAAGGAGACTTTTGATTATTAGTTATAACCGCAGCTACCGGGGCATGATAAATCATTTATCGTTTGATCGTTTGAGATAACATTAGGCAAGATATTCTCAAGCCTATTTGCTAGAATCTTAGAGAGGATTTTAAAATCTACATTCAATAAAGAAATGGGTCTGTAGGATACACATTCCAGTGGGTCTTTTCCTTTTTTTGGAATCAATGAAATTAGTGCCTCATAAAAAGTTTTAGGAAGGTTCCCAGAGGATGTAGAATCAGTAAACGTTTGATGAAGATGTGGTATAAGCATTTCATGAAAAGTCTTGTAAAATTCTGCCGTATAACCATCAGGTCCCGGAGCTTTACCTAATTGCATAGAGGATATAGCCTTGGCTATCTCCTCTTGTTTAATAGGTGCATCTAACATATCAATATCTTGAATTGAAATTTGAGGTATGTTTAGCCTTTGCAAAAATCTATTCATAATAATAGTGCTATCAGAGAATTCAGATTTATAAAGATTAGAATAGAAGTCCATAAGTATCTTATTAATTTCATAAGGATTTCTGTTTCTGTTCTATCTGGTCGACGAATTTTTAAAATCTGTCTTCTGACCATCCCAGCCTTTAACTGACCCGCTAAAAGCTTAGCAGATTTTTCCCTATGTATATAAAATAAACTTTTAGATTTAAAAATTTGCTGTTCAATGGGAAAGGTCAGAAGCAAATCATACTGTGATTGAAGTATGACCCTTTCTGTATATAGGTCTTCAGTAGGTTTAACCGAATACGCTTTATCTGTTTAATTTTATTGATAAGCACTGACAATTCCGCTTTAGTTTTCTTTCTCAAAGCTGCTGAATATGAGATTATCTGCCCTCTAAGAAAAGATTTCAACGTGTCCCATATAACCAGATTTGACATTCCTTCAGTTGTGTTAAATTCAAAAACTATAGAAATTTGCTCCTTAATAAAATTAACAAAAGCTGGATCCTGTAACAATACGGGATTCAGTCTACACTGTGACATTTTCAAAAATCTTGGATCATTTATATTGGATCATTTTTCTCAATAAATTAACAAGTATAATGTTTTTGTGTTATATATTTAATTGGATTCTCTTTATCTAGTTTTAGGACCTGTGAAATTCTGATCATGTTTTAGGCCATATTTATGCAGAAATGGAGAAAATTCTATCAGGGTGACAAACTTTCTAGCACCACTGTACATCACTGAGATTTGTTTTCTTGTGGGCATACACAGTAAATCCAAGAAACTAAATAGAATCAATCAATGAAAGACCACACCTAACAGGATTGACAAACAACCAATGTGCAAAAGACAACAAATTGTGCAAATATGAAAGAGAAAAACAATGATAAAATGAATTGTTTTGTTCAGGTTGTACAAGTGCCCAAGTTAGACAACTCAGCCCCTTGAGATTATGGTTGATCTGATTTCAGTCTTAGCTCTGCATTCTGGCCCCTGGTAACTTTGCTTTTCCTGCCTAACCAAGTATCTATCCATATCATTTTTAAAAAAAGATTCAAGGCCTATCTGCACTCTGCCTTTTGAGGAAGACAGTATCAAAAAACTGTTGTCCTCCGAAGAAAATATTTTAATTTTATTTTATTTTAGAAATACAGCACAGAACAGGCCCACCTGACCAAATGGGCTGTACTGCCCAGCAACCTGTCTATTTAACACTAGTCTAATCACAGAACAATTTGCAGTGACGAGTTAACCTACTAACTAGTACACCTTTGGACTGTGGGAGGAAACCGGAGTACCTGGAGGAAACCCATGAGGTTCATGGGAAGGACGTACAAACTTCTTACAGAGGGCACTAGAATTGAACTCCGAACTCCAGTGCCCGAGTTGTAATAGCATGTACTAACCAGTACGTTACCATGGTGCCTCTTGTCTTATTTTAACTGGGGACTCACTTATTAAATTGTGACCCCTAGTTTTAGATTCTCCTGCAGGACAAAACATCCTCTCTTCAAGAGTCCTCCTAATCTTGTGTGTATCAATTAAGTCTTCCAAACTCCAGCTGAATCAGCCTAGCTTGTTTCTGAAAACAACTTGCACATTCCAGCTATTAGTCCAGGAAACCACCTCTGACCTGCTTCTAGATTCTTCATTCATTCTTCAGTCATTCTTCAGTATTTGAATTAAAGGAGAATAAAATGATTGTTACTCTGCATCTGATGCAGCATACAGGAAAACACTAAGCTTAAAGAATCTAATTTTTAAAAAATACAAAAAAACCACAATAAATAAAAAAATAAAAGCAATCCATTAAAACAAAATGTACAATTGACTTATATACATTGTCTGAACGTATGTACATAAAGTGACGCTAGGTAGTTAATATGTAGTGGTGGTGGGGTGAGTTCATGGGTGGAGATGACAGCTTGGGAAAAGTAACTGTTTTTGAGTCTAGTGGTCCTGGTGTGGATGTTGCGTAGCATTTTTTGTGCTGGCAGTGGGATAAACAGTCCACGAGCAGTGTGGGTAGGATCCTTCATGATGTTACTGCCCTTTTTGCATAATATTGCAAGACTGATGAAGGGTCTCAGCCTGAAACATTGGCTCTATTCCTTGTCATGGATGCTGCTTGACCCACTGTGTTCCTCCAGCATTTTGTGTTTGTGTTACTCTGGATTTCCAGCAGCTGCAGAATCTCTTGTGTTTACATAGTGTAGACAGTTCTGTAGAAGCCATCTTCTGTTGCAATTCTTATCTGTCCTCACTATCTTAGGTGTGAATTTGTTTTTGTAATCTTGGTATAAGCATTGGAGAGAGATAGGAACAGACAAGTTAGGGAAACGTTTAATTGAAGTAAGGGAAAATATGAGGCTATCAGACAGGAACTGGAAGCATAAATTGGAAACAGATGTTCTCAGGGAAGCATATGGAAGAAATGTGGCAAGTGTTCAGGGGATATTTGCATGGGTTTCTGCATAGATACATTCCAATGATGGTAGGGCACAGGAACCATGGTGTACATGGCTGTTGTAAATCTAGTCAAGAAGAAAAGAAGAGCTTACAAAAGGTTCAAAAAGTTAGCTAATGATAGAGATCTAGAAGATTATAAGGCTAGCAGGAAAGAGTTTAAGAATGAAATTAGAAGAGTCAGAAGGGGACATGAGGAGGCCTTGGTGGACAGGATTAAGGAAAACTCCAAGGTATTGTACAGGTATGTGATGAGCTAGAGGATAAGATTTAAGAGAATAGGACCAATCAAGTGTGACAGTGGAAAAGTGTGTATGGAACCAGAGGAGATGGCAGAGGGACTTAATGAATACTTTGCTTCAGTATTCACTACTGAAAAGGATCTTGGCAATTGTAGGGATGACTTGCAACAGACTGAAAAGCTTGAGCATGTAGATATTAAGGAAGAGGATGTGCCGGAGCTTTTGGAAAGCATCAAGTTAGCTAAGTCAATGGGACTAGATGGGACGTACCCCAGGCTACTGTGGGAAGTGAGGGAGGAGATTGCTGAGCCCCTGGTGATGATCTTTGCATCAACAATGGGGATGGGCGAGGTTCCGGAGGATTGGAGGCTTGCAGATGTTGTTCCCTTATTCAAGAAAGGGAGTAGGAATAGCCCAGGAAATTATAGACCAGTGAGTCTTACTTCAGTGTTTGTAAAGTTGATGGAGAAGATCCTGACAGGCAGTATTTATGAACATTTTGAGAGGCATAATATGATTAAGAATAGTCAGCATGGCTTTGTCAAAGGCAGTTCGTGCCTTATGAGTCTGATTGAATTTTTTAAGGATGTGACTAAACACATTGATGAGGGTAGAGCCATAGATGTACTGTATATGGATTTTAGCAAGGCATTTGATAAGGTGCCCCATGCAAGGCTTACTGAGAAAGTAAGGAGGCATGGGATCCAAGGGGACACTACTTTGTGGATCCAGAACTGGCTTGCCCACAGAAGGCAAAGAGTGGTTGTCGGCGGGTCATACTCTGCATGGAGGTCGGTCACCAGTGGGGTGCCTCAGGGATCTATTCTGGGACCTCTATGTGATTTTTATAAATGACTTGGATGAGCTAGTAAATTTGCTGATGACACAAAGGTTGGGGTTGTTAATAGTGTGGAGGGCTGTCAGAGGTTACAGCGGGACATTGATAGGATGCAAAGCTGGGCTGAGAAGTGGAAGATGGAGTTCAACCTAGATAAGTGTGAAGTGGTTCATTTTGGTAGGTTGGATATGATGGCAGAATATAGTATTAATGGTAAGACTCTTGGATCTTGGGGTCTGAGTCTATAGGATGCTCAAAGCAGCTGCGCAGGTTGACTCTGTGGTTAAGAAGGCATACGATGGGATGAGTTTATCAATCACGATTTATCAATCGTGGGATTGAGTTTAAGAGCCGAGAGTTAATGTTGCAGCCATATCGGACCCTGGTCAGACCCCACTTGGAGTACCGTGCTCAGTTCTGGTCGCCTCACTACAGGAAGGACGTGGAAGCCATCGAAAGGGTGCAGTGAAGATTAACAAAGATGTTGCCTGGATAGGGGAGCATGCCTTATGAGAATAAGTTGAATGAACTCAGCCTTTTCTCCTTGGAGCGGTGGAGGATGAGAGGTGACCTGGTAGAGGTGTACAAGATAATGAGAGGCATTGATCGTGTGGATAGTCAGAGGCTTTTTCCCAGGGCTGAAATGGCTAGCACGAGAGGGCAGAGTTTTAAGGTGCCTGGAAGTAGGTACAGAGGAGATGTCAGGGGTAAGTGTTTTACGCGGTGAGTGTGTGGAATGGGCTGCCAGCGGTGGTGAAAACGATAGGGACCTTAAGAGACTCCTGGATGGATACATGGAGCTTAGAAAAATAGGGGGCTATGGGTAAGCCTAGTCGGTCATTCTAAGGTAAGGACATGTTCAGCACAGCTTTGTGAGCCGAAGGGCCTGAATTGTGCTGTAGGTTTTCTATGTTTCGATATCTGAGTAGTATGCTACAGAATATTTTAGTGGGGCAAAATATACATTTTACATTTTGGTTTAAATGGGCTCCCTAAAAGTGTAGAACTTGACAGCTTAAGTAACACTCTCTCCAGTGAAACCAGTTTTAAATTCATTTAGAAATTGTATAGTACCCAGAGTTCGTTTTGTTCCACGTTTCTGATTTACTCCATATTCATCTCAATATTATTGAGCTATTCTTCAGGAGTTTAGAACCAACTCTGATCCTTTATATTTGGAAAAGGTTTCAGTTTGGATTTCTGCTATGTGTTATGTGAATGGTAATGTTTAATTCTTAAGTTAGGGAAGGAATGAATAGAGCTAAACATGCTGCTTTAAAAAGTTCTGTAAATTCTTGGAATGCTCTAAGGTTACTGTATTTATGTTGCTTTTCTTTTAATTCATGGGATGTGGAGAATTCTGGCATCTGTTTAATTCATGTTGAAATCTCAAGTTTTTTTTTCCCTATTGCACATTTAAAAGAAAAGTACAAATAGAATATAGCTTTGGCTTTATGGATGTGAGGTGGAAGATGCATCTCTACCAAATGGAAGTAAGGCGCTTTTTCCCTCCACTGGCATGCAGGTCACCCTTGGAGAAGGTGTAGCTGTTTGATCAGGGTCATGTGAAGCCAAGGGAGCAGGTGGTGAATGGTCACATGAGCAGCTGGAGCATATCACACGTCCTGGTTATGGGACCAGTGATGCCAGGCAGACAATCTCTGAAGAGTATTGATAATGGCTGATAAAGACACTGCCCAGAAGGCAGTGGCAAACCATTTCTGTAGGGAAAAAATTGCAAAGAACAATCATGGTCATGGATAAGACCATGATTACCCACGTCAATACGACATGGCACAAGTAGATGAAGTTTAGCATGTAAAATGTACCTGAAACTTGAGTTCACTGAATTATTAGTACAGCAACATAACAGTTGCACTACAGTACACTCTCCACAAATTTTAGATTTTCAGCCTCTTCATTGAAACATTTATGATGAATGAAAGTTTCCAAGGAATAAATCATTGGTAGCTAACAAACAAAACTTAGAAAATATTTTTATTGAGCAACTAGCAAGCTAGTTCTAATAAAATCTGGGAGTTCTAAAATATAAAAATTTGCCCTCTACATGTTTATAGTTCAGTGTTTTCCTGTTAAATAATAATCCACTACTACAGTTGAGAAAGAAACTCAATTCTCATTTCAAGTTTACCTTTGCTTGTGATTGTTTGTTTTGGCTATTGACAGAAGCAGGTGGAATATAGGCTAAAGTGTTCTAATTGCTTGTTTTCCAGTGACTTCATAGTGCCAGACTACCTGAAACAGGAGCAAGAAGAAGCCCTCGCTCATTATGACATTGGAGACAGTGGTTTTGATAACAATTCAGCAGTGCAAATGCCTGTCATCTCACAGGTATCCTCCACACAGAACTGCGACAGCGCATTTCCCCTTGGGCACTTGGCTGGACTCATGAACAAAGATGATGAAATAATAGAAGAGCAGAAAACAAATGGTTCCGATGTAAATGGAATCCTTGGGGTAAGGGAAGATCTGCATAAGAGGGGTTCTCCAGAGGAAGGACCTCATATCCTTTATAGCTAAATTAAACCTGGTAGTTAAACTTCTGTTCTTTTGGAGAAAGTGCCTGGACCTGGGTCAAATGATTCTTGGAGCTTTTCTTCCAGACTCTGGACATTTATTTAAAATAGGTCAACATTACGTTATTTGTTTATCAAAGGTTTTGGACAAGTCCATGGGCCTTTAGTAAATTGCAAGCACATTAAACCACACATTTCTTAATTCACACAGCTGTCAAGGACTTTGCAAGAAGCTGTGGTACAACTTTTGAACAATATTTAGAGAACTATATCCTCTGACAGTGTTTTACTTTATACTTTAAAGCTGCCAATATTGGATGCCTTGTCACATTGGCATCTGGGAACATATTTTAGAATCAAAGTTTAAAATGCTGCATTGATGGATAACGATCTCATCATGTCATGAAAAATATCAGATGTTTAAATGCTCTCTGACAGAAATAATCTTATGACAGGTGAATTGAATATTCTCTTACAACTAAATTATGTTCACAGGGTAGAAAATTTCAAAATCTTTGCCAGATTATGGGATTTTGTTTTCAGCAAAAAAGTAACTTTGTACAATAAAAATCTTTTTATCAATAAGAATTCAAAGTTGGCATTGTAAATAGAAATACTAGTCTGGATATCTTTTCATGCACCCAAATTATGCCATGTTTCCTTCGATAAAGTCAAATGATCCTTAGTCACCTCGTAACACATACAAGGGAAAGAAAGAGTTTAAAGATATGAGTTATTTGTAGTTGCCTAGCTTTCTGAAGGCCCTTTTACTCTTGTGTTCCTGGTGGTGTTGTCACTGTTTATTCCAGTTCAGGAAAGCAGAACTATATTCAGCATAAGACAGTAAGACAATTGATGTCTTTTGAGTATAAGACTAATGTAGAATAGTTTCTTGGCCAAATGGACTAGAAATGATGCAGTGAACCTTGAGGGGTCAGTCAGAAGTTTGTTTTGGAGCCATTAAATATCTAATTCTGGGCTGTTGCCACCAAAGTGTGATCTTCTTGCATCGACGTGATTTAAAACTGGAAGTATCTGGACATTTTTCCAGTGCATATTTTACTATTAATCTGAAGTAAAAGTGAATGCATATCTTCTTCAGATATGTTTAGCTACTTTTTAGTCTCTTGTAACTTGTGGATGTACGTTGACATTGACACCACAGTTGGTGGCACGTTAGTGAAGAGTATATTCAGGGAGCTTGTTTGCCTTGGCTGTTGTTCAATCAGTAGTTTATTGCAGACTTTTCTAAAACAAGTTTTTTGTGCTAACAGATAACTCGTTTTAAGCTTAAATGTTCAGACTTAGATTTCTACAGCTGTTAAGTTTTTTAACAATCTACAAAATTTGCTGTTTTGTGAAGTGTTCACCTTTTTAAAGGTATTAATTAAAATTGTTGATCCTTTTGTTAACCTGTGCATAGGGTCATGTAATATTTTGACAATCTGAAGGCATGCTGTGATTGATTAAGGCATGTGTGTTTTAATTTTTTTTATTTTTAGTAATGTCTGTAGTCTTGGTATTCAGAATATTTAGAAAGTAGCATTCCTGAGGGGAAAAAAAAGCACAGTTAACATTGATGGTTTAGGCTTATTCAAATAAATGCATTTTGTTATACATTGTCCTGACCAGCAATACTGAAAATACCTGCCTGGGTAGCAGCCAGAATAACCTGTACTGCAATAAACTTAAAAGTATGCTGGAAATGTAGATGGAAGAGCCTCTACCCACTTACTAATATTTGGAGTCTGCCTGAGTATAAGTCTGATCCATGCATTGAATTCATTGTTTCAACTCCTGTTGTTAAAAGTGAATAGTTAATCCAGTTTTTGTGGAAGACAATTACTTGGTGGAAGGATTTTGTATACACAAAGTATCAAATACATTAATATTCTTTAAATGACTGTTCACCATCCCCCAACATTTTGATGATTTCTTCCTTAAGATAATAAAATTGAAGGGCTTTTATGCAATTTCAAATATACTCAATGCCTTGAATTTACTAAGGTCTCATTGCTATATGAATAAAATGCTAATAAGTGAGGGATGGGGCTGATGGGAATATCCTGAGATATGGAATAGGAGGAGACATTTCAGCTCATTGAGTCTGTTGTGTGGAAATATGAAACTAAGTAGACCTGCCACGTACAAGAGATGGGTCTTGCACAATAGTGGATTCACACCATAATATCTGGGTAACCAGCACTGTAACAGTACTGTGTAGTGTTATTTAAATTTGAAAATACCAAATATTATTCTCTGTGTAGAGGCTTTTTAGTTTTGACTGCCAGTATCTTTCTTGCAAGTCTAGCAGAAACTTACTGCAAATGGACAGCAGGATACCTTGTCCATTATGTTAATTGGTTAACTTCTGTACACTGCAGGAGCAATGTAATTGGTAAACCTTTTCCTAGTTGTGATATAGTTTCCTACAGTAGTTAAAGGAAAACAAAATTACATTTACCCTTAAATAAATCAAAAAGCACTTCAAGTAGACATAAAGGAGCCAGTTGCCTAAGTAGGAACATGGTAGCAACAATAGATAGTTGTTAAACTAAGTTGCTATATTGTGTTACATTTATTAATGGTTTATAATTATTTTCCATTATTATTATTATAATGTTTTTATTCCACCAGTGTGGGTGAATGGTTAAATCAACTGTAAATGTTGACCACTATTCAAAACTCAAAAGTAAATTGTTGGTACATTCAGTGATGCTGCAGTAACTGTCCTGTACGTTTATGTGGGCATGGCTGAAGTTAACCATTATTATATGTGTATCAGTAGTACTAAATGCTGACGTGGTTCCTTTGTCCTGTACTCAAAATGTGCATCTTTTAATTGTGTTTATATTATTTTTGCATTCTTTGAAAGTGCAGCACTTTGACACTCTACATTTTGGTGATCTTAAATTCGTGTTCCCATCACTGCCGTTACCTATTTCAAGGACAATAAAGCTGAGCCTTCAGTGTCCCTGTTGCGGTCACCTGCTTGTAAATACTGTATAGTCTGAATGATTTGGAAATATTGTTAATCTGTTGAGCAAAAGATATCGGATGGAATTTTTGATAGTATGATTGCCAGTAAATTGGAATTTTTTTTTGTTTGTATCCTTGTTTTTCACCAGCATGGCCCCATAACAGGAGAATATTGTAAAACATAGCAAAATGAAAACCACACTGCAAAGCTCTGGCTGTGGTTTACTTTATTTATCCTGTTGTGGAGTTTGTCAGTCTATCTCCGTGTGGGTGTGTGAGTGTGCGTGTGCTCGTGCGTGAGTGTGTGTGTGTCTGTATATAAATAGGGAAAAGTTCACATATTCTATTTTCATGCTCATGATGGTCACAAGAGGCAAGTAGCATTGTATAAAGTTTGATAAAAATAATACTGCAGTTGATAATCTGTGTGGAAATTATAAATAAAGCTCTTTACCATTATTTACTGCAAACTGTGTTTCTGTAGAAATTTTTTTTACAGAGTGGTGGATGCATGGAACATCCTTCCAGGGGTGGTGGTAGACACAGATACATTGGGGGCATTTAAGAAACTCTTAGATTGATCTTAAAATAGGTTAACAGGTCACAATAGACAGTAGGTGCAGAAGTAGACCATTCGGCCCTTCGAGCCTGCACCGCCATTTTGAGATCATGGCTGATCAACTACTATCAATACCCGGTTCCTGCCTTGTCCCCATATCCCTTGATTCCCCTATCCATAAGATACCTATCTAGCTCCTTCTTGAAAGCGTCCAGAGAATTGGCCTCCACTACCTTCCGAGGCAGTGCATTCCAGACCCCCACAACTCTCTGGGAGGAGAAGTTTTTCCTTAACTCTGTCCTAAATGACCTACCCCTTATTCTCAAACCATGCCCTCTGGTACTGGACTCTCCCAGCATCTGGAACATATTTCCTGCCTCTATCTTGTCCAATCCCTTAATAATCTTATATGTTTCAATCAGATCCCCTCTCAATCTCCTTAATTCCAGCGTGTACAAGCCCAGTCTCTCTAACCTCTCTGCGTAAGACAGTCCAGACATTGTGAGCAGAATGGCCTGTGCTGTGCTATAATATTCCACAATACAATATAAATAAAATAGTGATCAAGGTTGCTATTTTAAATTTATTTGAATTGAAAATGTACAGTACTGTGCAGAAGTCTTAGCCACCCTAGATTGTTAATATGTTTCAGATGGCACGGCCTCCACAGAGCCCTGATCCTCAACAGCATCGAGGCTGCCTGTGATTACCTGGAGAGACAGAAGTAAGCAAGACGGCAAAGTCTGCAGAAGAATTGCTGCAAATTCTCCAAGATGCTTGGAACAACCTACTAGCTGATTTTCTCATGAAACTGCACAATTGTGTACCTAAGAGAATTGATGCAGTTTTAAAGGCAAAGCATGGTCACACCAAATATTGATTTAGTTTTTCTTATTGTTTACTGCCCTTTATATCTTTTTTGGTATTTGGAAACTTTTCATTTCATTACTTCTGAAAGTATCCTCGCTTTACAGACAGCACACACAAAATGCTGGAAGAACTCAGCAGGCCAGGCAGCATCAATTTTTTTCTCTAGTCCTGATGAAGGGCCTCTGCCTAAAATGTCAACTGTACTCTTTTCCATAGAGGCTGCCTGGCCTGCTGAGTTCTTCCAGCATTTTGTGTGTGTTGTTTGGATTTCCAGCATCTGCAGATTCTCTCTTGTTTGTGATTCACTTTACAGGATTGTTTTTACATGTGCCTAAGACTTGCACAGTATTGTAATGATAAAGAAAGGTTTGTAATTTTTTTGTTAACGTCTATGCAATGTGTGGCACTTGAGCATTTCTACATTTTGTGCTGATTATATACTTGCTTTTGGTGCCTGCTATGTACATTTTCATGATGTTTGAATTTCGGATAACTATAATATAGCATGTTCACTTAATGTTTTTTTCCATTGCAATCATTTCAGAAGTTCTTTTAAAACTAGACCATCCAAATAAATTAGTTTGCAAGTGTCTAAAGGTTTCCAATAATGTACTTCTGACTTTTTTCCCCAGTGCATTAGACTATAATTTGAGTATCTTTCTGGATTTGCAGAATGTCTGACAAAACACATCATGCCCAAGAAACTATCAAGATTAAGCTTTCATCTAGTCAATAATTAAAACTTTTTAAAGCTGTCTTGGAAGAGGTAGGCATTTTAGATGTGAGAAGTTATAAAATTCATTGTAAGCATTTTTAGTATGCATAAGCTTTAAAACACTAATCCACAATTTAATTTACAATTCAATATTTTTGATTATTTTAATCCACAGCCCCTGCAATTTTCTTCCAAACTTTCATTCACTAGTTTCATACCATTTGAGATGAAATAATAAGTGATGTAAAAGAGACGAGACTTACACCTCTGGTCAGGAAGAACGTCATAGCAGCACCTAGAGAAGACATCCAGTGAACTACGGACAATATAGGTCGAACTCGAGAATAAGAAAGATGAAATCATATGATGGAGGTAACAGGGTAGTATAGCGGTAGCTTGATACTTTACAGTGCCAGCAAACTGGGTTCTGTTCCCACCGATGTCCCTAAGAAATTTGTATGTTTTCTGTGTGACTTCACGGGTTTCCTCTGGGTGCTCCGGTTTCCTCCCATGTCCAAAGACGTACGGATTAGTAGGTTAATTGTTTACATTGGCGTAATTGAACGGCGTGGTCTTGTTGGAACGCAAGGCCTGTTAATGCATGGAGCAGGTTTTCTTGGGCCAAATGGACTAATTCTGCACCTACGTGTTATGGTCTTTTTTAAAATAAAGGCCTCCCAATAGAAAGCGGGAGACAGAGGAATGATGCAGTGCCTATAATAAGTATTCACCCCCACCCCCCTTAGAAGTTTTCATGTTTTATTGTTTTACAATATTGAATCAGAGCTGATTTAATTTGGCTTTTTTGATACTGATCAACAGGAAAAGACTCTTTAGTGTCAAAGTGACAACAGATCCCTACAATGTGATTTAAATTAATTACAATTATAAAACACAAAGTAATTGATTGCATAAGTATTTAAGCTCTTCAAGTTGGTATTTAGTAGATGCACCTTTGGCAGCAATTACAACCTTGTGTCTGTGTGGATAGTTCTCTATCAGCTTTGCATATCTGGACACTGAAATTTTTCCCCATTCTTCTTTACAAAACTGCTCAAGCTCTTTCAGATTTCATGGGGATTGTGAATGAAATATCCTTTTCCTGTGTAGCTTTGACTTTATGCTTGGGGTGATTGTCTTGCTAAAATAACAACGTTCTCTCAAGTCGCAGTTCTCTTGCAGACTGCATCACGTTTTCCTCCAGGATTTTCCTCTATTTTGCTGCATTCATTTTACTCTCTACCTTCACAAGCCTTCCAGGACCTGCTGCAGTAAAGCATCCCCACAGCATGATGCAGCCACCCCATGCTTCGTGGTGGGGATGGTGTGTTTTTGATGATGTGCAGTGTTTGGCTTACGCCAAACATAGCATTTAGTCTAATAGCCAAAGAGCTCAATTTTGGTTTCATCAGACCATAGAACCTTCTTTCAGCTGACTTCAGGCCTCCCACATGCCTTCTGGCAAACTAGCTGATATTTCATATGAGTTTTTTCAACAGTGACTTTCTCTTTGCCAATCGCCTATAAAGCTGCGACTGGTGAAGCTCCCAGGCTACAGTTGTTGTATGCACAGTCTCTCCCATCTCAGCCATTGAAGCTTGTAACTCCTCCAGAGTTGTCATAGGTCTCCTGGTGGCTTCCCTCACTGTCACCTTCTTGCACGGTAACTCAGTATTTGAGGATGACCTGCTCTAGACAGATTTACAGTTGTGCCATATTCTTTCCTTTTTTTTTTGATGATTGACTTGACTTTACTCCAAGGTATATTCATTGACTTGGAAATTTTCTTGTATCCATCTCCTGACTGGTGCTTTTCAATAACCTTTTCACGAAGTTGCTTGGAGTGTTCTTTTGTCTTCATGGTGTAGTTTTTGCCAGGATACTGACTCACCAGCAGTGGGACCTTCCAGACACAGGTGTATTTTTACTACCATCAATTGAAACACCTTGACTGCACACAGGTCTCCAAAAACAGATCTCCATTTAACTAATTATGTGACTTCTAAAACCAGTTGGCTGCGCCAATGATGATTTGGTGTGTCATGTTATTTATGCAATCAATTATTTTGTGTTTTATATTTGTAATTAATTTAGATCACTTTGTAGAGATCTGTTTTCACTTTGAAACAAAAGAGTCTTTTTCTGATGATCAGTGTCAATAAAACCAAATTAAATCCACTGTCATTCAATGTTGTTAAACAATAAAACATGTAAAGCATCGTGTTAACCACTGCACTGCCATGCCACTCTACAGTTGAGATCCCAGAGGACTGGAGAATGGCCAGTATTATACCCCTGGTTATAGGGATAAACCAGGAAATTATAGCTGGTGACCTTAATAACAGGGATAAGCAGCATGTCTTTGTGTGGGACAGGTTATGTCTTACAAATTTAACTGAGATTTTTGAAAAGGTAAAAAAGATAATCTTTCAGGGTAGGGCAGTGGATGACATAGAGTTTCTCTGTAATTTCAGCCATCTCCAACGGGATCCCACCACCAAATGCATCTTGCCTTCGCCTCCCCCGCCCCAAGGATCGCTCCCTGCGTGACTCCCTTGTCTATTGGTCCCTCCCCACTGATCTCCCTACTGGCACTTATCTTTGCAAGCAGAATAAGTGCTACACCTGCCCCTATACCACCACCTTCACTACCAAACAGCCCTTTCATGTGAGGCGACACTTTACCTCTGAGTCTGTTGGGGTCATCTACTGTTTCTGGTTCTCCCTGTGTGGCCTCCTGTACATCGGTGAGACCTGATGTAGATTGGGAGACCACTTCACTGAGCACTTACAATCTGCCTGCCAGAAAAAGTGGGATCTCCCAGTGGTCACACATTTTAATTCTACTTCCCATTCCTGCTCTGACATGTCAGTCATTGGCCTCCTCATCTATTGTGATGAGGCCGCACTCAGGTTGGAGATATAACACCTTATATTCTGTCTGGGTAGCCTTTGACCTGATGGCATGAACATTGATTTCTCAAACTTCCGGTAATTTCGGCGCCCTCCTCTCCTTCACCATTCCCAGTTTCCTTTAACCTCTCTCACCTTATCTCCTTAACTGCCCAACACCTCCCTGTGGTGCTCCCCCCACCTTTTCTTTCTTCCACGCCTTCTATCCTCTCCTATCAGATTCCCCCTTCTCCAGCCCTGTATTTTTTTCACCAATCAACTTCCCAGCTCTTCACCCCTTTTTCCCCACCCCACCCTGGCTTCACCTATCATCTTGTGTTTCTTCCTCCAACCTTTTAACTGACTCCTTTTTTTCTCCAGTCCTGATGAAGGGTCTCAGCCCGAAACATCGACTATACCCTTTTTCATAGATGCTACCTGGACTGTTGAGTTCCTTCAGCATTTTGTGTGTGTTGCTTGGATTTCCAGCATCTGCACATTTTCTCTTGTTAAAGATGCTGTTTTGATTGGAGGTCTGTGACTAGTAATGAAAATGACTTTAGGTAAGTTTAAGATAACACAAAAATTGGAGATGTCGATCATGAGGAAGGTTGTCAAAGGTTAAGCAGGACAGATGGAAATGTGGGCAGAGAAATGGCAGAAGGGATTTTATCTGGATAAGTGTGAGATGTTGCACTGGGCTGTAAAATGTGTGAGGAAGGTTGTCTGCGTCCAAAGAGAGTATTAGTTACAATGACAGGATCGGCTTGAGGAGTAATCTGACAGAAGTATATAAAATAATGAGAGGCGTTGATAGGGTTAATAGAGATGGTTTCATAAGGTGGAAATATCCATATCTGCATCATTCTACTGATGGGCAATAGAGAACATTGTAACAGACTGTATCACTGCACTGAGGTGGACAGGAAGGCTCTACAACGGGTAGTCAAAACCACCCAACGCATCACTGGCACCAGCTTATCCATCGTCAAGGACATGTACTGTATACAGATAGGTGCCGGAAATAAGACAGTAACATCATGAAATTTGTCACCCACACTGGTCATGGGGTGTTTGCCCCACTCCCATCAGGGAGGAAACTACATAGCAGCCACACCAGGACCACCAGACACAAAAACGGTTACTTTCCCCAAGCAGTGAGGCTGTTTGGGGAAAGTAACAGTGAGGCCCTCCACATCCCCAAGAACCACTACTTTATCATTTCCTGTAAGTCATCTTATGTACAGACACTTCTGTGCCTAGTGTCACTTTATGCAATCAATCTATGTATGCAAGCTATTTTACATATTTATATTTATTCTTTCTTTTTAATTATTGTGGTATTGTATTTTTCTGTGCTACATCAGATCTGAAATAACAATTATTTTGTTCCCCTTTACATTTGTGTATTGGAAATGATATTAAGCAATCTTGAATCTTAAAATACTGGAGGGAAAAGTTTAAATGAGGTTTTCCATATGGTTGTAAGACATAGGAATAGAATTCGTCCACTCAGCCCATCTCGAGTCTGCTCCACCATTCCATCACGACTGATTTATTATGCCCCTCAACCCCATTCTCCTCCATATCCCCCCCTGTAACTTTTGACACCCTGACTAAGCAAGAAGCTATCAATCTCTGCTTTAATTATACTCAAGGACGGTCTCCACAGCAGTTTGCAGCAATGAATTCCACAGGCTTACCACCTTCTGGGTAAAGAAATTTCTTCTCATATCTGTTATAAATGGACGTCCCTCTATTCTGAAGCTGTGCCATCCGGACCTAGACTCACCCACTGTAGGAATCATCACCCCCACATCCACTTTGTCTAGGCCTTTCAATATGCAATAGGTTTCAATGAGATCCCCCCTGATTCTTATAAACTACAGCGAGTATGGGCCCAGAGACATCGAACCCTTGCATTCCCAGAATCATTCTCGTGAATTTCCTCTGACCCTCTCCAATGCTAGCACTTCTTGATAAAGGCCCCAAAACGGTTTACAATACACCAAGTGTGGTCTGACCTATGCGTTATAAAGCCTCAGCATCACATCCTTGATCCTCTAGTCCTCTTGAAATGAATGCTAACATTGCATTTGCCTTCCTTACCACTGACTCATCCTGCAAGTTAACCTTTACGGAATTCTGCAGAAGGACTCCAGGACCCCTTGAACACCTGATTTTTGAATTTTCTCTCTGTTTTGAAAATAGTCTATGCCTTTATTCCTACTACTAAAGTGCATGTTCACACACTTCCTTACACTAATTTCCATCTGTCGCTTCTTATCCCATTCTTCTAATCTGTACATCTTCTGCAGCATCCTTGCTTCCTCAACACTACCTGACCCTCCATCTAACTTTGTGTTGTCTGCAAACTTGGCCACAGAGCCATTGATTCCATTATCCAAATCATTTCCATATAACTTGAAAAGAAGCAATCCCAATACCGACCCTTGCAGAATACCACTAGTCACCGGTACCCAACTAAAATAAGCCTCCTTTATACCAACTCTTTGCCTCCTTCCAATCAGCCAATCTTCTACCCATGCTAGTATCTGTCTTGTGCTCTTGTTTAGCAGCCTCATTTGCGGCACCTTGTCAAAGGCTTTTTGAAAATCCAAGTAAACAACATCCACTGACTCTCCTTTGTCTATCCTTGTTATTTCCTACAGAAGAATTCCAACAGAATTTTTAGGCAAAATTTCCCCTTTAAAAAACAATGCTGACTTTGGCCTACTTTATCTTGCACCTCCAAGTACCGCAAAAACTCATCCTTAATAAGGTACTCCAGTGGTAGGAAAGATGTTGAAGTCAATCTATAATTTCCTTTCTTCTGCCTTCTTCCCTTCTAAAAGAGTGGAGTGACATTTGAAATTTTTCAGTCCTCTGGAAAGTCCACAGTGAAGACTGAGCCAAAATATTTATTAAGTTCACCTGCCATTTCTTTGTCCCTCTTTACAGCCTCACTAGTGTCATTTTCCAGCAGTCCAGTATCCACTCTCACTCTTTATATATTTGAAAAAATCTTTTGCTATCTTTGATATTATCAGCTAGCTTACCTTCATATTTCATCTTTTCTCTTCGTGTTTCTTTTAGTTGCCCTCTGTTGCTTTTAAAAGCTTCTGAATCTAACTTACCACTAATTTTTTGCTATATTATATGCCCTCTCTTACTTTTATGTTGTCTTTGACTTCCCTGGTCACCCATGGTTCCTTTATCCTCCTTTTAGAATACTTCTTCATCTTTGGGATGTAGCTATCCTGCGCCTTCCAAATTGCGCCAGAAACTTCAGCCTTTGCTACTCTGCCATCATCCCTGCTATTATCCCCTTCCAATCAACTTTGGCCAACTCTTTTGTCATGCTTCTGTAATACCCTTTACTCCACTGTATTGGCTTGGCTGAGGCTGTGTGTGTGTCATTGAGCAAGGCACTTAACCACACATTGCTCTGCGACGACACCGGTGACAAGCTGTATGGGTCCTAATGCCCTTCCCTTGAACAACATCGGTGGTGTGGAGAGGGGAGACTTGCAGCTTGGGCAACTGCTGGTCTTCTATTTTGAAAAAAAACCTTGCCCAGGCAAGCTCCCTGGAAACTTTCCATGGTCTATTAAGACTAACAGAGGCCTACACACACACTACACAATGATACATCTGACTTTATCTTCTTCCTCTCAAACTGCAGGGTGAATTGTATCATGTTGTGATCATTGCCTCCCAAGAGTTCCTTTACCTTAAGCTCCCTTATCAAATTTGGTTCATTGCACAACACCCAATTCAGAATTGTCTTTCTCTGAGTGGGCTTAACCACAAGCTGCTCTGAAAAGCCATCTTGTAAGTATTCAACACTTTGAAAGTCACCTCTGTCTAAGAAATCGATTTCATTTTTTTTTAGCAACAGAACCACCCACCCCGTCTGCCTACCTACACATTCTTTCAATACAAGGTGTATCTTTGAGGCAGGTGTTTTGTTTAAACTACAAGTCATAGGTCCTTGGAGAGTGCTCCCAGGAAAGTGCTGGAAACAGATATTTAACAGACATTTACCCAGGCACATAAAGGGGCAGTGAATGGAGGGATATGAGCCATGTGCAGCCAAGTTGGATTTGTTGACATCATGGAAGACATTCTTGTGCCATACTCTACAGTGTTTTATTAGAATAACTTCAATACATAATGTGTATGCTATTTGGAATATAAATATTAATTTGTAATTTGGTTTTATAGATCAATAATACTAAACTTGCATTAGTAAGGAGATTCATGTCCTTGAATTTTAAATCTCCAAGTGATGGGAATTCTGACAGAACTCAGATACAAGTTGTATTCCAGCTAACTGTTGTGATTGATTCATTTCAAGTGAGTTGGATGATTAAAGGCTATAATCTTTTTCATTAATTAAAACCCTGAGGTGAATTGGCTTCCTTTTCCATCACAAGATTTGTTTATTTAAATCTGTTGCTTGTGATTTTTTTTGTTTAGTGTAAGCTTATACCTCATTGGGGTTATCTAATAAATTTACTATTCAATCATTGGGCCCCATAGCTGAGAAAGGACGTGCTGGCATTGGAGAAGATCTAGGGGAGGATGATGAGAATGATCTTTTGAGTGAAGGAGTTAACATACGAGAAATGTTTGATGGCTCTGAATCTTTACTAACTGGAATTTAGAAGAATAAGGAGGGATCTCATTGAAATATATTGTATATTCAAAGGCTTAGGACATGGAGAAGATGTTTCCTATAGTGGGGGGGGGGGGCTCTAGGACTAAAGGACACTGCCTCAATGCAAGATCATCCCTGTAGAACAGATATGAGGAGGAATTTCTTTTGTCAGTAGGTGGTGAATCTGTGGAATTCATTGTCACAGACGCCTGTGGAGGCCAAGTCATTGGGTATAAATGAAGTGGAAGTTGATGGGCTCTTGATTAGTAACAACATCTGAGGTTACAGGGAAGAAGTCAGGAGAATGTGTTTGAGTGCAATAAATAATAAATCAGTCATGATGGAATGGAGGAGCAGATTAGATGGGCCAAATGGCCTGATTCTGTTCTTATGGACTTATGTTTTTAATGAAAAGTATGTGTGGATTGAAAAATATTAGAACCTGAGGAATATTGACAGTGGAGGTGATATTATTAATGAGAGAGTCTAGAAGTAGGTATGGCTTTAAAAATAAAGGGACTCTACAAGTTAAAATGGATGAGGTGAATATTTTCCTCCTGATGGTTCTGAGACTTTAGGACTCTCTTTCCTCAAAGTCTGAGAACACCAAGCCTTGTGACAGAAGTGGATAGATTCTTAATATGCTCACTGAAGGTAGACAGGAATGCAGAGTTACAGTCAGATCATCCTTGAGCAATCTTGAGCTGCATGGCCAATTCACATGAGTCCATAGGACCATAAGACCTTTAGAAGAGCAGAGTTAGGCTATTTGGCCCACTGAGTCTGCTCTGCTATTTCATCATGACTGAACCGTTTTCCTCTCAACCCCATTCTTCTGCCTTCTCCCCGTAACCTCTCACACCCTGACTAATCAAAAACTTAGCTAACTTTGCCTTAAATGTACCCAATAACTAGGCTTCCACAGCCACCTGTTGCAACAAATTCCACAGATTTACCACCCTCTGGCTAAAGTTCCTTCTCATCTCCATTCTAATGGACGTCCCTCGATTCTGAGGCTGTGTCCTCTGATCCTAAACTTACCCACTACAGAAAACATCCTTTCCACATCTACTCTATCTTGGCCTTTCAATATTTGATAGATTTCAATGAGGTTCCTCCCCTATTCTTCTAAATTCCAGCGAGTACAGGCCCAAAGCCATCAAACACTCTTCATGCAATAGCCCTTATGTTCTTGAAATCAGCCACGTGAACCTTCTCTGAACTTTCCAATGTCAGCATTGGAAAGGGGCTCAAAACTGCTCTCAATACTCCAAGTGAGGCTTCACCAGTGCATTATAAAGCCTCTTTGTCATTGAGTCATTTGTTACAGAGGATCGTCACCTCATCGTGGTGGAGAAGCTTTGTGAGTTCTGAGATCCTGAGAGTGATGCTGTCTGGAGCTTAGCTCCAGGTCGGGTCACCCAGAGCGGTAAGGTCAAGGGGGAAGTTCCTGATAAAGAGCAATCCAACCGAGACTTCAGTGATGGAGCTAGCAGATGATGGCACATCACAATGGCAGTGACGGTGGAGGAAGGCTGCAGCATTGAAGGGTTGCTGTCAGTGGCCTATGCCTCAGTAGGGGTGATGGGCTTAAGAAGAACACATGTTGTGGTGTTTCTCACCTTGCATCCCGTGCCACTGAACCCTGACTCTGATCTGTCAAGGACTATGTGGTGGCTACTCATGCATTAGTCTTCCCATGTTAAACAAATTCACATATTGGCATTCTCCATTAAGGGAATTTCCCCTTAGGAAAACATCATACTTGACTTGAGTGATCGCATGACTACTATGTTACAAAAAGAGCATATTCCGATCATTTCTATCTTGTTCCACTCATATGCTTCTGGTCGTCTAGGAATCTCGGGATGATTTGAAAAATGGAAATTTTTCGATGCACCAACATCCTGTACCTCCGCCATGGATAGTCTGAAAGTTGTGAAAGGAGGACGCTAGCAACCCCATCCGGTAATAGCTACAGAAATGCCAACAGCAACTCCAAAGACCTCATTCCTGGGAGAGGAATGATCTTCGCTGAGAAGACATATGAAGTCATGTGGTGGAAGTGGAAACCTTCTGTTGGCCCTGGACAGAAGGTTCTGGCGAGCTGCTGTCAGTGGCCTATGCCTCAGTAGGGGTGATGGGCTTAAGAAGAACACATGTTGTGGTGTTTCTCAACTAGGCTAAAACGGGTGTTTGTATCCTACAGCACCACGGGAGGACCATCACCAGCGGGGCTACAGTGGCCAGTAAGGCAACTTCTGAATGGAATTTTCAGATAAGCAATCAATGCCTCCCTGTTTGAGGTGACCTGGTAAACTGGAAAGAGTGAAGACCAGATTTACAAAGATGTTCCCAGTGTTACGTACCCGTGACACGTGACAGTGGTACCCTTGTCACGTGACTGGGGTTGAAGTTATACTGGACATGAGGTAATGGTGGAGTGATGTCATTTTCCCGCCAGTAGAGGTCATGTGACAGGTTTCTTTTACAGGGTATAAAAGGGAGACCCACCCTGTCAGGTGGGGCAGTTCGTGGCTGGATTTGCCAAGATGACTTCATGTTACTGTGTGATTTAATGTGATGACGCAGTTTAGTTAAAAATGAAGTTTTATATAATGCCTAAAGTTTAAAAGGTCAGAGCCAACGGTTTCTTTGCTAAGGGAGAGTGAAGTTTGGAAAATGGAGATCGAGGAAAATCGATTTTCGATGGATTGACTTCGACCTTGTGTGATCCTCATTCGGAAGGATTTCGTTTACTATTCTCATGATAGTCTCCGCTGGAAAAAGCGGGAGATTGAGAATATTGTGGAAGGAAGGTCAGTCACTTTAAGTTGTTATATATAATAAAATTCGACGTGGGAGTTCGACGCTGGGAATCGAAGGACATCGACGTGGAAGAGAATTTACATCGCTTTAAAAAGTCTCTCCTTTTAAAAGTACCGTGAGCTTTTGAACTGTCGGCATATCGCGTTAAAGAACTGAGTTCTTTTCAATACCGCTTTAAAGACTGTTTGGGACTGCAACGCTATTAAGGACTGTTTGAGCAGCTGAGCTCGGATCATTGTTTGGGTTTGTTTACTTTTGAAGGGGGTTTGTTATCAGTGTTTAATAAACGTGTTATTTGTTATAAAAACTCTTCGTCTAACTCATCTATAATTATTGTTGCCTGAATACGTAACATAAATATGGGGGCTACGTCCGGAATTGAATTGTTTGAGTTTAATAAGCTTTTTGAATTTTGAATCGGTGTTTTGGTAACGGGGATTGCTCGATTTTTTTTTTGTTTGATTGGCTTGTGAGTGGTATTCGGCAACGATGAATATTGATGAGTTTCTGGATTCGCCAGACGCGGATTTGTTAGCGAAGGCGAAAAAAACTGAAGTCTCAGAAATTGCTAATCGGTTGCATCTTAAAGGGATTTTGTCGACTACATCAAAAGCTGTAATACAGAGAAAAATCGCGTCTCACTATGTGGCTTCGGGTGCTTTTGAAGAATCGATTTTAGAATCGTTTCCAATAAGTAATCTGGAGATGCAGTTGCAAATTGAACAAATGATGTTAGAAAGGTGTAAATTGGAAGCTGAGCAAAAGCAAAGAGATTTTGAATATGCAATGGAGAAGTTAAGGTCTGTAGAACAGTCTGCTGATTCTAAAAAACCATTTGTTGCTAGCCAAGAAATTAAATTGGTCCCTCCATTTAGTGAAACAGAAGTGGAGAGATATTTTCAACATTTTGAAACTATTGCTCGGATGTCAGAGTGGCCGAAAGATAAATGGTCAGTGTTATTACAGAGTGTAATCAAAGGCAAGGCACGACACGTTTACACAGCTTTAACTGCTGCGCAAGCATTAGATTATGATATTGTGAAAGAAAATATTCTCAAAGCGTACGAATTGGTCCCAGAAGCGTACAGGGAAAGATTCAGGAGTTTGAAAAAGTCCGTGGAAAAGACTTATGTGGAATTTGCCTATGATAAAGCTATGTGTTTTGAGAGATGGGTTTCTTCTAAAAATGTAAATGAGGACTATGAGACTTTGAAAGAGCTGATTTTGATGGAGGAATTTAAAAGAAGCATTCCTGTTGAAGTAAGGACCTACTTAAATGAGAGGGATACTGATAAATTGCAGGACTGTGCTGGATTAGCTGATGAGTATGTTTTAATCCATAAGAATAAATTTCCTCAGGGTAGAATTTTTAAGAGGAAAAATAATATGGAGACTCAAGGTAAATCAGAAATTAAATTAGAGGTTAATGAGAGAGGTAAGGAGGAAGGAAAACCTGTGAAGGAAAGACAGTTTGGTCTTATTTGTAACTATTGTAAGAAGCCTGGCCATGTAATAGCTAACTGTTTCAAATTGAAAAAGAAAGAGAAGGAAGCAGTTCCGGATGCTTGTGTGCAACATACTGAAGCACCTGTAAAGTTACAGGGTTTGGTAAACACAAATGAGGATTTGTTAGAGTCTGACAAAGTTAGAAAGGGATATGATCATTTTATAACTGAAGGGTTTGTATCCTTGAAAGAAGGATCTACTCTGGTGCCAATAAAAATTCTTAGGGATACTGGAGCTTCTCAATCACTGATGTTAGATAGTGTGTTGAAGTTTAATGAAGAGAGTGATACTGGTGAGGTAAATTACATAAGAGGTGTTGGAAGTGATTTTATGCCTGTACATTTACATGAAGTAAATTTAAAGTCAGGGTTAGTTACAGGATTTGTTAAAGTAGGATTACAGCATAGCTTACCTGTGAAGGGTATTTCTTTATTGTTAGGTAATGACTTGGCAGGTGGACAAGTTTTTCCTGAAGTGCATTTGACAATGGAGTCAGAGGAACCAGAGGTGAATTCTAACACAGATTTTTCTTGTGTTGTGACTAGAGCTATGGCTAAAAAAATTGATGTGCAGAATGAGGTTGTTACTCATGACTGTTCAACTCAGGATTTGAGTTTTGAGGATGTGTCAGAGA
The DNA here is from genome assembly GCF_048418815.1 of Hemitrygon akajei. Lineage (NCBI taxonomy): Eukaryota > Metazoa > Chordata > Chondrichthyes > Myliobatiformes > Dasyatidae > Hemitrygon > Hemitrygon akajei. The sequence continues at coordinate 11,318,191 of NC_133149.1, read as the reverse complement.
CTTTCTTACCTTCGTTGTTTGAACAAGATTCTGGGAGTAAGTCTGACTATGAAGATTTATCTCTGTCTCGGAAGGAGATGATAGCAGAGCAGAATAGAGATCCTGAGATTATAAAATTAAGGGAACAAGCTTTACTAGGTAGTGAAATTGAGAAGGTGTCAGTAGGATATTACTTGGAAAAAGGAGTGTTGATGAGGAAGTGGAGGTCGCCTACAATTCCTGCAAGTGAGGAATGGAATGTTGTTTATCAGGTAGTTGTTCCTAAAGTTTATCGAAATGAGATTTTGACTTTAGCTCATAGTGTGCCTTTAGGTGGACATCAAGGGGTAAGGAAAACTGTGGACAAGATTTTAAAACATTTTTACTGGCCTGGTCTAAGAAAAGATGTGGCGATGTTTTGTAAGACGTGCCATACTTGTCAAATTGTGGGTAAACCAAATCAGGTTACACCAGTAGCTCCATTACAACCTATTCCAGCATTCGGTGAACCGTTTTCTAAAGTTATTGTAGATTGTGTTGGTCCATTACCAAAGACAAAAACTGGTTATCAGTATTTGTTGACTATCATGTGTACTTCGTCTAGGTTTCCAGAGGCAGTACCACTTAGGAATATAAAAGCTAAAACTGTGACGAAGGCTCTTATAAAATTCTTTACTTATTTTGGATTGCCTAAGGAAATACAAACTGATCAAGGTAGTAATTTTATGTCTGGATTGTTTCAACAGATAGTTTATAAATTGGGAGCTAAGCAAATCACTTCGTCTGCATACCATCCAGAATCGCAAGGTGCCTTGGAGAGGTTTCATTCTACTCTCAAGAATATGATTAGGACATATTGTGTGGAGAATGAAAGTGACTGGGATGAGAGTATAAACTTACTTTTATTTGCAGTAAGGGAATCGGTACAGGAATCTTTAGGTTTTAGTCCATTTGAACTTGTGTTTGGACATAGAGTTAGAGGACCTTTAGCTTTATTGAAGGAACAGTGGATTAGTAAGGAAGTGCATACTAATTTGTTGGACTATGTTTTGAAATTTAAGGACAGGTTACATAGAGCTTGTAGCTAAGCCAAGGAAAATTTAAAGTTGGCTCAGGAGAAAATGAAAACTTGGTATGATAAGGAAGCTAGGATGAGGATGTTTAAGCCTGGAGATAAGGTGTTGGTTCTTTTCCCAGTGCAGACAAATCCTTTACAAGCTAGATTTCATGGACCTTATGAAATTGTGTCTAGAGTTAATGATGTGGATTATGTAATAAAAACTCCAGATCGTAGAAGGTCAACACAACTTTGCCACATAAATATGATTAAACCATATTTTGAGAAACAATCTGATACTGTGACTGTTGTGGTTAGTGAGAATGAGTTGGATTTAACTGGGAACATGATAGATGATTCATCTGACTTTCATTCTAAATCTAACATTGTTTCTGTTAGGTTACCTAATTCGACCATTTTGGAAAATATGGATGAGAAATTAGCACATTTACAGCTAGAGCAGAAACAACAGATGAAGGAATTGATTTTTAAGTATAAGGATTTGTTTCCAGATGTTCTGAGAAGGACTACTATAGCTTCACATGATGTAGATGTTGGAGATGCTAAACCTATTAAACAACATCCATATAGAATGAACATGGAAAAATGTGAACTTGCTGAGAAAGAAATTGAATACATGTTAGAGAATGATATTATTAGACATTCTAACTCGAATTGGAGTTCGCCATGTGTTATGGTGCCAAAACCTGATGGTAGTATTAGGTTTTGTACGGACTATAGAAAGGTGAATGCTGTAACGAAAACAGATGCATATCCAATTCCTAGAGTAGATGATTGTGTAGATAAAGTTGGGAAAGCAAAGTTCCTTACAAAGATTGATTTATTGAAAGGGTATTGGTGTGTTCCATTAACGGACAGAGGTAGAGAGATTTCTGCATTTGTAACTCCATCTGGGTTATATGAGTATAATGTTCTTCCATTTGGGATGAAGAATGCCCCAGGTACTTTCCAGAGGATGATTAATTCTGTGATTCAGGGTTTGAAAGATACTGATGCTTATATTGATGATTTAGTGACAGGAAATGATACTTGGGAAGCACACATAATTGCGGTGGAGAAATTGTTTGAAAAGCTTTCAAAAGCTAACTTGACTATTAATTTAGCCAAGAGTGAATTTGGACATGCTACTGTGACTTACCTTGGTTATGTTGTAGGTCAAGGTAAGGTAGCTCCTGTTCAGGCAAAAGTTCAGGCAATTTTAGAGATTCCCACTCCGACGGGGAAAAAAACTCTCAGAAGGTTTTTGGGAATGGTAGGATATTATCGAAAATTTTGTAAGAATTTTGCTAATGTTGCCCTTCCATTAACTAACCTTCTGCAGAAGAATGTGAAGTTTGTGTGGACAGTGTTTTGTCAGGAAGCATTTGAAAAATTGAAAACAATGATATGTGAACAACCTGTGCTTAAGGCACCTGACTTTGGAAAACCTTTTTCATTAGCTGTAGATGCTAGTGATGAAGCTGCGGGAGCAGTATTGATGCAAAAGAATGAGAGTGATGAGGTTGATCATCCAGTAGCTTACTTTTCTAAGAAATTTAATAAGCATCAAAGAAATTATTCAACAATAGAGAAAGAATTGTTATCTCTTGTTTTAGCTTTGGAATATTTTGAGGTATATGTTGGTACAACTCAAAAACCACTTATTGTTTACACTGATCATAATCCGTTAGTTTTTCTGAGTAAGATGAAAAACAAAAACAGAAGATTGTTAAATTGGAGTTTGATGTTACAAGAGTACAATATTGTGATAACTCATATTAAAGGTAAAGATAATGTGGTTGCTGATTGTCTATCTCGATGTTGAATGTACAATGTTTTTTTTGGAGTGTTTTTTTTTATTGTAACACTCCTACTGTATTGTATATTGTGTATGTTATATAATTAATACCTTTGTTTTTTTTTGGGTTTTTTTTTGTAAGTAATTGTTAAAAATTTTTGTTCTTGTCAGACCAAAAATGTTTTTTTTTTTGGAGGGAGGTGTTACGTACCCGTGACACGTGACAGTGGTACCCTTGTCACGTGACTGGGGTTGAAGTTATACTGGACATGAGGTAATGGTGGAGTGATGTCATTTTCCCGCCAGTAGAGGTCATGTGACAGGTTTTTTTTACAGGGTATAAAAGGGAGACCCACCCTGTCAGGTGGGGCAGTTCGTGGCTGGATTTGCCAAGATGACTTCATGTTACTGTGTGATTTAATGTGATGACGCAGTTTAGTTAAAAATGAAGTTTTATATAATGCCTAAAGTTTAAAAGGTCAGAGCCAACGGTTTCTTTGCTAAGGGAGAGTGAAGTTTGGAAAATGGAGATCGAGGAAAATCGATTTTCGATGGATTGACTTCGACCTTGTGTGATCCTCATTCGGAAGGATTTCGTTTACTATTCTCATGATAGTCTCCGCTGGAAAAAGCGGGAGATTGAGAATATTGTGGAAGGAAGGTCAGTCACTTTAAGTTGTTATATATAATAAAATTCGACGTGGGAGTTCGACGCTGGGAATCGAAGGACATCGACGTGGAAGAGAATTTACATCGCTTTAAAAAGTCTCTCCTTTTAAAAGTACCGTGAGCTTTTGAACTGTCGGCATATCGCGTTAAAGAACTGAGTTCTTTTCAATAACGCTTTAAAGACTGTTTGGGACTGCAACGCTATTAAGGACTGTTTGAGCAGCTGAGCTCGGATCATTGTTTGGGTTTGTTTACTTTTGAAGGGGGTTTGTTATCAGTGTTTAATAAACGTGTTATTTGTTATAAAAACCCTTCGTCTAACTCATCTATAATTATTGTTGCCTGAATACGTAACACCAGGACTTGAGTGACTGAATGATGGGGAAGTGCTAGACAGACTAGGGATTGAAGCATAGGAGACTGAGGAGTGATCATGAGAGATGATCATGATCAGGTAAGATTATGAGAGGCATAGATGCCAGACAATCACTTTTCCAGCATCATGGAATCAAAGAGGGCATGGGCTTAAGGTGACACTGTGGTGACCCACTTTCTGCGCAGGCGAACCGGCTCACAAATAGCCAGCACGTGGGGAGAGACTTTGGTAATGTACTTCTGACATCATTTCTGCCCGGAGAGGGCGGGCGCTAGGGATTTAAATGCCAGCGCCGCGAAGTTTGAATAAACTAGTCTCCAAACGACTTACCGACTGTGTGTCGTTATTTCAGTGCTGTGTGTAGCACATCGCTACAACACTGCCTTTTAATCATCGGTAGGATTGCTCAGCTACTGGAAAGGGGAAAGGCGGCTGTTGTTCCTGGAGAATGTTACCCAGGTTTTTTTTTGCATTTTGGATATGGACTTGGACTATGGATTTTTTTTTGGTCTTTTAGTTTTTCATATTCTGTTTTTCGCCCAATCTTTCTCATTTTTTTGTATGTGGGGAGGGATATTTGGGAGTCAATGTGCCTGTTTCATTTTTATTCTTTTTGTGCATGGAGGGGGGATTTGGGGGTTGATGATCATGCAGCTGTTTTTTTTTTCTTTCTTGGTTTCGTGGCTCTCTGGAGAAGAAGAATTTCAGAGTTATTACTTAGATAATAAATGAACCTTTGAGGTTGTCTGCCTGGCATTAATGGTCTACCTTATCTAAGGGTGACCTGCAGGCTAGCAGAGGAAAAGAACATCTTGTAAAGACACTGCCCAGAAGAAGGCAATGGCAAACCACTTTTGCCAAGAACAATTATGGTAAAAGTCCATGATCGCCCACATCATATGACACCGCACATAATGATGATTGTACCTGCCTCAAGAACAACTTTTAAACAACAGTTGAGCAGGTACCTAAATTTGAAAGCTTTAGAAGGTTATGTGTCTTATATTGGTCAATGGGAATAACTTAGATGGGGTGTCTTAGGTCTCAGCATGGAGCAGGTGTAACATATGAAATTCTAAGTGTCAATTCATGCCAAGTTATAAACACTGTCATTTGAGAATTAGACAAAGCACACATTGAGATCTGCTTTGCAATGTTAATGGAATTGTAGAACAAATGCTTTTGAACTGATCTGGGATTGCATGCAAAAATGTTATCATGATGTTATTTTTTAAGCACTGAATACATATTTTTTAAAAGAAAATAAACAGTTGCACAGTACTGGAGAACTTACTATGTTTCATATCAGAGAGTTTACATGTCAGCCTTTGATGAACTGATATTGAGGTCATGTAAAGAGGCAAACAAACAGATTGGGCATCCAGAAACAAATATTTTCTTTATTCAAATCAGCAGTCAGTTTCACAAAGAGTTTTTGAAGTTGCTATTCATGCATCTAGAATTGAGGGATTTTGTTCTAGCCTTTGAGTTATTGGTTGATGATAATGTCACTATTTTAACATTTGTGTAATGCATGAATACTTGTAATGGTTGTATGGGGTCTAATTGCAAGCACTTGGTTATTCATTTCTGTGAGGGCAGTTGAGCTTGTGAGATTGAATGTGATCTGAAACTATTGAGGGAGATGTTAATCCTGATAAGTAAAGCAATAGAACAGAATGGTCTTTCTGATTCACTGAGAGATCTTTGTGTTATAAATAAGACTCCTCAATTTATCCCTCTGACAGCCATGCTTTGGACAGTATTTTAGTTACATATGCATTATCGAGCTGTCTTCATAGTTATCAAAATCAGATTTATTATCACTGACATACCCTATGTCATGAAATTTATAGCAGTAAATGCAATACATAACAAAATATTGTAAGTTACAATAAGAAATATAAAAAAAAATTAGTGCACAAAGTGTGAGGGTGCGAGTGGATTTACGACAGATGATTGATTCATGGCCTAAGGTAGAAGGAGATGAGTTATTAACTTCAAACTTTCTGCATACTGTGGGCACTTTCTGGAGGTCCTGTACTTCCTCCCTAATGGTATTAATGAGCAGAGAGCATGTCCTAGATGGTGAAGGTCCTTAATTGTGGATGCCACATTCTTGAGACATCACCCATTGAAGATGTCCTCAGTAGTGAGGAGTCCAGTGCCTATAATGGAGCTAGGTGAATCTATAACTCTTTGCAGCTTTTTCCAGTCCTGTGCCTCCATACCTGACAGTGATGCAAACAGTCAGCATGCTCTCCATGGTACATCTACAGAAATTTGCTAGAGTCATTGGTGACATACCAAATTTACTCAAACACTAATGAAATATAGCCACTGTTGTGCCTTCTTCACAATTGTTGTTAGATCCAGGATAAATCTTCAGAGACATTAAAGCTGCTCACGCTTTCCACCACTGACCCCTGCATAAGGACTGGTATGTGTTCTCCTGACTTCCCCTTTCCCAATCAGTTCTTTGGCCGTACTGACATTGAGTTGTTGTTATGGCAGCACTCAACCAGATAATTTACTCTACCTCATTCCTGTACACCTGCTCATCACCATCTGAATTAAATGAAGAAATATCAAGGACCAACTTTATTCACCATGTACGTTTACATTATTAGGAAATTTGCTGTAATGTGTTGGTCGGGATGTGATGTGCAACAAAAACAACATTCTGTGGCGACCCAACTACTAGCACACTCGAACCGGCTGACAATTAGCCAGAGTGCAGGCACAAAGGAAGAAAGCCTCAGGGGGTTTCAGTACGTGCCTCTTGAGGTATCTGGTGGGGGAGACAGGCTTTAAAGCAAGATTGTGAAGTTGAAATAAACTTAGTCTTTGATTGCAGTTTACCGACTCCGTGTCGTTATTTTAGCGCTGCGTGTAGCACACCGCTACAATTCAACAATTATAAAGAATTATATAAAAAAGTAAAGCTAGAGGCTAAAGTATGGATGTCAGGCATTAGCAATTATTCTTTGAATATTAATGATAAAGAAGCAGAATGATTATGAATAATCAGAAGTTCTTTGTAATAATGCAGGTGGTGGAGTGGAATAGCAAGTAATGCAGTTCCAGTGACACAGCTTCAATCATGATGTTTACTGTTGCATATGTAGATATTGCATGCTCTCACTTCTTTATTTCTCTGCCTATCCCTCTGCATCACAACCGAACACGTGCATGTACACTTGGTGGCCACTTTATTAGGCACACCTGTACACCTGCTTGTTAATGCAAATATCTGATCATCCAATCGTGACAGCAACGTAATGCATAAAAGCATGCAGACATGGTCAAAAAGTTTAGTTGTTCTGACCATGGAGTGATTGTTGGTATCAGATGGGGTGATTTGAGTTTCTCAGGAACAGTTGAGAAAGGTACCTAATAAAGTGGCCAATGAGTATAGGTAGTAGCAGTGGCATTAGCTCAAAGTTCAAAGTACATTTATTATCAAATCTCAACCTTGAGATTTGTCTTCTTGCAGGCAGCCACAAACAACAGAATCCACGAAAAAATCCACACAACAAAGACTGTCAAATATCCAATCTGTCTTTTTTAAAGAAAGAACAAATCATGCAAATGATAAAAGAGTAAACAAATAACAGAGAACATTAACTGCAGAGTCCCTGAAAGTGAATCCACAGCCATGGAGCCAGTTCAGCGCTGAGGCAAGTGAAGCCGGTCCAGGAGCCCGATGGCTGCAGGCCACAGTCTCTGAGCCAGTTCAGTGCTGAAGGGAGTGGAACCGATCAGGAGCCCAATGGCTGCACCACAGTCCCGGAGCCAGTTCAGTACTGAAGCTCGTCCAGGAGCCTGATGGGGTTCTGTCAATGGGCCCAGTATAAACACAAGAGATTTTGCAGGTACTGTAAATCCAGAGTAACACACATAAAATGCTGGAGGTACTCATCAGATAGCCAGCATCTATGGAGAAGAATAAACAGTTGACATTTTGGGCCAAGACCCTTCATCAGAACTGGAAAGGAAAGGGGAAAGAAGGTTGGGGAGGGGAATAGAATGAGTCCTGGTGGGCAGGTAATAGGTGAAACCAGGTGAGGGAGATGGTGGGTGTGTGGAATATGAAATGAACATCTGGGAGATGATAGGTAACGGAGGAAAAGGGCTGGAGAGGAAGGGATCTGATGGGAGAGGAGAGTGGACCATGGGAGAAAGGGAAGGAGGATGGGTACCAGGGGGAGGTGATGGGCAGGTAAGGAGAAGGGAAGGGGTAAGAGGAGAACTGGAGTGGAAAAGGGAGAAACAAAAGGGGGAGAAATCACCAGAAGTATCATCTGCCAGCTTGTACTCCACCCCTTCCCCCCCCCCCCCCCCACCTTCTTATTTTGGCTTTTCCCTTCATTTCCAGTCCTAATGAAGTGTCTTGGCCAAAAATATCAACTGTTTATTCCTGCCCATGGATGCTGCCAGACTTGCTAAGTCCCTCAAGCTCTATGTGTGTGTTCTTCAATGGGCCAAGTATTCCTTTGTCATTTAAAAAAAATGCATATTGTACCTTGAGTAATTCTGCTTTTGCTGTAAAGTGCGTGAAGTTCGATCATTAAAATTCCTTGAGAATATGAAACCCAAAGTCAGTGACTGTGCAATTCAATCATGCCTTTCACTGGAAACTTCAGTGCCCAATAATGTTCTTAAAAGTTCTGTAACTTGGTTAACACAATATAAACTTTTTTTTTGAGGGGAGAGAAATTGTTAAAACCAATAACTGAAGTAAGAGATATCTGCCACAGAGTAGAACTTCTTCCATTTTGTAAAATATGTTAGTTAGTTAAGCCTATCTAGGGCATAGGCTGCCAACAGCAACCCACCAGATTACTCTGTCCTGGGCCAGTCTTTCAAGTTGTCCCCTGGAGTAGCCCATCTTCTTGGTGTCACTTTCAAGGTTGCGTTGCCAGGTGTTCTTCCGCCAGCCTCTCTTCTGCTTTCCCTGGGGATACATTCCATGTTCCAAAAGTGGTGGTCCTGGATGATAGGCCCTGTGGCTTCCACAGACTTACAGCTTTCCCCACACAACTTCATACATCTTCTAGGCAAAGATCCCTCCTCCCCCGGGGATGAGGACTTTGGAGGGGTTTTTTTGTGCTTTGGAGGTTCTGTTGGCAATCTTGTAGCTCTGGGCTTATATGGGATGGGATTGCTAGCCCCATGTCCAAACCCCTCCTTTCACAGCCAGGCTTGGGACCGTCCATGGCAGAGTTATATAAAATATGTGACGCCTAATGGAAGGGAAAGTCAAATGTCGCTTGAATGGTGAGACTTTGCTAACTTTAAGTACCACTCCAGCGGTTCAAGCATCACCCTAGTCACAAACACAAAAATGTATGAGCAACTAACTTTTTAAAATTTCATTAGTCTCCTCATTACTTATTGATTTATTTATTGAAATATAGCGCAGAACAGTCTCTTCCGGCCCTACGAGACGCGCCACCCAGCAATCCCCAATTTAATCCTAGACTAATCACAGAGCAATTTAAAATAACCAAATAAAAGCCAGCATGTGAATGCAATTGGAAATTAAGCATGGCAGTACCTCTACTTCCTTTGGTGTCTGCGGAGATTTGGCATGTCAAACCTCTATCGATGTGTAGTGGAGAATGTATTGACTGGCTGCATCACGTCATGGTATGGAAACACCAATGCCTTTGAATGAAAAATCCTACAAAAGTAGTGGATTTGGCCCAGTACATCACAGGTAAAGCCCTTCCAACCATTGAGCACATCTTCATGAAACACAGTCATAGGAAAGCAACATCCATCAACAGAGATCCTCACCACCTTGACCATGCTCTTGTCTCACTGCTGCTATCAGATAGAAGGTACAAGAGCCTTAGGACTCACACTACCAGGTTCAAGAATAGTTACTACCCCTCAACCATCAGGCTCTTGAACAAAAGGGGATAACTACACTCACCTGCCCATTCATTGAGATGTTCCCACAGCCAATAATCTCACTTCAGGACTCTTTATCTTCTTATTTCATGTTCTCATTATTTGTTGCTGCTTCTTACACCGGGCCATCAGATGGATGAATTCATGCTGATTTGAGTGTATTTCTATGTTACATAGATTTTTCTATTTATTATTAATTAAAATGATTTCACATTTAGACGGAGATATAACATAAAGATTTTTACTCCTCATGTATGTGAAGGATGTAAGAAATAAAGCCAGTTCAATTCAATTCTGCATTGAGTGCTAAGCAAATATTTCAGGGATGAAAGGCCTTTTATCAGGATTAGTCAAGTGAGAATGTTAATATTAAGTCGCAGAGAAGATGGGGAAGAGATGTACTGTGCTATGTTCTAAACCATTAAACAATATCCACATTTAAAGTTTCCTAGAACTAGCTGGTGTGCTGAGTATGCATGCTGTTAATTGTAAAATTAACCAAAAAAATGAAGTGGTTGTTTTGCTGCTTGTTGTGTTCTGTGTTGTTCTATTGTGCATTGTGGGCATGATATGTTGGCTCTGGAATGTGTGGCGACTCTTGCAGCTGCGCCCCAGCACATCCGTAGGTGTGTTGGTTGTTAACACAAATGATGCATTTCCCTGTATCTTTCAACATCAGTGGGATAAATAAATGAATCTGATAGCTAGAGCAAAGAGGTGCCTAGTGTAAGAATTGATGGTGCCAGAAATTAAGTGAATTCCTTAACGATGCTTACCTTGAAAGTCACAAAATCACTGTATAGAACCTAGCAATCTAATAATTTGCTGTAATGCTATAATTTTATGGACACAGAAGTACTGAACAACATTAAAGTATCTGTGTTGATCCATTCCCATGTTGAACTGTACATCTATTGTTCTTCACGTCAGGCAAAACTGCAGTTGTAAAGTTATAACCACAAGAGATTCTGCAGATGCTGGAAATCCAAAGCAACTTACACATTTGCTGGAAATTCTGCTATCAATTTACCACCTTGGTAAGTAAGCATTTGGAATGGTAGGTTAGGGGAAGTGGTTCAAAAATTATTTTCATTCTTAATAATGGTGTGAATCCATTTTGGTTGTGAAATGTAGAAAGCAGTGGCACAGTAGAGTTGCACTTAGCACAATCACTTTACAACAGTTCCTGCCACTGTCTGTAAGTTCTCCCTGTAACCGTGTGGATTTCCCCTCAACGCTCTAATTTCCACCCACATTCCAAAACTTAAAACTCTGAAGGAAATTTATCATCAAAGTACGAATATGACTCCATTACAAGCCTGAGACTCATTTACTTGCAGGCATTCACAGTAGAACAAAGAAATAGAATAGATACAATGAAAAACTACACACAAAGACTGACAAACAACTAATGTGCAAGAGAAGACAAATTGTGCAATAACGGATAAACAAAGACGTACAGTTTAGGGTTTGTGACTTGTGGGCATGTTACGTCAGCATTGGAAACATGACGACACTTGTAGGCTGCCCCCAAGCACATACTCACTGATTTGATTTGACACAAATGATGCATTTAACTGTATGCTTCACTGAACATGTGACAAATAAAGCTCATTGTCTAAAATATTCTTTTTCTCTGTTGCAAACTTCTTGATGCATTTGATGATTTGAGTGACCATAGTATTACATAGAAAACCTACAGCACAATACAGGCCCTTCAGCCCACAATGCTGTGCCAAACATGTACTTATTTTAGAAATTGCTAGGCTTACCCATAGCCTTCCATTTTCCTAAACTCTATGTACCTATGCAAAAGCCTCTTAAAAGACCCTATCATTTCCACCTCCACCACCGTTGCCGGCAGCCCATTCCATGCACTCACCACTCTCTGAGTAAAAAAACTTATCCCTGACATCTCCTCTGTACCTACTCCCCAGCACCTTAAACATGTGTACTCTTGTGGCAACCATTTCAGCCCGGGAAAAAGCCTCTGACTATCCACACGCTCAATGCCTCTCATCATCTTATACCCCTCTATCAGGTCACCTCTCATCCTCTGTCGCTCCAAGGAAAAAAGGCCAAGTTCACTCAACCTATTCTCATAAGGCATGTTCCCCCATCCAGGCAACATCCTTGTAAATCTCCTCTGCACCCTTTTTATAGTTTCCACATTCTTGCTGTAGTGAGGTGACCAGAACTGAGCACAGTACTCCAAGTGGGGTCTGACCAGGGTCCTATATAGCTGTAACATTACCTCACTGCTCTTAAACTCAATCCCACAATTGATGAAGGCTAATGCGCCGTATGCCTTCTTAACTGCAGAGTCAACCTGTGCAGCAGCTTTGAGAGTCTTATGGACTTCGACCCCAAGATCCTGCTGATCAATTTGTCAATTGCAATTGACAAATGACTGTGCTTGGCTATAGTATATAGTATTCATATTATTTTTTAAATTTTTTCTCAGCTCAAGCTGGTAAAACTTGAAGTACAGGCATAGCCAAGCATACTCATTTCTCAATTGCTAGGAACTTTGGGACTATTCTAGTGATTGTGTATTTCTGAAGATTTACATAGATATTACTGTGTAGCCCTTATTGTTTAATGCTATTGTGTATTGACTTTGGGATGACACCAGTTGTAGATATTACTATTGGGACAAAGTCATGTTCCAAAGTCTTTCAATTTCCACTTTTAATTCAGCATGTTAGTGATGTTTTTCACTTATTGATTTCTGTAAGTTACGTGTGTTTGGAATGGTTATATCTATTAAATAAGTTGTTCTTGCATGGTTATCCTGTATTATTGTATCTGGACAGTTATTATGGATTGTCCTATCTGTAATAACTGATCAATCATAACATAATTTGTGGTTTCTGAGTCTAAAGCTGGATCAGGCTTGTATTTATAGTAAGGTGTGATTTCATCTATGTGCTTGTATTTTAAAGCAAGATTTTGGTGAATGAAGTTTGTCACTTGATTGTGCCTGTATAAGTAATCAGATTGTGTTAAACTGCTGCAGGATCCTCTAGTGTGTTGGATTGTTTCTGGTTTTTCTTGGCATTTTCTACATTTATAATTTTTAATTTGTTGGTCTTTTATTATGTATTTTTGATCAATTTTTGTGTTAATCACCTGGTCCTGTATTGCTACACGGAACCCTTCTGTTTCTGGGAAGAAGTCTCTAACTCTGATCCAGGCATTCGATGCTTCCTTGTCAACATCTAGTCTGTTCAGATCATGGGGATGTCTTCCATGGAGGGTCATACTCTTCCATTAACTTCAATAGTGATAATGTCTTCATTTTGCTGTGTTGTGCTTTCATTTAAGTTTAGTGGTGTATACTTATCAGAATTACATATGCTTGCGTGGAGTCTGATTCCTGTTTTGGTTGATTAAAGTATATCCTTAGAAGTTTTATCTGAATGTTGTGTAGATTTTTAATGTCGGTTATTCCTCCTCCCCCTTCTGTCCTAGGTAGTGTTAATCTAAGTGCATTTGAATGTACATCATGTTTTCTGAAATTTGTCATTTCAGTTCTTATTTTTCTTTGTAAATTTTCCAGATCAGTTTCGGACCAAGATATTATGCCAAAAGAATGCATTAATGTAGGTATAGCGAAAGTGTTTATGCCTTTGTAATATTTTTAGTCTTGAGTTCTGTTTGGCAGGTTTTCTTAAGCCTTGAAGTAAATTATAACCATATAACCATATAACAATTACAGCACGGAAACAGGCCATCTCGGCCCTTCTAGCTTACTCTCACCTAATCACACCTACCTGCACTCAGCCCATAACCCTCCATTCCTTTCCTGTCCATATACCTATCCAACTTTTTTAAATGACAAAATCGAACCTGCCTCTACCACTTCTACTGTCAAATGTTTTTCCTTTATCGCACTATGATCTATTTTCTTTCCTTATTGATATCCGAGACTGTACTTCTATGTTTCATATTCATCCTGCTGCTCTGTTTTGTATTCCATTAGCTCTATTGCACCTCTCTTTATGTTCAATGTTCTGTGTTTATCCTGTCCAAAGTTCATGCTTATACCGTTCAAAAGTAGTTCTTCTATTTGAATTAATTGCTTTAGCTTTACTGATGAAGGAGCATACCATTTCAAATCATCCATGTATAGAAGGTGTGTTACGGTACAGCTTATTTCATTATTTCTGATTTGATACACAATTTTCATTCAATTCAGCAAATTAGAGAGTGGGTTTAAAGCTAGACAGTGCCATAGTGGATTTAGAGAGTTGCCTTGGAAAATGCCTCTGTTTATTTTGATAACGATGGTTGTTCTTTTTTTGGTTGTTAATAGATAGGGTGATTATAGTACAGCAATGCTTCATCAGATGATGCAGGAATTTCACAAGTATTGGGTGTAGTTTATATATATTGGATGTTGGTTGGTGTCTGTCTGTCTCAAAGGACAATGGGTGATGATGATTATCACCATAAGCCTGGGCTGAAAGTATGGAGATCCTGAGGTACCCAGTCATCAAGATCCCCCTCTCGCCCTCCCCAGTGTAGCCCAAAGAAAAGCTTCTGGAGCAATACATTTGGCACCAGATTGGCTGCAGGAGCTACCGGAAGGATGTTCAACGACATCCAGCCATCATAGGGGTTCCACTCTGGATTTACTGTCTGGGTTTACTCCCGTAGCCTTTGTCTCTCTTGAGGCTGACCACAAGGCAGTGGGGCCATTTACGCATAGCTGGGGATCTAGTTCACGAGCACCAGGGCGTGTCCACACACCAGTGGGCCTGTGTACTACGTGTGCAGGGGCCAGACCTCCTCCCCGTCCTCTGTAGTTCAGCCTGAGTCCAAAAAGAGTTTGGTTTCCGTGTGGCGACAGTGAGGAGACACTACATGAGGCTTGCTGTTGGAGAGGCTATGTACTGGCAGGGAGAGATTTACACATTCAGCTCTCCTTTTCGTGAGACTGCTAGCCAGTGGTGGAAGTTGAAAGTGAGAGCGACCGGCACTACCCACTACACTACCACACTAGACATGTCACAACAACCATTTTGACACCATTATACTCTATATATATTAAAAACTCTATTAATCATGATTGTGGGACAGAGTTAAATACCTTTTGGTAGTCGATATAGCAGCATGAAAGACTTCTGCTTTTCCGCCGGGCATGATTTAGAATTATTATCAGTTGTTTACATCCTTTCATTACCTTATGACATTCTTTTTGCCCTTCCATAAGTATATTGTGGTTATCTAAGTGAGTGGTGATTAGTTGTGAGATACGTGATGTTACAATTTTATATATAGTTTGTAAACAAGTAATAGGATGATAGTTTGATGGATCTTTTGTGATTTCACTTTTAGGTAAAAGATACGTTTTACCTTCTGTCAAAAATTCAGTCACTTTTTCAGGATTTTTAAGAACACTGTTGATATGCCTTAACAAGTACCGATGAAGGGAAGTAAATTTTTATCTCAATAATTATGACTATCATCACTTCCAGTAATTTTCCAGTTGTGGGTATTTTTTATAACCTCTTTCAGCATATCCATTGTAATTTCAGGTATTTGTATTTCTTCAATTATGTGTGTGCATTCTTTTCCCTCCCTAATCCAGGTTGCTTCTTGATTGTGCATCATCCTGTTTGACTAGATATTGGAGCAAAAGTTAATTATCTCTGTGTTTGTTAGTAATTCTGTGCTGGGGTTGGTGACATTGTGGTGTGTCGAATTGAGTTTCAATGACTAAACCTTTGTCATTGTTTCTGAACTGATAATTCTGTTTTCTTCATCTGGTGTATTTCATGTATCTATTTTGTTTGGTTTTGTATGCACCAAGCTTTTGTTTTAGTGTATTTATAAATTATACAGTGCTTTTGTTAGGCTGATTGTATCTTGTATGGAACTTGTTTTATCTCAGTATTTCCTTTGCTTTTCTCTTAACATTCTCACACAGGTTATCCTTTTTATACTCATTAGGTGCACTATTTCTGATGTTAAAGTTTCAATTTTGTTTCTTAATCTCTTCTGCCATTTCAGTGTTCTCATTTCATTACTCGGTTTTGGATCTGATTAATGAGTGCCTCTATTTTGGAGCCATTGCACTCCACTGCTGTTAAAGTTACGCAGTATGTTATTGTGTGTGGTTCTTCAACTGTTTCAAGTTTTCCTAAATGTTGTGATATAATATTGCTGAGAGCAATAACAATTTTTGCAAAATTTGACAACCTATTTTGTTCTGGCATGTAGGGTCATTTTGTTGGGTCAATGATATTCTGTTTGTCTGGTGTTAAATATTAGGATACTTGTTCGCTCAACTTCGTCATCAGCAATATGTGGAGGCTCTGTATCTGTGTTGTTGCTGTTAATGTCTGATTGTGAAGTAGTTGAAATAATTGTATTTTCATCAGTGCTTCAGTGGGTTGCATCTTCATTGTTTTCTTGCGTAGTATTGTCACGGTCTTTAGGATGGTTTCTTTCTAGCTCTTTGGAAACTTCTTGTTTTATTTGGTTTAACGTGTCTATAAGGATTAAGATTTGTTGCTACACTCTACGTTGATCATTTGCTGTGCATTTACCTGCATGAAGGGATATTATGCTATAAACTGTTGATGAAGTTTGTCCCTGTATCCTGTCATGGCAGTCACAAGTTCCATTACTTGATAATATATATACACATTATGAATGCGTTTACTTCTAATGACCATTTCATGCGTGTCTTTCTTCTCTTAACTGCCTGAGTGGTCTCAGTTGCAAGTGGACTGCTCTCCTGAGAAACACTTGCAGCAGTCTCGGCCTGTGGTGTTGATGGGCTACTTTGAGTGCTGGCAGTATCTTGTTTGGTTTTCCTGGTGCCTGCCTGACCATTCAGCAGTGCACCACTCGTGGTTCGCTTGCTGTCATGCCCAGCACTAGCTCCAGGTGTGCACTGGCGATCTCCAGGCAGCAGCCGTATCACTCTGTTCCGTAAACATCTCTCCATTTCTAAAGCTTTTTATACCTACAGTCACTTTTTAGTTTCAGTCACCACTAACATGGAGAACAGACACTGACCAGAGCACCACCCAGTCTGGGTACAGACATGTCTGGATATGTATCAGGACTAGAGAGAAAGGTTGGACACTGCTGATTTTACACCGATGGAGGTCTTCTCCCCACACCTTATGTCTCAGAACCCAAACCATCCCACAGAGCCTGGAACCGAGCCCAAGTTCATTATATGTACTTTGAGTTGATGCAGCTGAACCGCTCACTGTCTGACAAGTTCCCCAAACTCTGCTCCCTGCTGCCAGAGGCCAGTGCTGTGTCTTATCCCATCCACAGTGGGGCTGCTGTTGGTCTGCCCTGGTTCTATAAGACCATAAGATATAGGAGCAGAAGTAGGCCATTCGGCCCATTGAGTCTTCTCTGCCATTCAATCATGGGCTGATCCAATTCTTCCAGATATCCCCACTCCCCATACTCTTTGATGCCTTGGCTAATCAAGAACCTATCTATCTCTGCCTTAAATGCACCCAATGACTTGGCCTCCACAGCCGCTCGTGGCAACAAGTTCCACAGATTTACTGAAATAATAGACTGAAATAATTTCTCCATGTCTCTGTTCTAAATAGACGTCTTTCAATCCTGAAGTCGTGCCCTCTTCTCCAAGACTCCCCTACCATGGGAAATAACTTTGCCACATCTAATCTGTTCAGGCCTTTTAACATTTGGAATGTTTCTATGAGATCCCCCCTCATTCTCCTGAACGCCAGGGAATACAGCCCAAGAGCTGCCAGATGTTCCTCATATGGTAACCCTTTCATTCCTGGAATCATTCTCATGAATCTTCTCTGAACCCTCTCCAATGTCAGTATATCCTTTCTAAAATAAGGAGCCCAAAGTGCACACAATACCCCAAGTGTGGTCTCACGAGTGTCTTAAAGAGCCTCAACATCACATCCCTGTTCTTATATTCTATACCTCCAGAAATGAATGCCAACATTGCATTCACCTTCTTCACCACCGACTCAACCTGGAGGTTAACCTTTAGGGTATCTTGCACAAGGACTCCCAAGTCCCTTTGCATCTCTGCATTTTGAATTCTCTCCCCATTTAAATAATAGTCTGCCCATTTATTTCTTCCACCAAAATGCATGAACATACACTTTCCAACATTGTATTTCATTTCCCACTTCTTTGCTCATTCCCCTAAACTATCTAAGTCTCTCTGCAGGCTCTGTTTCCTCAACACTACCCGTTCCTCCACCTATCTTTGTATCATCAGCAAATTTAGTCAGAAATCCATTAATACTGTAGTCCAAATCATTGACATACATTGTAAAAAGCAGCGGTCCCAACACCGACCCATGTGAAACTCCACTGGTAACCAGCAGCCAGCCAGAATAGGATCCCTTTATTCCCACTCTCTGTTTTCTGCCAACCAGCCAATGCTCCACCCATGCTAGTAACTCCCCTGTAATTCCATGGGCTCTTATCTTTCGAAGCAACCTCATGTGCAGCAATGTGTCAAAGGCCATCTGAAAATCCAAGTACACCACATCTACTGCATCTCCTTTGTCTACCCTGCTTGTAATTTCCTCAAAAAACTGCAGTAGGTTAGTCAGGCAGGATTTTCATATGTTCATATGCTGTGGGTCTCCCCTGGTTCAGGTGCTGTTGCTCTCCCCAGTTCAGGTGCTGTTGTTCTCCCCTGGTTCAGGTGCTGTTGTTCTCCCCGGTTCAGGTGCTGTTGTTCTCCCTGGTTCAGGTGCTGTTGCTCTCCCCGGTTCAGGTGCTGTTGGTCTCCCCTGGTTCAGGTGCTGTTGTTCTCCCTGGTTCATGTGATGTTGGTCTCCCTGGTTCAGTTTGTGTTAGTCTCCCCAGTTCAGGTTCTGTTGGGCTTCCCTGATTCAGCTGCTGTTGTTCTACCCTGGTTCAGGTGCTGTTGAACACCCCATTTTTCCGTGCTATTGGTCTCCTGTAGCTTTTGTGCTAATAGTCTCTGCTGGTTCTTGTGCTGTTGGTGTCCCCTGGTTCAGGTGCTGTTGTTCTCCCTGGTTCAGGTTCTGTTGTTCTCCCCTGGTTCAGGTTCTGTTCTCCCCTGGTTCAGGTTCTGTTGTTCTCCCTGGTTCAGGTGCTGTTGGTCTCCCCTGGTTCAGGTGCTGTTGGTCACCGCTGGTTCAGGTTCTGTTGTTCTCCCCTGGTTCAGGTTCTGTTGTTCTCCCTGGTTCAGATAATGTTGTTCTCCCTGGCGCAGGTGCTGTTGTTCTCCCCTGGTTCAGATTCTGTTGTTCTCCCTGGTTCAGGTGCTATTGGTCTCCCTGGTTCAGGTGCTGTTGTTCTCCCTGGTTCAGGTTCTGTTGTTCTCCCCGGTTCAGGTTCTGTTCTCCCCTGGTTCAAGTTCTGTTGCTCTCCCTGGTTCAGGTGCTGTTGGTCTCCCCTGGTTCAGGTGCTGTTGTCCTCCCCTGGTTCAGGTACTGTTGGTCTCCCTGGTTCAGGTGCTGTTAGTCTCCCCGGTTCAGGTGCTGTTGTTCTCCCCGGTTCAGGTTCTGTTCTCCCCCGATTCAGGTTCTGTTGGCCTCCCCGGTTCAGGTGCTGTTGGTGTCCCCTGGTTCAGGTGCTGTTGTTCTCCCCTGATTCAGGTACTGTTGGTCTCCCTGGTTCAGGTGCTGTTAGTCTCCCCGGTTCAGGTGCTGTTGCTCTCCCCGGTTCAGGTTCTGTTGTTCTCCCCGGTTCAGGTGCTGTTGGTCTCCCCGGTTCAGGTGCTGTTGGTCTCCCCTGGTTCAGGTGCTGTTGGTCTCCCCGATTCAGGTACTGTTGGTCTCCCCGGTTCAGGTTCTGTTCTCCACTGGTTCAGGTTCTGTTGGTCTCCCCGGTTCAGGTTCACTTCTCCCCTGGTTCAGGTTCTGTTGGTCTCCCCGGTTCAGGTGCTGTTGGTCTCCCCTGGTGCAGGTGCTGTTGGTCTCCCCTGGTTCAGGTTCTGTTGTTCTCCCCTGGTTCAGGTTCTGTTGTTCTCCCTGGTGCAGGTGCTGTTGTTCTCTCTGGTTCAGGTTCTGTTGTTCTCCCCGGTTCAGATGCTGTTGTTCTCCCCTGGTTCAGGTGCTGTTGGTCTCCCCTGGTTCAGGTTCTGTTGTTCTCCCTGGTTCAGGTGATGTTGTTCTCCCCCGGTTCAGGTTCTGTTGTTCTCCCCTGGTTCAGGTTCTGTTGTTCTCCCTGGTTCAGATTCTGTTGTTCTCCCTGGTTCAGGTGATGTTGTTCTCCCCTGGTTCAGGTGCTGTTGTTCTCCCCTGGTTCAGGTTCTGTTGTTCTCCCTGGTTCAGATTCTGTTGTTCTCCACTGGTTCAGGTGCTGTTGTTCTCCCCTGGTTCAGGTTCTGTTGTTCTCCCTGGTTCAGATTCGGTTGGTCTCCCCGATTCAGGTGCTGTTGGTCTCCCCGGTTCAGGTTCAGTTCTCCCCTGGTTCAGGTTCTGTTGGTCTCCCCGGTTCAGGTTCTGTTCTCCCCTGGTTCAGGTTCTGTTGGTCTCCCCGGTTCAGGTGCTGTTGGTCTCCCCTGGTGCAGGTGCTGTTGGTCTCCCCTGGTTCAGGTTCTGTTGTTCTCCCCTGGTTCAGGTTCTGTTGGTCTACCCTGGTTCAGGTTCTGTTCTCCCCTGGTTCAGGTTCTGTTGTTCTCCCTGGTTCAGGTGCTGTTGGTCTCCCCAGTTCAAG
Source organism: Hemitrygon akajei (assembly GCF_048418815.1). NCBI lineage: Eukaryota > Metazoa > Chordata > Chondrichthyes > Myliobatiformes > Dasyatidae > Hemitrygon > Hemitrygon akajei. The sequence continues at coordinate 11,297,728 of NC_133149.1, read as the reverse complement.
TTCTGTTGGTCTCCACTGGTTCAGGTTCTGTTGGTCTCCCCTGGTGCAGGTTCTGTTGTTCTCCCCTGGTTCAGGTTCTGTTGTTCTCCCTGGTTCAGATTCTGTTGTTCTCCCCGGTTCAGGTTCTGTTGTTCTCCCTGGTTCAGATTCTGTTGTTCTCCCTGGTGCAGGTGCTGTTGTTCTCCCCTGGTTCAGATTCTGTTGTTCTCCCTGGTTCAGGTGCTATTGGTCTCCCTGGTTCAGGTGCTGTTGTTCTCCCTGGTTCAGGTTCTGTTGTTCTCCCCGGTTCAGGTTCTGTTCTCCCCTGGTTCAGGTTCTGTTGCTCTCCCCGGTTCAAGTTCTGTTGCTCTCCCCGGTTCAGGTTCTGTTGTTCTCCCTGGTTCAGGTTCTGTTCTCCCCTGGTTCACGTTCTGTTGTTCTCCCCGGTTCAGGTGCTGTTGGTCTCCCCGGTTCAGGTGCTGTTGGTCTCCCCGATTCAGGTGCTGTTGGTCTCCCCGGTTCAGGTTCTGTTTTCCCCCGATTCAGGTGCTGTTGGTCTCCCCGGTTCAGGTTCTGTTCTCCCCTGGTTCAGGTGCTGTTGGTCTCCCCGATTCAGGTGCTGTTGGTCTACCTGGTTCAGGTTCTGTTGTTCACCCCGATTCAGGTTCTGTTGTTCTCCCTGGTTCAGGTTCTGTTGCTCTCCCCGGTTCAGGTTCTGTTATTCTCCCTGTTTCAGGTTCTGTTGTTCTCCCCGGTTCAGGTTTTGTTGTTCTCCCTGGTGCAGGTGCTGTTGGTCTCCCCTGGTACAGTTGCTGTTGTTCTCCCCGGTTCAGGTTCTGTTGTTCTCCCTGGTTCAGGTTCTGTTGGTCTCCCCTGGTTCAGGTTCTGTTGGTCTCCCCGGTTCAGGTGCTGTTGTTCTCCCTGGTTCAGGTTCTGTTGTTCTCCCCGGTTCAGGTGCTGGTGGTCTCCGCTGGTTCAGGGTCTGTTCTCCCCTGGTTCAGGTTCTGTTCTCCCCTGGTTCAGGTTCTGTTGTTCTCCCCGGTTCAGGTGCTGTTGGTCTCCCCGGTTCAGGTGCTGTTGGTCTCCCCTGGTTCAGGTGCTGTTGGTCTCCCCGATTCAGGTTCTGTTCTCCCCGGTTCAGGTTCTGTTCTCCCCTGGTTCAGGTTCTGTTGGTCTCCCCTGGTTCAGGTGCTGTTGTCCTCCCCTGGTTCAGGTTCTGTTGCTCTCCCCTGGTTCAGGTGCTGTTGGTCTCCCCGGTTCAGGTGCTGTTGGTCTCCCCTGGTTCAGGTGCTGTTGGTCTCCCCGATTCAGGTGCTGTTGGTCTCCCCGGTTCAGGTTCTGTTCTCCCCTGGTTCAGGTTCTGTTGTTCTCCCCGGTTCAAGTTCTGTTGCTCTCCCCGGTTCAGGTGCTGTTGGTCTCCCCGATTCAGGTGCTGTTGGTCTACCTGGTTCAGGTTCTGTTGTTCTCCCCGGTTCAGGTTCTGTTGTTCTCCCTGGTTCAGGTGCTGTTGTTCTCCCCGGTTCAGGTTCTGTTGTTCTCCCTGGTGCAGGTGCTGTTGGTCTCCCCTGGTTCAGGTTCTGTTGTTCTCCCCGGTTCAGGTGCTGTTGTTCTCCCTGGTTCAGGTTCTGTTGTTCTCCCTGGTTCAGGTGCTGTTGGTCTCCCCTGGTTCAGGTTCTGTTGTTCTCCCTGGTTCAGGTTCTGTTGTTCTCCCTGGTTCAGATTCTGTTGTTCTCCCTGGTTCAGGTTCTGTTGTTCTCCCCCGGTTCAGGTTCTGTTGTTCTCCCCTGGTTCAGGTTCTGTTGTTCTCCCTGGTTCAGATTCTGTTGTTCTCCCTGGTTCAGGTGATGTTGTTCTCCCCTGGTTCAGGTGCTGTTGTTCTCCCCTGGTTCAGGTTCTGTTGTTCTCCCTGGTTCAGATTCTGTTGTTCTCCACTGGTTCAGGTGCTGTTGTTCTCCCCTGGTTCAGGTTCTGTTGTTCTCCCTGGTTCAGATTCGGTTGGTCTCCCCGATTCAGGTTCTGTTCTCCCCTGGTTCAGGTTCTGTTGGTCTCCCCGGTTCAGGTTCTGTTCTCCCCTGGTTCAGGTTCTGTTGGTCTCCCCGGTTCAGGTTCTGTTCTCCCCTGGTTCAGGTTCTGTTGTTCTCCCCGGTTCAAGTTCTGTTGCTCTCCCCGGTTCAGGTGCTGTTGGTCTCCCCGATTCAGGTGCTGTTGGTCTACCTGGTTCAGGTTCTGTTGTTCACCCCGATTCAGGTTCTGTTGTTCTCCCTGGTTCAGGTTCTGTTGCTCTCCCCGGTTCAGGTTCTGTTATTCTCCCTGTTTCAGGTTCTGTTGTTCTCCCCGGTTCAGGTTCTGTTGTTCTCCCTGGTGCAGGTGCTGTTGGTCTCCCCTGGTACAGTTGCTGTTGTTCTCCCTGGTTCAGGTGCTGATGGTCTCCCCTGCTTCAGGTTCTGTTGTTCTCCCTGGTTCAGGTGCTGTTGGTCTCCCCTGGTTCAGGTTCTGTTGGTCTCCCCGGTTCAGATGCTGTTGTTCTCCCTGGTTCAGGTTCTGTTGTTCTCCCCGGTTCAGGTGCTGGTGTTCTCCGCTGCTTCAGGCTCTGTTCTCCCCTGGTTCAGGTTCTGTTCTCCCCTGGTTCAGGTTCTGTTGTTCTCCCCGGTTCAGGTGCTGTTGGTCTCCCCGGTTCAGGTGCTGTTGGTCTCCCCTGGTTCAGGTGCTGTTGGTCTCCCCGATTCAGGTGCTGTTGGTCTCCCCGGTTCAGGTTCTGTACTCCCCTGGTTCAGGTTCTGTTGCTCTCCCCTGGTTCAGGTGCTGTTGTCCTCCCCTGGTTCAGGTTCTGTTGCTCTCCCCTGGTTCAGGTGCTGTTGGTCTCCCCGGTTCAGGTGCTGTTGGTCTCCCCTGGTTCAGGTGCTGTTGGTCTCCCCGATTCAGGTGCTGTTGGTCTCCCCGGTTCAGGTTCTGTTCTCCCCTGGTTCAGGTTCTGTTGTTCTCCCCGGTTCAAGTAGTGTTGCTCTCCCCGGTTCAGGTGCTGTTGGTCTCCCCGATTCAGGTGCTGTTGGTCTACCTGGTTCAGGTTCTGTTGTTCTCCCCGATTCAGGTTCTGTTGTTCTCCCTGGTTCAGGTTCTATTGTTCTCCCCGGTTCAGGTTCTGTTGTTCTCCCTGGTGCAGGTGCTGTTGGTCTCCCCTGGTTCAGGTTCTGTTGTTCTCCCCGGTTCAGGTGCTGTTGTTCTCCCTGGTTCAGGTTCTGTTGTTCTCCCTGGTTCAGGTGCTGTTGGTCTCCCCTGGTTCAGGTTCTGTTGTTCTCCCTGGTTCAGGTTCTGTTGTTCTCCCTGGTTCAGATTCTGTTGTTCTCCCTGGTTCAGGTGATGTTGTTCTCCCCCGGTTCAGGTTCTGTTGTTCTCCCCTGGTTCAGGTTCTGTTGTTCTCCCTGGTTCAGATTCTGTTGTTCTCCCTGGTTCAGGTGATGTTGTTCTCCCCTGGTTCAGGTGCTGTTGTTCTCCCCTGGTTCAGGTTCTGTTGTTCTCCCTGGTTCAGATTCTGTTGTTCTCCACTGGTTCAGGTGCTGTTGTTCTCCCCTGGTTCAGGTTCTGTTGTTCTCCCTGGTTCAGATTCGGTTGGTCTCCCCGATTCAGGTGCTGTTGGTCTCCCCGGTTCAGGTTCTGTTCTCCCCTGGTTCAGGTTCTGTTGGTCTCCCCGGTTCAGGTTCTGTTCTCCCCTGGTTCAGGATCTGTTGGTCTCCCCGGTTCAGGTTCTGTTCTCCCCTGGTTCAGGTTCTGTTGTTCTCCCCGGTTCAAGTTCTGTTGCTCTCCCCGGTTCAGGTGCTGTTGGTCTCCACGATTCAGGTGCTGTTGGTCTACCTGGTTCAGGTTCTGTTGTTCACCCCGATTCAGGTTCTGTTGTTCTCCCTGGTTCAGGTTCTGTTGCTCTCCCCGGTTCAGGTTCTGTTATTCTCCCTGTTTCAGGTTCTGTTGCTCTCCCCTGTTTCAGGTGCTGTTGCTCTCCCCTGGTTCAGGTGCTGTTGGTCTCCCCTGGTTCAGGTGCTGTTGTCCTCCCCTGGTTCAGGTTCTGTTGCTCTCCCCTGGTTCAGGTGCTGTTGGTCTCCCCGGTTCAGGTGCTGTTGGTCTCCCCTGGTTCAGGTGCTGTTGGTCTCCCCGATTCAGGTGCTGTTGGTCTCCCCGGTTCAGGTTCTGTTCTCCCCTGGTTCAGGTTCTGTTGTTCTCCCCGGTTCAAGTTCTGTTGCTCTCCCCGGTTCAGGTGCTGTTGGTCTCCCCGATTCAGGTGCTGTTGGTCTACCTGGTTCAGGTTCTGTTGTTCTCCCCGGTTCAGGTTCTGTTGTTCTCCCTGGTTCAGGTGCTGTTGTTCTCCCCGGTTCAGGTTCTGTTGTTCTCCCTGGTGCAGGTGCTGTTGGTCTCCCCTGGTTCAGGTTCTGTTGTTCTCCCCGGTTCAGGTGCTGTTGTTCTCCCTGGTTCAGGTTCTGTTGTTCTCCCTGGTTCAGGTGCTGTTGGTCTCCCCTGGTTCAGGTTCTGTTGTTCTCCCTGGTTCAGGTTCTGTTGTTCTCCCTGGTTCAGATTCTGTTGTTCTCCCTGGTTCAGGTTCTGTTGTTCTCCCCCGGTTCAGGTTCTGTTGTTCTCCCCTGGTTCAGGTTCTGTTGTTCTCCCTGGTTCAGATTCTGTTGTTCTCCCTGGTTCAGGTGATGTTGTTCTCCCCTGGTTCAGGTGCTGTTGTTCTCCCCTGGTTCAGGTTCTGTTGTTCTCCCTGGTTCAGATTCTGTTGTTCTCCACTGGTTCAGGTGCTGTTGTTCTCCCCTGGTTCAGGTTCTGTTGTTCTCCCTGGTTCAGATTCGGTTGGTCTCCCCGATTCAGGTTCTGTTCTCCCCTGGTTCAGGTTCTGTTGGTCTCCCCGGTTCAGGTTCTGTTCTCCCCTGGTTCAGGTTCTGTTGGTCTCCCCGGTTCAGGTTCTGTTCTCCCCTGGTTCAGGTTCTGTTGTTCTCCCCGGTTCAAGTTCTGTTGCTCTCCCCGGTTCAGGTGCTGTTGGTCTCCCCGATTCAGGTGCTGTTGGTCTACCTGGTTCAGGTTCTGTTGTTCACCCCGATTCAGGTTCTGTTGTTCTCCCTGGTTCAGGTTCTGTTGCTCTCCCCGGTTCAGGTTCTGTTATTCTCCCTGTTTCAGGTTCTGTTGTTCTCCCCGGTTCAGGTTCTGTTGTTCTCCCTGGTGCAGGTGCTGTTGGTCTCCCCTGGTACAGTTGCTGTTGTTCTCCCTGGTTCAGGTGCTGATGGTCTCCCCTGCTTCAGGTTCTGTTGTTCTCCCTGGTTCAGGTGCTGTTGGTCTCCCCTGGTTCAGGTTCTGTTGGTCTCCCCGGTTCAGATGCTGTTGTTCTCCCTGGTTCAGGTTCTGTTGTTCTCCCCGGTTCAGGTGCTGGTGTTCTCCGCTGCTTCAGGCTCTGTTCTCCCCTGGTTCAGGTTCTGTTCTCCCCTGGTTCAGGTTCTGTTGTTCTCCCCGGTTCAGGTGCTGTTGGTCTCCCCGGTTCAGGTGCTGTTGGTCTCCCCTGGTTCAGGTGCTGTTGGTCTCCCCGATTCAGGTGCTGTTGGTCTCCCCGGTTCAGGTTCTGTACTCCCCTGGTTCAGGTTCTGTTGCTCTCCCCTGGTTCAGGTGCTGTTGTCCTCCCCTGGTTCAGGTTCTGTTGCTCTCCCCTGGTTCAGGTGCTGTTGGTCTCCCCGGTTCAGGTGCTGTTGGTCTCCCCTGGTTCAGGTGCTGTTGGTCTCCCCGATTCAGGTGCTGTTGGTCTCCCCGGTTCAGGTTCTGTTCTCCCCTGGTTCAGGTTCTGTTGTTCTCCCCGGTTCAAGTAGTGTTGCTCTCCCCGGTTCAGGTGCTGTTGGTCTCCCCGATTCAGGTGCTGTTGGTCTACCTGGTTCAGGTTCTGTTGTTCTCCCCGATTCAGGTTCTGTTGTTCTCCCTGGTTCAGGTTCTATTGTTCTCCCCGGTTCAGGTTCTGTTGTTCTCCCTGGTGCAGGTGCTGTTGGTCTCCCCTGGTTCAGGTTCTGTTGTTCTCCCCGGTTCAGGTGCTGTTGTTCTCCCTGGTTCAGGTTCTGTTGTTCTCCCTGGTTCAGGTGCTGTTGGTCTCCCCTGGTTCAGGTTCTGTTGTTCTCCCTGGTTCAGGTTCTGTTGTTCTCCCTGGTTCAGATTCTGTTGTTCTCCCTGGTTCAGGTGATGTTGTTCTCCCCCGGTTCAGGTTCTGTTGTTCTCCCCTGGTTCAGGTTCTGTTGTTCTCCCTGGTTCAGATTCTGTTGTTCTCCCTGGTTCAGGTGATGTTGTTCTCCCCTGGTTCAGGTGCTGTTGTTCTCCCCTGGTTCAGGTTCTGTTGTTCTCCCTGGTTCAGATTCTGTTGTTCTCCACTGGTTCAGGTGCTGTTGTTCTCCCCTGGTTCAGGTTCTGTTGTTCTCCCTGGTTCAGATTCGGTTGGTCTCCCCGATTCAGGTGCTGTTGGTCTCCCCGGTTCAGGTTCTGTTCTCCCCTGGTTCAGGTTCTGTTGGTCTCCCCGGTTCAGGTTCTGTTCTCCCCTGGTTCAGGATCTGTTGGTCTCCCCGGTTCAGGTTCTGTTCTCCCCTGGTTCAGGTTCTGTTGTTCTCCCCGGTTCAAGTTCTGTTGCTCTCCCCGGTTCAGGTGCTGTTGGTCTCCACGATTCAGGTGCTGTTGGTCTACCTGGTTCAGGTTCTGTTGTTCACCCCGATTCAGGTTCTGTTGTTCTCCCTGGTTCAGGTTCTGTTGCTCTCCCCGGTTCAGGTTCTGTTATTCTCCCTGTTTCAGGTTCTGTTGCTCTCCCCTGTTTCAGGTGCTGTTGCTCTCCCCTGTTTCAGGTGCTGTTGGTCTCCCCTGGTTCAGGTGCTGTTGTCCTCCCCTGGTTCAGGTTCTGTTGCTCTCCCCTGGTTCAGGTGCTGTTGGTCTCCCCGTTTCAGGTGCTGTTGGTCTCCCCTGGTTCAGGTGCTGTTGGTCTCCCCGATTCAGGTGCTGTTGGTCTCCCCGGTTCAGGTTCTGTTCTCCCCTGGTTCAGGTTCTGTTGTTCTCCCCGGTTCAAGTTCTGTTGCTCTCCCCGGTTCAGGTGCTGTTGGTCTCCCCGATTCAGGTGCTGTTGGTCTACCTGGTTCAGGTTCTGTTGTTCTCCCCGATTCAGGTTCTGTTGTTCTCCCTGGTTCAGGTTCTGTTGTTCTCCCCGGTTCAGGTGCTGTTGTTCTCCCTGGTTCAGGTTCTGTTGTTCTCCCTGGTTCAGGTGCTGTTGGTCTCCCCTGGTTCAGGTTCTGTTGTTCTCCCTGGTTCAGGTTCTGTTGTTCTCCCTGGTTCAGATTCTGTTGTTCTCCCTGGTTCAGGTGATGTTGTTCTCCCCCGGTTCAGGTTCTGTTGTTCTCCCCTGGTTCAGGTTCTGTTGTTCTCCCTGGTTCAGATTCTGTTGTTCTCCCTGGTTCAGATTCTGTTGTTCTCCCTGGTTCAGGTGATGTTGTTCTCCCCCGGTTCAGGTTCTGTTGTTCTCCCCTGGTTCAGGTTCTGATGTTCTCCCTGGTTCAGATTCTGTTGTTCTCCCTGGTTCAGGTGATGTTGTTCTCCCCTGGTTCAGGTGCTGTTGTTCTCCCCTGGTTCAGGTTCTGTTGTTCTCCCTGGTTCAGATTCTGTTGTTCTCCACTGGTTCAGGTGCTGTTGTTCTCCCCTGGTTCAGGTTCTGTTGTTCTCCCTGGTTCAGATTCGGTTGGTCTCCCCGATTCAGGTGCTGTTGGTCTCCCCGGTTCAGGTTCTGTTCTCCCCTGGTTCAGGTTCTGTTGGTCTCCCCGGTTCAGGTTCTGTTCTCCCCTGGTTCAGGTTCTGTTGTTCTCCCCGGTTCAAGTTCTGTTGCTCTCCCCGGTTCAGGTGCTGTTGGTCTCCACGATTCAGGTGCTGTTGGTCTACCTGGTTCAGGTTCTGTTGTTCACCCCGATTCAGGTTCAGTTGTTCTCCCTGGTTCAGGTGCTGTTGGTCTCCCCTGGTTCAGGTTCTGTTGGTCTCCCCGGTTCAGGTGCTGTTGTTCTCCCTGGTTCAGGTTCTGTTGTTCTCCCCGGTTCAGGTGCTGGTGGTCTCCGCTGGTTCAGGGTCTGTTCTCCCCTGGTTCAGGTTCTGTTCTCCCCTGGTTCAGGTTCTGTTGTTCTCCCCGGTTCAGGTGCTGTTGGTCTCCCCGGTTCAGGTGCTGTTGGTCTCCCCTGGTTCAGGTGCTGTTGGTCTCCCCGATTCAGGTGCTGTTGGTCTCCCCGGTTCAGGTTCTGTTCTCCCCTGGTTCAGGTTCTGTTGCTCTCCCCTGGTTCAGGTGCTGTTGGTCTCCCCTGGTTCAGGTGCTGTTGTCCTCCCCTGGTTCAGGTTCTGTTGCTCTCCCCTGGTTCAGGTGCTGTTGCTCTCCCCGGTTCAGGTGCTGTTGGTCTCCCCGATTCAGGTGCTGTTGGTCTACCTGGTTCAGGTTCTGTTGTTCACCCCGATTCAGGTTCTGTTGTTCTCCCCTGGTTCAGGTGCTGTTGTTCTCCCCTGGTTCAGGTTCTGTTGTTCTCCCTGGTTCAGATTCTGTTGTTCTCCACTGGTTCAGGTGCTGTTGTTCTCCCCTGGTTCAGGTTCTCTTGTTCTCCCTGGTTCAGATTCGGTTGGTCTCCCCGATTCAGGTTCTGTTCTCCCCTGGTTCAGGTTCTGTTGGTCTCCCCGGTTCAGGTTCTGTTCTCCCCTGGTTCAGGTTCTGTTGGTCTCCCCGGTTCAGGTTCTGTTCTCCCCTGGTTCAGGTTCTGTTGTTCTCCCCGGTTCAAGTTCTGTTGCTCTCCCCGGTTCAGGTGCTGTTGGTCTCCCCGATTCAGGTGCTGTTGGTCTACCTGGTTCAGGTTCTGTTGTTCACCCCGATTCAGGTTCTGTTGTTCTCCCTGGTTCAGGTTCTGTTGCTCTCCCCGGTTCAGGTTCTGTTATTCTCCCTGTTTCAGGTTCTGTTGTTCTCCCCGGTTCAGGTTCTGTTGTTCTCCCTGGTGCAGGTGCTGTTGGTCTCCCCTGGTACAGTTGCTGTTGTTCTCCCTGGTTCAGGTGCTGATGGTCTCCCCTGCTTCAGGTTCTGTTGTTCTCCCTGGTTCAGGTGCTGTTGGTCTCCCCTGGTTCAGGTTCTGTTGGTCTCCCCGGTTCAGATGCTGTTGTTCTCCCTGGTTCAGGTTCTGTTGTTCTCCCCGGTTCAGGTGCTGGTGTTCTCCGCTGCTTCAGGCTCTGTTCTCCCCTGGTTCAGGTTCTGTTCTCCCCTGGTTCAGGTTCTGTTGTTCTCCCCGGTTCAGGTGCTGTTGGTCTCCCCGGTTCAGGTGCTGTTGGTCTCCCCTGGTTCAGGTGCTGTTGGTCTCCCCGATTCAGGTGCTGTTGGTCTCCCCGGTTCAGGTTCTGTACTCCCCTGGTTCAGGTTCTGTTGCTCTCCCCTGGTTCAGGTGCTGTTGGTCTCCCCTGGTTCAGGTGCTGTTGTCCTCCCCTGGTTCAGGTTCTGTTGCTCTCCCCTGGTTCAGGTGCTGTTGGTCTCCCCGGTTCAGGTGCTGTTGGTCTCCCCTGGTTCAGGTGCTGTTGGTCTCCCCGATTCAGGTGCTGTTGGTCTCCCCGGTTCAGGTTCTGTTCTCCCCTGGTTCAGGTTCTGTTGTTCTCCCCGGTTCAAGTAGTGTTGCTCTCCCCGGTTCAGGTGCTGTTGGTCTCCCCGATTCAGGTGCTGTTGGTCTACCTGGTTCAGGTTCTGTTGTTCTCCCCGATTCAGGTTCTGTTGTTCTCCCTGGTTCAGGTTCTGTTGCTCTCCCCGGTTCAGGTTCTGTTATTCTCCCTGTTTCAGGTTCTGTTGCTCTCCCCTGTTTCAGGTGCTGTTGCTCTCCCCTGTTTCAGGTGCTGTTGGTCTCCCCTGGTTCAGGTGCTGTTGTCCTCCCCTGGTTCAGGTTCTGTTGCTCTCCCCTGGTTCAGGTGCTGTTGGTCTCCCCGTTTCAGGTGCTGTTGGTCTCCCCTGGTTCAGGTGCTGTTGGTCTCCCCGATTCAGGTGCTGTTGGTCTCCCCGGTTCAGGTTCTGTTCTCCCCTGGTTCAGGTTCTGTTGTTCTCCCCGGTTCAAGTTCTGTTGCTCTCCCCGGTTCAGGTGCTGTTGGTCTCCCCGATTCAGGTGCTGTTGGTCTACCTGGTTCAGGTTCTGTTGTTCTCCCCGATTCAGGTTCTGTTGTTCTCCCTGGTTCAGGTTCTGTTGTTCTCCCCGGTTCAGGTGCTGTTGTTCTCCCTGGTTCAGGTTCTGTTGTTCTCCCTGGTTCAGGTGCTGTTGGTCTCCCCTGGTTCAGGTTCTGTTGTTCTCCCTGGTTCAGGTTCTGTTGTTCTCCCTGGTTCAGATTCTGTTGTTCTCCCTGGTTCAGGTGATGTTGTTCTCCCCCGGTTCAGGTTCTGTTGTTCTCCCCTGGTTCAGGTTCTGTTGTTCTCCCTGGTTCAGATTCTGTTGTTCTCCCTGGTTCAGATTCTGTTGTTCTCCCTGGTTCAGGTGATGTTGTTCTCCCCCGGTTCAGGTTCTGTTGTTCTCCCCTGGTTCAGGTTCTGTTGTTCTCCCTGGTTCAGATTCTGTTGTTCTCCCTGGTTCAGCTGATGTTGTTCTCCCCTGGTTCAGGTGCTGTTGTTCTCCCCTGGTTCAGGTTCTGTTGTTCTCCCTGGTTCAGATTCTGTTGTTCTCCACTGGTTCAGGTGCTGTTGTTCTCCCCTGGTTCAGGTTCTGTTGTTCTCCCTGGTTCAGATTCGGTTGGTCTCCCCGATTCAGGTGCTGTTGGTCTCCCCGGTTCAGGTTCTGTTCTCCCCTGGTTCAGGTTCTGTTGGTCTCCCCGGTTCAGGTTCTGTTCTCCCCTGGTTCAGGTTCTGTTGGTCTCCCCGGTTCAGGTTCTGTTCTCCCCTGGTTCAGGTTCTGTTGTTCTCCCCGGTTCAAGTTCTGTTGCTCTCCCCGGTTCAGGTGCTGTTGGTCTCCACGATTCAGGTGCTGTTGGTCTACCTGGTTCAGGTTCTGTTGTTCACCCCGATTCAGGTTCAGTTGTTCTCCCTGGTTCAGGTTCTGTTGCTCTCCCCGGTTCAGGTTCTGTTATTCTCCCTGTTTCAGGTTCTGTTGTTCTCCCCGGTTCAGGTTCTGTTGTTCTCCCTGGTGCAGGTGCTGTTGGTCTCCCCTGGTACAGTTGCTGTTGTTCTCCCTGGTTCAGGTGCTGATGGTCTCCCCTGCTTCAGGTTCTGTTGTTCTCCCTGGTTCAGGTGCTGTTGGTCTCCCCTGGTTCAGGTTCTGTTGGTCTCCCCGGTTCAGGTGCTGTTGTTCTCCCTGGTTCAGGTTCTGTTGTTCTCCCCGGTTCAGGTGCTGGTGGTCTCCGCTGGTTCAGGGTCTGTTCTCCCCTGGTTCAGGTTCTGTTCTCCCCTGGTTCAGGTTCTGTTGTTCTCCCCGGTTCAGGTGCTGTTGGTCTCCCCGGTTCAGGTGCTGTTGGTCTCCCCTGGTTCAGGTGCTGTTGGTCTCCCCGATTCAGGTGCTGTTGGTCTCCCCGGTTCAGGTTCTGTTCTCCCCTGGTTCAGGTTCTGTTGCTCTCCCCTGGTTCAGGTGCTGTTGGTCTCCCCTGGTTCAGGTGCTGTAGTCCTCCCCTGGTTCAGGTTCTGTTGCTCTCCCCTGGTTCAGGTGCTGTTGCTCTCCCCGATTCAGGTGCTGTTGGTCTCTCCGGTTCAGTTTCTGTTCTCCCCTGGTTCAGGTTCTGTTGCTCTCCCCTGGTTCAGGTGCTGTTGGTCTCCCCTGGTTCAGGTGCTGTTGTCCTCCCCTGGTTCAGGTTCTGTTGCTCTCCCCTGGTTCAGGTGCTGTTGCTCTCCCCGGTTCAGGTGCTGTTGGTCTCCCCGATTCAGGTGCTGTTGGTCTACCTGGTTCAGGTTCTGTTGTTCACCCCGATTCAGGTTCTGTTGTTCTCCCTGGTTCAGGTTCTGTTGCTCTCCCCGGTTCAGGTTCTGTTGTTCTCCCTGTTTCAGGTTCTGTTGTTCTCCCCGGTTCAGGTTCTGTTGTTCTCCCTGGTGCAGGTGCTGTTGGTCTCCCCTGGTACTGTTGCTGTTGTTCTCCCTGGTTCAGGTGCTGATGGTCTCCCCTGCTTCAGGTTCTGTTGTTCTCCCTGGTTCAGGTGCTGTTGGTCTCCCCTGGTTCAGGTTCTGTTATTCTCCCTGTTTCAGGTTCTGTTGCTCTCCCCTGTTTCAGGTGCTGTTGCTCTCCCCTGGTTCAGGTGCTGTTGGTCTCCCCTGGTTCAGGTGCTGTTGTCCTCCCCTGGTTCAGGTTCTGTTGCTCTCCCCTGGTTCAGGTGCTGTTGGTCTCCCCGGTTCAGGTGCTGTTGGTCTCCCCTGGTTCAGGTGCTGTTGGTCTCCCCGATTCAGGTGCTGTTGGTCTCCCCGGTTCAGGTTCTGTTCTCCCCTGGTTCAGGTTCTGTTGTTCTCCCCGGTTCAAGTTCTGTTGCTCTCCCCGGTTCAGGTGCTGTTGGTCTCCCCGATTCAGGTGCTGTTGGTCTACCTGGTTCAGGTTCTGTTGTTCTCCCCGGTTCAGGTTCTGTTGTTCTCCCTGGTTCAGGTGCTGTTGTTCTCCCCGGTTCAGGTTCTGTTGTTCTCCCTGGTGCAGGTGCTGTTGGTCTCCCCTGGTTCAGGTTCTGTTGTTCTCCCCGGTTCAGGTGCTGTTGTTCTCCCTGGTTCAGGTTCTGTTGTTCTCCCTGGTTCAGGTGCTGTTGGTCTCCCCTGGTTCAGGTTCTGTTGTTCTCCCTGGTTCAGGTTCTGTTGTTCTCCCTGGTTCAGATTCTGTTGTTCTCCCTGGTTCAGGTTCTGTTGTTCTCCCCCGGTTCAGGTTCTGTTGTTCTCCCCTGGTTCAGGTTCTGTTGTTCTCCCTGGTTCAGATTCTGTTGTTCTCCCTGGTTCAGGTGATGTTGTTCTCCCCTGGTTCAGGTGCTGTTGTTCTCCCCTGGTTCAGGTTCTGTTGTTCTCCCTGGTTCAGATTCTGTTGTTCTCCACTGGTTCAGGTGCTGTTGTTCTCCCCTGGTTCAGGTTCTGTTGTTCTCCCTGGTTCAGATTCGGTTGGTCTCCCCGATTCAGGTTCTGTTCTCCCCTGGTTCAGGTTCTGTTGGTCTCCCCGGTTCAGGTTCTGTTCTCCCCTGGTTCAGGTTCTGTTGGTCTCCCCGGTTCAGGTTCTGTTCTCCCCTGGTTCAGGTTCTGTTGTTCTCCCCGGTTCAAGTTCTGTTGCTCTCCCCGGTTCAGGTGCTGTTGGTCTCCCCGATTCAGGTGCTGTTGGTCTACCTGGTTCAGGTTCTGTTGTTCACCCCGATTCAGGTTCTGTTGTTCTCCCTGGTTCAGGTTCTGTTGCTCTCCCCGGTTCAGGTTCTGTTATTCTCCCTGTTTCAGGTTCTGTTGTTCTCCCCGGTTCAGGTTCTGTTGTTCTCCCTGGTGCAGGTGCTGTTGGTCTCCCCTGGTACAGTTGCTGTTGTTCTCCCTGGTTCAGGTGCTGATGGTCTCCCCTGCTTCAGGTTCTGTTGTTCTCCCTGGTTCAGGTGCTGTTGGTCTCCCCTGGTTCAGGTTCTGTTGGTCTCCCCGGTTCAGATGCTGTTGTTCTCCCTGGTTCAGGTTCTGTTGTTCTCCCCGGTTCAGGTGCTGGTGTTCTCCGCTGCTTCAGGCTCTGTTCTCCCCTGGTTCAGGTTCTGTTCTCCCCTGGTTCAGGTTCTGTTGTTCTCCCCGGTTCAGGTGCTGTTGGTCTCCCCGGTTCAGGTGCTGTTGGTCTCCCCTGGTTCAGGTGCTGTTGGTCTCCCCGATTCAGGTGCTGTTGGTCTCCCCGGTTCAGGTTCTGTACTCCCCTGGTTCAGGTTCTGTTGCTCTCCCCTGGTTCAGGTGCTGTTGTCCTCCCCTGGTTCAGGTTCTGTTGCTCTCCCCTGGTTCAGGTGCTGTTGGTCTCCCCGGTTCAGGTGCTGTTGGTCTCCCCTGGTTCAGGTGCTGTTGGTCTCCCCGATTCAGGTGCTGTTGGTCTCCCCGGTTCAGGTTCTGTTCTCCCCTGGTTCAGGTTCTGTTGTTCTCCCCGGTTCAAGTAGTGTTGCTCTCCCCGGTTCAGGTGCTGTTGGTCTCCCCGATTCAGGTGCTGTTGGTCTACCTGGTTCAGGTTCTGTTGTTCTCCCCGATTCAGGTTCTGTTGTTCTCCCTGGTTCAGGTTCTATTGTTCTCCCCGGTTCAGGTTCTGTTGTTCTCCCTGGTGCAGGTGCTGTTGGTCTCCCCTGGTTCAGGTTCTGTTGTTCTCCCCGGTTCAGGTGCTGTTGTTCTCCCTGGTTCAGGTTCTGTTGTTCTCCCTGGTTCAGGTGCTGTTGGTCTCCCCTGGTTCAGGTTCTGTTGTTCTCCCTGGTTCAGGTTCTGTTGTTCTCCCTGGTTCAGATTCTGTTGTTCTCCCTGGTTCAGGTGATGTTGTTCTCCCCCGGTTCAGGTTCTGTTGTTCTCCCCTGGTTCAGGTTCTGTTGTTCTCCCTGGTTCAGATTCTGTTGTTCTCCCTGGTTCAGGTGATGTTGTTCTCCCCTGGTTCAGGTGCTGTTGTTCTCCCCTGGTTCAGGTTCTGTTGTTCTCCCTGGTTCAGATTCTGTTGTTCTCCACTGGTTCAGGTGCTGTTGTTCTCCCCTGGTTCAGGTTCTGTTGTTCTCCCTGGTTCAGATTCGGTTGGTCTCCCCGATTCAGGTGCTGTTGGTCTCCCCGGTTCAGGTTCTGTTCTCCCCTGGTTCAGGTTCTGTTGGTCTCCCCGGTTCAGGTTCTGTTCTCCCCTGGTTCAGGATCTGTTGGTCTCCCCGGTTCAGGTTCTGTTCTCCCCTGGTTCAGGTTCTGTTGTTCTCCCCGGTTCAAGTTCTGTTGCTCTCCCCGGTTCAGGTGCTGTTGGTCTCCACGATTCAGGTGCTGTTGGTCTACCTGGTTCAGGTTCTGTTGTTCACCCCGATTCAGGTTCTGTTGTTCTCCCTGGTTCAGGTTCTGTTGCTCTCCCCGGTTCAGGTTCTGTTATTCTCCCTGTTTCAGGTTCTGTTGCTCTCCCCTGTTTCAGGTGCTGTTGCTCTCCCCTGTTTCAGGTGCTGTTGGTCTCCCCTGGTTCAGGTGCTGTTGTCCTCCCCTGGTTCAGGTTCTGTTGCTCTCCCCTGGTTCAGGTGCTGTTGGTCTCCCCGTTTCAGGTGCTGTTGGTCTCCCCTGGTTCAGGTGCTGTTGGTCTCCCCGATTCAGGTGCTGTTGGTCTCCCCGGTTCAGGTTCTGTTCTCCCCTGGTTCAGGTTCTGTTGTTCTCCCCGGTTCAAGTTCTGTTGCTCTCCCCGGTTCAGGTGCTGTTGGTCTCCCCGATTCAGGTGCTGTTGGTCTACCTGGTTCAGGTTCTGTTGTTCTCCCCGATTCAGGTTCTGTTGTTCTCCCTGGTTCAGGTTCTGTTGTTCTCCCCGGTTCAGGTGCTGTTGTTCTCCCTGGTTCAGGTTCTGTTGTTCTCCCTGGTTCAGGTGCTGTTGGTCTCCCCTGGTTCAGGTTCTGTTGTTCTCCCTGGTTCAGGTTCTGTTGTTCTCCCTGGTTCAGATTCTGTTGTTCTCCCTGGTTCAGGTGATGTTGTTCTCCCCCCGGTTCAGGTTCTGTTGTTCTCCCCTGGTTCAGGTTCTGTTGTTCTCCCTGGTTCAGATTCTGTTGTTCTCCCTGGTTCAGATTCTGTTGTTCTCCCTGGTTCAGGTGATGTTGTTCTCCCCCGGTTCAGGTTCTGTTGTTCTCCCCTGGTTCAGGTTCTGATGTTCTCCCTGGTTCAGATTCTGTTGTTCTCCCTGGTTCAGGTGATGTTGTTCTCCCCTGGTTCAGGTGCTGTTGTTCTCCCCTGGTTCAGGTTCTGTTGTTCTCCCTGGTTCAGATTCTGTTGTTCTCCACTGGTTCAGGTGCTGTTGTTCTCCCCTGGTTCAGGTTCTGTTGTTCTCCCTGGTTCAGATTCGGTTGGTCTCCCCGATTCAGGTGCTGTTGGTCTCCCCGGTTCAGGTTCTGTTCTCCCCTGGTTCAGGTTCTGTTGGTCTCCCCGGTTCAGGTTCTGTTCTCCCCTGGTTCAGGTTCTGTTGTTCTCCCCGGTTCAAGTTCTGTTGCTCTCCCCGGTTCAGGTGCTGTTGGTCTCCACGATTCAGGTGCTGTTGGTCTACCTGGTTCAGGTTCTGTTGTTCACCCCGATTCAGGTTCAGTTGTTCTCCCTGGTTCAGGTGCTGTTGGTCTCCCCTGGTTCAGGTTCTGTTGGTCTCCCCGGTTCAGGTGCTGTTGTTCTCCCTGGTTCAGGTTCTGTTGTTCTCCCCGGTTCAGGTGCTGGTGGTCTCCGCTGGTTCAGGGTCTGTTCTCCCCTGGTTCAGGTTCTGTTCTCCCCTGGTTCAGGTTCTGTTGTTCTCCCCGGTTCAGGTGCTGTTGGTCTCCCCGGTTCAGGTGCTGTTGGTCTCCCCTGGTTCAGGTGCTGTTGGTCTCCCCGATTCAGGTGCTGTTGGTCTCCCCGGTTCAGGTTCTGTTCTCCCCTGGTTCAGGTTCTGTTGCTCTCCCCTGGTTCAGGTGCTGTTGGTCTCCCCTGGTTCAGGTGCTGTTGTCCTCCCCTGGTTCAGGTTCTGTTGCTCTCCCCTGGTTCAGGTGCTGTTGCTCTCCCCGGTTCAGGTGCTGTTGGTCTCCCCGATTCAGGTGCTGTTGGTCTACCTGGTTCAGGTTCTGTTGTTCACCCCGATTCAGGTTCTGTTGTTCTCCCCTGGTTCAGGTGCTGTTGTTCTCCCCTGGTTCAGGTTCTGTTGTTCTCCCTGGTTCAGATTCTGTTGTTCTCCACTGGTTCAGGTGCTGTTGTTCTCCCCTGGTTCAGGTTCTCTTGTTCTCCCTGGTTCAGATTCGGTTGGTCTCCCCGATTCAGGTTCTGTTCTCCCCTGGTTCAGGTTCTGTTGGTCTCCCCGGTTCAGGTTCTGTTCTCCCCTGGTTCAGGTTCTGTTGGTCTCCCCGGTTCAGGTTCTGTTCTCCCCTGGTTCAGGTTCTGTTGTTCTCCCCGGTTCAAGTTCTGTTGCTCTCCCCGGTTCAGGTGCTGTTGGTCTCCCCGATTCAGGTGCTGTTGGTCTACCTGGTTCAGGTTCTGTTGTTCACCCCCGATTCAGGTTCTGTTGTTCTCCCTGGTTCAGGTTCTGTTGCTCTCCCCGGTTCAGGTTCTGTTATTCTCCCTGTTTCAGGTTCTGTTGTTCTCCCCGGTTCAGGTTCTGTTGTTCTCCCTGGTGCAGGTGCTGTTGGTCTCCCCTGGTACAGTTGCTGTTGTTCTCCCTGGTTCAGGTGCTGATGGTCTCCCCTGCTTCAGGTTCTGTTGTTCTCCCTGGTTCAGGTGCTGTTGGTCTCCCCTGGTTCAGGTTCTGTTGGTCTCCCCGGTTCAGATGCTGTTGTTCTCCCTGGTTCAGGTTCTGTTGTTCTCCCCGGTTCAGGTGCTGGTGTTCTCCGCTGCTTCAGGCTCTGTTCTCCCCTGGTTCAGGTTCTGTTCTCCCCTGGTTCAGGTTCTGTTGTTCTCCCCGGTTCAGGTGCTGTTGGTCTCCCCGGTTCAGGTGCTGTTGGTCTCCCCTGGTTCAGGTGCTGTTGGTCTCCCCGATTCAGGTGCTGTTGGTCTCCCCGGTTCAGGTTCTGTACTCCCCTGGTTCAGGTTCTGTTGCTCTCCCCTGGTTCAGGTGCTGTTGGTCTCCCCTGGTTCAGGTGCTGTTGTCCTCCCCTGGTTCAGGTTCTGTTGCTCTCCCCTGGTTCAGGTGCTGTTGGTCTCCCCGGTTCAGGTGCTGTTGGTCTCCCCTGGTTCAGGTGCTGTTGGTCTCCCCGATTCAGGTGCTGTTGGTCTCCCCGGTTCAGGTTCTGTTCTCCCCTGGTTCAGGTTCTGTTGTTCTCCCCGGTTCAAGTAGTGTTGCTCTCCCCGGTTCAGGTGCTGTTGGTCTCCCCGATTCAGGTGCTGTTGGTCTACCTGGTTCAGGTTCTGTTGTTCTCCCCGATTCAGGTTCTGTTGTTCTCCCTGGTTCAGGTTCTGTTGCTCTCCCCGGTTCAGGTTCTGTTATTCTCCCTGTTTCAGGTTCTGTTGCTCTCCCCCTGTTTCAGGTGCTGTTGCTCTCCCCTGTTTCAGGTGCTGTTGGTCTCCCCTGGTTCAGGTGCTGTTGTCCTCCCCTGGTTCAGGTTCTGTTGCTCTCCCCTGGTTCAGGTGCTGTTGGTCTCCCCGTTTCAGGTGCTGTTGGTCTCCCCTGGTTCAGGTGCTGTTGGTCCTCCCCGATTCAGGTGCTGTTGGTCTCCCCGGTTCAGGTTCTGTTCTCCCCTGGTTCAGGTTCTGTTGTTCTCCCCGGTTCAAGTTCTGTTGCTCTCCCCGGTTCAGGTGCTGTTGGTCTCCCCGATTCAGGTGCTGTTGGTCTACCTGGTTCAGGTTCTGTTGTTCTCCCCCGATTCAGGTTCTGTTGTTCTCCCTGGTTCAGGTTCTGTTGTTCTCCCCGGTTCAGGTGCTGTTGTTCTCCCTGGTTCAGGTTCTGTTGTTCTCCCTGGTTCAGGTGCTGTTGGTCTCCCCTGGTTCAGGTTCTGTTGTTCTCCCTGGTTCAGGTTCTGTTGTTCTCCCTGGTTCAGATTCTGTTGTTCTCCCTGGTTCAGGTGATGTTGTTCTCCCCCGGTTCAGGTTCTGTTGTTCTCCCCTGGTTCAGGTTCTGTTGTTCTCCCTGGTTCAGATTCTGTTGTTCTCCCTGGTTCAGATTCTGTTGTTCTCCCTGGTTCAGGTGATGTTGTTCTCCCCCGGTTCAGGTTCTGTTGTTCTCCCCTGGTTCAGGTTCTGTTGTTCTCCCTGGTTCAGATTCTGTTGTTCTCCCTGGTTCAGCTGATGTTGTTCTCCCCTGGTTCAGGTGCTGTTGTTCTCCCCTGGTTCAGGTTCTGTTGTTCTCCCTGGTTCAGATTCTGTTGTTCTCCACTGGTTCAGGTGCTGTTGTTCTCCCCTGGTTCAGGTTCTGTTGTTCTCCCTGGTTCAGATTCGGTTGGTCTCCCCGATTCAGGTGCTGTTGGTCTCCCCGGTTCAGGTTCTGTTCTCCCCTGGTTCAGGTTCTGTTGGTCTCCCCGGTTCAGGTTCTGTTCTCCCCTGGTTCAGGTTCTGTTGGTCTCCCCGGTTCAGGTTCTGTTCTCCCCTGGTCAGGTTCTGTTGTTCTCCCCCGGTTCAAGTTCTGTTGCTCTCCCCGGTTCAGGTGCTGTTGGTCTCCACGATTCAGGTGCTGTTGGTCTACCTGGTTCAGGTTCTGTTGTTCACCCCGATTCAGGTTCAGTTGTTCTCCCTGGTTCAGGTTCTGTTGCTCTCCCCGGTTCAGGTTCTGTTATTCTCCCTGTTTCAGGTTCTGTTGTTCTCCCCGGTTCAGGTTCTGTTGTTCTCCCTGGTGCAGGTGCTGTTGGTCTCCCCTGGTACAGTTGCTGTTGTTCTCCCTGGTTCAGGTGCTGATGGTCTCCCCTGCTTCAGGTTCTGTTGTTCTCCCTGGTTCAGGTGCTGTTGGTCTCCCCTGGTTCAGGTTCTGTTGGTCTCCCCGGTTCAGGTGCTGTTGTTCTCCCTGGTTCAGGTTCTGTTGTTCTCCCCGGTTCAGGTGCTGGTGGTCTCCGCTGGTTCAGGTCTGTTCTCCCTGGTTCAGGTTCTGTTCTCCCTGGTTCAGGTTCTGTTGTTCTCCCCGGTTCAGGTGCTGTTGGTCTCCCCGGTTCAGGTGCTGTTGGTCTCCCCTGGTTCAGGTGCTGTGGTCTCCCCGATTCAGGTGCTGTTGGTCTCCCCGGTTCAGGTTCTGTTCTCCCCTGGTTCAGGTTCTGTTGCTCTCCCCTGGTTCAGGTGCTGTTGGTCTCCCCTGGTTCAGGTGCTGTAGTCCTCCCCTGGTTCAGGTTCTGTTGCTCTCCCCTGGTTCAGGTGCTGTTGCTCTCCCCGATTCAGGTGCTGTTGGTCTCTCCGGTTCAGTTTCTGTTCTCCCCTGGTTCAGGTTCTGTTGCTCTCCCCTGGTTCAGGTGCTGTTGGTCTCCCCTGGTTCAGGTGCTGTTGTCCTCCCCTGGTTCAGGTTCTGTTGCTCTCCCCTGGTTCAGGTGCTGTTGCTCTCCCCGGTTCAGGTGCTGTTGGTCTCCCCGATTCAGGTGCTGTTGGTCTACCTGGTTCAGGTTCTGTTGTTCACCCCCGATTCAGGTTCTGTTGTTCTCCCTGGTTCAGGTTCTGTTGCTCTCCCCGGTTCAGGTTCTGTTGTTCTCCCTGTTTCAGGTTCTGTTGTTCTCCCCGGTTCAGGTTCTGTTGTTCTCCCTGGTGCAGGTGCTGTTGGTCTCCCCTGGTACTGTTGCTGTTGTTCTCCCTGGTTCAGGTGCTGATGGTCTCCCCTGCTTCAGGTTCTGTTGTTCTCCCTGGTTCAGGTGCTGTTGGTCTCCCCTGGTTCAGGTTCTGTTGGTCTCCCCGGTTCAGGTGCTGTTGTTCTCCCTGGTTCAGGTTCTGTTGTTCTCCCTGGTTCAGGTGCTGTTGGTCTCCCCTGGTTCATGTGCTGTTGGTCTCTCCTGGTTCAGGTTCTGTTGTTCTCCCCGGTTCAGGTGCTGGTGGTCTCCGCTGGTTCAGGGTCTGTTCTCCCCTGGTTCAGGTTCTGTTCTCCCCTGGTTCAGGTTCTGTTGTTCTCCCTGGTTCAGATTCGGTTGGTCTCCCCGATTCAGGTGCTGTTGGTCTCCCCGGTTCAGGTTCTGTTCTCCCCTGGTTCAGGTTCTGTTGGTCTCCCCGGTTCAGGTTCTGTTCTCCCCTGGTTCAGGTTCTGTTGGTCTCCCCGGTTCAGGTTCTGTTCTCCCCTGGTTCAGGTTCTGTTGTTCTCCCCGGTTCAAGTTCTGTTGCTCTCCCCGGTTCAGGTGCTGTTGGTCTCCACGATTCAGGTGCTGTTGGTCTACCTCGTTCAGGTTCTGTTGTTCACCCCGATTCAGGTTCAGTTGTTCTCCCTGGTTCAGGTTCTGTTGCTCTCCCCCGGTTCAGGTTCTGTTATTCTCCCTGTTTCAGGTTCTGTTGTTCTCCCCGGTTCAGGTTCTGTTGTTCTCCCTGGTGCAGGTGCTGTTGGTCTCCCCTGGTACAGTTGCTGTTGTTCTCCCTGGTTCAGGTGCTGATGGTCTCCCCTGCTTCAGGTTCTGTTGTTCTCCCTGGTTCAGGTGCTGTTGGTCTCCCCTGGTTCAGGTTCTGTTGGTCTCCCCGGTTCAGGTGCTGTTGTTCTCCCTGGTTCAGGTTCTGTTGTTCTCCCCGGTTCAGGTGCTGGTGGTCTCCGCTGGTTCAGGGTCTGTTCTCCCCTGGTTCAGGTTCTGTTCTCCCCTGGTTCAGGTTCTGTTGTTCTCCCCGGTTCAGGTGCTGTTGGTCTCCCCGGTTCAGGTGCTGTTGGTCTCCCCTGGTTCAGGTGCTGTTGGTCTCCCCGATTCAGGTGCTGTTGGTCTCCCCGGTTCAGGTTCTGTTCTCCCCTGGTTCAGGTTCTGTTGCTCTCCCCTGGTTCAGGTGCTGTTGGTCTCCCCTGGTTCAGGTGCTGTTGTCCTCCCCTGGTTCAGGTTCTGTTGCTCTCCCCTGGTTCAGGTGCTGTTGGTCTCCCCGGTTCAGGTGCTGTTGGTCTCCCCTGGTTCAGGTGCTGTTGGTCTCCCCGATTCAGGTGCTGTTGGTCTCCCCGGTTCAGGTTCTGTTCTCCCCTGGTTCAGGTTCTGTTGTTCTCCCCGGTTCAAGTTCTGTTGCTCTCCCCGGTTCAGGTGCTGTTGGTCTCCCCGATTCAGGTGCTGTTGGTCTACCTGGTTCAGGTTCTGTTGTTCTCCCCGATTCAGGTTCTGTTGTTCTCCATGGTTCAGGTTCTGTTGTTCTCCCCAGTTCAGGTTCTGTTGTTCTCCCTGGTGCAGGTGCTGTTGGTCTCCCCTGGTTCAGGTTCTGTTGTTCTCCCCGGTTCAGGTGCTGTTGTTCTCCCTGGTTCAGGTTCTGTTGTTCTCCCTGGTTCAGGTGCTGTTGGTCTCCCCTGGTTCAGGTTCTGTTGTTCTCCCTGGTTCAGGTTCTGTTGTTCTCCCTGGTTCAGATTCTGTTGTTCTCCCTGGTTCAGGTGATGTTGTTCTCCCCCGGTTCAGGTTCTGTTGTTCTCCCCTGGTTCAGGTTCTGTTGTTCTCCCTGGTTCAGATTCTGTTGTTCTCACTGGTTCAGGTGATGTTGTTCTCCCCTGGTTCAGGTGCTGTTGTTCTCCCCTGGTTCAGGTTCTGTTGTTCACCCTGGTTCAGATTCTGTTGTTCTCCACTGGTTCAGGTGCTGTTGTTCTCCCCTGGTTCAGGTTCTGTTGTTCTCCCAGGTTCAGATTCGGTTGGTCTCCCCGATTCAGGTGCTGTTGGTCTCCCCGGTTCAGGTTCTGTTCTCCCCTGGTTCAGGTTCTGTTGGTCTCCCCGGTTCAGGTGCTGTTGGTCTCCCCTGGTGCAGGTGCTGTTGGTCTCCCCTGCTTCAGGTTCTGTTGTTCTCCCCTGGTTCAGGTTCTGTTGGTCTCCCCTGGTTCAGGTTCTGTTCTCCCCTGGTTCAGGTTCTGTTGTTCTCCCTGGTTCAGGTGCTGTGGGTCTCCCCAGTTCAGGTTCTGTTGGTCTCCACTGGTTCAGGGTCTGTTCTCCCCTGGTTCAGGTTCTGTTCTCCCCTGGTTCAGGTTCTGTTGTTCTCCCCGGTTCAGGTGCTGTTGGTCTCCCCGGTTCAGGTGCTGTTGGTCTCCCCTGGTTCAGGTGCTGTTGGTCTCCCCGGTTCAGGTTCTGTTTTCCCCCGATTCAGGTGCTGTTGGTCTCCCCGGTTCAGGTTCTGTTCTCCCCTGGTTCAGGTTCTGTTGCTCTCCCCGGTTCAGGTGCTGTTGGTCTCCCCGATTCAGGTGCTGTTGGTCTACCTGGTTCAGGTTCTGTTGTTCACCCCGATTCAGGTTCTGTTGTTCTCCCTGGTTCAGGTTCTGTTGCTCTCCCCGGTTCAGGTTCTGTTGTTCTCCCTGTTTCAGGTTCTGTTGTTCTCCCCGGTTCAGGTTCTGTTGTTCTCCCTGGTGCAGGTGCTGTTGGTCTCCCCTGGTACTGTTGCTGTTGTTCTCCCTGGTTCAGGTGCTGATGGTCTCCCCTGCTTCAGGTTCTGTTGTTCTCCCTGGTTCAGGTGCTGTTGGTCTCCCCTGGTTCAGGTTCTGTTGGTCTCCCCGGTTCAGGTGCTGTTGTTCTCCCTGGTTCAGGTTCTGTTGTTCTCCCTGGTTCAGGTGCTGTTGGTCTCCCCTGGTTCATGTGCTGTTGGTCTCTCCTGGTTCAGGTTCTGTTGTTCTCCCCGGTTCAGGTGCTGGTGGTCTCCGCTCGTTCAGGGTCTGTTCTCCCCTGGTTCAGGTTCTGTTCTCCCCTGGTTCAGGTTCTGTTGTTCTCCCCGGTTCAGGTGCTGTTGGTCTCCCTGGTTCAGGTGCTGTTGGTCTCCCCTGGTTCAGGTGCTGTTGGTCTCCCCGATTCAGGTGCTGTTGGTCTCCCCGGTTCAGGTTCTTTTCTCCCCTGGTTCAGGTTCTGTTGCTCTCCCCTGTTTCAGGTGCTGTTGGTCTCCCCTGGTTCAGGTGCTGTTGTCCTCCCCTGGTTCAGGTTCTGTTGCTCTCCCCTGGTTCAGGTGCTGTTGGTCTCCCCGGTTCAGGTGCTGTTGGTCTCCCCTGGTTCAGGTGCTGTTGGTCTCCCCGATTCAGGTGCTGTTGGTCTCCCCGGTTCAGGTTCTGTTCTCCCCTGGTTCAGGTTCTGTTGTTCTCCCCGGTTCAAGTTCTGTTGCTCTCCCCGGTTCAGGTGCTGTTGGTCTCCCCGATTCAGGTGCTGTTGGTCTACCTGGTTCAGGTTCTGTTGTTCTCCCCGATTCAGGTTCTGTTGTTCTCCCTGGTTCAGGTTCTGTTGTTCTCCCCGGTTCAGGTGCTGTTGTTCTCCCTGGTTCAGGTTCTGTTGTTCTCCCTGGTTCAGGTGCTGTTGGTCTCCCCTGGTTCAGGTTCTGTTGTTCTCCCTGGTTCAGGTTCTGTTGTTCTCCCTGGTTCAGATTCTGTTGTTCTCCCTGGTTCAGGTTCTGTTGTTCTCCCCCGGTTCAGGTTCTGTTGTTCTCCCCTGGTTCAGGTTCTGTTGTTCTCCCTGGTTCAGATTCTGTTGTTCTCCCTGGTTCAGGTGATGTTGTTCTCCCCCGGTTCAGGTTCTGTTGTTCTCCCCTGGTTCAGGTTCTGTTGTTCTCCCTGGTTCAGATTCTGTTGTTCTCCCTGGTTCAGGTGATGTTGTTCTCCCCTGGTTCAGGTGCTGTTGTTCTCCCCTGGTTCAGGTTCTGTTGTTCTCCCTGGTTCAGATTCTGTTGTTCTCCACTGGTTCAGGTGCTGTTGTTCTCCCCTGGTTCAGGTTCTGTTGTTCTCCCTGGTTCAGATTCGGTTGGTCTCCCCGATTCAGGTGCTGTTGGTCTCCCCGGTTCAGGTTCTGTTCTCCCCTGGTTCAGGTTCTGTTGGTCTCCCCGGTTCAGGTTCTGTTCTCCCCTGGTTCAGGTTCTGTTGGTCTCCCCGGTTCAGGTTCTGTTCTCCCCTGGTTCAGGTTCTGTTGCTCTCCCCGGTTCAGGTGCTGTTGGTCTCCCCGATTCAGGTTCTGTTGTTCTCCCTGGTTCAGATTCTGTTGTTCTCCCTGGTTCAGATTCTGTTGTTCTCCCTGGTTCAGGTGATGTTGTTCTCCCCCGGTTCAGGTTCTGTTGTTCTCCCCTGGTTCAGGTTCTGTTGTTCTCCCTGGTTCAGATTCTGTTGTTCTCCCTGGTTCAGGTGATGTTGTTCTCCCCTGGTTCAGGTGCTGTTGTTCTCCCCTGGTTCAGGTTCTGTTGTTCTCCCTGGTTCAGATTCTGTTGTTCTCCACTGGTTCAGGTGCTGTTGTTCTCCCCTGGTTCAGGTTCTGTTGTTCTCCCTGGTTCAGATTCGGTTGGTCTCCCCGATTCAGGTGCTGTTGGTCTCCCCGGTTCAGGTTCTGTTCTCCCCTGGTTCAGGTTCTGTTGGTCTCCCCGGTTCAGGTTCTGTTCTCCCCTGGTTCAGGTTCTGTTGGTCTCCCCGGTTCAGGTTCTGTTCTCCCCTGGTTCAGGTTCTGTTGTTCTCCCCGGTTCAAGTTCTGTTGCTCTCCCCGGTTCAGGTGCTGTTGGTCTCCACGATTCAGGTGCTGTTGGTCTACCTGGTTCAGGTTCTGTTGTTCACCCCGATTCAGGTTCAGTTGTTCTCCCTGGTTCAGGTTCTGTTGCTCTCCCCGGTTCAGGTTCTGTTATTCTCCCTGTTTCAGGTTCTGTTGTTCTCCCCGGTTCAGGTTCTGTTGTTCTCCCTGGTGCAGGTGCTGTTGGTCTCCCCTGGTACAGTTGCTGTTGTTCTCCCTGGTTCAGGTGCTGATGGTCTCCCCTGCTTCAGGTTCTGTTGTTCTCCCTGGTTCAGGTGCTGTTGGTCTCCCCTGGTTCAGGTTCTGTTGGTCTCCCCGGTTCAGGTGCTGTTGTTCTCCCTGGTTCAGGTTCTGTTGTTCTCCCCGGTTCAGGTGCTGGTGGTCTCCGCTGGTTCAGGGTCTGTTCTCCCCTGGTTCAGGTTCTGTTCTCCCCTGGTTCAGGTTCTGTTGTTCTCCCCGGTTCAGGTGCTGTTGGTCTCCCCGGTTCAGGTGCTGTTGGTCTCCCCTGGTTCAGGTGCTGTTGGTCTCCCCGATTCAGGTGCTGTTGGTCTCCCCGGTTCAGGTTCTGTTCTCCCCTGGTTCAGGTTCTGTTGCTCTCCCCTGGTTCAGGTGCTGTTGGTCTCCCCTGGTTCAGGTGCTGTAGTCCTCCCCTGGTTCAGGTTCTGTTGCTCTCCCCTGGTTCAGGTGCTGTTGCTCTCCCCGATTCAGGTGCTGTTGGTCTCCCCGGTTCAGGTTCTGTTCTCCCCTGGTTCAGGTTCTGTTGCTCTCCCCTGGTTCAGGTGCTGTTGGTCTCCCCTGGTTCAGGTGCTGTTGTCCTCCCCTGGTTCAGGTTCTGTTGCTCTCCCCTGGTTCAGGTGCTGTTGCTCTCCCCGGTTCAGGTGCTGTTGGTCTCCCCGATTCAGGTGCTGTTGGTCTACCTGGTTCAGGTTCTGTTGTTCACCCCGATTCAGGTTCTGTTGTTCTCCCTGGTTCAGGTTCTGTTGCTCTCCCCGGTTCAGGTTCTGTTGTTCTCCCTGTTTCAGGTTCTGTTGTTCTCCCCGGTTCAGGTTCTGTTGTTCTCCCTGGTGCAGGTGCTGTTGGTCTCCCCTGGTACTGTTGCTGTTGTTCTCCCTGGTTCAGGTGCTGATGGTCTCCCCTGCTTCAGGTTCTGTTGTTCTCCCTGGTTCAGGTGCTGTTGGTCTCCCCAGTTTCAGGTTCTGTTGGTCTCCCCGGTTCAGGTGCTGTTGTTCTCCCTGGTTCAGGTTCTGTTGTTCTCCCTGGTTCAGGTGCTGTTGGTCTCCCCTGGTTCATGTGCTGTTGGTCTCTCCTGGTTCAGGTTCTGTTGTTCTCCCCGGTTCAGGTGCTGGTGGTCTCCGCTGGTTCAGGGTCTGTTCTCCCCTGGTTCAGGTTCTGTTCTCCCCTGGTTCAGGTTCTGTTGTTCTCCCTGGTTCAGATTCGGTTGGTCTCCCCGATTCAGGTGCTGTTGGTCTCCCCGGTTCAGGTTCTGTTCTCCCCTGGTTCAGGTTCTGTTGGTCTCCCCGGTTCAGGTTCTGTTCTCCCCTGGTTCAGGTTCTGTTGGTCTCCCCGGTTCAGGTTCTGTTCTCCCCTGGTTCAGGTTCTGTTGTTCTCCCCGGTTCAAGTTCTGTTGCTCTCCCCGGTTCAGGTGCTGTTGGTCTCCACGATTCAGGTGCTGTTGGTCTACCTCGTTCAGGTTCTGTTGTTCACCCCGATTCAGGTTCAGTTGTTCTCCCTGGTTCAGGTTCTGTTGCTCTCCCCGGTTCAGGTTCTGTTATTCTCCCTGTTTCAGGTTCTGTTGTTCTCCCCGGTTCAGGTTCTGTTGTTCTCCCTGGTGCAGGTGCTGTTGGTCTCCCCTGGTACAGTTGCTGTTGTTCTCCCTGGTTCAGGTGCTGATGGTCTCCCCTGCTTCAGGTTCTGTTGTTCTCCCTGGTTCAGGTGCTGTTGGTCTCCCCTGGTTCAGGTTCTGTTGGTCTCCCCGGTTCAGGTGCTGTTGTTCTCCCTGGTTCAGGTTCTGTTGTTCTCCCCGGTTCAGGTGCTGGTGGTCTCCGCTGGTTCAGGGTCTGTTCTCCCCTGGTTCAGGTTCTGTTCTCCCCTGGTTCAGGTTCTGTTGTTCTCCCCGGTTCAGGTGCTGTTGGTCTCCCCGGTTCAGGTGCTGTTGGTCTCCCCTGGTTCAGGTGCTGTTGGTCTCCCCTGGTTCAGGTTCTGTTGCTCTCCCCTGGTTCAGGTGCTGTTGGTCTCCCCGGTTCAGGTGCTGTTGGTCTCCCCTGGTTCAGGTGCTGTTGGTCTCCCCGATTCAGGTGCTGTTGGTCTCCCCGGTTCAGGTTCTGTTCTCCCCTGGTTCAGGTTCTGTTGTTCTCCCCAGTTCAAGTTCTGTTGCTCTCCCCGGTTCAGGTGCTGTTGGTCTCCCCGATTCAGGTGCTGTTGGTCTACCTGGTTCAGGTTCTGTTGTTCTCCCCGATTCAGGTTCTGTTGTTCTCCATGGTTCAGGTTCTGTTGTTCTCCCCAGTTCAGGTTCTGTTGTTCTCCCTGGTGCAGGTGCTGTTGGTCTCCCCTGGTTCAGGTTCTGTTGTTCTCCCCGGTTCAGGTGCTGTTGTTCTCCCTGGTTCAGGTTCTGTTGTTCTCCCTGGTTCAGGTGCTGTTGGTCTCCCCTGGTTCAGGTTCTGTTGTTCTCCCTGGTTCAGGTTCTGTTGTTCTCCCTGGTTCAGATTCTGTTGTTCTCCCTGGTTCAGGTGATGTTGTTCTCCCCCGGTTCAGGTTCTGTTGTTCTCCCCTGGTTCAGGTTCTGTTGTTCTCCCTGGTTCAGATTCTGTTGTTCTCCCTGGTTCAGGTGATGTTGTTCTCCCCTGGTTCAGGTGCTGTTGTTCTCCCCTGGTTCAGGTTCTGTTGTTCACCCTGGTTCAGATTCTGTTGTTCTCCACTGGTTCAGGTGCTGTTGTTCTCCCCTGGTTCAGGTTCTGTTGTTCTCCCTGGTTCAGATTCGGTTGGTCTCCCCGATTCAGGTGCTGTTGGTCTCCCCGGTTCAGGTTCTGTTCTCCCCTGGTTCAGGTTCTGTTGGTCTCCCCGGTTCAGGTGCTGTTGGTCTCCCCTGGTGCAGGTGCTGTTGGTCTCCCCTGCTTCAGGTTCTGTTGTTCTCCCCTGGTTCAGGTTCTGTTGGTCTCCCCTGGTTCAGGTTCTGTTCTCCCCTGGTTCAGGTTCTGTTGTTCTCCCTGGTTCAGGTGCTGTGGGTCTCCCCAGTTCAGGTTCTGTTGGTCTCCACTGGTTCAGGGTCTGTTCTCCCCTGGTTCAGGTTCTGTTCTCCCCTGGTTCAGGTTCTGTTGTTCTCCCCGGTTCAGGTGCTGTTGGTCTCCCCGGTTCAGGTGCTGTTGGTCTCCCCTGGTTCAGGTGCTGTTGGTCTCCCCGGTTCAGGTTCTGTTTTCCCCCGATTCAGGTGCTGTTGGTCTCCCCGGTTCAGGTTCTGTTCTCCCCTGGTTCAGGTTCTGTTGCTCTCCCCGGTTCAGGTGCTGTTGGTCTCCCCGATTCAGGTGCTGTTGGTCTACCTGGTTCAGGTTCTGTTGTTCACCCCGATTCAGGTTCTGTTGTTCTCCCTGGTTCAGGTTCTGTTGCTCTCCCCGGTTCAGGTTCTGTTGTTCTCCCTGTTTCAGGTTCTGTTGTTCTCCCCGGTTCAGGTTCTGTTGTTCTCCCCCGGTTCAGGTTCTGTTGTTCTCCCCTGGTTCAGGTTCTGTTGTTCTCCCTGGTTCAGATTCTGTTGTTCTCCCTGGTTCAGGTGATGTTGTTCTCCCCCGGTTCAGGTTCTGTTGTTCTCCCCTGGTTCAGGTTCTGTTGTTCTCCCTGGTTCAGATTCTGTTGTTCTCCCTGGTTCAGGTGATGTTGTTCTCCCCTGGTTCAGGTGCTGTTGTTCTCCCCTGGTTCAGGTTCTGTTGTTCTCCCTGGTTCAGATTCTGTTGTTCTCCACTGGTTCAGGTGCTGTTGTTCTCCCCTGGTTCAGGTTCTGTTGTTCTCCCTGGTTCAGATTCGGTTGGTCTCCCCGATTCAGGTGCTGTTGGTCTCCCCGGTTCAGGTTCTGTTCTCCCCTGGTTCAGGTTCTGTTGGTCTCCCCGGTTCAGGTTCTGTTCTCCCCTGGTTCAGGTTCTGTTGGTCTCCCCTGGTTCAGGTTCTGTTCTCCCCTGGTTCAGGTTCTGTTGCTCTCCCCGGTTCAGGTGCTGTTGGTCTCCCCGATTCAGGTTCTGTTGTTCTCCCTGGTTCAGATTCTGTTGTTCTCCCTCGTTCAGATTCTGTTGTTCTCCCTGGTTCAGGTGATGTTGTTCTCCCCCGGTTCAGGTTCTGTTGTTCACCCCGATTCAGGTTCTGTTGTTCTCCCTGGTTCAGGTTCTGTTGCTCTCCCCGGTTCAGGTTCTGTTGTTCTCCCTGTTTCAGGTTCTGTTGTTCTCCCCGGTTCAGGTTCTGTTGTTCTCCCTGGTGCAGGTGCTGTTGGTCTCCCCTGGTACTGTTGCTGTTGTTCTCCCTGGTTCAGGTGCTGATGGTCTCCCCTGCTTCAGGTTCTGTTGTTCTCCCTGGTTCAGGTGCTGTTGGTCTCCCCTGGTTCAGGTTCTGTTGGTCTCCCCGGTTCAGGTGCTGTTGTTCTCCCTGGTTCAGGTTCTGTTGTTCTCCCTGGTTCAGGTGCTGTTGGTCTCCCCTGGTTCATGTGCTGTTGGTCTCTCCTGGTTCAGGTTCTGTTGTTCTCCCCGGTTCAGGTGCTGGTGGTCTCCGCTCGTTCAGGGTCTGTTCTCCCCTGGTTCAGGTTCTGTTCTCCCCTGGTTCAGGTTCTGTTGTTCTCCCCGGTTCAGGTGCTGTTGGTCTCCCTGGTTCAGGTGCTGTTGGTCTCCCCTGGTTCAGGTGCTGTTGGTCTCCCCGATTCAGGTGCTGTTGGTCTCCCCGGTTCAGGTTCTGTTCTCCCCTGGTTCAGGTTCTGTTGCTCTCCCCTGTTTCAGGTGCTGTTGGTCTCCCCTGGTTCAGGTGCTGTTGTCCTCCCCTGGTTCAGGTTCTGTTGCTCTCCCCTGGTTCAGGTGCTGTTGGTCTCCCCGGTTCAGGTGCTGTTGGTCTCCCCTGGTTCAGGTGCTGTTGGTCTCCCCGATTCAGGTGCTGTTGGTCTCCCCGGTTCAGGTTCTGTTCTCCCCTGGTTCAGGTTCTGTTGTTCTCCCCGGTTCAAGTTCTGTTGCTCTCCCCGGTTCAGGTGCTGTTGGTCTCCCCGATTCAGGTGCTGTTGGTCTACCTGGTTCAGGTTCTGTTGTTCTCCCCGATTCAGGTTCTGTTGTTCTCCCTGGTTCAGGTTCTGTTGTTCTCCCCGGTTCAGGTGCTGTTGTTCTCCCTGGTTCAGGTTCTGTTGTTCTCCCTGGTTCAGGTGCTGTTGGTCTCCCCTGGTTCAGGTTCTGTTGTTCTCCCTGGTTCAGGTTCTGTTGTTCTCCCTGGTTCAGATTCTGTTGTTCTCCCTGGTTCAGGTTCTGTTGTTCTCCCCCGGTTCAGGTTCTGTTGTTCTCCCCTGGTTCAGGTTCTGTTGTTCTCCCTGGTTCAGATTCTGTTGTTCTCCCTGGTTCAGGTGATGTTGTTCTCCCCCGGTTCAGGTTCTGTTGTTCTCCCCTGGTTCAGGTTCTGTTGTTCTCCCTGGTTCAGATTCTGTTGTTCTCCCTGGTTCAGGTGATGTTGTTCTCCCCTGGTTCAGGTGCTGTTGTTCTCCCCTGGTTCAGGTTCTGTTGTTCTCCCTGGTTCAGATTCTGTTGTTCTCCACTGGTTCAGGTGCTGTTGTTCTCCCCTGGTTCAGGTTCTGTTGTTCTCCCTGGTTCAGATTCGGTTGGTCTCCCCGATTCAGGTGCTGTTGGTCTCCCCGGTTCAGGTTCTGTTCTCCCCTGGTTCAGGTTCTGTTGGTCTCCCCGGTTCAGGTTCTGTTCTCCCCTGGTTCAGGTTCTGTTGGTCTCCCCGGTTCAGGTTCTGTTCTCCCCTGGTTCAGGTTCTGTTGCTCTCCCCGGTTCAGGTGCTGTTGGTCTCCCCGATTCAGGTTCTGTTGTTCTCCCTGGTTCAGATTCTGTTGTTCTCCCTGGTTCAGATTCTGTTGTTCTCCCTGGTTCAGGTGATGTTGTTCTCCCCCGGTTCAGGTTCTGTTGTTCTCCCCTGGTTCAGGTTCTGTTGTTCTCCCTGGTTCAGATTCTGTTGTTCTCCCTGGTTCAGGTGATGTTGTTCTCCCCTGGTTCAGGTGCTGTTGTTCTCCCCTGGTTCAGGTTCTGTTGTTCTCCCTGGTTCAGATTCTGTTGTTCTCCACTGGTTCAGGTGCTGTTGTTCTCCCCTGGTTCAGGTTCTGTTGTTCTCCCTGGTTCAGATTCGGTTGGTCTCCCCGATTCAGGTGCTGTTGGTCTCCCCGGTTCAGGTTCTGTTCTCCCCTGGTTCAGGTTCTGTTGGTCTCCCCGGTTCAGGTTCTGTTCTCCCCTGGTTCAGGTTCTGTTGGTCTCCCCGGTTCAGGTTCTGTTCTCCCCTGGTTCAGGTTCTGTTGTTCTCCCCGGTTCAAGTTCTGTTGCTCTCCCCGGTTCAGGTGCTGTTGGTCTCCACGATTCAGGTGCTGTTGGTCTACCTGGTTCAGGTTCTGTTGTTCACCCCGATTCAGGTTCAGTTGTTCTCCCTGGTTCAGGTTCTGTTGCTCTCCCCGGTTCAGGTTCTGTTATTCTCCCTGTTTCAGGTTCTGTTGTTCTCCCCGGTTCAGGTTCTGTTGTTCTCCCTGGTGCAGGTGCTGTTGGTCTCCCCTGGTACAGTTGCTGTTGTTCTCCCTGGTTCAGGTGCTGATGGTCTCCCCTGCTTCAGGTTCTGTTGTTCTCCCTGGTTCAGGTGCTGTTGGTCTCCCCTGGTTCAGGTTCTGTTGGTCTCCCCGGTTCAGGTGCTGTTGTTCTCCCTGGTTCAGGTTCTGTTGTTCTCCCCGGTTCAGGTGCTGGTGGTCTCCGCTGGTTCAGGGTCTGTTCTCCCCTGGTTCAGGTTCTGTTCTCCCCTGGTTCAGGTTCTGTTGTTCTCCCCGGTTCAGGTGCTGTTGGTCTCCCCGGTTCAGGTGCTGTTGGTCTCCCCTGGTTCAGGTGCTGTTGGTCTCCCCGATTCAGGTGCTGTTGGTCTCCCCGGTTCAGGTTCTGTTCTCCCCTGGTTCAGGTTCTGTTGCTCTCCCCTGGTTCAGGTGCTGTTGGTCTCCCCTGGTTCAGGTGCTGTAGTCCTCCCCTGGTTCAGGTTCTGTTGCTCTCCCCTGGTTCAGGTGCTGTTGCTCTCCCCGATTCAGGTGCTGTTGGTCTCCCCGGTTCAGGTTCTGTTCTCCCCTGGTTCAGGTTCTGTTGCTCTCCCCTGGTTCAGGTGCTGTTGGTCTCCCCTGGTTCAGGTGCTGTTGTCCTCCCCTGGTTCAGGTTCTGTTGCTCTCCCCTGGTTCATGTGCTGTTGCTCTCCCCGGTTCAGGTGCTGTTGGTCTCCCCGATTCAGGTGCTGTTGGTCTACCTGGTTCAGGTTCTGTTGTTCACCCCGATTCAGGTTCTGTTGTTCTCCCTGGTTCAGGTTCTGTTGCTCTCCCCGG